>NC_090335.1:33667716-34306466 GCF_035084215.1 Heptranchias perlo
ATCTGGTATTGTTTCTCAGTTCATTCTTTTTTGTATCCAAAAATTATGAAAAGATTATTGATTGCCATTTTGGGGAATAATGTCTAATGGCAATGTGACATAAATAATGTCTGTGGCTGGCCACTAGCGTACCATGCATAATGGAATGACAGAACTAATATAAACTGAATGATGTCAAATTCCTGGGCTGTATCAGAGATCTGTTGGTAGCCTGAACCTTATGTTACGGTTGGTCATGTAAGTATTGAGTTTGAAAGAGCAGTCATCATAGTATGGTACAGCATGGGAGGCCATTCGACCCAGTTTGCTTGTGCCGGCTTTTTGAAAGAGCTATTCAATTAGTCCCACTTCCCTGCTCTTTCCCCAAAGCCCTGTAAATTTTTTCCCTTCAAGTATTTATCAAATTCCCTTTTGAAAGTTACTATTGATCTGTTTCCAACACCCTCTCAGGCGGTGCATTCCAGATCATAACAACTTACTGCGTAAAAAAAATGTTTCCTCATGTCGCCTCTGGTTCTTTTGCTAATCACCTTAAATCTGTGTCCTCTGGTTACCGACCCGTCTGCCACTAGAAACGGTTTCTCCTTATTTACTCTTTCAAAACCGTTCATGGTTTTGAACACCTCTATCAAATCTCCTCTTAACCTTCTCCACTCTAAAGAGAGCAACCCCAGCTTCTCCATATAACTGAAGCCCCTCATCCCTGGTACCATTCTAGTAAATCTCTTCTGCACCCTAAGACCTTGATATCCTTCCTAAAATGTGGTGCCCAGAATTGAACACAATACTCCAGCTGAGGCCCAACCAGTGTTCTATAAAGGTTTAGCATACCTTCCTTGTTTTTGTACTCTGTGCCTCTATTTATAAAGCCCAGAATCCCATATGCTTTTTTAAAATCCTTCTCAACTTGTCCTGCCACCTTCAAAGAATTGTGTACATACACACCAAGGTCCCTCAGTTCCTGGGCTCCCTTTAAAATTGTACCATTTCGTCTTTATTTCTTCTCCTCGTTCTTCCTACCAAAATGTATCACTTCACACTTCTCTGCATTAAATTTCATCTGCCACGCGTCTGCCAATTTCACCAGTCCGTCTGTGTCCTCCTGAAGTCTGTTACTATCCTCCTCATTGTTTACTACATTTCCGAGTTTTGTGTCATCTGCAAACTTTGAAATTATACCCTCTATACCCAAGTCCAGGTCATTAATATATATCAAAAAGCGCAGTGGTCCTAATACTGACCCCTGGGGAACACCACTGTGTACTTCCCTCCAGTCTGAAAAACAACTGTTCACCATTACTCTCTGCTTTCTGTCCCCTAGCTAATTGTGTATCCACGCTGCTACTGTCCCTTTAATCCCATGGGCTTTAATTTTGTTAACAAGTCTATTATGTGGTACTTTATCAAATGCCTTTTGAAAGTCCATTTACACAACATCAACCATACTACCCTCATCAACCCTCTCCATTATTTCATCAAAGAACTCAATCAAGTTAGTCAGACACTATTTTCCTTTAACAAATCCGTGCTGACTTTCATTTATTAGCCCATACTTTTCCAAGTGCCAATTAATTTTGTCCCAGATTATTGTCTCTAAAAGTTTCCTGACTGTCACGTTAGGTGACTGGCCTGTAATTGCTGGGTTTATCACTCTTCCGCTTTTTTGAGCAGGTGTGTAATCCAAAACAATAACTAAGCACCAGCTCCTTATTTCATTTCAAAATACTTAGCTGAATTTACTGAGACAAAATAAGTACAGAGTAAACAAAACCTTCGTATTAATCCCTGTGCCAAAATCATTACCACCTTAATACTGGTTAAGCGCCTTGAGACATTTTACCATGTTAAAAGGTGCTATATATAAATACAAATAATTGCTGTTGTTAGTATGATATGCATGCCCTAAAATTAAATTCACAGGGCTTAGGTACCAGTGATTTGGGCAAAATTGGGACCATTTATGAGACTGAGCCCTGCATTGTAATGTCTCTATCTGAATTTATATGGCAAGGTTAGAATTATCACCCTATGGTATAAAATTGGGTTCAAGATATTAAAGTTTCATAAAACAAATTTAAAAGTCTAAAAATATACAAGCTTTGATAATCACCGATGTCCTGATTTATTATTTTCTTGAAGCCATGATTACAACAAAAATGAGTTCAAATCCCACCACAGCAGCTGGAGAATTTAAATTCAATTAATTAAATAAAATCTGGAATAAAAAAAAAACTAGTATCAGTAACGGTGGCCATGAAACTACCGGATTGTCGTAAAAAACAATCTGGTTCATTAATGTCCTTTAGGGAAGGAAACCTGCCATCCTTACCCGGTCTGGCCTCCATGTGACTCCAGACCCACAGCAATGTGGTCGATTCTTAATCATCCTCTGAAATGGCCTAGCAAGCCACTCAGTTGTCAAGAAGGTGGCTCACCACCACCTTCTCAACGGCAATTAGGGATGGGCAATAAATGCCGGCCTAGTCAGCGACACCCACATCCCATGAACGAATAAAAAAAAAAGCAATTTTTAAAAAATTGACTGGTATTGCATTTACTAATTGGTAAATTTTATGAATGAACATCATGAATAGTGGTAGCACTTTCGCCTCCGAGTCAGAAGGTTGTGGGTTCAAGTCCCACTCGAGACTTGAGCACATAATCAAGTCTGACACTTCAGTGCAGCGCTGAGGGAGTGTTGCACTGTAGGAGGTGCCCTCTTTCAAATGAGACGTTAAACCAAGGCTCCGTCTGCCCTCTCAAGTGGACGTAAAAGATCATGGCACTATTTCGAAGAAGAACTTGGGAGTTCTCCCTGAAGTCCTGGCCAATATTTATCCCTCAACCAACATCACTAAAAACAGATTATCTGGTCATTATTGTATTGCCGTTTGTGGGACCTTAATGTGTGCAAATTTTCTGCCGTATTTCCTACATTACAACAGTGACTACACTTAAAGTATTTCATTAGTTGTAAAGCACTTTAGGGCATCCTGAGATTGTGAGAGGCTTTATATAAATACAAGTTTGTTCTTTCTTTAGCATGCGTCTACTGCATTCCTGCAGCATTATTTTTATGCAGACTTTAATTATTTTAAAATAATCAACATTTCTACCAACAAGTATGAGAAAGTCCATTGTTGTGTTGTAGATACATAGGACACTTTTGATGTTCACAATTTGGTTAAGAAAAACTAAATTTAAATATGACTTAATTGCAGCAAAATCTTCTGCATAGATGAAGGAATTATGGAGACACTGACTACTTTGTCTTGTTTTCACAGAACAGTGATAGTGGGAATGAAAGGGTACAAGAGGAGATGGTAAAGCAGTTAGATAAAAGAGATGATGTGCAGAAATATGAGGTAAACATTTTGGGAGGAAGCATTAAGAGAGGAAATGTACACTAAATTTATATTTAATGAAGAACAGAGAGACTTACAGGTTCAGATACAAAAATCTTTAAAAGTAGGACATGTCAATATAAGGTATTAAAGGGGTGTATGGGATCCTATGTTTGGAGTACAAATGTGAAGAAGTAATGTTAAATCTATACAAAATATTTATTATGCCATAGTGAGAATGTTATATACAGTTTTGGGCCCCCTACTTTAAGTAGGATGTCAAAGTCATAGAGTGGGTACATGAGAAATCCACTAAGATGATACTAGATGAGGAGAGACAAGAGAAACTGGGGAACTCTTTGCTAGAATAGAGAAGAATGAGAAGATTTGATACAAGTATTCAAAATCATTAAGAGGTTTTGAGAAGGTAAATAGGGACAACATTTCATTGGTCAGTGAAGCAGTAACTGGAGAGCATAAATTTGGGATCAGCAAAAGGGAAGTGGATAAATATTTGAAAAAAAACATTTAAAAGGGTACAGGAATGGGACTAAATGTATAACTATTTCAAACATCCAAAGCAAACATGATGGGCCAAATTTTATGATTCTAAAAAGCACTTAATAAAATTGAAGGAATAAAAATCATCATCAATCATCATCATCATCATCATCATCATCCAAGTTACCCATATATTAACCCTTTAAATTGTCTAATCTAGTATTGGCAATGTAATGTTGAAACAATGCTGCTAAAGAGGGAGGCTAACCCCCAAAGGGTGTTTATTTTGAAAGAATGCTTTTTGATTGGATCTGAAGTATCTGAGCTCGTTCACTGACATAATGGCCCAGAAATTGCTTTTAAAATAACGGTGAGCCTAACAGTGCTCA
Organism: Heptranchias perlo; assembly: GCF_035084215.1. Classification (NCBI taxonomy): domain Eukaryota; kingdom Metazoa; phylum Chordata; class Chondrichthyes; order Hexanchiformes; family Hexanchidae; genus Heptranchias; species Heptranchias perlo. The sequence goes on from NC_090335.1 coordinate 33,671,951, forward strand.
CCATTATTAAAGGTGAAATCGAAGAGCAAGTTCCAGCGACTGCACATGTGCAGATAAACGCGGAAATCCAGAACTTGCTCTTCCTGGTTCGTCAGCGGTGTGACAGCTTCGCCTTAAAAAGGGATATTGCCGGCTGCAATCAATAGAATCAACGGACCAGCGCCAACTTGCCCTCCTGTCCAGCTGGAAATGAACAAATCTCGCCACAAAACAGGCATGCTTAGTTTTTTATGTCTAAACTAAATTTTAACAGCGTGGTAAGTCTTAATGACTGCCAGAACACCTCTCTGGCACTAAAAATTTACTTTTAATAATATGGAGTCTCATTATTCCTGATTAATAGTAATTCGACATTTTTTTAAAAAATTAAATTAAAAAATGTTTTTTTAAAATTTTTTCCTTCTGTCTCTTTTATCTCAGTCTTCTAATCTTATCCTCTTTATTTTGCTTTCTTTATCTCACTTTATAGTACTTCATCAGACACATCCGGGTTTTTAGTCTGCACTGTTCGTCTGTGAACTGCACTTCCTGGTTCTCACAGCATGGCTTGCTGCAAGCTGATTGGTTGAGGGGCCTTAGCATTCCTTTCACTCCTCACACAGCCTGGGAAAGAATGCTGATGTTATTTGATGTGGAGATGCCGGTGATGGACTGGGGTGGACAAATGTAAGGAATCTTACAACACCAGGTTATAGTCCAACAATTTTATTTTAAAATCACAAGCTTTCGGAGATTATCTCCTTCGTCAGGTGAGTGACAAAGGAGATAATCTCCGAAAGCTTGTGATTTTAAAGTAAAATTGTTGGACTATAACCTGGTGTTGTAAGATGTTATTTGAGCTCGCAGTTCAAGGAAGTTGCTGCCGAAATGTACGCGGTAACTTAGTGGGCGAATTTAAATCTAATGAGTGGCTACCACTACTGGTTCGCCACTCAGAGCAATTTCCGGCCCATTGTACCCACTCAAACATGTTTCAATCAATCAATCACATAACACGCATAAAACAGCATGGAACATAGTTGTTTAAGAAATTCACACACCATACATAAATATTAAAAATCTCATGCTGATTAAATATAGGATATCCCACAGAGCAAAACAAAATCTGATTGAGATACATGAATGAGATTTGACTTGTGATCCATACTGCGCGGAATATATATTCTAATTTAATTTTACTTACAAGAAGCAGCAAACTTTTTAATTCATCAGAACATTAATTGAGGCAAAATCATGTGTAAGAAACTATGATGCTAACTGAATAAAATCAGCTTCATTTCCTGGTGATCCAGACAGCCAAGTTTGTTTAAAATATAACAGTGGTTTAGAGGAGGGGGGGGGGGGGGCGGGGGGAGAGGGTGCAGGAGGTCTAAAAAGCAATTTAGCCAATGACAATATCAAACTGATAGAGAAAAGGGTATTGTACTCGTTTTAAGGTTGAAATATGTCATTTAACACAGGTGAACTGTAAATTGCACCTCACCCTTGTTACATAACTGACTTTGGGAGAGGAAATTTAATGCTATCAATGGGTGACAATTAGAAAATCCCCTACTTGCCAGAACTGTTGATTCTCATTGTGACATACACAAAACATTTAAAACACTGGGATTTTTTTTCCCCCAATTTGGATTGGTTATATATTTTCTTAAATATATCTATGAGAACCCGAACAGTACCAATATTCAGACAGTGCCTTAAGCTTTGTCACGAGTGGCTTCGCCATAGTAACAGCCTCATTAGAGGTTACAAAAACTCAATACTGCAATAATGTTTTTCCAATTTTTTTAAAAACTCTATGCAGGCATGCTATAATCTTATTATAAGCTCTGCTGCGAAGTGCAAGTACTGATTAATAAAATTCTGCTCCACATATATAAAATCTATTTAAGCAATAATCTCCAACTATACAAGGCAGTAAGCAGCTTTGTGACCAGCTTAATCAAAGTATAGAGGAAGTTTATTAGCAAGAACATTCCAATAAAAGGCTGAGTTTTGATTAACCATAAATGTGTTTATAAAGAACCTGCTTCTAATTTTGCTACACACAGTAGACTGAAGTAATCTTCAAAGTTTGCTGCTTCTGTACATTTCATTTGGAACTGTAAATATTAATTGAAAATCTTCATCATTTTGTAGCACTGTATTGCAAGTATCTATGCTATAAAAATTTATTTGACATCTCTCAAACTTATAGGGGGTTAAATTCGATAATCCCCGAATCCGGGCGTGAGCATCGCGGTGTGCGATTAACCTTCGTCTAGTGCTTCCGATGCAGGCAGCACATGAGATTTGTGCTGCCTGGTCATTGCCATGATTTTTACGTGCAGCCAGTGCTTCCCGTGCTGTTGAGGGGCTATGCGCACAAGCATGAGGCCTGAAATGGGGTGTGGCCAGCACTAGTTAAAGGCAGCCTGCACCTCTTAAAGGGGAGGTGCGCAGTCAATGAGAGCAATGCAGGAAGGCAGGCAGGATTGATGGACTGGCAAGAGAGCGCGCACCAAAGTTCTCGGACGACGCACTGGAGGCCCTGGTGAAGGGAGTGGACAAAAGAAGGGCCATCCTGTACCCGCAGGGTGGTAGGAGACCCTCCAGACACCAGCTGCGGAGGCAGTGGCCCAGGAGGTGAATGCCAGGTGCATGGCACCGCGCACGTGGGTGCAGTACCGAAAAAAATTCAATGTTTTGACACGAGTGGTCAAGTTGACTGAATGCAAGTGTCAAGAGGCACATCCTGCCAACTGTGTTAATTGTAGCCATGTGATTTATATCAATTAGTGTTAATTGTATTTAGGTGTATCAATTGGGAACTCTCTTATATCCATTTATAAAGAGAGCTGATCTAGGGTATGGTGATAGAAATGTGGATCACTGAATAAAGGCTTGAAGCAACTGAAGCACAGGCACTAGTATCCTATCCTTCACCACCTAGCTATCCAGTTTGTAATAAACTGCACCACTGCTCCACGCACGACATGCCCCGTCACCCACCAACAAACGCTGCCCATCTGTACGCAACACTGCACTTCGCATGCTGCATCTCACTCTCACATAGTACCACACTTACAGGCCACACAACCACCACGTGCAGATCACACACAGGCAGCTATTTGACCATGACAGGCACATCACCCAGACACCTTGCAGGATACTCACTGACACACTTCCATCTGTCTTGAAGGAGAAGGTGGCGCATAACAGCCGGCAGCAGGACAGACCTGAGGGAGGACAGGCACACTTACACGTCCTCACCCCTGTGGAGGAGACAGTGTTGAGCATCATTGGGCCGGCCATCGCTGCGGTCGTGGCCACCGGCAGCACTGGAGGTCGCGACGAAGGGGGTCTCCGCAAACCTAATCCTCCTTCTCATTTCCCACATCTCCCTCATCCCACAATCTTTTTTGACATATGTGCTGTAGATGCTGTCAGCATGCACGTCTTACTTGCTCCTCTCCCCGATCCACAACTCAACCTGTTTCCCTTTGTCATTGCAGACACCCAAGAACACGTGGCGGCACTGTCCAAGGAGGAGGATACTGAAGCCACACCATCACTTCATCTGACACTCCCATCCACCAGCTCAGATATTGGCACTGTGCATCCTTTAGAGGTTAGATTAGAGGAGGGACCTGCACGTGTTGAGACAGGATCTACACAAGTGTGCAGTAGCCAGGGCAGGGGGAGCCACAGGTGCCAGCTCACCAGAGGTTAAGGTCGCACAATGGTTCTGCTGCCGAGGTGACAGATGATGACCTCGATGGGCCAGGCTACAAAAAATGGCTGATGGGTGTACACCATGAAATGCTTGGTGAACTGGAAAGCCTGCGCACACTGTCAAGGGACATGGAGGAGTCCAGCTACCACCTGTCACAGGAACCCATCTCAATGCAGCATCTGATGGCCAATGTTGCGGCTTCCATTGCATCACAAACAGCTGCCATTGCTGCACAAACCGACGTGATCAAAGATCTGCAAGATTCGGTTGAAGTTCAGACTACTATCATGGCTCTGGGTACCACTGTGGAACTGGGCTTCCAGGGCATCACAGCACTCCAGCAATTCGTTCTCCAGTTGATCACCAGGAGTGCTGAGGGGCCGCCCCATGCAAGGGTAGTGGCGCCATGGCAGTCGAACCTGCTGTCCACTGTCCAGATGACAGCATTCCTGCTCCCACCCCTGCTGCAGCCCATGCAGAGATGGTGCAGTCTGAAGCCGGGCCCTCCCGGCCCAGAGCTGTTCGAAGTCATCCTCAAAGGCCATCTGCACTCTCCTCCATTGAAGGTCAGCAGCCTTCCACCACCCATGCTCCAGTCACTGGGGATGAACCTTGTAGGAGCACTAGGAAAGGTAAAGTCACACAAACAACACGCACTAAGGGAATGCACAAGGGTGAATAACCTCATTCCATGTGTTCATTTTTAAATGTGAATTTGAATTTGCATTTGGTGGTGGCTTTTATTTCTGTGATGAGCTGAGGGAGGAAGCAACGTGTAATCATATGGAAGGCGATTTGATGGTCAAATGGGAGAGGACGGGTGAGGAGTGTAGGACTGTTGGTGACTTGGTAGCTGTGTTCACGTTATTGATATCGCTCATGGATCAGGTGAGCAAGCAGAGCCCTGGCAGACAAGGCCTGTGTTCCTTGTTGCCTCCTTGCATCTTCCTCCATTTCCCCCTCCGTCTCCTCCTCAGCCTCCTCCTCTGGCTCACGGTCTTGCCGGATAATCGGTGGCAAGGGCTGTTCCCTCATAATGGCGAGGTTGTGCATCGTGCAGTATACCACGACAAATCTTGACACCTGCTCAGCTGAGTACTGCAAGGCTCCACCAGAACGGTCCAGGCAGTGGAAGCATTGCTTTAGGACGCCTATGGTATGCTCAATGACATTACGTGTGGCAGTTTGGCTCTTGTTGTAGGCCCCCTCTGCATTTGTGCATGCGTTCCTGACCGGGGTCATGAGCCACCTCACGAGGGGATAGCCCTCATCACCCAGTAGCCAGCCTTTCACTTGCCGAGCCTGTTCAAAGATAGCTGGCACGTTGGACCGCCGCATAGTGAAGGCGCTGTGACTGCTCCCAGGGTAGTGGGCATTGACCTCCATGATGCGCTGCGTGTGGTCGCACACCAGCTGTACATTCAGGGGTGGAACCTCTTTTGGTTCATGAAGATGGCCTCGTTGACATATGGAGCATGGCAATATGCTTGCAGTCAATGGCACCCTGCACCATGGGAAAGCCTGCAATGCGAGCAAATCCTCGTGCTGACTCATTCTGCGTCTCTATCAAGAGGGAGCATGATGAACCTGTTGCATAGCTCGTACAGAGCCTCCGTGATCTCCCTTATGCAGCAGTGCACTACATATGGTGAGGTGTTGCACAGCCCACTAGCAGAGGCCTGAAAGGATCCAGATCTGTAGAAGTTCAGTGCCTCGGTATTCGTTATCACAGGTAATGCTGTCCGTGCCCTGCTCTGAGGTTGTAGTTGTGGCTGCAGTAGGTGACAGATCTCCGTCACGACCTCTTTGGTGAGCCTCAACGTCTGATGCACTGATCCTCGGCTCATCTGGAGGTAAGAATGAAGTAAGAGGTAAGAGCCTACTGCTCTGTGCCTTGCGCCTCTTCCTCCATCTCCTCGCAGCTTGACCTGCTCTGTATGGCCCCTCTGCATGCTCCCAGTTGTGTTCTATGGCCAGCGGGAGCCCTAGCAGACCACCCATGGTTGCCAGGAATCTTGTTCAAACACTGCTGTAAATTACACCAAGCATAAGGTTGAACCTGCCAAACCACTCTCAAATATACTATAGCAACTTTCTAAGTATAGGAAGCTTCAACAAACACATTCTATTCTACCAGCAGCCAGAAGCAATAATCCAGCAACTAACCTGCAACACCTGCATGATCCCTTTAAATAGCTCTGGTGGGAGGTCCTCCAAGCACTCTAAGACATGTTCAGGAGTTCATGGTTCAGACAATACGTTGAGTGAAGCGTTAAGTGCCAAAATGGTGTCTGCCACTTTAAATCAGTGTAGCACACTGATCTAACGCATATTCTCCCTACTTTACATGCTGCCGGCATTAGTTATCTGCGCATGCGTGAAACCCTATACCAAGATGGAGTCCAGCACACGTAACAATAGAAGCATGCGCACACATTCCAGACGCCAATTTGGAACTTAGGGAGGCCGCGTAGCGCCGAAACAATGGGCGCCACACTGTCCAATTTCTAGCCCAAGTTTTATGCAGCTCGATAAAAGGAAGAACAGTTCCTGTTAATTTTCAAAACACTGTGACCAGGATATCAGTAGCACTCAAGGAAGAAGAGAAATTATTGTGGGTAGAGTCTAATTTTGACAGATGGCTTTACTGATCAGTTAGAAAAGTATTAAAAATGGCCAAATATTAAATGAGAAACATTGGATTGGACTGATGACTGGATTTGTTCCTTTTTTCAAAGAAAGACGGGGAAGGCTATAAACTCAAAAGCTGTTTGAAAAAGAGAGAACACTAAAACTTTTGATTTTTCTCTCATTTCTTTTAAACACTAGTTTTTTTATAGAAATATTTTGCCTATTTTGTGGTGGTGTTATTTTTAGTTTTGATTCATTTGTGTATCTGAAAGTTATGTTGACAACATTATCGATCATGAATAAGGAGTAATAATGCCTTATGGTAATTTGACAGAAATTGTGTGCGTGGCTGGGTAATAGTGTATCGTGCATAACAAAATGTCATAACCAATATAAAAACGAGTGATGTCAAACCTATTAGTCACCTGAACCTTATGTTGCGACTGAGCATCATGAAAAATCCCTTCACCAAGTGTGCCCTACTGGAATAACAATGCAATATGAAATTATCAACATAATATTCCGCACAGATAATAAGATAATTATTAACATAAAAATTAATGTCCTTGTAAAAGTCATGGTGATTTTGATTATGCATTTTCTCAGAGCACAAATGTTTGTCGCACCAATTTTATAATTAGATCAGCGCAGCATGGCCTAGAAATTGGATCCCACGTCGGAATAGCGACACAATCCCGGTGCAGTTCGCTGCACGCGACTAATGAGGCCGGTGGCATGACCACAGCAAATGGGTCTACCAGCCTCAATAGGACAGTACTGGTGAGCTGCAGGCATCAGTCGTGGCCCCAGATGCAGTTCGTTGGTGGCAGAGAGTGTCCAGCAGGCTCGGATACCAGCCTAGCACCTCAGGTGAACCCAGAGGGTGGGGCAATCAGGAGGATGCAGAGCGGTGGCCGGCAACTCCTGCTCATCCTGGCTTCACATTAAATGCGAGTGAAAAACTTGAAGCTTACCTTTTGGTTGGCAGCCTCCAGCGGTCCCTTTAAAGACTGCTGTTTTGGTTGCTGCGTGACTGAACAAACTGACTGCAGCGTGCATGTCCAGTCACAAACAAATTTCACAAAGGGGCCTGAAACAGACGTTAGGCCCTCATGAGTTTCAGTGGGTACCCTAATCAATACGGCATGCAGTGCACGTCCGGCACAGAATGAATGCGTGCACTCCGTGTGCTACATTGGGTCCTGCGGCGCTCGTTTTCTGCCTGAAAAATGGGCGCTGCACTATTTAATTTCAAGGCCCGAATGTACCAGAAAACACATGTAAGTAGACTGTATTTTTTAAAAACTATGTTGTTTCTATTTTTTTCCACTCTTGTTTAAAATACTGGTTGATAGTACTGTGGGGAGGTGTACCTAGTTCTGACCTTGTCTTGGGCCAGTATACATGTGAGTACTTGTAATATTCATATGCAAACAGAATGAATATTCTTCAGTTTCTACGATCCACTTCATTGAGTTACATCGAAACTACATCATGGAAAAAGGCCATTCGGCCCAACTGGTCTATGCTGGCATTTAAGGTCCACACAAGCCTCCTCATTCCCTACTTCATCGTCCGGAGGTACTGGCCATAATCTTCCAAACATCCTTAGATATATTGCAAATGTTACACCCTTGTTCAAAAAAGGATGTAAGGATGAACCCAGCAACTATAGGCCAGTCAGTTTAACCTCAGTGTTGGGAAACTTTTAGAAATGATAATCCAGGATAGAATTAATAGTCACTTGGACGAGTGTGGATTGATTAGGGAAAGCCAGCATGAATTTATTAAAGGTAAATCATGTTTAACTAACCTGATAGAGTTTCTTGATGAGGTAACAGAGAAGATAGATGAGGGCAAAGCAGTTGGTGTGGTGTATATGGACTTTCAAAAGGCATTTAATAAAGTGCCGCACGGTAGGCTTGTCATCAAGAGTGCAGCCCATGGAATAAAGGGGGCAGTACCAACGTGGATACAGAATTGGCTAAGTGACAGGAAACAGAGAGTAGTGGTGAACTATTGTTTTTCAGTTTGGAGGGAGGTGTACAGTGGTGTTCCTCAGGGGTCAGTGCTGGGACCACTGCTTTTCTGGATATATATTAATGACTTGGACTTGGGTGTGCAGGGCACAATTTCCAAATATGCAGATGACACAAAACTTGGAAGTGTAGTGAACAGTGAGGAGGATAGTGATAAACTTCAAGAGGATACAGACAGGATGGTGGCGTGGGTGGACATGTGGCAGATGAAATTTAATGCAGAAAAATGCAAAATGATACATTTCGGTAAGAAGAACGAGGAGAGGCAATATAAACTAGAGGGCACAATTTTAAAAGGGATACAGGAACAGAGATCTGGGGGTATATGTGCACAAATCGTTGAAGGTGGCAGGGCAGGTTGAGAAAGCAGTTAAAAAAGTATACGGGATCCTGGGCTTTATAAATAGAGGCATAGAGTATGGAAGTCATGATGAACCTTTATAAAACACTGGTTCGGCCACAATTGGAGTATCGTGTCCAGTTCTGGGAACCACATTTTAGGAAAGATGTGAAGGCCTTAGAGAGTGTGCAGAAGAGATTTACTAGAATGATTCCAGGGATGAGGGACTTTATTTACGTGGATAGACTGGAGAAGCTGAGGTTGTTCTCCTTGGAACAGAGATGGTTGCGAGGAGATTTGATAGAGTTATTCAAAATCATGAAGGGTCTAGACAGAGTAGATAGAGAAACTGTTCCCACTGGCCGAAGGGTCAAGAATTAGAGGACATCGATTTAAGGTGATTCGCAAAAGAACCAAAGGTGACATGATGAAAAACTTTTTACACAGTGAGTGGTTAGGATTTAGAATGCACTGCCTGAGGGATGGTGGAGGCAGATTCAATCATGGCCTTTAAAAGGGAACTGGATAAGTACTTGAAAGGAAAAAAAATTACTGGTCTACGGGGATAGGGCGAGGGAGTGGGACTAGCTGGATAGTTCTTGCATAGAGCCGGCGCAGACTCGATGGGCCGAATGGCCTCCTTCAGTGCTGTAACCTTTAATGATTCTATCCCGATCAGGATACCCTTCTATTTGTTTCTTCATTGTGTGCTTATCTAGCTTCCCCTTAAATGTATCTATGCTAGTCACCTCAACTACTCCTTGTGGTAGCACGTTCCATATTCTTACCACTCCTTGGGTAAAGAAATTTCTCCTGAATTCCCTATTGAATTTATTAGTGACTATTTTATATTTATGACCTCTAGTTTTGGACTCCCCTACAAGTGGGGACATTTTCTCTATGTCTACCCTATCATTATCTTAAAGATCTGGATCAGGTCACCCCTCAGCCTTCTCTTTTGTAGAGACAAGAACCCCAGTCTGTTTAGCCTTTCCTGACAAGTATATCCTCAGTTCTGGTATCATCCTTGTGAATCCTTTTTGCACTCTCTCCAATGCCTCTATCCTTCCTATAATATGGAGACCAGAACTGTGCAAAATACTCCAAGTGTGGTCTAACCAAGGTTCTATACAAGTTTAATATAACTTCTTTGCTTTTCAATTCTACCCCTCCAGAAATGAACCTCTAGTGCTTGATTTGCCTTTTTTATGGCCTTAGTAACCTGTCACTACTTTTAGTGATTTGTGTATCTGTACCCAGAGATTCCTTTGCTCCTCTATCCCATTTAGACTCTTATTATCCAAGCAGTATGTGGCCTCCTTATTCTTCCTACCAAAATGCACCACCTCACACTTATTTATATTGAAATTCATTTGCCAATGACACACCCATTTTGCAAGTTTATTAATATCCTCTTGCATTTTGAGGCATTTTTCCTTAGTATTAACTACACCCCCCAATTTGGTGTCATCCGCAAATTTTGAAATTGTACTTCCAATTCCAAATTGTTAATATAAATTGTGAACAACAGAGGTCCCGGCACAGATCCCTGTGAACATCATAGTCTGAGTAGCTACCCTTAACCCCTACTCTGTTTTGTAGCCAACTTGCTATCCATTCTGCTACATGTCCCCTAACTCCACATTCTCTGACCTTAGCAATGAGTCGACAATGCGGTACCTTATCGAAGGCCTTTTGAAAATCCAAATATATTACATCTACTCCATTACCCTTATCTACTCTTTGTTACTGCTTCAAAGAATCCAATGAGGTTGGTCAAGTTTTCCCTTCTGAAATCCATACTGACTATTCTTTATTATATTTTTGTTCTCTAGATGACTTTCTATTACATCTTTGAGTAAAGATTCCAGTACCTTTCCTACCACCAACGTTGAGCTAACTGGTCTATAGTTCCCTGGACTTGTTCTATCTCCCTTTTTAAATATAGGAACATTAGCTGAGCTGTCCAGTCCTCTCGCTGACAGACATGGATCCTCTGCTGTCTCCTCCATAACTGCTTTTAATATTCGTGGATGCAATCCATCCGGATGCAATCCATCCCTGCTGTTATGGAGGAGACAGCAGAGGATCCATGTCTGTCAGCAAGAGGACTGGACAGCTCAGCTAATGTTCCCATATTTAAAAAGGGAGATAGAACAAGTCCAGGGAACTACAGACCAGTTAGCTCAACGTCAGTGGTAGGAAAGGTACTGGAATCTTTGAGTAAAGAGGGTCTTATCCCCTCTAAGTTTGATTAGTTTATTAATTATCTCCCCCCCCCCCTTTCTATCTTAAAATGTTTTAATATCTTTTTTGATTTCTTGTTCTAATGTCCTGCCCACCTTGATGGTGTCCCTGGTAAATACAGAGGCAAAGTAACTATTCCATATTTCTTCTATTTCACCGTTACCTGTGAGTTTATCTTGTGCATCCCTTAGCGGCCCTATTCCTATTTTGATTTTCCTTTGTTATTTATGTGTCTGTAGAATACTTTACTGTTTCTTTTTATGTGTCTTGATAATTTAATCTCATAGTTCCTCTTTGTTTTTCTCATTTTTTTGACTTCTTTCCTAACCTCTTCGTATTCCCTTGTCATCCTCTTCTTTATTGTCTAAGTACTTAAGAGTATGCCTTTAATCTTTAGTTTCAATTTTATCGTTATCTCTTTATTCATCCATGGTGGATTAATCCACTTGATTAAAAATTCAGCACACGTTTTTAAAAACTTGATTTTGTTTATTTAAATGATATCATTAAAGTGCATTAGTGGTAAAAGCAGTGTTCTAAGTAAATAGTAAATAGCACAGTCAAAGGCCATTTCTTTTTTCTCCCCCTCACAAAGCTCTCGCATCAATTTTACTGCAGTGTAAACACAAGCAACATTACAAATTGATATTGACGGCTCACAAGTGCTGATTTACTGAAACCCACAATACAATGTACATCATCTCCTAATAAAGTAAAGCAGGAAGTATGCTGACCTTCTGAACCAAGTTACCTTCTGGCAGTCAGTATTCTGCTGAAAACTAAATTTTACATTATGCTGTTAGACAAATATATACACAATGTTCAATTATGTGCAAAATATGTAATGTGACTAAATATGCATGCAGAAACAAGAGTCAGGATGCTCATTGCAGAGAAACCACTTTCTAGACAGGGGAGCAGAGTTTATAATACAAAGTGCATTGATAAAGCTGCAGCGGGGTGCAACATAGCACTAAGGCAGAAAGAAAACTTTACTTCCCAGACAATTAAAGATAAGTGATAATAGATACTCATTGATGCAGAAACATAATGAAGTGGGTCTAAAGTGAACAAACTGCAAAACATGCAGATATATTGAAATTGGATTTACAGTGAAACCTGTAAATTAGGGACACCTACGGGGCTTGTGTCGGCTGTCCTTTATTTGTAGGTGCCCTACTTTCAAAATGGTCATTGTACGTACAGTAAATTATTTGGAATGGTCAGTGTCCCTTTGTACAGGTTTGACCTTATATAGCAGACGCTGTTACAAATGTTATAATGTAAAAATCTCATAATTGAAGATTACAGAATTTGGATAGATGTCAGATACATAGAGAAAGTATGGAATAATGAAAACTCACTCAACTCATGAAGTCTGCAGCTTCCACAGAGCCCTGTACATCCACTATCCCTCTCGCCATCGACTTCATCCTAATTATTTTAGGAATGTTGTGCATAAATACTCTGATCCCCAAATAATTCCAGAATGTTTATCGACACCTAAATCTGTACCATTCCACTTTGGCCAGCTGTCCTCCACAGACACCAGTCCCCTGGACTCTGGAATCATTAGAAAAGGTTGGCCTGGATTTTTTCAATCCGGCAGGAATCTCACCCAATCAGCGGTGGTGGGACGAGCATTCCGTCTGCTCGTCTTATTCTACCTTAACCCCAGTGGATCCATCATAATTGTGGCAGCCTCCTGGTGGTATTTCCATTCCTATCGAGTTGCCATCTGTTTGGGGGGCATAGGTAGGAAGGGGGTGGGGAATCATTGCTGTGATATTTGCTGCACCATAGCATGACTGATGCCTTTGGATCAAAGTTTCAATTTTAGAGAATTTTTAAAATTTCAAATTGCCTGCATGGTCTTACCAATTGCGCATGATTGAGAATTACTATTGAATCTACTTCCACCACCCTTTCAGGTAGTGCATTCGAGATCATAACAATTCACTGCATAAATAAAATTCTCCTCATCTCCCCTCTGGTTCTTTTGCTAATGATGAAAATTACATTGTTGTTTCAAAGATAAGGGAGCACAGCGTCAAGTATATTTAATGAATCTCAGGATGTTTTGGATTGTTCTGCTTTTGCAGTTTAATGATTAAATAAGGAACTGGATTGATGATGTTATGGCTCAATATAGACTACTTTGGTCTAGGTGTGTGGGGGGGGGGGGGGCAGTTGATTCGATTTCGAACATGGAAAAAGGTGTCACAAGTGAAAACTCAACGTCAAGTCAGATCTCCTCCAACTCATATTCAGTTCACCTCATCCATACCATAAGTGCAACAATCCTCATTGAAGGACTGAAAAAAAAAAGTGAAATCCTTTCTGATTAGTCTTGGGACAGTTTCAGACAGTGATTAATTAACTGACCTTTCACAATGTCAGGACCCAAATATACCTTGGATGCAGAATGCTTGCAGCAACTGTTCCATACTGCTGCATGTGCTTCTACAATGCATTCTTTTGCTGAAGTGGGATTCCTCATTGGCAAGGGTAAAATTTTCAATCATGCAAAAAGTAGTTGGTATTCTCATCCACCAGTAAAAAAGGATTTCTTCAACAATTAAGTGTTCTGTCTTTTCAAACTCAATGGAGGTAATTTTGACTTTTGCGATAATGTAAAACAGGAGATATCAGATCAACCACCCGTTATACATCTCTCCCGATTGAAGTCAATGGAAATGAAAATCGGGAGAGATGTTTAACGGGTGGCAGATCTGATTATCACCCGTTTTACACGATGCTCCAATATCAAAATTACCCCCAAAGTTTACGCTGAGCTGTATTCCAAAATTGGGAATTTGCTGAATGTGTGTTACTAGCAGGGAGTTTCACCCATTGGGTATGCAAATCAAGAAATCAAGTGCATTGCCCACAATTTCCCCAATATGCAGGCAAGGTCCCCTGCCAAGAATAACACAAAAGAATCAAACCTCTGTCATAGTTAAAAAATTTAGGTGTGTTTCACATTAAATCTACTGAATGTAACCTTTACTTCAGTACAAAATTTGGAACAGTACCTTAACATTTAACTCCTTGGAAACGTAAGCTAACACTGATTTTGTATGGACGTTGCTCTACATTAGAAGGAGTCATATGATTAGTTCCCCTGTCAAGTCTTAGACTGTTGGAAACTTTGTGAAATTCCAATTTCTCTGGACTGGTTATTTTTGAAGTTTTTGGTTCACACTGAAACAAACATTTACAGTAATAAAGCTGTTCAGATATCAAAAATGGATTATATTAACCCTATAAAAGTTAAATTCAACCATTATGTTGAAAGTATATTAATATTCCATGAATGGAGTAATGGCAAACTTTCTTTTAAAAAGAGTTATACAAAAATTAGTGATTCAGTGAGTTTTAAAATATTGAAATGAGGGGCCAGAATGTGAAACCTATTTTGAGATCTCAAAATTATATATAAATATTGCTATTATATATGTAATACTAGCAGCCTAATTTAATCCTTAGAGCCCTGGCAGATCCTGGGAAATGACAGTCTCCTTGGGCCTGTTGGGCTTTAAGAAATCAGCTTACATCGTGATACTAAAAAAAAAAATGGGTTGATTCTACAATCTGGTGCACCCGGCAGGGAACAGAGTGTTGGCCAGGGGCTGCAGAAGTAACCCAAGATTCCGAGCTGCTGACACACAGGCAAAAGCAACTTTTGAACTGAAGTAACCAGAGTTCAGTCGCTGGCCTGAGCTGGCTGGAACCGATTTGAATTAGCTAAGTTTTGTGAAAGACAAAGGAGATGTGATAAGACACAAGTCCTTATTTAGAAAAGGAGTAATGAGATAATGCTACCTAAGTCCTTGGGACAGAGCCAATGAGGAGAAGACACAGACTAGGCGAGCAAGCCTAAACCAACGGGAGAGACACAGCACAGCTTGAAGAGATAAGATTCAGAATAAGAATGAAGAATCTCGGGCGTGGAGCCAGAGCGAAGACTCCGGAGACCAACCATCGCGGAAGTGGAAGAACCTACGTCAGCATAGGGACGACGTCGAAAAAGAGAGAGAATGGAACACCTGGCCAGCGTCAGCTCTCCTTTTCGGGTATTATCCTTTATATTCTGTGACCACTCAGAGTGTCAGAGAAACCTAGTGGGTGCGTGTTTAGATCCTAGTTTGGGTATATAAAAAAAAAACTGTATAACCTGATGCAAACTGCATGTCTATATCTAACCTGACGTACAAGCTATATGTATATGATCTAACGACGCGAATAAAGCGAATTGAGAGTTGAGAGAATTGACTCGTCTCCTCTTTGTACTAAGCCAATAGCCATAACCGATGACCTCCGGTCAACAATAGTAGACCGTTCAGCCCTTTGAGCCTGTACCGCTGGCAGAAAGTGCATCTTGGGAAAATAGTTGGCATGTTGTCTGTGGTTTTCCGTCCATTAAAATTAATGGGTGGGAAATGACATGCTGTGTGCCCAGAATTTCCCCAAGGTGTGCTCCATGCAAGATCCAGGTTGTGGAATCATCTCAAAACACTAGTAATACAGATGTCAAGTTGCTCATGTGTCACAATAAATTTATTTCTGTCACGTTAGCCATAAACTACAAACATTTAACACAAATTTTATTTAAAAATAAAATGCTTTAAGCATTTTATATCTGCTCACTATCTTCCTCCACTTACTGTGCCTGCTTCCCCATGTTTCTCTATTATTTATGTTTCTAACTAATAAAAGATACTATCTATTCTAACGTATTTGTAAAATATTTTATTTATTTGTTATCTTTTGAATTCTGGCTTCCACCCTCTATTGTAGAGATATGGACAACTCGGAAAATAAAGAGAGTCTTCAATTGGCTAAAGAAAACAATTTCCAGCTACTTGAATGCCAAAGCTACAAATGTTGACTTGGTCGCATGATGGGCATAACTCAGTAAATGTTTGACACATAAAATTCAGCAAAATGGGTCGAGTCACCAACCAATAAATAAGTTAATTAGCGAATCTGAACTCCACCACTCCTGGATGAGTAAACGTGTCCATGGTGTGCTAAGAATTAACATTTTGCGACATTTTTCTCTAGTTCCTGAGCATAAAACATTGCATGGGTGGAATACATATCCATAATGCAGCCTGCCCAATTCTCCTTAAATGTACTCCACCTATGTGATGCTTTCTGCCCAAGTGCGATGAAGGAAAATCTACCCCCTGTGTTTGCTTGGTGTGTGCAGTATAAAACAAAGTTGCTAAT
This sequence comes from Heptranchias perlo, assembly GCF_035084215.1. Taxonomy (NCBI): domain Eukaryota; kingdom Metazoa; phylum Chordata; class Chondrichthyes; order Hexanchiformes; family Hexanchidae; genus Heptranchias; species Heptranchias perlo. The sequence continues at coordinate 33,688,158 of NC_090335.1, forward strand.
ACCAATGCCAACAATACAATGAATAGCAGACTTCCTTAGAATCTTGTACTGGAAACATTTCAGAATGTATGTATTTGTTTTCAGCATGGCTATTCAAGTCTTAGCTTTTTCGAGTACATCTAGTTTGTCTGTTAATCCAAGGACTTCTGCAGAAAAGATCAATTAGGAACCAGGGAGTTTGGCCAATGGAACACTGACATATGGAAGGTTGAAGCACACAATGGTAGATAATTGCAATTCTGTAGCTATTGTCTGCTTTCTTCAACAGAAGTGTTCTTTCTTAAACTTGTTGCATATTCAAATGTAAAAATCAATGACAAAAATCTTGATGTGCAACTTAGATACAACAAACAACTTTACAGATGTTTAAACCTTTTGAATTTTATCATTTTAGGTATATTAACATTTTTTTGCAATCTTATGATTGTAATGTAATGTTGGAAAACATTGTCTGACATTTAGGCTCCACAATGAACTGTATTGAATTTGGATAAGGAGCACGCTGTAAAGTGTGAATCAGGTTTTCAGGAATGTTGTTGTACAGTCCTTGCTGGCCCAGTGCCAAACATGACATCACTTCTGCTCTGCACAGAGAAGTTCATTGTCAATCAGTGTTAACTACAATCGCACATTTCTTTCCCACTCCTCTAGCACTAATTAAAAAGTACTGATAATTCCATTGAATTAGCTGCTACTGTCACATGAACAATGAATGTATAAACAGTTGCTGAAAGGATGTTTTCATGTTGGCATGGAAGAAATACAAGTCCAAAATTTAGTGTTTCCCAAATAGCGCAAACATTTTATCTGAAATACATGGCAGCATTTTTGTGTGCATGAACATATAAAATCCATAATTTCTCCTAATTTTGTATACTACACCAGACTTAATAATCATTCTTTGTCAATACGCTCCATAGATGTGCATTCTAGAAAATAAATGCTAAGGATTCGTGTATCATGTGTTTTGGTCTGTTGAAACTTTTTTTCAGTACTAATCAACCATTTGTTAGTACTAGATGCTTATATACTCAAATCAGTTTTGTAAATTAAAAAGCCAAGTATGATCTACTGAATAGGCCCCCAAATCCTAAATATTGCAATGCCAGATACACATATTCAAACACATACGTTTGATGTGGATCATTAGTGTTTTGGGGGTAAATGTGCATATCTGAGATCAAAAGTCGCCCAAACTCTACTGGCAGTTTATTACAGTGGAAAAAATAATGGATCAAAAATAAAATTAAGACTGCCATAGAAGAAAACATTATAATTACTCTTCTCCATTTCTCCACTGTGTATTAAATTATTTTTGTTGTCTTTCATGACAATCATTATGCCTCCCAGTTACCATCAAAGAGCAAAATAGATTTTAGGCAGTAAGGGTACTTTTGTGGTATTACCGTTATTTCACATTTTCCGATATGGATTTAAAATAGAAGTAAATATTTGCTGTTGGTAAACCAAAAGTATGAATTTATTCAGGGCACATTACATGAAGTATAATTAGGGTGCCACTTGTCAATGTTTTAAGTCCATTTTGCTAGTGCTGTGAGCCACAATCAATTAAGTACAGTGCTGTACCAGCAACCATATTCTCTCTAAAAAGAAGCAGGAAGAATAGAAGGTTGAACTCATGGATGTAGCATTTAGAATGCTACATCCATGCGAAAACCTAAGGAAGATTTAGTTATCATTATCTGAGGTGCAGTGTATCAGGTGGTTTCCGCTAACCAATGAAACAATTACAAGTATATGGCAAGAATCCAGCTCCAGATCTGAAATTGTCTTAGTGATTGCAATGCTCTGACTGCAGCTGTAGATGTCACAGTAGCCTTTTTTGTTACATGGTCTTTCCTGGCACCTGGAGAAAATGACTGTGCTATTGCTTAAAGCACCATGTCCATCTGCATTCAAGAGGTGACAGATCCAATATCCAGAGGGCTGGCAGATCCATTCCTTTTTCTAAGAGCGCTAAGCAACATTTGGCTACTCAGCAGTGTTGCTGGGGGTGGTGGAGGGCAGAAGCAAGAAATTGAGAAAGGAGGAAGCTTACGATCTATCTGGCTATGCTTAGTGCAGATAAGAATATTGCTCTAGGGAATCTTATTAGAAGAGATTGGCAAGCGTCTAGTCCAATGGAAAGGACAACTTGATGGAGCAAAGCACTAAATTCAATTCCCTGAAGTCTTGCCCACTGAAAAGCAACAAGACAATGAAGAGAATGTAACTCTGACTTGAAACAAAATAGAATTGGGTACTAGGGAGAGCCAGGATACCTGATCAGATCTCCAAAATGGCTCTCCAGGTAAACAATAATGTAATTTTTTTTAAGTGAAATTTTCTCAGCCCACTCAAATTGGCCCTCCAATTAAGTATTTTTACTCTAGATTGCTCCTTGTCCTTTTCCGTAACTAATCGAAACCTTAATGATCCTATGATCACTGTTCCCTAAATGATCCCCCACTGACACTTGCTCCACTTGACCCACTTCATTCCCCAGAACCAAATCCAGCAATACCTTCTTCCTCATTGGGCCAGAAACATACTGATCAAGAAAGTTCTCCTGACAACACTTCAGAAATTCCTCGCTCTCTTTGCCCTTTACACTATTACTATGCCAGTCTATACATAATACGAGTATTCAATTAATATTAAGAAAAGGAAAGCCCAGGAATACTTTGAGTATAAAGTATTGCCCCACTTGTAAAAAAATATCTTCATTCCAATGATAAATTTTCTGTTCTATGGAGACTCAATATTTTGGGTCGCCACTAGCATCCTGGGCCACTGTGATAATAAAGTTTTATAGCACAGGAGGCCCGTTGTATCTATGCCAGTTCTCCTAGGGCAAGTCCATTTACTAACATAGTTGTATCCAGATAATATGAAACTTTCCAAGTCAAACACCTCCGGACTATACTCTGAGTTGGTCGAAAGAACCAACTTCTACATTAGTGATCATGGGTGATTCAGCAATCGTCATATCCTACTTCCTCAGAGTAATTTGGGATCCAAGTGGTGCTATTTTAAATAATACATTAGAGGATCGCCCATGGCATTGTTGAAGCATAGAGTCTGAAGGGCCATAGTGATACTTAGTGCAATGCAGTTTTGAGTTGGAGCAGAACACATCCGGGCTGGGAAGTAAAGCACGTTGAAAGGGCCAAGAAGCAGAGCACATCAGGGCTGAGGAGTGGAGTGTAGAAGGGGGTCAAGGCTTGGAATAGAATGGGGGTGGCATAGAGAATGGAGGACAGTTTGGTGATGAGTTCTGATGTCTTTCATTCCTCTAAAGAGATGAGCATAAGAGGGCTAGAAAGTGCAAGTGCATACATTATTTCCTACCCCAGAAAGCTAGGTAAGGTTGTAGCATACCCAGGGAAAGAAGAGATCCCTCTTCAGTTTATTTCAGCTGCTAGTTTTATCCTGTACTCTCATGTCTTCAGAACACAGCAGAGAAACAGCACACTAGATTTTGACAAGTTTTATTTGCCAAACTGATTTATTAAACAAACAGTGAAATAACAAACAAATAGAACTAACAACATATTTTTTATAGAAGTTGTTAAGCTTAGTTAGCTCATGTAATAGAAAATAATAATGCTAAGCTATGATACAAGTAATATTCATATGTAACTGTCCTTTTCTCTCTATGTAAGCTATCTCGTCTGACTTTCTTCAAAGGCTACAGTCAGACTCCTCAATTTAAAAGAATAAGGCTGATAATACCTTCAAAAACAAAAGGAACCAGAACTGAGAAAATTTAAATAGCTGCCAATTTGTTCAAATATTTGGAAAAAATCCTCAAAAGATATAGTTATTTAAATTAAGTGGCTTGGCCCTCCCTCAGACGCTTGTCTCCAAATGTATAATTGCTGCAACAAATGTATCAAGTTAAGCTAGGATATAGAGTCTTTATATCGTTATATACTGTGATAGAATTAACAAAGCCAAACCAAGCTAAATCTTAGGGGCAATATTTTCAGTACACAGTACTGTCAAAAATGAAGCATTTTTTCTAAGTTTTCTTGTGTCTTTTAAAACATGGATTCACTTTTATGTTGGATTGAGTACCATGTGGCTGTCAGGAGATCCCAGGATACAGGTCTTGTACAGCTAGTGGCCTTAATGAATCTGGCAAGTTTTCTTTGGAGTTGCTAAAAACTGCATGAGACCTATAGGTTGGGAATCACTAGCACTAACATGTTTCTGAAAGAATATAAAAGAGAATCATGCCATTTATAATCAGGGCTTCTATAGAATTTATAGAAATTACAGTAGCAAGGTAGTTGTTTATTTTCCTTAAATCAAGGCAATGCTCTTTTACCAATTTCCTTCTATTGATAGGGAAAAACTCACCATCAACGTCCATGAAATTATACTTTTATAATTGGATTCAACAGATAAATAATGTGAAATATGTAATAACCTTCTTTAAAATTCATAATCACCACCATTCCTAGTAAGATAAACAATGATCTGAAACTACTGATGGCACATGGATTAAAGCAAACACCAGATGTTGTAACAGCAGAAATATAAATCTGTGCACCAATTTCTTTGATTGTCGGTTTCTTACTTATAAACGCATTTAAAGGTTGCTGTATTTAAATATAGTTTTATGACTACAATTTCCTTTTCAATTTCTGATTCAGCAAAAGCACAAATTTTAAAACAGCTGGCTAATTAGAAGGACTACAGCAGCACTACTTTGAACAGTTTATTGTCTTCTGAAACTGGTACACATGGAATATTAGAGTTTAAAAGAGGGGCTGTCAAAATGTGTGCAAGGTTATTTAAAATGTTGTGCTGCTTCACCACTGTGTCCTGAAGTTGCTATCAATTAGTACCTTTAAGTAGATGTTATCAAATGGAAAAGCAAAAAAAAAAGCTGGTTTCTGAGAGCGTGTTCAGAGGCACATGGGATAAGGACTGCCAGTTTTACTAACAATGCAAAAATCAATGGTTATTTAGGGAATAAAAGGAATATTACATTCATGATAAGTTGTTCTAACAAATATTAACAGTTGATTCTGTGGTAAATAGAAAGTCTCACAATGAGTTACATTCTGGTTGGACACCTTTGACATGAAACGGGTGAAGCCAACACATGAAGCTTGCTGCAGATTCCTAGGCCAGAAAAGGAAGAGTGTTTACTCTGAAGAGATAAGAAGGAAGGATGTGTGAAAACAGGAAGGTTATTTTAGTAATTTACAGATTACATTTACTTTAAATGTTTTACTTAAGAATATCTCCACAGTGAGGTTTTCAGAACTCATCCACTGTTGCTGAGCTTGTTCAATAGAAACTGGCAAAGGAGTTGATTTCATAGTTGGCAAACCATCATGTCCAAATAAAATTCTAACCCCATCCCCCCCCCCCCCAAAGGGAATAATCTTGAAAGATGTTAAAAAGTTAAACTTTGAAAGGGGGTGCCCCCTAGGTGCTCGATTTGATTTTGTATCCACATTGATCTCAAACTATTCAGCTAAACTGAGCAATGGAGCCAAAAAACCTAGCCATTCAGGTGCACCCATTTCAGATTCAATCCCTGCAACTGAATGGAGGGGCCCATGCGGCCTCAGATATTGGGCCACAGGCCGGGGGAAGATAGTGGTGGCCGTGGGGGAGGAAGGGAGGAGGAGAAGAGAGTGCTCCATGTTCTTGGATTGTGGGGTTGGGAGGAGCAGCTCCGCATTCAGCCAAGTATGGAGGCCTTCCTGTCAGTTAACGCCACATTGTGCTGTGCAAGGTCAGTGGGTGGCGAGTGAAGCGCTGGGGCTTTTGAAAATCAAAACTCGGTCCTGAAAGACGTGCAGGACACTCACTTAAATCAAATTATTCTAACCTTTAAATGTTCCCAACATACTCCTGCAGTCAATGCATCTTCCTTATCCAATGTGGCGTGTAGCACAATTCCGGTCGGAAGTATGCACACACTTCCTGCTGGCTGTATTGGGAGCTTAGTAGGCACTGCGTGGCTGAATTTCTAGATCAACAACTCCAAGAACAAGTTGTTATCTGTAGATAAATGAAATTTTATATATAGTATAATATATTGCAATAAGGTGGTGAACAATTGTTTTTCAGACTGCAGGGAAGTATACAGTAGTGTCCCCCAGGGGTCAGTATTAGTACCACTGCTTTTTGATACATAGTAATAACCTGAACTTGGGTACAGAGGGTATAATTTCAAAGTTTGCTGATGGCATGAAACTCAGAAATGTAGTAAATAATGCAGAGGACAGTAACAGACTTCAGGAGGACATAGGCAGACTGGTGAAATGGGCAGACACAAAGGCAGATGAAATTTAGCGCAGAGAAGTGTGAAGTGATGCATTTTGGTAGGAAGAATGAGGAGAGACAATGAAAACTAAATGGTACAATTTTAAAGGGGGTGCACGAACAGAGACCTGGGTTGCACAAACATAAATCTTTGAAGGTGGCAGGACAAGTTGAGAAGGCTGTTAAAAAACAAATGGGATCCTGGGCTTTATTAATAGAGGCATGGAGTACAAAAGCAATGAAGTTATGCTAACCCTTTATAAAACACTGGTTGGGTCTCAGCTGGAGTATTGTGTTCAATTCTGGGCACCACACTGTAGGAAGGATGTCAAGGCCTCAGAGAGGGTGCAGAAGAGATTTACTAGAATAGTACTAGGGATGAAGGACTTCAGTTATGTGGAGACACTGGAGAAGCTGGGGTTGTTCTCCTTAGAACAGAGAAGGTTAAGGGGAGATTTGATAGAGGTGTTCAAAACCATGAACGGTTTTGATAGAGTGAATAAGGAGAAACTGTTTCCAGTGGCAGAAGGGTCGGTAACCAGACGACACAGATTTAAGGTAACTGTCAAAAAGGGAATTAGATAAGTACTCAAAGAGAAAAATTTATTGGGCTGTAGGGAAAGAACAGGGGAATGGGACTAATTGGATAGCTCTTTCAACGAGCCGGCACAGACATGATAGACCAAATGGCCTCTTCCTGTGCTGTAGCCACTATGATACATTGTTAACAGTTGCAAAGTAAGCAAGAGCAGCAAAGCCTTTTCAGGTACCACACCAGTAAGTGCAGCGGTTTGCACAAAGAATTTAAATTCACTTTAGAAAAGACATACAAAATCCAATTTGATGCAGGATATAATGAAGGTACAAACATGAAGGCCAGTGTCATGCTGCCATCAGTGTACTGCTTTCCCTACAGAAAACCCATTAAATAATGGACTGAAGTAAATTTGCCTTTTACGAATGCTACCTGATCCAGGTGAGCAACAGGGAATAATGTACCATCCAAATATTATGTGAGCATCTTAACAAGAACATTCCAGTCACCAATGGTTAGCCATTTGGAGTGATAACGAGCATAAAGTAGACAATCTTTTCTATTCTGCAAAATACTATGAGCCTTGGTGTTTTCCAGGTTTTTTTTTAAATTGAAGTGCTTCATCTAAAGCTTAAAGCAGTTTCAGGGTTAATAAATGATTAAAAGTTCTAATGGAACACTCTAGTGAAATCATCAGGACCTGGGGCTTTTAAGTTTGGAAGAAAGTGGATTACTTTTTTTTTTTTAAAAATCCCCTAATTGGATTGTTCTATCTAGTAAATCTTTCTTCTCCTGCGATATCTTGAGATGCATTACATCTTCCACTAATTAAGATTACACACTCCAGATAGTGTTTTTAGCATGAGTAATCGTGGCCTTTTTTTTTACTTTTATAGGGAGTCAGAATAGTTTTCTTTGCATCTTCTTTTTTAAATACAAGCATTAATAACATCCGCATCCTTTCCCTATATTTGAGTCAGCTGTGGAGAGGAACCTGGAGCCATTCACGGGGCAGAATATCAACTGAGGCACAGGTAGAAGTTATCCAAAGGGTTCAGAGAGCCAAGAAATTGATCCTCGAATGCAGCGGAGGTGTGTAGTGGCCTCACGTATTCACAGTTCACACCAGATCAGGTATACAAGCAAAGGAGTGTGCAACAGTGGGAGTGAAACCCAAGGACGAAGATCAGTGCAGATGAGGGAACTGGTTCAAGCAACAAATATAGGGTGGTGAGGAGCACACAAGATCTGGAGCAACAGCAGGAGCTTCAGCAGCTCTAATCCACTCTAGCGAAGGGTGATTGAATAATTCTGAAGGATAAGCAGAGCAAGGCAAAGTCAGTGGTCATGGGAAGCAAGTGGATAGCAGAGATCATTCAGGATCATCTCCCAGGATCCAACCCTCTACTTGTTGGTATCTCAAATAATAGTATGGTACACTGTTCACCCCTGTGCTCGCTAACCTACACTGGCTCCCAGTCCGGGAAAACCTCGATTTTAAAATGCTCATCCTGGTTTTCAAATTTCCCCCCCCCCCCCCCCCACCATGGCCTTGCTCCACCCTATCTCGGTCACCTCCTCCAGCCCTACAACCCTCCGAGATCTCTGTTCCTCCAATTCTTGCCTCTTGCACAACCTGGTTTTAATCACTCCACCATTGGCCGCCGTGTCTTCAACTGCCTTGGTCCCAAGTTCAGGAATTCCCTCCCTAAACCCCTCTCTCCTCCTTTAAGACGCACCTTAAAACCTACCTCTGATCACCTGTCCTAATATCTCCTTATGTGACTCAGTGTAACATTTTGTTTGATAATGCTCCTGTGGAGCACCTTGGGGTGTTTTACTACGTTAAAAGGTGCTATATGAATGCAAGTTGTTGTAAAATAATGCATCATTACTGTTGCCTGGAAATCAGGCATGAACCTACCCACTGCAGAAGACTGCACACAGCCCTGCAGTTCAATGCTGGGGTGCTCTTGTCTGCAGGAGCACATTGGGCATCAATGACACTTTGGACTTGAGGGAATTCTGCCATTCTATAAAAAAATCTAGCAGGGAAATTATAAGTCCCAGATGGCCAGCCAGCAGAATGCTCAGACAGACCATCTGGGAGGTGCAGCAGGAAGCCTGGTCCAGTTTCACGGCCAGGCCTCATTTAAATGCAGCTGGCAAGCTGCCCAACTGAAATGAGCATTTAGAGGCAGCTCTCCCGGTTTGGGCCGATACAAGATAAGTTGCTGGAAGGGGTTCAGGAGCATTATCTGAATACAAAAGGGGGTGGGGGGGGGGGGCCCAGGGCAGCAAACGGCCCAAACTATTTTTGTGGGGTCCGGAGGAGCACTCCTGGCCCCACAAAAATAAGTGTTAAAAAAAAAAAAAAAAAAAAAAAAACTTACCTTGGAGGACCACGGCTCTACCCAGTAGTCTCTAAAAATGGTCCTGGGGCCCTATCTACACAATAGGACCCCAACTAGCATAAAATCATGAGTCAGGCAGATGCAGCATCCACCCAGCTTTAATATAGCTGTGGGGCAGAAAACTAGTGATAAGTGGACTTTTCATTTTAACTCCTGTAACCTACATTACCACAGCAACGGCACTTCAAAAAAAGTATTTCATTGGGCTGTAAAGCACTTTGGAAAATCCAGAGGTTGTGAAAGGGACAATATAAACTCAGTCTTTCTTTCTTTTCCTGGTGCTCTTGTGATCCATGTGGAAAGTGACGTACCAGCTTCATCTGGAAAACGGGACATCAGTCACCTGGTTTATGCAAATAGAATGGAGACCAGTCCCTTTTCCTATGCATTTTACCCATATATAGGATCACAGGGTGCAAAGCAGAGAAAAATTGACATCAGGATACTCTACTTTCTGGTCCTGTGAGATGGGAAGGGCAGGTTGCCAAAAGATAACAAAAAGTGACTCAGGTTATGTCATGAATTTTTATACAGTCTCACTAGATACTCTGTAGACGTCTAGCCAATCAGATTTAAACTATTCTCAGTTCTGTTCACAATAGCACTTATCCTTGAAGATCCTAATCTATTACAGCGCCAGTACTCAAGTCTAGGAGAATATAAATCTACTACTAGATTGTCTGCTGCTGCCTTCATTATATTTGTAAGAAAAGCACTATTCAAGCTTTCTTCATTATTGTAAACCTCATGTTAAAGTAAAATATATATCTATCTATCTTAGTTTAGGGGCTTGCTGTATGTCCAAGACAAGCATTTTACAACCTGGTGAAAGAACAGACCTCTGAGTAATGAGCACCTGGTACTATCCACATGATCTTGTATTTCAGCTAGAGAAGGGGAGTTGTCTCTGGCTGTATTATGTTTGGTTTGAAGATAAGAGTTAGTGGCATCTCAGAGGCAACTATCATGAGGGAGGTGGTACAGCCAAATGTGGATGCAAGGGAAGAGGACGGATAACGATCCCAGCTGCAGAGAGAATATAGAGCTAATTGTCTCCAAAATGTATACAAAGTTGGGTGCTTTTTTGTACTGATTAGAATATTCTGGGAGCAAGGCTGGACTGCTCAACTAATCAGGACCTTTGAAAGTGCAGTTTGAAGTTTTGGACAGTAATCAACTTTGTATCAGGTTGTATTCATCTTGTATTATGTTGGATTGTATTCTTATAATAAGTAACAAAGATGTTAAGATACAACTTCTTAATAAAGTCATTATACTTTGGAACAAACCATTTTACAACCTTTTGATTAAAGGACACGAACAGTAAATGTATATTACTTACAATACTCCTAACACTATTGTTGAAGCTCCCAGTGTCTCTGCAGTATGCCATAGCAGGAGATGTTTATTTTTATGTTTTCCCAGTATATTACATCAAACTTGCAGCATTATGCCAATTGATGGTGAAAAATGTGCATCTCACATGAATTTCCTGAATTTATGCAAGTTCTGAACGAGCTGTAGGACCCAAAGTCATATTTTAGTGCTTTATGGCATTAAATTATATTTTTCCTTCTTGTGAACTAAAAAGGTATTTTCTGTATCTTTGAATGCATCTTTTTGAAATCAGAATGATTTGCATTAAAAATTGAAAAACTTCTATGATTGCATTTTCTTAATCATGCTAGCCCCGAGTTTCCTCCTGATTTTCACCCGGATAACAGCTTCAATCGGTGAAAATTGGTGTAAATTTACAATATTTCAGGAAAATCCAGGCCTTTTATAGAGTTTTAGCAGCTTCATGGCAATTTTCAGTGGCCATGAATCCACAGTACAAAGCACCTTATAATTTGAAGCTGAATATAGTCTTCTCACTTCGAGCTAGTGCAAATCCATACCAGTACAGCTTTGATAGTGGTAATTAGGGAGATATGGGTTTTAGAGCTACGTTGTTAACACAGCTGGTAATTTTAACCTAACCCACCTAGTGGGAAATTGATGGGATCAGATCGGGCACCCGTTTTACAATCTCCTCCTCCCTCCCATTTTACTTTTCATGAAAGTCAATGGAAAGTAAAATCAAGTGGGGTGTAAAACAGACAGATAATCTGATCCAGGTCAGTTTCCCGCTGTGCAGGTTAGTTTAAAATGACCCCTTATGAGTTCTTTAGTAGTATAGTGAACTCTAAAATGCAGGAACCATATTATACCAGACACGAGAATTTCATACTGCTACCGAGTATGAAGACAAAAAAATGTCTGAGTTATAGCTCAACTTGGTGAGCAAAAGAAAATCAAAAACATTTTTAAAAGGGGAAAAGAGTCAATTTGGCAGTTAATAGCTACTGTTCTCTAGCCATACTGTAGGGTATATAACAAAATTATTAAGTATATTTAATTTTCCTCCAGATATGGCACTCGACAAGCATTTACATCACATATGTGCCAAGAACTAAAATAAAGTGAACTGTCAACAGCATTGGTGATGGGGAAGAGTGTTCTGCTGAGTATAAAGCACTTAAGTATTGCTTGGATTGAATCAAACTTACCTCCAAACTCAAATTGGCTCATCACTCTAGGAGTTTTAAGTTGTTGCTGGATAGATTCTGCTTCAGGCTCTTCATGAGGCCTTCAATCACTTGCTTTATTGTTGACCTTGAGTATCCTTGCTATCAGCTACTCATCCCAGTTGTCACCATCAAAATTTTTAAAAAGCTGTTTCATTGTCAAAGTTAATGCATGAAAATCATTTGTGAAAGATCTGGGATAACGGTATCACCATCTTAATATTTTCCCAATGGAGAATCCAAGTTTTCAATATATTTATGTGACAGCAGAAGGTAGAGAGTACTCCCATGTCATAGGAATCTAACCTACAGTATCAAGGACAGAAATTTGTGAAGGAAGTGGAATGACACTTTTGCCTTGGTTAACCTGGATAATAAAAATGCTTTAAGTAAATTCAGCATAATCATTGGAACATTATAAGGTACCAATTATTTATTGGTTGAGATGCAGTCAAGAACTTCTCACTAGTTGCTTATCTTCTTGAATTTCTTCAGTTATCATACATCACTGATTGTTGGTACATTTATTCATGTACACATTAGATTCTAAAGGCATATTTTTCTCTATTTGCTAATGTTAGCAAAAAAGGAAATATGTTTCTCACTTTATGCTCACTTCTAATTTTTCCACTGAAATTAGTGGACAGAAGAAAATGTAGCCCATGTGTGACTTGGTACAAACCACCTTTTTTCCCTCCTGTTATAATATATTATTACAGAAACATGGATGAAAACTATCAATCTTTAACAGTATTCTTTCTTTTAAAACTCCCCTCCTTTTTCCAAGTCATCTCAAAGGTTCTTTGCATATATTTAATCATATGATCCACCTCTTTTAAATAGAAGGACTTACTCAGATTCTGTACTGTTCAGTGTTTCCAAATTATTTTCTTAGATATCTTTCCCCTGTAATATTAAAATATACACAAAGGGAAATGTAAAAAAAAGAGAAATAAGTTGCACTTATATAGCACCTCAAGTCCTCAGGATCTCCCAAAACACTTCACAATCAATGGGTTACTTTTGAAGTGCAGTTACTGTCATATGGGTAAATACGGCAATCAATTTGCACACAGCAAGGTCTCACAAACAGCAAGTAAATGACCAAGTAATCTGATTTTGATGGAGAAGGAGCAGAAGTCCCTGCTCTTTCACCTGCACAGGCAGATAAGGCCTCAATTTAGCACTTCATCCAAAAGACATACCTTTCTGACTCAGATTCGAAAGAAAAAAAAAGTTATACCAACTGAATCAATCTGACAGAGTATCTGTTGTCTCTCAGGATTTGATTGTTACCATTAGAACACCCAAGCAGCAGAACAATGGGGACAAGTCCAGGGTGCAACTGGAGCCCAGTTGTCTGATACTGCTGATTCTCAGGATAGCAGAATATGCCAGGCCTCCGGCCTTCCCCCTCAGAGCACCACACCAATGGAATGTGGGAGGCAACACCAGGCTACCCAGGAACACATTCCAGTGATGCAGCCAGCAGCAGCTCCCTGCCAGGAGCCAACTGCCATTACATGAGGGCCACCACAATCTCATGACCCCTTCGTAGAACGAGCAACCAACCAGCCTTTGCAATATTCGCAATACATCTACTGCTTCTCCTAGATGCAATCGGAATAGGTGAAATAAAGGCAATTGTAGCCACCGAGGGGAAGCACAAGATAAGAAACAGCAGGTTGCTTGTGTTGACTGTGTACTTTGTTATAAAATAGAATATGCACTGATGTTGTGATTTATTGTTCATGGTGCTTAGTCATACAAGAAATGATGCACTTATTTGGTGCTGACTTATTCAATCAAGTGATGAATAGTGTCATGGTCATGTAGGGGCAAAGAGGGCTGATGTATTTTCTGGGATGGGTACTGGATTGAGGGAATGTCCCTTTAATTTGTAAGTTGGTGGGGGGGGGTGGAGAGAAGGAGGTAAGGCTCCGGTGTCAAAGGTAGACTGTGTTATACGGAAAAGACGACTTCAGTGATGAGATTTCCTCTGATGCCACTTGCAACAGTCACTGAGGAGTCCTGAGTGCAGGTCGTTGTGGTGTTCTTTTCCATGTAATTCTGCCTCCTCCCTTCTAATAGCACACAAGGGTATACCCATAGGGAATGCCATACCTGCACCTGAGAAGCCCACACTGTAGCTGAGGTTATAAAAATCTCCCAGTGCTCTCAAGACGGTCAGAAGAATGAGAAGCAAGTCCAGGTCTGTGTAGGCAGAATGCCACAAAACAAAATCCCTGTAAAAAGCTGTTCCCTGGTGCAGAAATTGGTAGTAAAACACTATACTCAGAAGCTCCTCAATTCCACCTGTCCCTGGCAGCAATTGCACCTTATAACTCACAGTCTAATTTACGCAGAGTGCTTTGAGAGTGTAAAAGCTCAGAGCTGCAGTGTCACTGGCCCTCATTATAATTTATGTAGGTGAGGTCACTCGGGAAGGGCCAAATAGTGTGAGGGAATTTCTTTTGGGATGGAAAGCAAGTGGAAATGGCTTCCGCCCCATTTTGGTGCCAAAAAAGTTGCTTACCCAGATTATAAACTGAAATTATGCCAAAGTTTTGGAAATTCTCCCCCAGGATGTTTTTGTTCCGCAGCATTCTGGAACAATTAGCTGCATTTTTGGCTTTAACTTACAGGATTATGTTTACTAAGAAATTGTAAGTCAGTGGCATTGATTGTTGTGTTTGCTTAGCTTTGTGTTCAATTTTATCTCTTCCATTTTTATTAAAGCCCAGAATACACAGGAAGATGGTCGAGACAATGTTGCAACGGAGGACAACAGGAGCAGACAACCAGCAGATCTAGGTTTGACCCAATTTCTAGTCCCTCCTCCTTCCCCCACCCCCCCCCCCCCTCCCAAACCTATCTCCAGTTCAGTGCAGCGTTCTACTCAATCAATATTGTGCCAGCCTGGAGCTGGTGACCTCGAGCGGACAACTTGCAGATTAAATTTTAAAACAAGGCCCAAGCTCAAAATGGCTCAGGCCTCCTCGCCCACTTGACAGGCAGGTAGCCGGTGCACTCCTCCACTCGTCACCCAAAAAGTGGCCCCACAGAATAAATCTATCAGCCAATGTACCAAACTCCTCAATCACCATCCCTGGCCATGTCCTGTCCCACCAGTGATATACAGTCGGGTGGAAGCGGCCCAGAGAGTCCTGAACATTGACTCCAGACCCTATGACGGTTGAGGGCTTCAGATCAAACAAAGTCGAGAGAACCTCCTGCTGATCATCTACTCATTTAACGAATCAATACTGCTACATGTTGAGCATCACTTGAAGGAAGCTCCGAGGGAAGCAAGGGCACAGAATGTACTGTGGTAACACTGATGGAGCAGGTAAAGTCCTGAATGATGCAGCTGCCAGACTGGGCCTAAGAACATAAGAAATACGAGCAAGGGTAGGCCATACGACCCCTCAGGCCTGCTTCGCCCTTCAATAAGATCATGGCTGATCTTGACCCTCAACTCCACTTTCCCGTCCGATTCCCATATCACTCGATTCCCCTAGAGTCCAAAAATCTATCTCAGCCTTGATTATATTCAACGACTGAGCATCCACAGCCCTCTGGGATAGAGAATTCCAAAAATTTACAACCGTCTGAGTGAAGAAATTCCTCCTATCAGTCTTGAATGGCCGACCCCTTATCCTGAGACTTTGGCCCCTAGTTCTAGACTCTCCAGTAAGGGGAAAACCACCTCTTAGCATTGCAGCCTGTGTTAGGTGGTGAGAGAACCAACACAAGGAAGTAGCCTACTTGACCTTGTCATCACCAATCTACCTGTCACAGACGTGTCTGTCCATGATAATATTGGTAGGAGTCACCACTGCACAGCCCTTTTGAAGTCAAAGTCTTGTATCCACTGAGGGCATTCTGCTTTGTGTAGCATTGCACTTCCTCCATGCTAAGTGGGACAGACCAGCAGTGCAAAATTGGCAATCCATGAGATGCCTAGGCTACCAGCAGCACCAGAATTATATACCACCACAATCTAACCTCATGCCCGCCCCATCCCTCACTCCTTGATCAACCTTGGTTCAATGTGGAATGTAGAAGGGCATTCTGGGAGCAGCAAGTCATTCACTTCCACATCAGACTACCCTGCATCTGTCTGATTGACAGTTTAAGTAACAAATTAGAAGCAGTGCTGAACTGGCATGTTCTTGGAGAAAGGGAGCTGAAACACTTTAAGGTTGTATTTCATCGGAGTACAGAAGGCAGAAAGCGTAAATGATCCTTATTGCAAGAATCACAAACTTTTCTTACATTTATACCTAGCTTGATGATCAATCGGTTTTAGTTTGTTTTAACTTATTTATGTATTGTCTGCTGCAATTCTTCAGTGTGTTGGAATAAATTTGCACAGGTTAAAATAAATTTGCCTATAATTATGAGTGACACAGAAGCATTACAGGAAGTGTGAATTAAAAAAGTGTTACAGACATGTGTGATGACATGTTATATGCAAAACTTTCAATATACTAGACAGATAAACGTAAACATGCCAATTATAAACATAGCAAACAATTACATGCCAATATTGGACAGGTCTCTGGGTGAGAAAAAGCCCCAAAGAGCCGCTCATGCCTCCTTTAGGTATTAGCAGCAGCTAACTGAAGAGAGAAGTAATCTACATTTGCCTGACAATAGAGGTCCTGCAAGAGTGAGGTAAAATTATGGGATTCAAGATTTACATTCTAAAAATAGCTTATTGCACCACATTACTGTCTGCCAATCAAAATGACAGCCTCTTTTTCTTCTTACAGAAAATCAACAATGCAGATTTCTTACATAAGGTTTCCTAGCTTAACTTTTGTTATTCATTTTCAATCAGCTTCCTAAACAAAAGCTCATGTTCATTTGCCATTAATCATTGTTACAGAAGATTCTGTGTGTTGTAAACTATTGGAAACATGCCAGAGGAAAGTATACTGATGTGATTTATTACACAAAAGTAAGAAGCAGTCCAAGCCTATCTCTTCTCACTTATGCAGAGAACCTTCCTGGGCATATTACTGATGAGGTAGCTTCACAATTGTTCTAAAAAAGCTCAAGTGAGATGCATATAATAGGAGTAGCTCCACAATCCCAAGCCCCATGAGTATAATTCATTGCTGGGAGGTATCATGAAGTGACCTAATATTTAATGGCAGTTTTAGTCAACCACAACCACACAATGACCTTTCAACCTATTCACAATTATTACATCATTAAAATGGTATTCTTGGTTATCACTGCTATTTGTCCAAATCAAATAGACATTTAGGGGATGATTTTTGTATCTGGCGTACACCAGATGGACAGTGGGCAGGGTGACCACTTCACACACCTAATGGTGTTGGCAAGAGGCTCAATCAATTTTCACGTTCAGGCCGCATTTAAATAGAACAGGCGAGCTGCCAGTGCTAATCACACTGATTATAGGCAGCTCGCCATTTGGGAGGGCAGGAAATAGAGAGGGGCATAGACTGAGATGAGCTTGCAGTAGCAATTTAAAGAGGAGGGCTGAAAAGATTGGGGGTTAACAGAGCAGCAGTTTTATGCAGCAAGGAAACATAAGGCGCAAATCTGCCAGCAAAGGTTTAAACTTAAGGAAGCCTTCAAGGCCTGAAAGTCCCAAAGAGAATGACGAAACAGTAATGCCAAACTTACATTCTAGCTTTACCTGTATGCAGCTTATGATCCCTTTAAGTAGTATTGCAAATAGCCACCTCCTGATCTACCACCTATGGTTTGTGGGTGGAGGCACTGATTTACACCAATATAGCTCTGGACTGCTAACTGTCATTTGACCCCTCTTTAAATAGATTAACAAGGCTCCCCAGGAGTCTGGTGGGGTGGTGGCTGCCTAAATCAAAGTCCGCCCGAAAATCAAAATGGATGGATCTCCAGTGGTATGTCGACAATTGATTTTTTAAAAAAGATTTTGTTCCACTACCGCTCCATTTATGCTTATAAACAAGGCAGTAGCAAAATGAAAATTGGTCCCTTACAATAATGAAAAAAATTCACATCTCACTTCTGGAAAATAAACCCTAAGCTGATGCCCATTACTACCATTTGGCAGTGAACAGTAATTACAACAATTCAAATTAATGGTAAAAGGTATAAAACAGAAAGTGCTGCAAATAAAGAGGCCTGTCAGCAGCTGATAGGTTACAATGACCATTTCTTAAAATTGCCTGCATTTGCAGTTTTTGCTTTTTAATCTTTGACACACATTGGGTAGAGAAGATCAAATGTATATCCTGGGTAAATTAACAGAAAGCTAGGAGTACAAAAACTAGCCTATTTGACAAAAACAATTTATGTGAATAGAAGATACAAGTCCCGAGATGCCAGGTCCCACAAGTGTGTGTGTGTGTGTGTGTGTGTGTGTGTGTCTTAAAAGCTAGACTGCTAGCATACAGCAATTTCAAGAGCCTTCAACTTCAGAGAGTGATGTAAATATGAAATTAATTGGGGAGGGGGGGGGGGGGCAGCTCTGTAACCCACAGGATCCCTCTCCATTGCAGGATGAGGTTAAATTGCCTCAAGATCTGCAAGGTTAGTGAGGCAATTTAACCTCATCCTGCAATGGTATTGTGCAAAATATTGTTGAAAGATGCCATTAGTGTATATTTTGCACAATACCATCATGGCTCACAAACAAATAATGGCTACTTAGGCTAGGTACCAGAGGGAATCCATCACCCATGGAACTACACTTCAACAAGGATTCAGTGCCCTCAGACGAGGGATGAGCAAATCAGCAAAATAAAAACTTTCCATGTACAAAATGTACAGTGCCATTTCATTTTAGCCATGATGTGGAGATGCCGGTGATGGACTGGGGTTGACAATTGTAAACAATTTTACAACGCCAAGTTATAGTCCAGCAATTTTATTTTAAATTCACAAGCTTTCGGAGGCTACCTCCTTCCTTAGGTGAACATCGTTCACCTGAGGAAGGAGGTAGCCTCCGAAAGCTTGTGAATTTAAAATAAAATTGCTGGACTATAACTTGGCGTTGTAAAATTGTTTACAATTTCATTTTAGATCAGAGTGCATTGTGGGCTCAGGGCCTTTAGTTGTTTAGGGAAAGGACCACAATTTCCTGTCCCTGAATGGGCCTCATATCAATAAAACAGGAGCATGCTTGAGATCAGGGCCCTCTGGCTGCTGATTTTCATCAGAAGCCAGAAGGCCCCAATTGCTTGCAAACATCCGAGGCAAGTCATAGTGCCATATTTCACTGGGCGCATGATCTGGGGCACCCAACAGGAAAATGAGATGGGAATTCATGAAAAACCCTTCCTGTCTCATTTGCATCACTGTGATGGGCCTGTGATTACTGCAGGCTTAGGCAGAGATCCACCCTCACCGTTCTCCTCCAGAGGAAGTGGTGGAAATCTGAAGTAATGTAAAGGAGGCAGAGACCTATTTCCCTGTGTATTGGTCCCTTTTTCCTGATTTTTGTATCTGTAAAAATATGCATTCTCTGGGAGCAAAGGTCAGGAAATTGGCCTAATAATGATCTTTGTTGGGATGAATTTACTGAGACTTCTCCACATTGAGAATAAGCCAGATGGCAGCTATTGTGTCTCAATCTCTGGCTTTGAATTTGTTGTCTTTCTATTTCATTACTCTTTGCTATTCTTAAGATTTATATTTGATTGTTATGTATGCCATTGTTATCTGTGGAACAATGAACATAAAGATAATTTTTAAAAATTCCCAGCAATGACTCAAATTCTGAAAATGACAATTTTAGGAATTAGGCAGAGTCGAAGACAGGAATAATGCACCTAAGGTGCCTGCAAGATCTCAATTGTAATTATTTTTGTTCTTGTTTTTTGCAATGATTAATTATAGAGACAAGGATTAACTTGTAATATGGATGAACATGTGTTCAAGAGCAATGAAAATATATCACCATCCATGACAGTTCTCTAGCTTGTAATTAATATCTAATGAAAGCAGTAGGCTCTGTGTTCCATTTTTATTCAAACAAGGGATTCAGTAAACTCCCTCCATGCTATTCCCATAGTTTTGGATCATGTTGTCTTCTAGGATGTGGACAGTTCAAAGCCTCAACTAATTTCCTCAAATGGGAAAGAATTTCAGAGCTTACAATGAAAATTTGTCACAGGACAGCATCATTCTCATTTGCATCCGTTCAACCAAAAATGGACGGGTGCTTCTGCATAAATATATTTAAGAAGGAGATAGATTTCCAGACACAGAAGGCATCAAGGGGTATCAGGAGAGAGCAGGAATATGGTGTTGAGATAGAGGATCAGCCATGATCATATTGAATGGCGGAGCAGGCTCGAAAGGCTGAATGGCCAACTCCTGCTCCTATTTTCTAGTTTCTATGCTGACTGCCGGAAGCAATGCTGGAAAATAGGGTGTTAAAGTGGTAGAAGTCCAGTGTTCTAGATCTCCATCTCACTTGTCATTGTTGTTAACAGTCATGCAGGGGCCAGGAGAATACCCAGGCTGTCTAGGGTGTCTAAGATGCATTTTGATAGTGGGTATGTGACATTTGTTTCTGGAGTTTATGAAATCCTTTTCTGTGGTTAAGGATTTACTCTGGAGGAATAAAGTACTATTCTGAGTTTGAGAGATCAAGCGTCTCTTTTTTTTGCTCATTTACATTTGAACCCTACCCTCCATTGTGAGAAATTCCTAATTAAGGAAATGGTCAATTATAATAGAATTCACATAAACACAGTCTTAACTTTCCCCATGGTGAGAGGAGAATGTTAATCCACCTTTTGATGTGCTTCAACTGTCTATCCAAGTAGTACACAATTAGTTTCATTTGTTTACTGTTTTCTTAGTCCAAATAAATAGAGATACACTCGGTTTGACACATAAGTGGGATATTTCCTTAACTTGAGGATAACCAGTGCACCATTAATATCAGTGGTAATCAGAACTCATACAGATTGCTTTGTGACAAATTTGCTAAAAAGTTCATAAAATATAGCTTTGATTGTATATTCTTGTAAAAAGCTTCAGAAAAGTTATCTCCCTCAGAATTTTTTGCACCAAGTAATCCTCATATCACAATTTCAATTTATCTCAGTGGACACAGATCTCCATGGTTTCCAGGTGACCCAGGAATAATTTAGGGAGCAACATCTTTGAAGAAAACAACTCTAACTGCTTGATGGATTTCAGCGTATGATCTGTAAAGCATGCTGTTAACATTTTGAAAAGAAGCATTCATTTATAAGAGGATTTCCACAAGAGTTTTGGGATACAGCAAATAAGTAATTTGAGACATGACATGTGGTAAGTGTAGCGTGCTTGATAGGAACAGGTGACTTTAGATCTGGTTCCCAAAGCTCTCCACCAATGGGGTTTTCCTCTCGTCATGTCTGGTCAGTTGTAGACTAATTGATAGAGATTGATTGCTATGACTAGGCAACAATTCCATTATTATTGTATCATACGACTACCAGGATGGTAGAAGGCGAACAAACAAATTGAGATCCTCTGGTGGCCTTGTGGGGACAGAGCCTCCACTTGCTGCTTACAAAATAAGGGAGTGGGGCCAGGGTCAGTCACTTCCTACATCAGGAGTTCTCATGCCCCAAGCCTTCAATTGTGGTCAACAGAGGCGTGCCTGGCAAGACCAGGCAGCTGAACAAGGGACAGATGAGGACCAGAGAGATCTTGGCCTCAACCTCTGAAGATTGGGTTAAGAATTGGTAATTTTTTTAAACTATAAAACAGTCTCCTTTGTAAGAGGTTGCAGGGGGCACCTTGGCTGGGCCACCTACACTGGACATTCTGGGATTGCTGAATGTCAAGCGTCCCAGATGCGCCCCTAGGTGAACGAAGGGACCTCCTCTAATCTTGCGTACTTTGGTGGGGTTAATGCCAGATATCCAGGGTGGGTGCATATTGTGTCATCGCATAGATTTTCAGAGCATGATCTTTAGAAAACCGTCAATCTTCAGTTTAAAAAAAATTGAAAAAATGTTATTAACTTCATTTTAAACCTACAAACACTGTCTTCTTAACTTGATGGAGCAGCCTATCTTACATTTCTTATCGTTATTCAATCTCAAGTATATAACTTCACTGGATTCAATTTGTCCTGTATATACATAAAAATAATTTTGCGTGTGTACACATTAGACTTACATGTTTAAAAAAGTATAGTGAAGGGGGAAAGCAGTCTAAAATAGTGAGCTCAAGAGGGCATTATGGAAATATTAGGGCAAATAGGAGAAAGCTTAAGGGGGGGTGGTGAAGAAAATAAGAAAAAAGGGAAAAATGAACTGAAGAGTATTAATGGATCAGGGGAGCAATGTTCACACAAATATGCAAAGTACATAAAATAAAGTAAGGAAGTTGAGGGTACTATAACAAGGGGACATAGATTCAAGGTAAAAGGCGGGAGGTTTAGAGGGGATTTGAGAAAGAACTTTTTCACCCAGAGGGTGGTTGGAGTCTGGAACTCACTGCCTGAAAGGGTTGTGGAGGCAGGAACCCTCACAACATTCAAGAAGCATTTGGATGAGCACTTGAAATGCCATAGCATACAAGGCTACGGACCAAATGCTGGAATATGGGATTAGAGTAGACAGGGCTGATGGCCGGCACGGACACGATGGGCCGAAGGGCCTCTATCCGTGCTGTATGACTCTATGACTCTATGAAAGTAGAGGCACGTGATGTTGTAGCCTTGATGGAAACTTGGCTTCAGACAGGACAAGGCCGAGAATAAAATAAAATTTTCAGCACACAGAGCTGGAAAAAAAGCAGGAGGGGTGGCCTCATTATTGAAGGTAATGATTATAGCCACAGAAAAGATAATTGATATTAATGGCACTGCTCACACAAGAGTCTGGTTTTAAATAAGAAATAATATGGGAGCTGTTACCATATTTGAGTGCATCACAGACCACCAAATAGTGGGGGGGGGGGGGGAAAAAAATTGGGAATGAGATTTGTATAAAATTTAAAGAAGTTCTAAATGGTAAGTCTTAAAATATCCTAATGCAGGCTGTGATAAGGCAAAAGTTTGTAGTCAAAATTGAGAGATCCATAGAATGCATCCAGGACTTTTTGCACGTCCAAAAATTAAAATTGGATTGCGTATGACACCCAGGAGTAGTGGCCTGCCTCTAACTGTTGTCCACTGGTAATAAGAAAATGAGGCTAGTGGACTAATTTTCCAATAGGTGCATGTAGTGTGCGCTACCCTGGGATTACACCCAAATTCAGGTGTGATCCAATTTCTAGGCCATAAAGTGGCTTATGATCAAATTGCAGCATTATTGACATGATTGTCATCACTTACCAGATTTAAGGGAAGTGTATTAAATGGCACAAGTACTTCTAAATGGTCTTCATTAACAGTCAGCTGACTGGGTCTGTGGAAACGACTGTCCAAGTTTGGATATCCAGAGGAATAAGAAATAGGAGCAGGAGTCAGTCATATGGCTCCTCGAGCCTGCTCCGCCATTCAATAAGATCATGGCTGATCTTCTAACTCGACTCCACTTTCCCTACCTATTCCCATATCCCTTGATGTCCAAAAATTTATCAATCACAATCTTGAAATTTGTAGGGATAGTACACAGGCTCCATGATGGAATGCTTGGAAGAGTGGGTGCTGCTATGTCTTCGTCCAATGGAGTTAAACAAAGGACGAATGCTGAATTTAGCCTCTTTGGAATCTTATTTTCAGCTATACTTGATGATGCAACAAAATGTTTATGTATGCTTTTGCAAATCCAAGAAGCTTTTCAATCTAAGTACAACATGAGCCTCAATAAAGATCACAGATAAGACAGTGCATGAGCTCTCGTTTACAGATTTTTGTATTTCAGAGATGCACACTTAGTAAGGACTGCAACTTATTACCAGCTGGCTTTCCACAGAAGCAAACAGGTACCATATTACCATAGTCTTGAAGAATAGAAAAGCCATGCATCAGCCAGCCTCAGTAAAGCACTATGTCAAATCAAAAATGGTCATTGGCCATATTGCACTAGATGTTGTCAATTAATTCATTGTGTGTGGTCGAGTCAAATGATGAAGCGTTCTTTTGTATCAGAAAAGCAGTCTCTTCAACTGAAGACTGGAAAAGCCTGTCAGGAATGAGCATAGTGTTGCCATTACTATTCCTATATATGGAAGCATGTCCTGGATGTATGACAGGCATCATATTCAGCAGTTTGACATGTTTGATGGATCAAAGGTGTTAGGACTTATCAAGTGGCAGGATAAAATTGTCAACTGCAAGATCCTCAAGCATGGCCAGGCCACCAGCATTGATACCATTCTGATGAGAACACAACTGCACTTGTCAGGACAGGTCCTCCATGTAAAAGATGGGGATAGGAAAACGATCCTGTGCAGCAAGTTGAAACAAGTCAAGCGGAAGCAGGGTAAGTAGCGAAAGAGATCAGAAACCAGAACCTCAAGCTAGGTTAAAAGTTGGAAAATCATACAGCTGATCGTATGAGCTGCCAACGATATATGGTGGGGTGAGACAGTACAAGCACAAGGATGATTATTTGCTGAATAAGAAGCAGCAACAGTGGAAACACGAACAGCAGCAGCCTGTAGAGCTCAGTTTAGGTCTGTGAAATATGGGGATGAGCTGGCCTTTCTCGTATTGGCTTCAATAGTCATCGGCATAGTCATCAATTCTCTTTCTAATAAAAGTTATCCCTCGTCATGGTCACTAGTAGTTTTCCTACTACCAATGTGAAGCTCAATGGTTTTCTGTTCCTTGCCTCATTTTTGAACAGGGGTGTAATATTCACTGCCCTCCACTACTGCAATCCCTTGTTCCAATGAATTTTTAAAAATTATCCCCCTCTAAGTACGGAGCCATAATATTTATTAAGTATCTCTACCATTCTTTTATTAATCTATAAATCATTTGCAACATTACTTTTACAGTTCAACAGCCGACTCCTTGATCTGCACAGTAATCCATCTGCATAAATGAAATATCGATTCAATCATGTCAAAGCGGAGGTTCAACAATTTAAGCTACTCAGATCAACAGACACAACAAGAATATGTACAAGAATCCCCAAGAGCAGATTGTTAAGCTTCCAAACCTGTGTGTCCCTTGTTCTTGAGTTAGTCTCCTGCAGTATGTGCGAAATGCTGAAAAGACGACAATTAGACTACTTAAACTGTAGATCTTCATTCTATTAACGGTGCCATTTTACACATAGTAACTGGTCAGTCTATTTCTGGGGAAAACACATGATTGTTTGTTTCATAAACTGAGGTTTAAATTCATTTATGCAAGTGATACGGATTGTTATCAAGACCACTTGATCAACTTATTATCAGCTCTTAAAGTTATGACAAGCAATATAAGATGACTACTATACAGTAATTTACCTGCACAGGTGGACTATACATATGATTTATCAGAAGACAGATGAGTGGAACCAATAAATAACTAAGTGGTTGTGAGAATAAAGTTGTCTGGCCATAGACAAAGGAATCACCCTAGAATCATTTTTGAAACCCCATCAGTACTAACCTGACCATTTGGAATTTGAGTCTGTTTGCGTGTCACTCACATGGCACTAGGATCAGAAGGTGAATGGGTGCTAAAATGATGATACCATTGTCAAAGATTGGCTATCCATTCAATAGTGATGGATAGCGATCATGTAATTATGAGAGATGCAGTCCTCTATTACCTTTTGATCCTCGTGTTTATTATAACTGTGCCCCACTATTGTTCAATGACTGTCTCAAAGGCATCAGGGGCCAGGCCTGAAGTGGGTGGTTAGGTCTTCAAACTTGTACTCTTTGTTCTCCATCAAATAATCTTGGCACAATGGATTACCTTAAAATGATGACTGGCACCAGGGAAGCAGGCATTCACTTGCATGTTCTGATGATCATAGATTACTAGCAGGTGATAGAGTGAAAGCCCTTGCAGTTTATGAAAGTGATGAAATGGTTTCAGGAACCCATAGGCCACATGGGTGCAATCAATGCGGCCCTGTCCATTGGGGAAACCGGTTTTCCAGAAAAACTGCACAGCCCCTTTATTATTTTACAATTGTTACGGGAAAAGTGATAAAGCTGTTTTCCCTATCAAACAGCATATCAGTCACCAGCTTGATACATCGGCAAGCTGCAGATTGAAAGATGTTTCAAGTGTCTCCTGTGGCAGCTTGAAAAGGGCAAAAGACAGAGTGGCTGAGTTTCCACGGGGTATCTCCCGCTCGTCCATCATAACTTCGGCAGAAGAGGAGCAAAAAGCCCAGAAAAATGGTGTACATTTACGCTGTTTTCCAAGGATTTCCACAGCTCTTCCACCAAAGTTATGGTGGATAAATGGGAGAACCCGAGTGAGAATTCACCCCCATAAATGTTTATGATGGTGGTGAGCCTAACAGCGATGAGAAAAACCATCCTTGTGGTAAAGATTATCTGAAGATTGGATTCCAGGAGATGGTGCAAGTCTGTCAGTGGCTCCGTAGTGAATCAGAACCTGTGAAGACGGTTTTCCTGTGGCATTCCAAGGTAGGTGCAGAAGAGCATAAGCATAAGAAATAGGAGCAGGAGTAGGCCAATCGGCCCCTCGAGCCTGCTCCGCCATTCAATAAGGTCATGGCTGATCTGATCCGAACCACAAATCTAAAGAACACAAGTCGTCGGAGCAGGACCCGGCCACTCAGCCCCTGGGCCCTCTGCGCCACCCACAGGGCATTGACCGATCCGAACTCAGCTTCATGTCCAATTTCATAAGAACATAAGAAATAGGAGCAGGAGTAGGCCAATCGGCCCCTCGAGCCTGCTCCACCATTCAGCCTCAGCCTGACAACTTCATGGGTAAATCCTCTTCTGATTGTTTAACTCATCCAAGGCTGGATATCAGACAAACAGTCTGACAGCAGAGGTAATGAAATGACCAAGAATGGAGGTCATCAACATACATGTGGAAGTTGACGTCACCAAGAGGCAAGATGTAGATGAAGGGGTCAATGATCGATCCTTGGGAGGTGATGGTATGGAGGTGGCAAGAGAAGACATTGTTAAAGATGATCTGGTTATGATTGGAACCAAATGAGGGGAGTCCATGGATCTTGACAACTGATGAGAGGTGTTGGAGGAGGATAGTGTGATTACTGACTTGATGGCTGCAGAGAAGTCAAGGATTAATAATGTAACATGGTCACAGTTACTACACCCAACTCCATCTCTGCATCACCTCTGTCATTCCCTACCCTGCCTCTATGCAGTCAGACCACTTGTCCAACATTCATACCAAGAATTTCCTCAGGGACCGATCGGCTGCCATAACTTTGACAGAAGATTGGCAGAAACCACGTGGTGGATAAATGGAGATATGTGGTTTATCAGGAGTTTCCGCCGATCCTCTGCTGAAGTTACGGCAGCTGATCGGGAGAAGCACCAAACAAATTCCCAGCGCCAATTTTGGCTGAGCCATAACTTGCTTCAGCTAAACACTAGAGAAACCAAATCCATCATATTTGGCACCCACAAGGAACTCCGTACCTCACAACCAACTCAATTGCCCTCCTTGCCACTATCTCAGGATGAACTGAGCCGTTTGCAACTTCACTGCCCTGTTACACCCTAAGCTGAGCTTCTGACCCCAGATCTTCGTCATAAGACTACCTACTTCTACCTCAATCATGGATGTGACCACTTATCTTAAGGGATAACCATAATCTCTTTCCCCCCTAACATTAGAGTAGTTCAAATCCTACCGGGCATTGAATGGTATTAGAGTACAAGTAATCAGTGCTTGGTATCAACAGAGCTGATCAAAGAGAATACCGAATGGATGGAAGCATTTATTTCCTTTTTGGCAAAGGAATTCAACCCTGAGTAGGTCCTAATGAAAGCTGTAGATTCACAATCTTGGTCACTGTGGCGGTGTCCAATCTCTCTGGGTCATCTCAAACTTCAAGCATACCGATACACTGAATATAATTTTGTAGGATCAGCTCCATTTGCTGCTTACAATCTCTTCTAGTTCTGGTGGAGATTCCCAGTTATAAAGAGCAGGAGGGAATATCATGACTGAAGGACAAACAATGCAGACACTTTCAATGTCTATTGGCTCCTGAAAAGACTGAACCCATTTTAAGTGGTACTTGCAGCCTTATGTCTTCAATGTGCTTTGTGAGGTAGTTTTTATTTCTTGAAAAGAAATGCTTTACCATTTATGGGGAAGCAAGGGAAAAGAACTTAAAGAGCTGTATTTTCCTTTGTTTGAAGAAACAAGGGAGCACCAACAAGGGGGCAGGCCACATTTGATTTAATAACTAAATCTGGCTCGTTAACAGCCTAACTGTGCATCTAATAGCAATTATATGATTGAGTTCAACATTGTGTTTGAAAAAGGGAGAAACCCGTAACAGCTACAAAGATTCTAATATTAGATAAGGCCAACTTCAACGGGATGAGGCAGAGATGGTCAGTAAACTGGGCAAATCTGTTAATGGGTAATAAAAGACAGAAGAAGATCAGAGAGAGATGTTCAAAAAAGAATTTTACGTGGTACAGAACCGGTTTATACACCTTTAAGGGGCAAGAGCTCTACTGGCCAAAAAAAGCACCACGGACAACATAAAACTAAAAAGAAAAGCATACAAAAATGCAAAAAAAAATCCTGGTGACTGGGAGAGACACAAAGAACAGCAAATGGTGACAAAACAGATAGCTAAAAAAAAGGGAGAATGAAAAGAAACTTGCAAAGGATATCAACATCAACACAATTTTTTTTACAATTACATTAGGAGAAAGAGGGTGGTGAAGAGCAATGTGGGCCCCTTGAAAACTGATAAAGGTGATATTGTAAGTGAAAATAAGGACATGGCAGATATGTTAAATAATTACTTTGCATCAGTATTTACAGTAGAGGAAGAGGATAGCATGCTGAACACCCCAAGGAAACTAATTTTGAATCAGGGACGAGGACTCACCATAATTAATGTAAGCAAATTAACAGTGATGAAGAAAATAATGGCACTAAAGAGTGACAAATCCCCAGGACCAAATAGTTTCATTCCCAACGCATGGAATTGAGGGCAAATTATTGACCTGGTTAGGAAATTGGCTGAACGACAAGAGACAGAGAGTAGGGATAATGGGCAGGCACTCAAATTGGCAGGATGTGAATAGTGGTATCCCACAGGGATTGGTGTTGGGGCCTCAACTATTCACTGTATTTATTAGCGACTAAAATGATGGGATAGAGCGCCACATATCCAACTTTGCTGATGACACAAAGATAGGCAGCATTATAAGGAGTGTAGGTGGAAGAATAAAATTACTGAGAGATATTATTAGATTAAGTTAATGGGCAAAACTGTGGCAAATGGATTTCAATGTAGGCAAGTGTGAGGTTGCCCACTTCGGACCTAAAAAGGTTAGATCAGAGTACTTTCTAAATGCTGAAAAGCTCAAAACAGTGGAGGTCCAAAGAGACTTAGGGATTCATGTACATAGATCATTAAACTGTCATAGACAGGTTCAGAAAATAATCAAAAAGGCTAATGGAATGTTGGCCTTTATATAGAGAGGACTAGAATACAAGGGGCTAGAAGTTATGCTACAGCTATACAAAGCCCTGGTTAGACCACACCTGGAGTACTGTGATCCGTTCTGGGCACCGCACCTTAGGAAGGATATTGGCCATGGAGGGAGTGCAGCATAGATTTACCAGAATGATACCTGGACTCCAAGGGTTGAATTAGGAGGAGGAGGAGAGATTACACGAATTAGGGTAGTATTCCCTGGAATTTAGAAGATTAAAGGGTGCTTTGATCAAAGTTTAAGATATTAAGGGGAACTGATAGAGAAACTATCTACCCTATTTCCACTGGTTGGGGAGTCTAGGACTAGGACATAACCAAAAAATTAGAGCCAGGACTTTCAGGAGTGAAGTTAGGAAACATTTCTACACACAAAAAGGGTGGTAGAAGTTTGGAACTCTCTTCCGCAAATGGCAGTTGATGCTACCTCAATTGTTAATTTTAAATCTGAGATTGATAGATTTTTGTTAATAAAAGGTATTAAGGGTTATGGGGCTAAGGCGGGTATATGGAGTTAGGTCACAGATCAGCCATGATCTCATTGAATGGCGGAACAGGCTCGAGGGGCCAAATGGCCTACTCCTGTTCCTATCATAGGAACAACCAGTTTTGAAACATGGATTGAAAAGAAAATAAGTCAATTGTACTGTACCTATAATACTAATCCTTTAGCAGTTCTCAAGCAGCTAATGAGCCATTTAACTAATATTAATGTTGGAAAGTTTGTTAATCCAGCTGTAGACTGCAAAAAAAAATTCTCTCTGCGAAATGGCTGAATGCAAATGGAGAAAAATCTGTTTTATGAGAGACACCATTTCCAGGCATAAATCCACTGGATTGTAAAAGGAATCAGATGGGAATATGGGAATACTCTCCATAAACACTGGATGAAGTATTTCCTTTTTAGTTTTAATAGTGACTGTACCACAAGGTATAGAACATAAAGACTTATCTTTATAAGAAAGCTACATCATGTTTTGCATCGAATGAGTTTTTACAAGTATCGTTAGACATTATCCGAGACAACGTGCCCACATTCCATTCTACTAGTTCTTTCCAATGAGATTTTAATAAAAACCATTTACTGTATTGGCACTTTTCAAGGTGATGTTCAAAGATGTTCCTATATTAATAAGCCTTTATTAAACCCTATTTCAAAAAATGAAATTGAATTCTCTATTTTTAACAACAAAACATTTTTAATTGAAATAAATCCAGTAAGCATAAATTGGTGATGTTGCATGTCATAAGGATTTACAAAAAATGTTGCAATGCGGCACTTATTACACATTGGAGTTTGATACCCATATGTATCCATCCTTAGAGACAAAGACAGGATAAATTATAATGAGGAATAAGGAAATGGCAGAGACATTAAACAAATATTTTACATCTGTCTTCACAGTAGAAGACACAAAAACATACCAGAAATAGTCAGGAACCAAGGGTCTAATGAGAGGGAGGAATTTAAAGTAATTAAGATTAGTAAAGCTAATGTTTTAGAAAAATTAATAGGTCTAAAAGCCAACAAATCCCCTGGACCTGATGACCTACATCCTAGGGTCTTAAAATAAGAGGTGGCTGCAGCAATAGTGGATGCATTGGTTTTGATCTTCCAGAATTCCCTAGATTCTAGGACGGTCCCTGTGGATTGGAAGGTAACAAATGTAACCGTGCTATTCAAGAAAGGAGGGAGAGAAAACAGGGAACTACCGACCAGTTAACCGGACATCAGGAGTAGGGAAAATGCTAGAATCTATTATTAAGGACGTAGTAACAGGACACTTACTATGATTAGGCAGAGTCAGCAGGTTTTACGAAAGGGAAATCATGTTTGACAAATCTATTAGAGCTTTTTGAGGGTGTAACTAGCAGGCTAGATAAGGGGGAACCATTGGATATATATTATTTTCAAAAGGCATTTGATTAGGTTCCACACAAGAGGTTGCTACACAAAGTTAGGGCTCATGGGATTGGGAGTAATATACTAGCATGGACTGAGGATTGGTTAACAGACAGAAAACAGAGCGTTGGAATAAACGGGTCATTTTCAGGTTGGCAGTTTGTAACTAGTGGAGTGCCATAGCGATCGGTACTTGGGCCTCAGCTATTTACAATCTACAAAACCCTGGTTAGACCGCACCTGGAGTACTGTGAGCAGTTCTGGGCACCGCACCTTCGGAAGGACATATTGGCCTTGGAGGGAGTGCAGCGTAGATTTACTAGAATGATACCTGGACTTCAAGGGTTAAGTTACGAGGAGAGATTACACAAATTGGGGTTGTATTCTCTAGAGTTTAGAAGGTTAAGGGGTGATCTGATCGAAGTTTAAGATATTAAGGGGAACGGATAGGGTGGATAGAGAGAAACTATTTCCGCTGGTTGGGGATTTTAGGAGTAGGGGGGCACAAACTAAAAATTACAGCCAGACCTGAAAACATTTCTACACACAAAGGGTGGTAGAAGTTTGGAATTAACGGCAATTGATACTAGCTCAATTGCTAAATTTAAATGCGAGATAGATAGCTTTTTGGCAACCAAAGGTATTAAGGGATATGGGCCAAAGGCAGGTATATGGAATTAGATCACAGATCAGCCATGATCTTATCAAATGGCGGAGCAGGCACGAGGGGCTGAATGGCCTACTCCTGTTCCTATGTTCCTACATTAACGACATAGATGAAGGAACTGAGTGTAACGTATCCAAGTTTGCTGACGATACAAAGCTAAGTGGGAAAGTAGCTGTGAGGAGGATGCAAAGAGTCTGCAAAGGTTAAGTGAGTGGGCAAGGTGGCAGATGGAGTATAATGTGGGGAATATGATATTTTTCACTTTCCCGGAAAAGCGGATTATTTAAAGGGCGAGAAACTATTAAACGTTGGCATTGAGGGATTTAGGTGTCCTTTTACATGAAGCACAGAAACTTAACATGCAGGTACAGCACGCAATTAGGAAGGCAAATAGTATATTGGTCTTTATTGCAAAGGGGTTGGAGTACAAGAGTAAGGAAGCCTTACTGCAATTGTACAGGGCTTTAGTGAGACCACACCTGGAGTACTGTGTGCAGTTTTGGTCTCCTTACCAAAGGAAGGATATACTTGCCTTAGAAGCGTTGCAATGTAGGTTCACTAGATTAATTCCTGGGATGTGAGGGTTGTCCTATGAGGAAAGATTGAGCCTATACCCTCTGGAGTTCAGAAGAATGAAAGGTGATCTCATTGAAACATAAAAGATTCTAAGATTCACTCCACATGATAAGAAACTGCTGAGGGCACTTGACAAAGCAAAGGCTATGGGCCCCGACAACATCCCAGCTGTAGTGCTGAAGTCTTGTGCTCCAGAACTAGCCACGCCTTCAGCCAAGCTGTTGCAGTACAGCTACAACAGTAGCATCCTTGCTTTTTGTGGTATATATTAATGATTTGGACTTAAATGTGGGGGGCTTGATCAAGAATTTTACAGATGATACAAAAATTGGCCATATGGTTGATAGTAAGAAAGAAAGCTGTAGACTGCAGGAAGTTATCAATGAACTGGTCAGGTGGGCAGAAAAGTGGTAAATGGAATTCAATCCGGAGAAGTGTGAGGTAATGCATTTGGGGAGGGCAAACAAGGCAAGGGAATACACAATAAATGGGAGGATACGGAGAGGTGTAGAGGAACAAAGGGACCTTGGAGTGCATGCCCACAGATCCCTGAAGGTAGCAGGACAGGTAGATAAGGTGGTTAAAAAGGCATCCGGGATACTTTCCTTTATTAACTGGAGCATAGAATATAACAGGAAAGTTATGCTAGAACTGTATAAAACATTAGTTAGGCCACAGCTCGAGTCCTGTGTACAGTTCTGGTCACCAAATTACAGGAAAGATGTGATTGCACTAGAGAGGGTACAGAGGAGATTTACAAGGATGTTGCCAGGGGTGGAGAATTTTAGCTATGAGAAAAGATTGGATAGGCTGGGGTTGTTTTCTTTGGAACAAAGGAGGCTGAGGGGAGATTTAATTGAGGTATATAAAATTATGACAGGACTAGATAGAGAGGACTTATTTCCCTTAGCAGTGGGGTCAGTGACCAGGGGGCATAGATTTAAAGTAATTGGTAGAACGATTAGAGGGGAGCTGAGGAGAATTTTTTTCACTTAGGTGGGGGAACTCAAACTCACTGCATGAAAAGGGTGGTAGAGGCAGAAACCCTCAATTCATTTAAAAAGTACTTGGATGTGCATTTGAAGTGCCATAACTTACAGGGCTACTGACCAAGTGCTGGAAAGTGGGATTAAGCTGGATAGCTCTTTTTCGGCCGGCACGGGCATGATGGGCTGAATGGCCTCCTTCAGTGCCATAACTTTCTATGATTCTATGATCTACCTGACAAAGTGGAAAATTGCCCAGGTATGTCCTGTCACGAAAAGTAGGATAAAATCCAATCCAGCCAATTACCACCCCATAAGTCTACTGTCAATCGTCAGCAAAGTGATGAACGGTATCGTTGACAGTACTATTAAGTGGCATTTACTCACCGATGCTCAGTTTGGGTTCCGCCAGGACCAATTGGCTCCAGTATCATTACAGCCTTGGTCCAAACATGGACAAAAGAACTGAATTCCAGAGGTGAGGAGAGAGAGTGACCGCCCTTGACATCAAGGCAGCATTTGACCCAGTGTGCAATCAAGGAGCCCAAGTAAAATTGAAGTCAATGTGAATCGGGGGAAAACTCTCCAGTGGCTGGAGTCATACGTAGCACAAAAGAACATGGTAGTGGTTGTTGGAGGCCAATTATCTCAGCCCCAGGACATCACTGCAGGAGCTCCTCGGGGCATTGTCCTAGACCCAACCATCTTCAGCTGCTTCATCAATGACCTTCCATCCATCATAAAAGATCAGAAGTGGGGATGTTTGCACAGTGTTCAGTTCCATTCACAACCTCTCCGATAACGAAGCAGTCCGTGGCCGCTGCAGCAAGACCTGGACAACATCCAGGTTTGGGCTGATAAGTGGCAAGTAACATTCGCGCCAGTCAAGTGCCAGGCAATAACCATCTCTAACAAGGAGAGTCTAACCACCTTCCCTTGACATTCAACCGCATTACCATCATCAAATCCCCCACCATCAACATCCTGGGGGTCACCACTGACCAGAAACTTAACTGGTCAGTGGCTAGGTATTCTGCAGCGAGTGATTCATCTCCTGACTCCCCAAAGCCTTTTCACCATCTGCAAAGCACAATTCAGGGGTGTGATGGAATATTCTTCACTTGCCTGGATGAATGCAGCTCCAACAACACTCAAGAAGCTTGACACCATCCAGGACAAAGCAGCCCTAAACATTCACTCCCTCCAACACCGCGCACGGTGGCTGCAGTACCATCTACAAGATGCACTGCAGCAACTCGCCAAGGCTTCTTCGACAGCACCTCCCAAACCTGCGACCCCTAACACCTGGAAGGACAAGGGCAGCAGGCGCATGGGAACACCACCACCTGCACATTGCCCTCCAAGTCACACACCATCCTCACTTGGAAATATATTGCCGTTCCTTCATTGTCACTGGGTTAAAATCCTGGAACTCCCTATCTAACATCACAACGAGAGTACCTTCACATGGACTGCAGCGGTTCAAGAAGGCGACTCACCACCAGCTTCTCAAGGGCAATTAGGGACGGGCAATAAATGCTGGCCTTGCAGCGACGCCCAAATCCCACGAATGAATAAAAAAAGGGCTTGATAGGGTAGATGCAGAGAGGATGTTTCCCCTGGCTGGAGAGTCCAGAACTCGGGGACATAGTCTCAGGATAAGGGGTCAGACATTTAGGACTGAGATGAGGAGGAATTTCTTCACTCAGTCGTGAATATTTTGAATTTTCTACACCAAGGACTGTGGAAGATCACTCATTGAGTATATTCAAGACGGAGATCGATAGATTTTTGGACTCTAAGGGAATGAAGGGATATGGGGATCGGGCAGAAAAGTGGAGTTGAGGGCAAAGATCAGCCATGATCTTATTGAATGGCAGAGCAGGCTTGAGGGGCCATATAGCCTACTCCTATTTCTTATGTTCTTACTATCAAATGGAAAATTTTAATATTAGAAATGCATATCTAGTTTTGTAGATCGTATAGGAATTCAACTATACCTCTGCATTACTATCACAAGACCTCCTAGGAATGAATACAGGTGCATATTTTAAGTAATACAGTGAAGCCTGTACAAATGGACACTCATTCACAATTAATCTGATCAAAGCCCCTCAGAATTATGAAGAACTCTCAGATCTTTTCTGAACCTTGTTCGAAGAAAAAAAAACAATTTCTTTTGTCTCGCTTCAAAACGGAAGTTTCTCATCCCTGTATTACCTCCTTTGCATCCTCTCTATGGCTTTCCTTAAAGTAAATTCGTCCAAAACTGAACACTGGGTTCAGCTGCAGTATGAGGATCAATGGCCTCACGTGAGCAGCAAAGGTGAATTCAGCTCTTTACTTCTCCATCTCTCCCAACAGCACCTCACAACAATTTTGTCTTCCCTCCCCACTCAACAGTTCCCTTCCTTCATCATACAATTGCAAGGGCAAACTGGAACACCTCTCTCTCTTATTCTAAACACACTCACCTGTTCCTTTCCTTTCTTCATACCACACACTGAGCATTCTCACATCCTACCACTTGCACAGCCATCAATTACTCCCACCACTCCTTCCTCACTTCACATTACACACACTTCCCTTTCATCACCTCTCCATCTGGCTTCTTTGACACCTCAACAAATGCATGACAGTGAAACGGTACAACGGGACACCTCCAAACAAGGGACATTCATTGACAGTCCCAAATAATTTACTGTACATACACAATGACCATTTTGAAAACAGGGACACCAGCAAATAAAGAATACCTGATGCAAGTCCCTTAGGTGTCCCTAATTGATAGGGTTCACTATACATTAATTATTGTCCCTCCTGGCCTCGTGAAAAAAAAAAGTTTGGGTTACCATTACTGGGGATACAGAATTCTCAGTCACTACCTGCAGCTGCATCATAAATGCATTCATGAAGATTTCCCCTGTTCAGTATTCTAAAAAATTTTAAACATGTTATGAAAGAACATGCTTATGAATCTGCAAGAATGAGTGTGAGTCTACAGGTGCTCCTGGTTAGTGAGTGGATAGCCTAGCTGCTCTTGTCTAGTTAGGTAGAGGAAGCTGTTTGGGTTCTGAGTTGCATCAAAGCTGGCACTACTGAAACATGGCGGGAATTTTAAACTCTCCACAGTCAGCAGCAACAGAGTGGGCAAGCAGTTGCTGCCGATTTTGGATTTCAATGTCACTGGTTTGGCAGCAGATGAGGCGCTTGCCAGACTTCAGCAGGTGCTTCATGAATTACTGCAAATCAGGGTTCCATGACGTCAATGGGACCCCGATCGCATTTTAACCTGAGTGAGCAGTGAATGCACAGTATTTTCCTACCAGATAAAACCAGGTCGGCAGCAGTCAGCAGGACAAGGAGTTAAAAACTTTCCTTTATGGGGCCAGGAGGAGCAGGGGTGCTCTCCAGCTCCCATAAGGAAAGTCTTGGCCGCCTGCCCCAGATGCCCGTGCCATTAGAGTGTCCCAAAATCCGCACCCCGTCACTTACCTACTTGACAGCAAGCCTTCCTTTGGTGCTGGCAGGCAGCCTCTGGTTGACCAAACTTCCATTCCCCCCTCCCCAGCCAACTGCCACTTTACGCCCATTTCGGGTGGGCAACTGAGGTTCAGGAGTTAAGATACCCGAGCCTTAAATGTAAGCCGCCTACACTCGCACTACACAACCACAGCCCCCCCAATTAAAAAAAACCCACTGGTTGTTCAAATCTACCCCATACATTCTGTTAGGCTGCATGACCAAATCAGTGGCTAGGCACACTGCAAAATGTGAAGTGCATACATGAGACTGGCCACAACTGCTGATTTCTCTGCTATTTTTGCACTTTTGGGAAAGAAAAGAAAATGTGCACTAAACAAAAACAGATTAAAAATATTGAGCTAATTGGGGTTTATATAGTCTGCAGTTGTCACGACATTCAAGGCACTCAAAGTGGAAAACAAATATTAGTTTAACCTGAAAAATTAAGAGAAGTAGAGAGCTCAGGCAGGACAGAGAGCAAGCAGAAAGTAAAGGTTATTTGCATGTTATTTACTCAGGCATGAAAGGAAGCCGAACAAGAGAAGAAACAATGAGGATCTGTGCCAATGCACTTTCTTGCAAAGTTGTAAATCTTCTGGGTGGGTGGAGCCAAGTCATTAGGAAGATGTGCAAGATCAGAGCTATTCATAAGACCTGATGCCATGTCAGTGAAAGCCGTTGGGGCGATTTGACAATGAGTGGAAAGGTTTGTGCGGTTTTTCTGAATTGTTGATTTTACAAAGTATGTATTATGTAATTTTTTTTTAAAAAGAGATATACAATAGAATGTGGGGAATAGCTCTGATGGCTGCAGCTTGCAGAGTTTTTTCTTGTGGCAGTGTGATTGGACAGATGTGTATGTTTTATCTGTGACTAGGGAGATTTTGTTTTGGTGGCACGTCAATGGAGGAGAAAGTTAAAATTAGGAGAGATTTTTTTCCCCACAATATAATTGATGAATGACAAAAGTAAAAAATAACCAATTAAAGAAAAAGATATATCCAACGGGAAAGAAAAGAGAAGAAACCTTAAAACAATGTGCACAATGCTCATGGCAACAGACACAAGGGCCTAGAAATTCGATATACCCGAATCCATTTCTGTTCAGAAAGAAGCCAGGATGGTGATGAGGAGCAGGCATGGCAATGTGAGTGAAGTTTCTGGCACCTTGGACCCTGGGGTTGCAGCAATGAGGGTGAAGCCTGGTGCTCTCTTGTCCTGCTTCGCTCGGTCCATAGGGAAAGAGATGTAGGTGTTTCTCCTGGTGTAGAGAATCACGGTGATCTTGCTGATACAATGGTGGACTGTAAACTGGGAAATGTCACTGATGTCATCTGCTGCAGCCTGGAAGAAGTCTCTTGCATAACAGTTAAGGGTCATGGTGCTCTTGACAGCCACAAGCAGTGCTGTCCATGCCCTGGTTTGAAGCTAGAGTTGTGGCTGCAGCAGGTGACAAAGCTCAGTGACAGCCTCCTTGGTGAAACAGACATTGCTCCTCAGTGAAGTTTAGGTAGGAGAAGTGCTCCCTGAAGATCCACTGTAGGTATGGCCTCCTGCACATTGCCCTCCTCCTCTCCCCCCATCCCCTCTTCTCCCAGTTGTTTTTGCTGTCCTGTCTTCTTGGCTGGTTCCCCCTCATCCTCCAGCCCCAATGGCAGATCTACCAGCCCCCCATGATTGCAGTAACAAAAAAGTTTTGAAGGCAGCCAAAACTGGTCCAATACCAGCTAAACTTCTCATCAGAAGTCAGAATTAAAAGTTGTAGAAGTCAGAAAAGAGGCAAAAAAAATACCCAGAAGTTAACCAGCAGCCTAAAAGGTCAAACTAGCAACTAACCTAAATGGAGGGGGATGAGCCCTTTGATCTGTATCTGAGTTAGCAGTTAATCTCCTTTTGGTGATGTTGGTTAGAGGAGGAATGTTGTCTTGGACTCAGTGTTCTTTTTTGAAAAAAGTCCTAGTTTTCTTTGGTAGTCATCTGAGCCAGTGGCAACATGCAGGCACAATCGCAGTTTAATGTTTCATCCAAAGGATAGCATCTTCAACATTCTCTTAGTACTGCATTGAAGCATCAACCTAGATTATCTGCTCAAGTCCTGAAGTGGGGCTTTATCCCACAATCTGCTGAAGCACAGCTCAATGAAGCTGCTGCACGGTTAGGGACAGGCTGTGATGTGGAAAACAGGGCAAGTGGGGACTTTGGCAGTTGACCATTTTGATTAATTACCTATGGCATTTGGATAGGTGTCCAAAATGTCAGCTACTACCATGCATTTAAATGGTGAGCATATAATGCTATGTGACATTAGTATGAAAATTACTTTGGTTGCTGTTATAATGAATAAAAATAAGTGGGTTGTGGCTCTCAAACTAGAGGACAAGGTGGTTCCATGAAAATGCACTTTGCCTCCATAAACTAATATCGCATCGTGTAATTTCTAGGCTTCAAGTCTATTTGTTCTGAGCTCCAATCTACCTTACAGGTCATGTACAAGTGCAGGAGGTTAGTAATGCTGCAGAACAATGGAGCAGCAGCTTTCTGACACAAGTAATAGTAAACAGCCTCTCCAACAGAATCAAAAAGGTAATGAAAATGATTTAATATTCTGCATCAACCTCAACAATATTTTCATATTCTGCAATCTCAGACTATCAAAAAGAATATAGTGCAAAACTAAAAAGTATTCTGAATGTCAACTGAAATTTAGCTACTTAAGTGCATTCTTCAGCTATGATTAACATTTGTGCAAATATGAAGTTATCTTTTCTGAAAGTATGATCATTTTATAAATTGTCATTTTTACCTGCAGAATCATGTCTGCTTCAGTAAACTCAGCACGGTGTCATATATGCCATGGTGCAGCATACTAATAAACTGAAAAAACACACTTGATGTTAACTTTGCTGACAATTTTTCCCTATTAATTTCCACTTCAGTTAGTATTCCCATCTAAGATCTCCAACAAAGACCTGCCTATTAACAGAACTTTTAAAAAGCACATTTCACTAGTTTATCTATGATTAAAAGTAATAATTCAGAATGCTTGCAAATATTTTTTCCCTATAATGTCTATGAATTAATAACTACTTTGTCCGTATATTCATTCAACTGCAGTTATAAAAAAAAAGTTGGATATTTGGGACAGCAACAACAGAATAGTAATCTCATTGAAGGATTCAGGTGACATTATAAGCTGCGCTGGCAAAGATGACCATTTTATAGCTTTAATTTGAACCCCAACGTGAGATTACAGCCTCAAACATAACTTCCCTCTACTTTTTTTAAATAAAAAAAAATACTGGAGAATTAGTCAGACAGTTTTATTCCATTTGTTTGTTTTGTTTTGTTGGCAATGAACAATAAAAGGTGAGATTTTAATCCAGCTTGCACGGCGGGAATGGTGCATGCGGGGGCATTAAAATCGCGACTGGGTACTGACTGCACCATTCCCAAACTGTTCCTGCCTGCCGCCATCTTAACTGATAATTTTTCAGATTCAGGACAGGTGCTGCAAGCACTTTCCCCTGCAGGAGATCACAAGGCAAATGAGAGGGAGTGCGTGCGGGCCGGCAGTAGCCCACAGTATAACGTGGAGGCAGGAGGAGCATAACTCACATGCCGGTTTCTTCCAGGGCCTCTAGCAGTCCCTTTAAGGACCACTGGTGAGGCTGCAGTAGAACCTGAAAAACTAGTCGGCGTTTGCGCTGCGCAAGCTTCGACTAGTCTTCACAAATATCCTGAAAATGGTGCAGCATCTCCATTTCAACAGACAAATTTAACGGCTGGCCAAATGCCCATGCAAACCGGATATGGGCCGTTGCTCTGCTAAATTTGTCATTATTGCACACGTTCTATGCCTGAATCATAGAACTTTACAGCACAGAAGGCGGCCATTTGGCCAACTGTACCTGTGCCAGCTCACTGAAATAACTATACAGACCCATTCCCCTACCTTTTCACATTTTTAATTTTCAAATATTTAAAATCGACTTCCCTTTTAAAAGCTATTATGGATTCTGCTTCCACCACTGTTCCTAATTCCATATTCTAACAATCCTTTGCATAGAAACATTTCTTAACCTCTCCCTTTTCTCTATTAATAATAAACCTTAAATATATGCCTTCTAGTTCTTGATTCAATGACCAGTAGACATAGTTCTTCATAATTCTGAGGAGCTTTGATAAAATAAATTGTGAAAAACTATCAGATCTTTTCTGAACCTTGTTCGAAGAAAAAAAAAAGACCCAATTTCTCTTGTCTCTCTTCAAAATGGAAGTTTCTCATCCCTGTATCATCTCCTTTGCATCCTCTCTATGGCTTTGACATCTTTCCTTAAAGTAAATTGTCCAAAACTGAATACTGGGTTCAGCTGCAGTATGAGGATCAATGATCTCACATGAGCAGCAAGGGTGAATTCAGCTCTTTACTTCTCCATCTCTCTCAACAGCACCTCAACACTTCTGTCACCCCACTCCACAGTTCCCTTCCTTCATCATACAATCGCAAGGGCAAACCGGAACCCCTCTCTTTCTCATTCTAAACACACTCACCTGTTCCTTTCCTCTCTGCATACTGCACACTGACAGCATTCTCACATCCTATCACTTGCACAGCCATCAATTACTCCCACCACTCCTTTCTCACTTCACATTACACACACTTCCCTTTCATCACCTCTCCATCTGGCTTCTTTGACACCTCAACAAATGCATGACACTGAAACTGTACAAAAGGGACACCTTCAAACAAGGAACACTTGCAAAAAAGGGGTACTCAGACAGTCCCAAATAATTTATTGTACATACAATAACCATTTTGAAAATAGGGACCTGCAAATAAAGAACCTGATTTAAGTCCCTAATTTACAGGGTTCACTGTATATGCACAAGTGCCACACATCTTTACAACACACACTCACTAACTTTCACCCTCTCTTTCTAGAGGACAAGTCAGCACATAATGCCAGAGGCAGGACTACGATGGGGCGGGGGGAATGGTTGACGGTCTCAAAATTTGAAGGGCCCAGATTGGTGCCCACAGCTCACCAGATTTAATCCAATGAGGCTCGAGGACGAACTTAGAACAGTCCATCGGCCTCTCTTCAGG
The DNA here is from genome assembly GCF_035084215.1 of Heptranchias perlo. Taxonomy (NCBI): domain Eukaryota; kingdom Metazoa; phylum Chordata; class Chondrichthyes; order Hexanchiformes; family Hexanchidae; genus Heptranchias; species Heptranchias perlo. Next base: position 33,730,299 of record NC_090335.1, read on the forward strand.
CGCAGCGCTCTAATTGTTTCTTGCAAGCGATTGGGCGCTATGTTTCCAAACCAATCACATCACTCAATTTATTCTTTCAAACTAATTTCAGTTTTGGCTAAGCTGATTAAATCGCCATATAACATATGTGTTTTGGAAATGCCTCCAAAACACTCCCTCCTCCTTCCCCCCCCCTCCCCCCCTCCCCTACACACAGGGCAGTCCATCTTTCTGGGGCATTCCCCAGATTTAATTGTGTATCTGAACCTGAATGAAGAGACTCAGCCAAGTGGCAGACTCCCAGAATGCACTCATGTCACCCTGTGCACATCACACTGGTGAACAACAGCTTCCAGAATAGCCAGTGTTACTTTCTGTGTTCCCCTGACGAACTATAAATCCCAGTCTATCACCTTCTGATGGATAGGGGGACAGGGCTTACAAACAGAAATCATCACTCTCAGTTGTCCTTTACATTGTCACGTCTCCCCACTGTGCTCCATTCCCCAGCCCCCTTGTGCTCCCATCTTTGGCTCCGTACCCCACTCCCTTATTCCCCATTCCCTTGATATCCCAGGGAATACAAGCCTAGTTTATACAATCTCTCTTCATAATTTAACCTTTGGAGCCCTGGTAACATTCTGGGGAATCTGCACTGCACTCCTTCTAATGCCAATATATCCTTTCTAAGGTATAGTGCCCAGAACTGTTCACAGTACCCCAGATGTGATCTAACCAGGGCTTTGTATTTCTGTAGCAAAACTTCCTCCCTTTATGTTATAGCCCTCTAGATAACATTCCATTAGCAGTGATCTGTGTACATGGATCCCTAAATCTCCTTGGACCTCCACTGTTCCTAACTTGTCATCATTTAAAAACTCAGATCTATCCTTTTTTGGTCCCAGATGGATGAAATCTCACTTGCCTGCACTGAAATCCATCTGCCACAGTTTTGCCCATTCACTTAATCTATCAATGTCTCTTTGTAATTTTATACTCCTGTCTACACTACTTACTATGCCACTAATCTGTGTGTCATTGGCAAACTTAGATATATGGCTCTCTATTGTGTTATCTAAGTCATTAATAAATATATTGAATAGTTGGGGCCCCAGCGCAGATCCTTGTGGGACACCACTAGTCACTTCCTTCCAAATCAAGTACATACCCATTATCCCTACCATCGGTCTTCTACAGTCTAACCAATCTCCTAACCATATCAATAATTTGCCTTCAATTCCATGAGCTTTAATTTTAAACTAACAGTCTCTTCTGTTGAACTTCATCGAATGCCTTCTGAAAGTCCATATAAACTACATCCATAGACATTCCCCTGTCTACTACTTTAGTTACTTCCTCAAAAAAATCCAATTAGTTCGTTAGACATGACCGACCCTTTACAAATCCTTGTTGGCTCTCTCTAATCAGCTCAAATTTCTCAAAGTGCTCAGTTACCCTGTCCTTAATTATAGATTCTAGTAACTTCCCAACAACAGGGGGAGTCTAACCACCTCCCCCTGACATTCAACAGCATTACCATCACCGAATCCCCCACCATCAACATCCTGGGGGTCACCATTGACCAGAAACTTAACTGGACCAGCCATATAAATACTGTGGCTACGAGAGCAGGTCAGAGGCTGGGTATTCTGCGGCGTGTGACTCACCTCCTGACTCCCCAAAGCCTTTCCACCATCTACAAGGCACAAGTCAGGAGTGTGATGGAATACTCTCCACTTGCTTGGATGAGTGCAGCTCCAACAACACTCAAGAAGCTCAACACCATCCAAGATAAAGCAGCCCGCTTGATTGGCACCCCATCCACCACACTAAACATTCACTCCCTTTACCACCGGCGCACTGTGGCTGCAGTGTGTACCATCCATAGGATGCACTGCAGCAACTCGCCAAGGCTTCTTCAACAGCACCTCCCAAACCCGCGACCTCTACCACCTAGAAGGACAAGAGCAGCAGGCGCATGGGAACAACACCACCTGCACGTTCCCCTCCAAGTCACACACCATCCCGACTTGGAAATATATCGCCGTTCCTTCATTGTCGCTGGGTCAAAATCCTGGAACTCCCTTCCTAACAGCACTGTGGGAGAACTGTCACCACACGGACTGCAGCGGTTCAAGAAGGCGGCTCACCACCACCTTCTCGAGGGCAATTAGGGATGGGCAATAAATGCCGGCCTAGCCAGCGACGCCCACATCCCGTGAACGAATAAAAAAAAAATTAGACTAACAGGTCCATAATTTCCTGGTTTCTCTCTCACTTTTCTTAAACAATGGAGTTACATTTGCAATTTTACAATCTAAAAAAAAAGGGACAATTCCTGAATCGAGAGCTTTGGAAAATAATCCTCTTCCTAATTTACCAAACAGAAAAAAAAAAATGAAATATCCATTCATCCATCTGGCCAATATTTGTTCACAGTCAGGATATATGTGGGGCAACAGTGCACGTTTGGTGAGAATGAAGAATTCAATTAAGGAAAAGAAAACAAGATTTGAGACAGCAAATGACTGACAGAAAACTGCAGTTTATGAAATCTACTTGCAATGCAATAAACTATTAACAGCAACAATTGAACACAGGCTTTCCCTGAAGTTTCCAGAGCTCCCTCCAGGTGGTGGGTCACCAATAGTGACTTGGTACAGCTTGTTACAAGCAAAGTAGGATCCTTATCATCAGATCTTTCGATCATCTATTATTGTGCATTTCATTTTGCTTTTTCATACCCACTGGCAGGTTTCACCTCGAGCAACGCATTTTTTAAATGCACACAAATAGAATTGGATACATAAACATTCTTTGTGTAACTATTAAGATCCAGGCTCACTTCAGGTATTTTTCCTTGTTCCCAACCAAAAAGTCCATTTTCACATGCTTTCAGACCCTATTAAGCAAACCTTAACCTTACGCTCAAAGTTTGGGTGAACAATGAATCCCTTTTTGTTAAAAGATAACAAAAAAGGAAGTCTACTACATCTCAGTTTATGGATAACATCAGGCATGCCAAACACTTTTTATAACAGACTAAACTACCAAACAGCTTTATTCTAGGATAGAGCCATTTACAGACAAGCAATAAAAGCTAGATGTTAGAATCAGTCCACAAATACAGTAGTGGAGAGCCAGTTCACAAAGGGTTAAACAGACAAAATAAATGAAAATTTCATGCAGAACTTGAAATAAAACAAATACTTTTTGTGGAGAGATGTCAATCAGATCCCTTTGGAAACCAAAAGGTGAATACCGTTCTTGCAAGAATTATGTAGCTATGACTACAAAGTTACATTATATCAGACAAAATTGAAATACGCAATATTCAACAGATCTGTGACATTTATGCAACAGAGTCCTTTCAGCTAATTCTCAGCAATCCATTTCTGATGAGATTTACAAAGCTATATATTTATAACAGTTAAACAAGATAACAAGCTAACAGTTTACAGCAAATACAGCTGCATTTGAATCATTATCAGGAATTGTTATAGTGGGACAGCAACAATTATCAATTTCACAATTAAAATATTAGTAAATTAAGGATGTTTGTCCCTTCACAGGGTTACTGAACATTCTCAGCCCTGATGTTCCAGCCGACTTTGGATAGATCTGTGGAGGGGAGGGAAGGAAATCAGTCAGGTAGTCATTCTGCCAGTTCCCCACTGGCCACCAACATTTCCAAGATTTTCCACTTCTAAAACAGAAGCTCTGCTGCTGAGGGAAGAAGGGAGAACAGCAGCTTCCAATTCCTACCCTGCCTTCATCACTGTCTCCTGCTCGCTTGTGTTTGTTCCTCACCATTAAAAAAAACAATCTTAAATTGCCCAGATGTGGATATACCTATGTTGGTACTTACTGCAGATGAAGAAAGTGACATTGAGTGCTGTGAGTTGGTGACATTATAGGTGTCATTCAAGCCTGTGGCTTTTTCTTTATGGACATATATTGGAATGGTAGCTGAAAAAGAACCCCCAAAACAGAACTTGCACAGTTAATACCATGTGTTATGGTCATTTGTTTTAATATACACATGCATGGGAGTAGGTAACAGGAGAAAGAACAAGAAAAAGCTGTAACTGGTCCAGAACTTCACATTAGTCCACTTCCTTCAAGTTTACAAATGCCAAAAGGTACAGTATTGTCTGTTCATGCTGACAAGAGGACTAAACTCAAGAAAACCTCCTCTAGTTTAGACATGCTTCCTGTTATGCATCACTTTATCCTGCAAGCAGAAAAGAAGTGCTGAAAAACCTATAGATGAGTGACAGCTAAGAGGCCACACTGCATCACAGCTTGTGTGTGAGTAAATTAACATGCATCATGTAGGTCAGTCGTGCAGTAAGCTTGCTTTGTGGCATCACTTTTCTAAATGATCAAGTGACAACATTTGTAGGTTGAAGTGGCAGTTATTTAATGTGTATTGGTGCAGTATGTACAAGCATGTGAAGCTTGGAAAGAGCTAATTTGCCTTAGCATGCAGTCTCAATCAGTGTGTAACAGAGTGAGAGGAAACTGTTATTAGCAAGCATAGTTTACTATCATTTTCTATAGTGCAATTCTGGCTTGCCTTACCTTGGCAGATATCCTGAGACTATTAACCTTTTTCCTTATCTACCTCCATGTCCTCTAGATGTTGTAGATTACATTTAGCTCAACAGCCACCTCCTGTCAAGTAGCCAACATATTTCTCCTCAGAAGAGAATGACATGACAACCCTCTTTAGCTGCACTTCTTCTTCAAGAACCTTCAAACATACATCTGCGAATGAAGCTGAATTGCTTCTTCATGCAACCATTCCTCCTCTACCCAGCAACAAATAATCTGTCTCTTTAAATAACAACTGTCGCTTTTAAGAGCTGCAGCTGCATGCTATTTCTCATCTTCCTGTTCACAGTGAACTCCCACAGGCAGGCCTAATTGAGCCAGGTGCTCATCATGAATATGTAATGAGATCAACCTCAGGAAATTCCAACATTCCACATTGGCCCAAAACAATTTTGACAAGCTAGCCACTCTGTTAATGCTGCAGGATCAGTAAATTTTCCCTTTGATCACCAGTAATGAAAATGACCTTATCACATCATACCTCTTCTCCAGAATGCTCAGCACTTTTCTCCCATCCTCAATACTGTTTGTTACCTTTTCATGAGAAAATTCTTCTATCCCCCTTAGACCAGGATTCTCCTTCCAGTGGCTAAGTGCCAGTGCAGCAGGACTTCCACCCAGCTATGACGCCACCGTAACCCAAACCTATTTTCCTGGGTCGTGAGTTATTTGGTATGCAGGGCTGGCTCCCAAGGGGATCACCACCATCAAGGTGAAGCCTGCAACAGCAGAAGAAGGAAATTCTGCTAACGTGGGACCACCATTATGGGACCAGAAGAGGTGAGAGCAACGTTATAGGGGAAGAAGTGCCCTGAAGATTGGAAGAAATATCTCGCCTTAGCAGAGAACAAATGCCTTCAGCAGGTTGGTGCTGGAGGCAAAATGGAAGAGCAAGTGGACACTACAAGACCCTCTCCTTCTGTGGCAGGGGGTGCTTTGAAGCTGTAACCATTGCTTCCCAGGGCCTACCATTACCTTCCACATGATGGCCCTAGGAAGCGGTTGTAACAGGGGCAGGCAGTAGAAAAATCCAATGAGTGCCCTGGTCCCAGCCCCTGCCGGTATTGCATGTGGCAGATGGGGAAGGAGCTGCCAGCAGTGGTCCAGGTGGGCATAGGGTAGTGAAATGCAAGTTGGGCGGTGAGGCTTTGATAGGCCTCGCCGCCCAAATTTTCCATCGTTCTCCATTGCTAGCCCACCCGATTTTGGGCAGGATCCCAGAGGAGAATCCAGCCCTTATTCTCTTCTGCATCAAAGAATACTAAGAAAATATGGAAGAAGAAAAGACCGTTCAGCTAATTGTGCACATTCATTCCATGGATCATGTACAATTGTATTACATTAGGAAAGGCTCTGCAATGTTTTCGCCTGATTCCAGAAAAGTAAAGTGGACAAAAATTCCAGAATTTCTATGTAACATTGTAACATTTTAATTGGTTACTTTCCTTGACATGATAGGAATGGTTTTACATCTCCATATTATCAGTGGGGAGCCTTGCCCACTGTCTGTGCAAATTGCAATATTGCGGGTGCACCAGCACACATTCATGAGATCAGTTCTGACATCTCCACAGGAACCAACCATCATGTCGCACACAACTTTTCATTATCCTCATCTGTACTTATCCTTGTAACTACACACGTGCATTCTCTCTCCTGGGCTGGAGAACTGCAGTTCCAAACAGGCAATATAAACAGATAAGTGCAGCATCAATGCATCATAATTGAAGTTGATAAAGTAGTGGACAATGAAGAAAACACATTAATGCGCTCATTATAATATCAAATAGTATGGCTCTCAGACAGTGGAGTCTGATGGTGACATTTCTGTTATTATTAAATGCAATCAAACTGTGCAAAATATTGAGATTGGGATAAACTTGGAACTGATCAAAACTTAATCACTCCTCCAGTACAAAACATAGTTTGTTACTCTAATTGTTAGTTTTGTTATTGTTATTTAAAGTTGGCAGAATTCATTGCTCCTCGGCTAAGGAGATAGAAGTTTTTAATTCCAACCTCCTTCACAGGAAAGCGACATTCACAATTCTTCATCCATAGTTGACAAAGATTTTAAAATATGCATTTTAAGTCACTTCTGCGAAAGTGGAACATTTTGATAAACTGGCTAACAGATACTAATTCATATGTAGATATTTATACTTAAAATGTAATTTACAGTAAATATCAAGCAATATTACATTCAGATGAGTCAGCCAGCAATCAGATTTCAAACCAAAATGTATTCTGCTAAGTGTATCTGTAGGATTCAAATCTGCCATTTCAGTAATTTTATCACAATGCAACAATAATCGAAACTGAGCTGGGCTGAGCAAAAAACAAACTCATAGGGTAGAATTTCTGTGGAGGTTCTTCCACATAACTTTGGCAGAAGATCAGTGAAAACCCTGGGGAAATGTTGTAAACGGCCACTTTCGCCTTTTTTCTGGAGTTTCTGTCAAAGTTATGATGGGAGATCGAGAGAATCCCTGCCGATAATCTACTTCCAAAATTCTTCAAGCTCTAGTACTTAGGGTTGCCAACTCTGGTTGGGTGTATTCCTGGAGGTTTCATAACATGACCTCCCACCTCGAACCACCCCGCCCCCACACTCCCACCATTGGTCCATCCTCCAGGCGCGCTGCCTTCCCACACCAATTGGAAAGGGAACAAACTCATTTTTGCCCAATTTGGATTAATCTTGACTGTTAGTGAAACAGCCTTTTTCCCCCATCTCCAATATTTTTATAACTAATAAATGAAAATGTTCAAAGTAAGTGAAAAAAAACACAATTTTATTTATTGTCCCTGTGATATTTCTTCTGGATTGCTCGCAGCAGTGTCCGGGAGATTAATCTTCAATGCCTGAAGGGTTGGAACCCTACCAGTACTATATTTTTCTACCATATTAGTGAATCTACTATAGTGTTTCTCATAGGAACATGCAGTCTCTCTCTTATCTGTTTCTGACATCTTCATTCAGCTGCTTATTGTTCTGCTTTGCTCCTCTCCCATTGTTTTCTCATCTGCTTCTCCCCTTCACATTCTATCTTGTTTTGCTTCTGTCTTTCTTTTTTGTCTTTCCTTTCGGGTGATAGGTAGTGAGTAGCATGACATGCCAGGATCGGGAACCTCCAACAGCCGCAGGCTGCATTTTCTGTGGGTGGGTGCAGGACACTGGTTGGGCAGAGAAATGAGCCACACATTTTCAGGTGGTGAAAGCACTGGATGGGGTGGTCACAGGATGGATTTGGCCAGGGCCAATTGACTGCCTCGTTTCCTATATTACAGCAGTGACTACACTTCAAAAGTACTTCATTGGCAGTAAAGCGCTTTGGGACGTCCTGAGGTTGTGAAAGGTGCTGTATAAATGCAAGTTCTTTCTTTCTTTCAGTTTGTAACTGTTCAGTTCTGATTTGCTGCTGTTTTACTTTGAACCAATCAACAAAGTATGACAGCAGAATGGTGACTGAAAAAATGTGTACAGGAAGTGTTTGCTATGCACAAGACTTCTAATGCAGGATAAATGGGTAAACAGCTATCAGCTGACTCAGTTTATCCCAAATTTATTTACAAACTATAGCTACAAACTCTGGCGGCAATCTATGTTTATGGGAATTTTGTTTGGAATAGTCTTGTATATACTTTTTTTTAACATTTGTATTTTATTACCAAATTCCATGCCCTTATTAGATCCTAACTACTGACATTTACCAACATGTTTCTTTCTTCAGCCTAGAAGAAGCAATAATCTGGTTTTGGAATTGTCATTGATGCTGTTCCATAAAGACATGTACTTCTGATGATAAATGATCTGGAAGGTGCTTTTATAATATGATCAAATTTGCTGATGATGTCAAGTTATGTGGCCAGATTTAAAGTATAAGGTAGCATTCAAAGAGTCTTGGCTCAAATAAGCAAATGGGTTCTCATGCAGATCAATGTATGGTAACGCATATTGGAACAGGAAACATAAAATGTGCACATGATAAGAGAGCAAAGATACAAAATGTAACATTCTGGGCGAGTTTATTGAATTCATTAAAGAATGCATTCAATTTGAAACTAGATTTTTCTCTCCCATGAGATGGAATCCTGTACTATAATGAAGTAGTTCATCTTACAGCTCAATTAATCATATGTGTTCACAAAGGAATCTTTAGTCCAAAATACTGATGGATATAATATGCCAACAGGTTTTCATGAGCTATTTTAAGTATATAGCTATGACCCCACACTTAAATCACATTTCTGACCCCTATTCTGGCATCTTCCTACAACCCAATATATCACATTAGTAAGTTTGAGGGCAAAGTGTCAAATATGTATATTTATATAGTAAATGTGATAACATATATAGCTTATTGCAGGAAGTTTTAATACATATATATGTTTTTAAAATATAAGTTTCCATTGAACCAAACAGTAAATTTGCGACCTTACTAACGGATGGTATCTCAAGCCACACATCTTCATATTTTAAACTTGAAGCAGAGCATGTTATACTAAAGGAATCAAAAAGGCTTCTAAAAATTCAAATTCATTGTTGAAACAAGCCTAGCACATCAGAATGGCATGATTCAACACATGGCTGTTATCACAAAATAATATAAAGTATGATCAGCTGTAACAGTCTGTAGAAAACTTATTCTGTACACAAAGATTTGACATAATTTCAGTTTCACCTGAGACAGATTGGATTTCACTGGGTCAAGTGGTAGTTTTTAATACCAATTGTAGTAACAGTAACCTCAATTCTAGAAGAATGGCAAAATCTATCCATGTAATGGTTGCTTGTCTGGCCCAAGCTAGCCCAATGATACATTGAGATGACTTCGCCAAACTGTGCAGGATCAGTTTATTTGCATAATTAACATGTTCACCTATAGCTAGCCTAATGGAGAATGCATAAAATCTGGCCAGCACCTCAAATTTATAATAATTAAATTAATTTTAATTATTTGTTAACCTTTGCTAAGGCTGTTAAGTGTGGAATAGAAGTGCCAGGCAAAACTGATGTGAAAGGAAACCCAATGGATCAGCATGAAATGGAAAGAGAACACCTTACAGAAGCTGCCAAAGTACGATTACTCAACCATGCCATTTTCCAGGTAGATGGCCCAGGTAGATATGCCATATGTTGCCTGTCAAATGAATGCATATTTATTGCCGTCAAAAAACTTTAAAACTCTTTTATTGCTAAGTATGAATACCCATACTTCAGTGGGGCACACATGCAGCTGCAACTTACAGTTGAAAGCCTTGGCATTATTCAACCATAAAATCAATGCATCACAATCTTTCTGCATGATGCTCGTCATTTACTAACACAAAGAAAGCGCTGCAGTTTGGGAACATGTCTGATACTGTATAGATGCTCCTTCAACATGATAGAGTTTTTTGATGAGATAACAGAGAGGGTCGATGAGGGCAATGCGGTTGATGTGGTATATATGGACTTTCAAAAGGCGTTTGATATAGTGCCGCATAATTAGGCTTGTCATCAAGATTGAAGCCCTTGGAGTAAAGGGGGCAGTAGCAGCACGGGTACAGAATTGGCTAAGTAACAGGAAACAGAGAGTGGTGGTGAACAGTTGTTTTTCAGATTGGAGGGAGATGTACAGTGGTGTTCCTCAGGGGTCGGTACTAGGACCACTGCTTTTCTTGATATATACTAATGACTTGGATTTGGGTGTATAGGGCACAATTTCCAAATATGCAGATGACACAAAACTTGGAAGTGTAGTGAACAGTGAGGAGGATAGTGACAGACTTCGAGAGGATATAGACAGGCTGGTGGCATGGGTGGACACGTGGCAGATGAAATTTAACGCAGAAAAACGCGAAGTGATACATTTCGGAAGGAAGAACGAGGAGAGGCAATATAAACTAGAGGGCACAATTCTAAAAGGGGTACAGGAACAGAGAGATCTGGGGGGGTATATGTGCACAAATCGTTGAAAGTGGCAGGGCAGGTTGAGAAAGCGGTTAAAAAAGCATACGGGATATTGGGCTTTATAAATAGAGGCATAGATTACAAAAGCAAGGAAGTCATGATGAACCTTTATAAAACACTGGTTCGACCACAACTGGAGTATTGTGCCCAGTTCTGGGCACCGCGCTTTAGGAAAGATGTGAAGGCCTTAGAGCGGGTGCAGAAAAGATTTACGAGAATGATTCCAGGGATGAGGGATTTTAGTTACGCGGATAGACTGGAGTAGCCGGGGTTGTTCTCCTTGGAACAGAGAAGGTTGAGAGGAGATTTGGTAGAGGTATTCAAAATCATAAAGGATCTAGACAGAATAGATAGAGAGAAACTGTTCCCATTGGCGGAAGGGTCAACCAGCGGACACAGATTTAAGATGATTGGCAACAGAACCAAAGGTGACATGAGGAAAAACGTTTTTTTACGCAGCGAGTAGTTAGATCTGGAATGCACTGCCAAGGCGGGGCGGGGGGGGGGGGGTGATGGAGGCAGATTCAATCGTGGCTTTCAAAAGGGAACTGGAGAAGTACTTGAAAGGAAAAAACTTGCAGGGCTACGGGGATAGGGCGGGGGAGTGGGACTAGCTGGATTGCTCTTGCATAGAGCCGGCACAGACTCGATGGGCCGAATGGCCTCCTTCCATGCTGTAACCTTTCTATGCTTCTATGATTCTGTAACTTGTCAAGACAGTGTCTGCTTCCATGACAAGTTGTCATATCCCAGAAGAGAACAGATGTGAACTTGAAATGACAAGCTTTCGATGTCCTTGGTGGAGGCAACCCTGGCCAACCTTGCATATAAAAGCATAGAAGAAGGAGAAGGTAAAGCTAATCTACATGCCTCTATAAATCTCACAGATAATGCTCTTATCTCCTGTCCACCATTCTCACTCGCTGACACACAGACATACACACAAGAAAGAATGACTTGCATTTATAAAGCATCTTTCACATCCTCGGGGTATCGCAAAGGGCTTCACAGCCCAGAAATTGCTTTTGAAGTGTAGTCACTGTTGTTTTGTAAGAAAATGTAGAAATCAATTTGCACACAGCAAGGTCCCATAAACAGCAATCAGATGAATGAGCAATTAATCTGTTTTGGTGGTGTTGATTGAGGGAAGAATGTTGGCTCTTGCTATGTTCCTCTATTTTGATCACTAGTCTTCTTTTATACTTCCCCGTAGCCTTAATCTCCATATTTTGCTTCCCTGTTGTATTTCTCATGAGTTTATTCTGTGTCATTTCTCTACCTATATTTATTATATTCTTTTTTAAACCTACCTTTTGCAACAACCTGTCTAATTATCCATGGAAACCAACCTTTCATGTTCCCATTTACTCCAAGTTGTAATGTATTTAACCTATACTTCATCCATCTTGTACCTAATATTGCCTACTGCTGGTCCAATGTTTGATCTTCCATTTCATTAATCTGGATATGCCTCCTTTCATCCCAAGTATCAACTTGGTTCAGTGAGTAAGTAGCATTCTTGCTCTGACTCACAAAACTGTGGAATTAATGTCCACTCCAAGACGGATTATATAATCTAGGCTGACATTTCAGTGGAATATGAGGGAATGGTGCATCGTCAGGGCACTGTCTTATTGGTGAGATGTTAAACGTGTGCCCTATCTGCCTATTTAGGAAGATGCAAATGACCACACAGCACTGTCGGAAGAAGAGCAAGGAGATGTCTGTTCACCCCTCTACCACTGGTAGTTTTTTGCTTTTTGTTCAAATGACAAATACATACCTTTTCTATGAGGACACCAGTACCAATTCCATTTAGGTGAAGCTCATCCCATCTGTAAAGCTTCCTTTGCCCAAAAATATATCCCAATTTTTATGTTTACTGCATCAAATACTATTATAAACTGTGACTTGGTGGTACAGGACTTAAAAAAATATTGCTGTTTCATCGATGGTATTTGGTTGTGAGATCAGCACAGAGATGAAATAACAATTTCTTTTACCCAGATAAAATTTAAAGATCTCAAGTGAAATGGACTTACATATGGGTAGTCTCAATCCAGTATCCAGTGAATACTGTTCTACAACACAAGACTAAATTCAGCATTGGTTTAGCAGTGTTGCTGCTGAGGCCAAGACAGTGACAGAATAGTAATGTCGCATTGTCATAGTAGGGGGGGTTACACTACAATTAACACAGTATAATTGCAATTTTGCATTCCATCTGACTGTTAACCTAACTGACCTAGGCATACTTGATGAATGGATTCAAAGTGGAAATGCTCCATTAAGCAGCACCACAATTTCTCACCTTAATGATCACACTTGCACAAAACAAATTTTACAAGAGTGTATATTCATCAACACAACAATTAAAATCAAAATAAAATCCCCAGAAAACAATACTTAAGAGATTAAAGCATTACATATCATTTTCAGCTTCATATTAATTTGACCTAATGGAAGCTTCCACAATGCCTCAGTGAATAAATACATTACGTGGTACGGCTGTGTTCAGGAAATCCCGGTCTACATCCCCTTAAAGGGACTGCTGCAGTGAATGTGAAGCCCTCCCCACCCCACATTAAAAGCATGTGGGCCACTGCTTCTCCTGCTCCCAGCGACCGTGACCGCTGACCCCAATCGCCACCACCAGCACCCCTCCCCTGAACCCAGCCTTTGTCCTCCCTGATCGCTGCTGACCGCTACCCCACTTCCTACATCAGCTGTACCTGAGTGGTGACTTCATAGCATTGTCGTTCATCCTAGCATGTGTGGCAACTTCAGGGATATCTGCAGGTGGAAGGGGGGTGCGGGCAGGGGCGGGGGGAGTGGGGGTCCTCCATGACAGAGACCCTCAGAGCAGTGTGTTGCCCCCATGGATGCTCAAGACTGCTGCAATAGAGGCCTGGGATGCTAGATTGGACACAACCATTTCCTCCAGCCTCCAAGCAATTGGGATTGAGGTACAGATAAGTATCTCAAGGGGCTTCACTGATCTTATTAGTACCATTACGTTCGATTTCCTGCAGATCAGTGGCCATGAAGAGCCAGCGCCCAGTACTAGTAGCATGGCAGGAATGCACTCACATGATGCTGCTCTCTCATGACAGCAACACATATGTGCATCCCGCCAGCCTCTCTGATCCCTGCACATATAGCAGAAAGGACACAGGGCCAGGTTGTTATGAGTGAACGGCCACTTCAATCCCAGGAGGCTCGTATTGACATACAGCAGTCACTGACCTCACATACCCCTGACACTCAGGTAGCACGTAGGAGGAGTGCCAATTTAGAGTTGAGTGGTCACAGTTCACACACTGGCACCAAGGGGAAGCATTGTGGCAAGACATATTGGGCATAAATACAAACTATGTGTTTTCATTAAAATTATAGTTGCATTAAAGTTGCCGTGCTTTCATCATGTGGTATGTATGGACATTTAGTGAATTGATGCAGACAAAGAAGAGTTTGCTGATGATGATATATTTGTGGAGGGATGGGAGAAGATGTAGTCTGACCTGTTAATGCAGGGCTAGATATGTAGGTCAAAAGAAGACTAAGAAAAGTATTAAAAACTTTCTTATAATATTGTTAGCCTTGTTATGGAAAAGCATTATGTCAGTTTTCCCTGTGACAAAGGCTATCTTCTATGACCTTGTACAAGAGAGGGCCCCTTTGAGTAATGAGCATCTGGTGCCATTGTCATCTCCTGTTTATAAATTGGAGAAGGAGAGTTGTCTCTTGCTTTATTATTTTTAAAGATAAGAGTTCTGGACATCTCGGAGGCAACTAATCATGAGGGAGGTGGTAAAGTCAGATGTTGTGTGTATGAGAGTAGGACTGATGGCAACTCCAGAGAGGATGATTGATGGCTGGCTCATATAGAGCTAATTGTGTCTAAAATGTATATAAAATTGGGTACTGTAAGGATTTTGGACATTGGGTCAAACCCCATTTTACTCTTTTGAACTACTGGATGATTCAATATAAAGGGTTAACCAGTCCCTTTAAGGATTCGGACATTCACTTGGATAGTACATTTACCATACATTTGAAAGCAAGGGTTAACTTGCCCTGGACATTACAATATAAATGCACAATTGCAAACTAGTGAAGTGCAGACCGTTTGAACTGGACAGTTGGACATCAGTTTAACACTGCAGGAGCAATACAGTAGAGAAACTGTAGACAGGCTGCGACTTTCAATAACAACTGATAAGGAGAAGCTTCCAGAAGGTTTTCGATGTCAACAACAACTGCAAAGGACAAAGAACTGATAGGACACCTGGCTTTGTGTGGAGGGGAGGATATAAGGGGTTCATACGGTTTGTGAATGGTCCAACCAGCCAACCATCTTAATGCCATGGACAAATTGGGCCTTCTCGTAACTTGGTTCACACCTATTTGTTCAGAAGTATATAAAGATACGATATCATAGCAGTCAAAAACAACAGACAACATCAGAGAAGCTGGAAGAAGCTTCAAGAGTTAACGACTGCAGCATGAGTTCCTCCAACGAGACTTTGTTTCTGAACTTTGACAAAAAGATTTTGATTCTGAGCTTTAACCAAACCACTTTGTCTCTAAACTTTGATGAAAAGACAAACCTTGACGAGAAGAACTTCGACACATCACCTGTTACCACAGTAATCAGCTCCCTACTTTTGGACCTAAACAACTGCTTTGACCTAGACGAATGTTTTGATGCATAAGATTGTATCCATTACTTGCTCACTTTGTTTTGTGCCTGCTTATGTACTCTTTTAAATCATAAGTAAGGAACGTTGCGAACCCCCACTTGTATTATCGAGTAGAGTAATCGATGTATTAATTGAGTTGCTTCATGCTTGCTATGTGCTCTTTTTAAATTACGAAATAAAGGATCACTTTGATTCACAAAACTACCCAGTCAGGTCGCTTTCTTTGTCTGAACTATCGTCCAGATCCATGAATCTCTGGGAAAGACCCTAAATTCCCTACAGTACTTCTTCATATTGATTAGAACATTCTCAGAGCGAGGCTGGACTGCTCAACTAATCAAAGACCTTCGAGAAGAGCACTACGAATCTTTGTACAGTGATAAACTTTATCAGGTTGTATTCATATTAGTATGTTTAATTGTACTCTTGTATTTTAACATCTTTTTTACTTATAACTTCTTAGTAAAGCTATTATACTTTGGAACAAAACACCTTGCAGCCTTTTTGCTTAATGACTGAAACCGTAAAATGTATTACTTACAAAGATCTCCCCTGAAATTGGCATGAATGATTCTAGCAACCGGCAATGAGTTCTCCCCAACATCTCTACAGGCTGATGTTGCTCAGTTGGTTGATCCCCTTGTTGCACTCAGGTGCCTTCATCCTCTGGGACCATCAGGAGGCAACAATGTCGTGCAGTAGGCAGCACACAGCCATGATCCTCTAGACCCTAGACAGGCTATACTGCCGGGCACTTCCACACTAATTCAGGCACCAGAGATGCACCTCAACATTCCTGTTTTATGCTCTATGACGACTTTTGGTGGCTACAGGAACCTCACTGTATCAATGCTCAGCTTGTGCCCTGAGTTGATGCGCAAGTAATATCAGCTGCAGAAGGTCACTGATCTCCCAGGAGCCACCCTAGACTTCCTTTTCAGGGTGATGGTGCAAAACGGACACAAGGCCCAATTTTGGGAACCGAAATCCTGCGCCTCAAGGACACCTGAAAAACGGCCGACCCAAAATTGGGTCAGGCCATTTTTCAGACGTCCCTGAAAGCCACCTAAAACAGGTGTTAGGTCCCTTACATATGTAAACGAGGGGCCTATGCCTGTTTAATGTTCCCTCACAAAAATTGGTCTGTGGCAAGCGTCAGGCCTTCTGCGGCATTGAAGTAAATGGGAAAGAAAATCGGGCGGAGTGCAAGACGGGCTACTGATTCGCTATCACCCATTTTGTGCGCAAGACGAATTTATAGCCCATTTACTTGTCTGTTGCACAATGTACTGATTGCACCACAGGCACAACAAAATTGAAGGTGGTATCCAGCCTTGTATTATGAAAAATACTCACTGATTTATTGATGGATCCACACTTTACAGTTTGATGATTTAAATGAGCACACAAAACAAGATTAATACGCTTTATTCACACTGTCTTTGGTTTTGAATTCCAGGACTGGATCGCGTTTGACAATCTGTTTGTAGAGAGCAAATTTAAAGGAAGCCTGCGCGCCTGAAATTTTGGTTGCAAATTTACACCAATTCTGAACCTGCGGAAATGCAAGGTTTGCATTGTATGTTCTTTCAAGTGGTGGGTGAGGCTATGCTAATGAGCAGCAGAGGGTCTGGGCGAAGGTTTTGAAGAACCAGTGCAAAAGATCAAGGAAATTTGGATGTAGCATAAGAACGGGTGCAAGAATAAATTGTTTGGCAGCTGACAAACAGACATACTATTATGTGCCAACTGTCAAAGTTCTAACTGAAGTTCTGAGCTATGCTTGAGTGCCACAATCAACATTCAGGACCAGGAAGAATGTTATTCCCAACTCACCTCAATGACAGATGAATGGGGATAGACCTATCAAAAAACATTACCAGCATGAGAGTTTTCCAACTGGGAGACCCTATGTGGTTAAATTTCAAACTGCTTTTGGACTGGAACAAATGGGAATTCTTTTAGCGGTGTTTCTCAGAGAAATAGTTTCCACTGAAAATACAGTTTCCCTTTAACAAGAAATTCAGTAGCATAAAAATTATATGCTTAACAGTGACACTGTCAGCAAGTCAAGATAACTGCACCAGAAATAGATTTTGGAAATCTCTTCTGGTGCAGTTCTCTGCCTGGCCATGGGTGCTGCATTTGAGCAGATGATGCAACTGCAAACTGCAAAGGACTGCAACAATGGAGAAAGATAAGAAATTGACATTAGATAATAGCAAGCAGGCAAAAGTGAATAAAAATAAATAAAAATGCACACTTGATATTAAACAGCAGAGATTGGACCACAAGGTAAAGGAAAATGTAATCTATTTGTGCTTTTCTCTTCAATCAGAATCTTTGTTGCTAAATATTGTCCTTGGACAGTTACTTATTGTAAAATGGGTTCACTTTAATATGTAAACTTGGGTAGAATTTTAATTTTTGATTCTTACTAACAAGGGAATCATCCAACTAGCAACAGCCAAAGTCCCACAGAATCCACGGCCTGGAATTTCTTGGATCGCAATTACGCAGAAATGTATACCCGTTTTTACGGCAATCTTGCCCAGCAGCATTGGCCGAAATTTCCTGAAAGTCTTTTTAGCATAGGACAGAATATAAAAACCAGTGTAAACAATCAGAGCTTAAGGAAACATGGAACATAAGCTATCTTCCTTCTTTAAGTCCCTCTTTATCTTATTGATACTATGAAAATCAAAGTTAGAAGTTCGTCAAGCAGGTCTAAGGAAGGAGATATAAAAATGTTTTTTAAAAATCGTTATAAACACCAGAAAGAGTGAATCAGATCCTGTTGTGTCTAAGATTTTAGGCATAAATTTACACCCGTTCAGAATGGACATAAATGCAGGAAATCTTCTCTGGTCTTTTACTTGGGGGGGGGGGGAAACTATGTTAATGAGCCAAGTGGAGTTTCAGCGGACATTACTCGGGTTGCGGAGGCAAATGGTTGAGGAAATTTGCATTTAGCAATGTTTTACCGTAAATCAGTTACACACAAATTTCTTCGGGAAAAACAGCGCAACTCCGCTATTATGCCATAGTTACGCTGAAACTTTTCAGAAAATTCCAGGCCCACATGTTATCAATTATTTATCATTAATCTAAACTTTGTTTAATTTGGATTGCAAAAATAATTGGGCTGAATTAATCCAATCGGTTGTATGTAGTGTAGATACTGATTACTGTGGAGGATTAGCAGCTACTGTTCTGATGATACTTTTGGAAACTTCCTCTCTGAGGATTATCAGGTTTTTTTTTATTTAGTTATCAAATTTTCTATAATTTAGACATCATAATTACATAAAAGATTCGCATTTGGTCAGACCTTGCCCAACAAAAATGGTTTCACTTTTCATTTGTACAATATCCTATATGGTACTGATAACTAGGCATGAATTCAATGCTTTTTTCTTAGAAAGATAAAATGTGCAGAAGTATCAAAGACCTAATGAAACTGACAGGCAATGGAAAGTGTAAACTGTGAAGACGAACCAATAGAATCAAGGAGAAAATTACACGAGCTAGATTGAAAGAAAGAAGATGGCCTTTAATGTAGAAAAACATCCCAAGGCCAGAAGAGGGGTGACAAGTGCATGGGACCTGCCATGGGATAGGATATAGGCAGCAGAGTTTTGGATGTGCTACATTTTACAGAGAGTGGAGGATGGGAGGTCGGCCTGGAAAGCATTGGAATAATTGAATCCGGAGATGACAGAGGCATGGATCAGAGATTCTGTGGCAGGTGGGCTGAGGCAGAGGTGGAGACGGACGATATCATAGAGGTGAAAGACAGCGGTCTTTGTGATGGAGAATATATGGAATTGGAAGCTCAGTTCAGGATCGAAAAGAATGCTGCAATTATAAACAGGCTGGTTCAAACTGAGAAGGGAATGGAACTGGTGGACAGGGTACGGAATTTGTAGTGGGGGCCAAAGATGACGGCTTCACTCTTCCCATATTTAACTGGAGGAAATTGCAGCTCATCTAAGACAGGATATCGGGCAAGCAGTTTTTTTTTTATTCGTTCATGGGATGTGGGCATCGCTGGCAAGGCCAGCATTTATTGCCCATCCTTGATTGCCCTTGAGATGGTGGTGGTGAGCCGCCTTCTTGAACTATTGCAGTCCGTGTGGTGAAGGTTCTCCCACAGTGCTGTTAGGTAAGGAGTTCCAGGATTTTGACCCAGCGACGATGAAGGAACGGCGATATTTTTCCAAGTCGGGATGGTGTGTGACTTGGAGCGGAACATGCAGGTGGTGTTGTTCCCATGTGCCTGCTGCCCTGGTCCTTCTAGGTGGTAGAAATCGTGGGTTTGGGAGGTGCTGTCGAAGAAGCCTTGGCAAGTTGCTGCAGTGCATCCTGTGGATGGTACACACTGCAGCCACTGTGCGCCGGTGGTGAAGGGAGTGAATGTTTAGGGTGGTGGATGGGGTGCCAATCAAGTGGGCTGCTTTGTCCTGGGTGGTGTCGAGCTTCTTGAGTGTTGTTGGAGCTGCACTCATCCGGGCAGGTGGAGAGTATTTCATCACACTCCTGACTTGTGCCTTGTAGAAGGTGGAAAGGCCGTAGGGAGTCAGGAGGTGAGTCACTCGCCGCAGAATATCCAGCCTCTGACCTGCCCTTGTAGCCACAGTATTTATGTGGCTGGTCCAGTTAAGTTTCTGGTCAACAGTGATCCCCAGGATGTTGATGGTGGGGGATTCGGCGATGGTAATGCCGTTAAATGTTAAAGGGAGGTGGTTAGATTCTCTCTTGTTGGAGATGGTCATTGCCTGGCACTTGTCTGGCATGAATGTTACTTGCCACTTGTCAGCCCAAGCCTGGATGTTGTCCAGGTCTTGCTGCATGCGGGCACGGACTGCTTCATTATCTGAGGGGTTGCGAATGGAACTGAACACTGTGCAATCATCAGCGAACATCCCCATTTCTGACCTTATGATGGAGGGAAGGTCCTTGATGAAGCAGCTGAAGATGGGTGGGCCTAGGACACTGCCCTGAGGAACTCCTGCAGCAATGTCCTGGGGCTGAGATGATTGGCCTCCAACAACCACTACCATCTTCCTTTGTGCTAGGTATGACTCCAGCCACTGGAGAGTTTTCCCCCTGATTCCCATTGACTTCAATTTTACTAGGGCTCCTTGATGCCACACTCAGTCAAATGCCGCCTTGATGTCAAGGGCAGTCACTCTCACCTCACCTCTGGAATTCAGCTTTTGTCCATGTTTGGACCAAGGCTGTAATGAGGTCTGGAGCCGAGTGGTCCTGGCAGAACCCAAACTGAGCATCGGTGAGCAGGTTATTGGTGAGTAAGTGCTGCTTGATTGCACAGTTGACGACACCTTCCATCACTTTGCTGACGATTGAGAGTAGAGTGATGGGACGTTAATTGGCCGGATTGGATTTGTCCTGCTTTTTGTGGACAGGACATACCTGGGCAATTTTCCACATTGTTGGGTAGATGCCAGTGTTGTAGCTGTACTGGAACAGTTTGGCTGGAGGCGCTGCTAGTTCTGGAGCACAAGCCTTTAGCTCTACAGCCGGGATGTTGTCGGGGCTCATAGCATTTGTTGTATCCCGTGCACTCAGCCATTTCTTGATATCATGTGGAGTGAATCGAATTGGCTGAAGACTGGCTTCAGTGATGGTGGGGATATTGGGAGGAGGCCGAGATGGATCATCTACTCGGCAATTTGACAACACAAAGGCAGTGGAGGGGTCAACAGAGGTGGTGGAAAGGTAGAGTTGCATGTCATCAGTGTACAATGTAGAGGCTGACTCCTTATTCTGTGGATGATGTTGCCAAGGGGCAGCATGCAGATGTAGAGGGGACCAAGAATAGATCCTCGGGGGACTCCGGAGGTAATGATGCAGGGGAGGGAAAAGGAATCATTGCTGGAGATGCTTTGGCTACAATTATGTAGGTAAGAGTTGACAGTCCCACTGAGCTGGATAACGGAGGAGAAGCATTAGAGGAGGATGGTGTTGTTGTTCCTATCAACGGCTGCAGAGAGGAGGACAAAGAGGGATAATGCACCACAGTCACAGTGGATATAATTTGTGACTTTGATTAGAGCTTTGCTGTGGCAGGGACAGAAACCTGATTGGAGAGATTCAAACAAGGTGTTGCGAGAAAGATGGACACAGATTTGGAAGGTGACAACACGATCAAGAACTTGAGAGGAAAGGGAGGTTGCAGATGAGGCAGTTGTTTGCAAGGACAGAGAGATTGGGGGTGGGTTTTTAGAGGAGGGAGTGATGATGGGAAAGGGGAGAATACCTGAGGAGATGGAACCATTTAAAATATCAGCTAGTATGGCAGCCAGGAACGGAAGTTGGGTGGTCATGGGGTAAAGGGAGCAGGAGGTGACTCTTACGGATAAGGTTAGCTTGGAGAGGGAATGAGGGAAGATAGGAGAAAAACTAGAGAAAGGAATGGGATCAGGGCTAGGGCAAAGGGGAGCCTCGGGGAAAATTTAGCTTGGTGGGCAAGGACTTCTGGTATTCATGGTACCATGCCCAGTAAGCTTCGAATCTTTCAAGAGGAGAAAATAAAAATGGCAATAATGCATTTCTCTTTAATGTGCAAATTTAACAAATATGGACCAAAAATACAATTTAAAATTCTGATCATTGATGGGAACTAGATCTTGAAGTGAACCCTGTTTCATTCAATTCATTTCTCACTTTTCTCTCAATTCCTGTCATTTGTTACAATCATTCGTCTGGCCACCACACTATGTGCAGCAGACCACTTGGAATGCAATAATGTCATTTCTGCTAAGAATTATGGGTAAAGTCACTACAACTTCACTGTTCTTATGTAATGTGTGTTGTATAACATCATTCTTATTTAATTAATTCAATGCATGTTATAGGAATGAAGCTTTGCACAGAAACTAAGAATCTCTTACGACATAATTTAACCATAAGCCTAAGTAACAAAGTATCGCATAGCAACCCAGGTAACCTAAAAAATGCAAGTACGGTTTGGACCACAATAATAAGGAACAGCTGACAAAGAGTCAGAATTAATGACTGAGAAAAATGCCATATTTTCCACATTTTTGATTAAAGGTTTAAATGTTATATTTTAGTACATTTTAATTATCCCCAATCAAAATGGCAGCTGTGATTTTGCAATAGGCACTTACTTTGCAATACAAATTCATTGGCAAGATGAAAAAATGAACACTGATAACAATGCTCCAGTAACCTTGATTCTTCACTTCTCAAGCAATTCAAAACCTATTACCTGTATCAATAATGAACATGTATCATTAATCCAGTTATGAAGTGTGAAAAACTGTAGCAAAATAGCACAAAAAATGCTAGGAAAGCCCATTCTACTGACTGGAACTTGGAGGTCCTGCTGGACAGCACTTTTGAAAACATATGAACATCTTGGGCCAGGGCAGTGTGTTCTCCAAACTTGGACTGGAGGCAAAACAAATTGGCAATCCACAATGGACCAGGCTGACTTGTGGCTGAATATGGTGAGGACCCAGGAGAAGAAATATCGCAACTTCAAAAAAATCACAAAGATAAGGCAAGAATATCACCTTGTCTTCATATGAAGATGATGTATGGATGATCAATACGTGCACAATGTGTTAAACAGCAACAACAACTTGCACCATGTAGCATCTTTAATGTAGACATCCCAAGGTGCTTCACAGAAGTGTAAAGAAAAAACTGGATGCTGAACCAAAAAAGGAGATATCAAGAAGGGTGACCAAAGGCCTGGTCAAATAAGTGGGATTTAAGGAGGGTCTTAAAGGAGGAGAAAGAGTTGCAGTGGCAGAGAAGTTTAGGGAGGGAATTCGAGAAGGTGGTTGAAGGTACAGCTGCCAATGGTGGGGCAAAGGAAGAGGGGCATACACAAGAGGTTAGAGTTAGAGGAACAAAGATAAATGTAAAACTGCAGCACTGAAACAGAGATGAATAAATTTACATATGACAAAATCACCAATCTTAATTTGGAGATGAAGGACATTTATGGATGATAGCTAATAGTGGGAATTATTTACTTATGCAAGAAACATTGCTCGCACCAAAAAATATTAAAAAGGACGTAGCAAAGAGAGTATTACAGGTCAAAATAACAGATCTCTAAAATTATATGTACGCCACCATGGCAAAACAAGTGCACTGCAAGAATGAGATTCCATGACAGAAATGACGCAGTCTTAATCCACACAGTTCTTATATTTAAAGATTTGTACAGAACAGGAGGGCAACAGCGGAACAGGTGGTCAACCATCACAGGTAAAGCCTTTAATAGCAAATAGTGGAATTAACTAGGAGGCAGGCTATTGAATGTGTTGGTCCTCAAGAAGCTCAGTAGGTGAGTGGATTATTTAGTATGCATCATATTAATCATTTGCCTGTTACATTATTGCGTCCATAAACACCAATGGTTTAAAATTACTTAATAGTTAATGTTAGGAAAACGCAATATCCAAATGTATAAATGTGCTAGGACAGTAATAATGTTTCATGTCGTCTTTTCACAGAGCAAGTTGAACCAAGTGATCTTCAGGGTGAACCCACTCAGGAACAATCACCAGAGCAACAACTCAGGTGCAGGAAGTAGGCCACAAATATTTAACAAAGAAGCACAGGGCAGTGGTGCTGAAAGGTTGGCAGAGGTGTGAGTTGTTAAGGAGGCAGTACATGCAGTGCATAGGTCCGAACTGCCGAATGCTCTTCCTGCATTATCTCATGATACAGAACTTGGTCTGCATTATTACAGTCGACGCTGTGAGTATCACTGGTTTGTGTCCTACTCAATGTCACATTGCAGTGCAGAAAACCATTCATCAAGCCTATTGCACTACCATCAGTTTGGAACAAAGTGCTTGTTCAACATGATCCATGTGTTGTAATGCCCTCTGTAGAGAAGATGTGTGAAACCCTCCTTGATGGTTTTCTGCAAGCTTTTTCAAAGAAGTTCAAGCCAGGATTGACCACTTTTTGGATTCTGGACCATAAATGATCCATAACAAAAATTGAGACCATTGACACAGCAGCAAAAGCATTTCTCATGATTGTTCCCATTTCTGCTATGGATCATTTAGGGCCCATAATCCAAGCATTGGTCAATTAGGTTTCCGTCCCTGCCACAGCATGGCTCCAATCAAAGTAAAAAATTATGTCCACCATGACTGTGGTGCATTATCTCTCTTTGTGCTGTATTACTTACTTCTGGCAGTGTTGTGATGATATTTTGAAATTTTGACCTGCGTTAGCAACACCAACTCTAAGTCTGATCTTTAGTTCATAGCTCAATTTTCACTAATATTCCCCACTGTACAATTTTCCATAAATTCCTCATAATTGGCATATCACAAGTTCTTAAAAATCAAATTTTAGGCGTCACTTTTTATTAACACATTTTAATATGGGAGTAAGAATCAGAGTAACAGCTAAAAATGGAAAAGTCTGTGCCACTTTTGACCAGTCTTGCTCCACTGTTTACTCATATTCACTGTTTTCATTACAATTAACACCCTGAGGAAATAGAACACAAAATGGTCTTACGACTGTAATTTATTCCTCATTAAGTGCCATTTGATCTTAAAGGAGGAGTCTCATAATCAAGACCCCTTTTTAAAATTACTCAGTTAAGCGTTGGGGTCCATGCTGGCAATCCTTTGATTTGTTTATCTCTCATTTCTGTTTATTTTTACATTTGTTTAAATTGTGACCGTTACTAACGTATTCAAAGGGGAATGGTTCAGAGCAGTGTCTGAGCCTCATGATAACAGGAAACTGAATTTGCATACACACAGCTGAAGTTAACATCCCTACTCGTGTCACCTCAGATCTCTTCAGTAACAGAAGCCCCGATTTTAACCATGCCGGCCCAGCAAGAACAGTGTGAGCAGGGGGTTAAAATGACGGTTAAAAATCTGCAGTGTTACCGATGCGTTCGTGCCCGCCGCCATTTTAACCCCACCGATTTGGGTCGCGCATGAGGCATCTGCCGCAGTCCAGCAGGTGTTTCATGATTATTCTAAAGTCAGGAACCAACTACATAACTTGGACACCAACGCGATTTAACGAAGAATCACGCACAGTGCTGGAGCAGTCAGTAAAACCTGCAGCAGGCAGGATTTGGGCCAGATGAGGCCCAGGTAAGTTTTCTTCTATTAACTTTTTAACCATTTCCTTACAGGTCTGAAGGAGCTCCTCCTGGTCCCACAAGGAAACCTTGTACCTCCCCTGCCCCAGGCTTCCTCCTTCCCGAGACCGCAAAGCCCTCCCGACCCCGCCTCCCCACCCCCCCCCCCTCCCGACCCACCCATCCCGATTGACTTGCCTGACCGCTGGAGACTGTTCCCTCGGGTCCCTGATGGTGGCCTCCTGCCGCCCAAAATCCTATTCCGATCCACCAGCCTCCACATCATCACCGCCGGCTCCTGGCGGGAATCAGCATCGACAAATTTAGATGAGGCCCGAGAGTTAAATGGCAGAGGCCTCATACTGGCACTGTCACATGCACTTTCCTCCTGCCCCAGTTTAAAATCAGGGCTGGAAAGTGTAAATCCCCCAAGCCAATACCCCAAAGGCAATAGATTTTTTGTTTTAAGTAACAGTATTCCAAAAAAATAGAAAAAAAACACTGGTGTTCAAGCTAATCATAATTATTTTCAGTTCCAATTTCAATGGTGGTTTCCTTTTTAATCATTACACTTTACTTTGCATTGAATGGAAATCGTTCTGTACACTGATCCAAAATAGAATTCAATATTATCAGAGCTGATCTTAAATTTTCTCCACTGTTCAATTCATTCATTCAGTGGTAGCTGTTTTTTTTTGCTAAACTCATGCTGTGGCACAGTTAAATAGACATCCTTAATACTGAACAATATGAGAAAGTGGTTAAAAAACAACATAAGTCTAAGATTCCCAAACGTGCATTTCCATTGTCAGAAATATTATGCATAAAAACATGAAGGCTAATTAGAGTAATTAAACAAAAACTTATTATTCTGAAATATAAAGCACTTTATTTGTCACATTTTAAAGTATTTTACTTGCCATTCACAACCAGGCTAAAAAAGTAACAGAAGATCTGATCTGATGTCTCTATTAATGCTTTTCCTAGGCCAGCTGCTTAATAGGATTCAACAGTAGTCAAGGTGATTCATCCTCTGTTTTTTCATTGCTCCCTGTGAGGAAGCACCTTCCTCCCTTTCTAAACCTTTCTGATAGCACAATTGAAATCAGGAATTCAACATGTGGGGAATTGTATGCATGAACTAGCATTCCATCAACATGTGGCTTAGCACACTAGAGTACCGCCATGCCCATTTTAATAAAACAAAATTTGAATTTAATTTAGTTAACAATCTGTACAACACATATAACCCAAAACAGCATATAAGGTGTCATCATTTCATATACAGACTCCACCTATAACAAGTGCAGTTTGCCTAGGCAGTTTGATAAAATTGAACAAACCGAATTTAGCCAAGCCAAGTCAAGCAAGTTAGCACGTGTACAAAATTCATTGGTTCATCTGGACAGGGTTATCAGTCCATCTGAACAAAACAATTTATTTTGTACACATGTTGAAGTGTTTAGCACCTTGTGCATGACCAAGTTTACCCAGGCTTCCATGACCTGACCTGGGAAATCTGACTCCAAGGTCTCCTACCAGACTGGTCTCTCCAGATCTTCCGATTCACCATACCATCCTGGGATCTATGACCCAACCTGACTCTATAGATCTCATTGAACTGAGCTAACTCTCTGGATTTCTTGAAATTCTCATGACTGGCCTTTAACAACTCCTATTGCAATAGACACCATGTACTAGGTCACTTTTACTGTATTAAGTTTGCAATCCATTAGCTCTGATTGGTCCAGCTACAATGGCCATCAAACATACTAAACAAATCAGATTTGTACTCAGAAGTCAGCTATAAGCAGCTTACATTGTACAGAATATGGAATTTATTCTGTGTACATGAACTATCTTGCTACAAGCTACCAATTTTTTAAAAATCAAACAGCTGCGTACTTGCTTTCATCGGTAGACAGAGCCACTTGTGTCCATAGCAATTCATTTGCAATAGGTGCAAGTATTCTGGAATGTCAGCAATAAAAACAAAATCTAATTCTTACTGCACAGCACAATAGACAAAAAGATATACGACAAAAGTGTTTGACAACAAACGAACCTTCCACCAAGGCCATTTTCGAAAAGCCAGTGCACACATGCAATCTATCACTGTAACTTCTTCAATAATGCCAATTGATGGCATCAAGCAGAATGTGATGAAGACTGCACTAAGCATTCTGGGATGCTCCTTCATGCTACTCTCCATGGTGCAACAAAAAAAAGACCATTGTGCTGGACCAAAATTCCAACATGTAATTTTACAAAGATTCACTGTGTAAAATAAATTCTGAATTTGAGCTGTGAGTCAAGCCTATCGTTGTGGTCTCAATTTCAGTGACCCACATCAATGCTTGTTGGGACTCCCATTGGAGGTCCCACATGTTCCTGGGATCAGCTGCCTCTTTCACCTCATCTTATATGCTATATGGGATAGTTTCCCAATCATGTGATGCCATGTGCCTTTGTGTTCTCTGATAACTTGGAAAATAGTCCATTACAGAAAATTATTCTCCATTTGAAGCAGAATAAGTTGTTTCAAATTTGATCTTGTTTAGACCATTATCATTGGTTCATTAGTGTTAACAACCAATAATTGTGTCAGATACACCAAGTATCCTCCTCTGGTGGGACTGGCATTTTCAAATGGCCCCCATTACATTTGCTGGTTAATAGCCTCCTTGGAGCATATCCCCTGGTTTTCCCAAGTGGCTGCTTTTTTTCCTGATTGGTACTCCTTTGCTCCAATGAAATATTTGACTAGGGTTTTTAAGGGCTCCATGAAATGGTGCAGAATCCTCAGAGTAACCATGTCTTCTGCTCATCCATAGTTTACACATTTAATTCTGAACTTTCTGTCTTCTTAAACAGTAGAGAGGACACGAGGCAGTATCAGGTCCAATATATCCAAAGACAGCCATATCTGGAGGAGCAAGATTGTAAATTATTCATCTCTGCCCTAAAACTACAGCTTGCTTCTTAAAGATGGTACCTACGTGCTGATCATTTATATACATTACATAAAGTGTAATACTAATTCATTCCTCTGTATTTTGTGTCTGATCGTTATTGTTCAAATGCTTGCAATATTTTATATTTTGCCTCAAAAACTTTAATCAAGTTACAAAACATTGCTTCACAAAGTTCCATTCAATATTTGTCCAACCCATTAAGGAAACCTATATATCTACACGTTCCTCCATTCATGGAAAAAAAACTCATTGTACTTAATTTCTTTGGCAGTATCCTCTATTATCACATTTTTACTAATTATTAGTAAATGTCAGCAATTTAAGCTATGGAACCATCAATTTATTTTAGGTTTTTCCTAAACAAAATATTATTGATGAGGTGTTGACTCAAATTACATTATGGCACTTTTGAAAGCTGGTGTTTGTGAAGCTTCAACATTCATTTGTTTGTTTTAATTATATACAAGAACTAGGGTTCATTTCTAGAGGGATACAAGTGAAAAGCAGAGAAGTTATGTTAAACTTGTATAGAACCTTGGTTGGACCACACTTGGAGTACTGTGCACAGTTCTAGTCTCCAAACTATAGAAAGGATATAGAGGCATTGGAGAGGATGCAAAATAGATTCACAAGAACTGAGAGGATATACTTGTCAAGAAAGGCTGAACAGGCTGAGGCTCTTTTCTCTAGAAAAGAGAAGGCTGAGGGGTGAACTAATAGAGGTCTTTAAAATAATGAAAGGGTTTGATAAGGTAGACGTAGAGAAAATGTTTCCACTTGTGGAGGAATCCAAAGCTAGAGGTCATAAATATAAAATAGTCACTAATAAATCCAATAGGGAATTCAGGAGAAACTTCTTTACCCAAAGAGTGGTAAGAATGTGGAACGTGCTACCACAAGGAGTAGTTGAGGCAAATAGCAGAGATACATTTAAGGGGAAGATATATAATAAGCACATGAAGGAGAAAGGAATGGAAGGGTATGCTGATGGGGTTAGACGAAGTAGAGAGGGAGGAGGCTCATGTGGTGCATAAACTCTGGCATAGACCAGTTGGGCTAAATGGCCTGTTTTTATGCTGTAGTTTTGATATAACTCGATATGACATTTGTTTGTTGCAGCGCTTCAAGAATTTGAGGAATGTGCCAGAATTGTCAATCACATCGCGATCTTCAAAAACGTCCCATATGCCTAAATATACTATCGAACATACTCCATTCTTTGTTCTTGACATCACTGTGATTCAGTTGAAGCAAAAAATTCCCTGCACAAATGTTTTCTTCTTTCAGGATAAAAAGTTGTGCCATAAAAATATAAAATGCAGCAAATACACAATGGGTTAGCCAGCATCTATAAAGAGAAAATATAGGTTGCCAATTCTGATGAATGATTAGACACTCAAAATATCATAACCTGTCTTTTATTTTTACAGATGCTGACTGACCTGTTGTGCAATGCAAGGATTTTCTGTTTTTTTCTATCTCATGTTATTTGCCCATTTCTATCTGCAACCTGCACATCACTAGCTTGGACAATCAAGTGCCCCACAGCTGTTCTGTTCATTTTTTTTATTGTGGGGTCATGTAATACCATTATCAACAGGATACAGCCTCTCATTCCTATAAAGAGAGATAACTGGTCAAGTTTACTGATAGCAGAAGATCCTTTCCTAATGGGAACAGGTCAAATAAACAAAGTCAGCTTTGGGTGGTGGCAAGGCTCCATTATAATCCTAGTAACTTCCTGTATCTCTGCCCACAATGGTTGGAGGCAAGAATTTGATCAAATTGTCTGCAGTAGAGTGCCTGTTTGGGCAAAGTTCCATTGGCATTCATTTATCAAGAGTTGGGTGGTTGTGAAGCGAGGTATTTCTATTTTAAAGCCGAACTTTACTTTCAGCTACCCCACCTCACGTACCATATATCTAATAGTGAGTAGTATTTATATTGTAAAATATTAAAAACTTTATACAAATTTGATGCCAGCAATCAATGTAAATCAAATTACATCTGCCCAAGTATTAATGGACCGGATTTTGCTGTGAGCAGCGAACGAACGGCGCCCATTGTTTGTTAGACTTACACTTGCCCATAGACTTTCTATGAGCTTTTGCACGGCAGGTTCCTGTAAATTAGAGAGCCAAAAAGCAGGACGCCCTCTACAGGGCATTTGGGACCTGTGTGAACAGGGCAAGAAACTGTGTCTCCTTAACCAATCAGATTGAAGCATCTTTAATAACAGCAGAGTCAAAACCAGGAAGTGTAAGTTAGAATAGTGAATTCAATGTCAAATCAGGTTGAGCAAGCAAAATAGAGAGGAAGAAAGATTGAATTAAGAGACAGAGATAAAAGAGATAGAAGGAAAAAGTTAAAAAAGTATTAAATTTTTTTTAATGTCCAACAATAATTAAAATCTGAAGAAATGAGACTCCACACTTATAAAAGTTAATTTTCAGCATCAGGAAGGTTGTTTGGCAGTAATTAAGCCTTACCACGCTGTTAAAAGGGTACTTAAGACTTGAAATAACTTTTTTTTTGGCGCGTTTAGTTCGTATCTATCAGGTAAGCACAGGAAATTCACGCCATTCAATTCAGTTGAACGGGGAGCCAATTTTTGGAGGAGCCTTGCATCTTGGCCAGCAACTTCTGGATTTCTGCTTTTAACTATGCATGTGCGGTCGATGGAAATTACTGTCCAGTTTGCACATGAATAACTGTTAGCCTCACCGTTATTTTTATAGCAAAATCTGGCCCAATGTCTTAGTTCACAGATGTTCCACACTAATGGGTTATGCATTTCCAGTTACCACGCATTGCAACCAGTGTACCTGAAAAGGCACAGCTCTCCGCAACTGCTGGGCACCGCAGGGTATAGAATGCCTCAAAAGTGCTACATAAATGAAAGCTGTTGTTGATCTTCACAACATTATTATTTAATTGTTATTTGTGAGCTGTTGCTGTATTAAACGTGGTTATTATTTATTATATTAATGGTACCCGAGGGCAATTTTATGGGGATACGGGGGCAACTCAGTATCGCCCCCTACAGGTTGATCAAAAAAGGCCTCCAGAGGCCCGGGGGCTGTACCTGATCTAATTATTCTCCCTCCAGCGGTAATCACAGCACATGTCACCCGCCAGCTGAGTTTTGTGGGATCCAGGCCGTCAAAACTGAAACAATCGTCTCGGCGCTGCTAGAAGTTCCAGTTGGACAATGAAACATTTCTTCAGGATGGAGGCAAGGTGCAGAGTTGGGAAACTCCACTCGGTGCAACGTTGTTGAAGCCGGCCGGACCAGGGGATCGGGGAAGCAGCGGCGGCACAGCACGTGGCTCCGCAACAGATGGGAGAAGAGTCAGCGCTGGGGCAGGAGGCGGGAAGAGCAGGACTTGGCCGTGTGCAGGAGGATATTTCAGTTCAGCGGCTCTGTAGAATTTGAGCGCCCCCTATTTGCCTGCCATTAAGTTTTTTTTTTAAAAATAAAGGACTCCAAATTCTTTATTGATATTGCCTCTTGGCGAATGCAGAACAAATATTATTTCCCATCCCCAAAGACACATTTTAAATCTTCTTCCAGCCTTTTCCAGGGGTCATTTTTTCCCCCAAAAAAGATTCAAAATGAGACTGTGAGGGAAGGTCATTGCTCAGCACGAATGACAAGAAGCAGGAGGGGGTTAATGCTACTGAGGACCCAGGCGGTGTGTTTTCTGTCTACCTGGCCGTGCTATTCTTCGTTCACTCAGTAAGATCAGCAGTGAAATCTCCATCAAGGCCTGTGAACACAGTTGTTTTACCACAACGGTCCCCAGCCACGATTTCAAAAAAACACAGAAAAAGAGGCGCCGTTTTCAGGACCACGGACCACAAGGTACGGACACAAGCTACACGAGAACTAAATAGATGTGAAGAGGTCAACAAAAGCAATAAAGTTAACTTCCGACTTTAATCCCCAGAGACCAATTCTTTGACGTGGTGTGTAGCACGGTCGCTCCCCGAGAAACGCGGTTCCAGCGTAGGGTCTTTCCCACTTTACTCTAAAACATTTTAGATTTGAAGGGAGTCGAATTAACCAAGGTCGCTTAAATCACACGATCGTTGATGTATGATTGCTTTAGGGAAATTACCAATAAATAGGTTGCAAGGGGGGTGGTAAATTAGCGTGCCATGTATTTTTCAACTACCAACACCCCCTGTAGAAACACCCTAGTAGCAAGAGTCTTATTTTTGGGACAGTTAGCTTACAGAGCTGAAGATTTTTTTAAATGTATCACAATACTGTTCATTTTTTTCTAGAATAGATGGCGACATTGGCTTGAACGTATAGCCACTAAAACTGTACAGTGCGAGTAATTAATTGCCCGATCCCAAGGGGAACTACTTACAACTTGAGTCGGTAAATATTAATCGGCAGAGAATTGAAGTATTGTGCTGAGGAATGGCATTCGCGTTCCTATGCGCTCACGACATCTCCCACATAGTTCATAGTTGTGTGATACTGAATTGGAGCTAGCTGCTGGCGAACAATAAATTAAGCAAAGGACACGATTGGATGCTGGAAAGGGTGCATCATTGCAGCTGAAGAGAAACGATCCTTATTTGCAGTTTATCAATTTACCACAAATGGGGGCAATTAGAACTGAAGGCGCAGATTTACTGGTGTTTGGCTGTCCTTTTGGGGAGAGGGGGGTAAACTCTGGAAAAAGTTTCCCTCAATATACGCACTGCACGCATTAAAAGCGTGAAACTGATTGCATGAGGATCTGTTGCCATTTTAATGACTCTTAAAATATCAGTATATTTGCATTTAAATTTGTAATTTTCTTAAAGTACTAAAATCGAGATTACATGTTTGTCTGATATCAACCCCTACTGTTCAAAGAACTACGCAGATTTCTCCAAATTCAATTTGTTTCTGAGCCAGTAATTAAAGATGAGAATCTTCACTAGGAGAACCTAAATATGAGCTGCGTGAGAATAGCTTCGCCACAGCTTTAGGAAATGCGGTGCGTATAAGACTTCTAGATATTTTATGACTATTACATATGTGCTTGTCTGGTGAAGCTTGAAGAAGAGACACTGTCTACTTAGTGAAATGTGCTCAAAGACAAAAAAAAAGTTTAGAAAATTGGTGAATTGTGAATTGTAGTGTGGAGACTCCATCTTTAAGAAGTCTGCCAAAAGACTTACTGCAGCTTTCAAATTCAATGCCAAAAATAATTCAAGTGAAATGTATTGCGTTTTGTTGGCTCCATCACAGTATCTCTTTAGGGCGGCCTGAATACCCTTTATCTGACTACTGATTTCTTCCAAATTGCACGCTTAAATATGTATCTCACTTATAACTGTGTACCGTTTTACTTGGCGTATGTGATTTTCCCGTGGAAGAGGGGTACAGCATTCTTTTTAAGAAACCCTTTAAGCCAGAAACTATATCGATCTGTTGCCCTACCGAGCACTGTGCATTCAAACATAAGAACTCTTTATGGCTTCACATTTCTTACATTTGCCCATCACTGGCGGAAAGCTCAAACTAGAGTGGCATTAAATAAAGGCAATAGTGAATAATGTGTGTAATTTACATTACCAATGGAGAACATTAACCGAATTAGTGGAAGTAGGAAATGATTGTTAATGGTGAATGCTGTTTTTCCACCCAACTCGGATTCTGTACCAAAAATTAAATGTGACCATCCGCAAGGTACTTCAAAGTACGTATGTTTCTGAAAATATGGCGTAATATCATTCTAAATGATAACTAATACATAAATAAATACAGCCAACGGTTTCTCCGTTGACTGCAAACTTTACGACAATCTTAACAAAATGCAAGCTCTAGCCATATGTACATACAGCACAATATCTGCAGTAACTTAGGGAGAATCGAGTCGGGCAACTGCATTGTAGAGGCAGGTAGCCTAAAATGTATCCACTGGATGTACGCATTTACAGCAAAATGTACGGGAGTTTATGTAAGATGTGTGAGGAAATCTTACCAAAACCTTCTGAAATGATCTGCCGGTCCCGATGTCAGTAAATGACACCTTTGATCATTACAGCGCCCACTCAGCGAAAATTCCACCGCTTCTCCTCTAATCTCACCTCTTCAATCGCGAAAAGCCCCTCCACAAACGCGCCAAATTCACCGCCAGGCTGATACTTCCATATGCACTTGCATTCCCTCTGAGATCACAGCTTCATTTGTCCTGGAAGTAACCAGTTTCCTTGCAGCAGACGTGATCCAAGTGTTAGAAAGAAGAGAGGGGACTGAGAGACAGGGAAAGACTAAAAAGAGAAGTCCGCAAGCTCTATGGCAGGGCGTCGCGACGACAGAAGGGAACGTGCATTCTCCCTTTCAACCATCCCATGGTATAAGTGTACGCTCCAGAAGCATATAAAGGAAGCGAATAAAATATGTATATACACATGTACGCTGCAAAAGCAGATTCAGTATTTTTCGCTCCCGCTGCTGCGAGAATGCGCCGAGCTCCCGCGGTGCAACAGCGTCTCCCAGGTCCTAGCGCCCGTGGAGTAACCGCTGCTGTAGAATAATCCTATTTTTCAATGAAACGGACGCTACACACCAAATATAAAAGTGCCGATTAATTGCCGATACCGCCCTGAACTGTTGGGCGCAAAAGAAGAAGGAATCTTACATCTTAAAGGTCCCAGTGTGCAGAACTCCGGTTCAATGAATAAATGCTTCCAGCTATTGCACAAACCTGTCCTTACTGCCGCCCAATGGAGATTCCGGAGGCCAATGACGCTGGGTAACGTTCAATACAGCTGAACTGAATACTTATCGGAGGGATCTCACGGAGCCTTGAATAGAGAATCTTCTCACAAGATAATAAATGCACTTTAATTGTATGACGGGATTTGCTTTTAACTCATTTTAAATAACTCCTTCCATCAACATCTTCCTTTTACAGCGAGCTCGTTACAGTGCGAAGTCCTTAACAAAGTTTCCTCACTGCTGCAGATGAACCAAGAGGCCGCTATAGACCGAAAATAAATGCGATTAGAATTTCGATGAAGTGGCATTCACGAGATGAAAGAGCTCTCAGTAGGGAAATCCGTTCTGTTTACAGACTCTGCTACAGAGGCACAGTCTGTGAAGGGAAAGGGACTGGTCAATACCTGCCACTCAGTGCTCACAGTACAGGAGGTAAATGTGAAGGAGGTTAAAGTCATTGTTCTTTTCAAACGATGTCAGATTAATCTACTACATATATTTTATATACTATATGGGGAGGTTTGAGGATGGTACTTTGCTTTTGTCATATTCATAATTCACAAGGCTAAACTGACTGTCACTAGGGAGGTGATATTAAAATATTAGTTTGTTGCATTCAATGACACACGGAAACAAACTGAAACTCTATTTTTGTCATTTTATTTTCATAACGGTGTACCTATAACCATACGAATAAAGTAATTGATAAATACTATTGATTGTGCCCTAGTTAAAATCTGTATTTTTTTGTTTTACAGTTTTAACGCAAAAGTGTTGGGGCTGCCATTCTCGCAATAATATAGGCAGTGTGCCAATTAAAGACACTGACGTTCGCTGCCGCCTTGATCGACGGCAGGAAAGGAGCGTCAGGGATTAGAATGTATCGATACCTGGGGACCTTTTCAATTGAAATTAACCACATTTTGCTTTTGACCAATTATAACTCGTAGTGAAATTTAATTTTTTTTTAAAGTCTTGAGTTTTAGAAAAGGCTTTTCCTGTCAATCAGATGTTCTTTTAGTCAACATCCTTTTTCAAGGAAGAGGTAATTAAGCAAACTAAGTGATAATGGAAGTCAAAACGTTGGACTAATGACACTAATGGTTACATGTGAGATGGAAAGCTCTTCGATTAAGGAATCACTGCCGTGAAAGAGTAATGCTATTACAGGATATGAAATCATCGCCGGTCTCGGATTCAGGATCTTTGAAAGGATTAGAGCATCGGTATTTTGCGAAGTGTGTGGTATTGAAAAGAAGATCCTAATCTGCTCATGAATAATTCTTTCTTGATTCTGAAAAAAATATGAAATATTTGGTTTCGTACCGATGCTATAGATAAGAATAGTGCCATTAGATGAGAAATAATAGAACAAGCCTTGAATTTAGCATGAAACCTACTCTGGAAAAATGTCAAACATGGAAGTGACTTATATCTGTAGAGAACCGAAGACACAAGTGCTGCAAGTCTGACCTACGTTGTTTCTTCTCACACGTGGAATAAATTTCGAATTCAGTGACATGTTACTACCGTGTAGTGTTTTTACATTGTACACCTGGGGGGCGCGAGGGGTGAAATTATTTGCGCTTTTTAAAAAATGTTTTGTGTGTTTCCATTATATGCAGTTTTGAATTATTAGCAAAAGTCCAGAGGTCGACAGGGTTTTTTTTTTAGTGATTTCAGGGTGCTGTGTGTGAGGGCAGAATGGCTGCGGCATTTCTGAGGAAAAGTTCTGTTATCATAGAATGTGGATTGAGGAGTTAGAATAAGAAAAGGACATTCATATCGGGAAGACGTTGGGCTACTTGGGCTGTGGGTTGGTTGAATGGTTTGTGGTAAATTTATATACATAAAACAAAGTCGAGCCATATGTTTACTGAATGGGCACAATAAAGACTGTTCTCAATTTGGTCCAACGTGTGCCAGTGATTAAATATTGTGCGAGGTAATTGGCGTTATAGTCAGGGGCAGTTCTCCTGAGATTTCATGGAAAGTGCTAATGTAATGTGTATTTTTTTGCGTGATGTGAAAACATTGTTACTTAATAGCTGTATGTGATTTTTTTTTGGTGTTTTATGCACGTGTAATGCAAACGATTAACAACAATCTGCACCTCACCTTTAGGGTATAAAACCTCTGGTACAATAACATTTGATTAAAAGAATTCATTACAATCTGCTCTATATATGTTTAGACAGTAATTCAAAAGGGTCTAAGCTTTTTGTCTTAATGGAGTGCTTAGCTGTGTACCATGAAAACTTAGGAGCCACCTATAAGGTGTTTATTGTTCTACTCAAAGCCAAACCTTGCTCACTGCTATCACCTTCTCAGGGGGACTAGGTGCAAGCAATAAATTCAGACTTGCTCGATGTTGCCCACATCCCAGGAACAAATTAATTAAAATGGACACATCGAGAGCCTGGGGAGCTGGCATGCTCATATAGGCTTCATGGTTTGGGTTACTGTTAAAGTGTTCTTTTTAAGCTTAGGCATTTTGCTTCAGGCATTACTTGGTTTTGCTACATCATCTGCCATTTTTGTATTTCATTTATTTTCCCTCAAAACTGTCCTTGATTATTCTTGGTTCTTTATGTCATTTAAGTAGAACAATACAAAGTGGTGGGGATGGACAGGTTCCCATAGTGTTATGTGATTTTAGATAAGGAAGACAAGTTCACAAGGAGCCAACAAATATAGGTGCAGTGACATCTAGACATTTTGTCAGCATCTGGCATTATCTCAGGACCTGTGTTTATGGACTCATTGACATGTACTTGGATATGTCAGAGGAAACCTGTCAGCCCTGCATCCACTTCACAAGACAGGCTGTCACACAGTTGGACCATCTGTTGCATGATGACCTGCAAGCAACAACTGGAACAGGGGTGGCTCTTTCTGTAGAAGTGAAGGTTATCACAGCATAAAGCTTTCCTGCCACCAGATCCTTTCAAGCCATTGCATGGGACATCTGCCATATCAGGCAGTTTGCAGTACATGCATGAATCAAGTAAATGAGAAATGCTGCATTTGTAAGGGACATCACCTTCACCACTTTCTCTGTGGAAAGTAGGCATGAGCTGGATAGGTCTCAGCGATTTCACTGGGTGTCAGGGCTCTCTCAGTGAAAGGCAATGAATTAGTATCTATATGGGCATCTGGGCTCCTCACATCAACTCCATATAGCCTACATGAACAGAAAAGGTTTGCACTCAATTAGTGGTCAGCTGGTATCTGACCACAGAAATTATGCATGTTTATGGCCAATATCCAGGAGCCAGCAAGCATTATGCATAAACCATGGTACTCAGATTTTTTGAAGCAAAAGAAACACTGGTGGGGGGGGGGGGGGGGGTTCTTAGGACACAAGGGCTAACATCTGCAGCCATGGCTATCTAACCCACTGTGAAACCCTCTAACAGAAGAGGAGTGCTTTGGACTGATAGCATAAGCTGTTCCTCAGCTGTCAACTCTAGCTAAAAGAAAAGTATGCTATCTAACTTTGGCACAATTAAAGAGTATGCACACATTGCTTGAAATGGTACCTCCCAGGAGATGCTGTAGTTCCCATTGTATGTTAATGACCCCATAAGTAATGTGTGCAAAAGTGAGGAGCACATTTACCTTCACCTGCCTCCTGATACCAGCAAATGTTTTCCTCATTTGCAGCCAGGTACAAGGGACCTGGGTGACTGCACTGACTTGGTCACTGACCTCCTCCATGCAGCTTGTGCCTGTGTTTTTACTGGACAGCAGTCTTCAACCCCAAATAGGGCCATCTCCTTTGGTACAATTCCTGCAGCAGGGCCTCTAACTCGGGCACAAAAGGGAGCTGTTCACACATCTCCACTCTGCCATTGTGACATTTAATCCACTTTTCTGCCACCACCACCTATTCCTCTTTAGTGATAAGATGCTGCCTTGCTGGATGTTTTGCTCCCCAACCAAGTATGCTACAGACCAAGGTGTCTCGGCAAGCTTTTCATGTGTCAGTAACTTATTCAAATTAGGAGGAGGGACTTCCATTGCAAAATCTAGTCCAGATGGCCCTCTTTGCTGGCCCTTGCACATTTTTTTAAATTTCAAAATATACTTTATTTCATAAAATTTAAAGATACACATGGTTTACAAACAGTTCAAATATCGGGCACAAAATGCAGCACAGCAGTTCAAAGCAATACAGTACAGATTGTATACAATATGATCTCATTGTTACAATTTTAAAACACAGTACATATTTTCTAATACATTTTGTACAATGCAAGGCCGGGCGGCTTTATATGGTGGCCTTTGCCAATAGGACCTTTGCATAGGTCGCACCTCGCGTCAGTGCATCCCGCAGCACATCCTCCTGGACCTTGGAGCGTGCCAGTCGGCAACATTCGGTTGTGGACAGCTTCTTCAGCTGGAAGACCAGTAGGTTTTGGGTGGACCAAAGGGCCTCCACCGAGTTGATGGTCTTTCAGCCGCAGGTGATATCTGTCTCGGTGTGCGTCCTGGGGAACAGCCCATAGAGCACAGCGTCCTGTGTTACCGAACTGTTGGGGATGAACTGGGACAGATACCAAAGCATCTCTCTCCACACCCTCTGGGGCAATCCGTCAGGAGGTGGACGATGGTCTCCTCCCCGCCGCAGCCTCGAGGGCAGCTCCCGGTGGTGCTGAGATTCCGTGCATGTAGGAAGGACCGCACTGGGAGGGCTTTTCTCACCTACATCCTGGTGCCTGTTGGTCAGTTCCGGCTATGAGACATTCTGCCAAATGGCATCGACCGTCTGGTCGGGGAAGAAACCGATTGAGTCCACCCTCTCCTTTCCTTACAGGACTCTCAGAACGTTTCGCGTCGACCACTGTTTGATGGCCTTATGGTCAAAGGGGTTCCTCCTCAGGAACTTCTCCACCTGGGACAGGTGGGTGGGACGGTCCAGCTGGATGGGATGTCCTGTGCCTGCTCGGTCAGAGTGGTCAATTTCAGCCTTCTCAGTGTGTTGCACAGGTAGAAACTCAGCACATAGTGACACTTGGTGTTTGCGTACTGGGGCTCTACACACATCCTGAGGCAGCTCCACACAAAGGTGGGCATCAGGATCAGAGCGGCATTGGGGACGCTCTTCTCCCCTTTGTCTGGGGGCTTATACATGGTGACCCTGCAGACGCGTTCTACCGTGGTCCTCCAGACAAAGTGGAAGATAGCTCGGGTGACTCTGACAGCAGAGTTGTTGGGAATGGGCCAGACCCTGGCCACGCAGAGCAACACTGCGAGTACCTCACACCTTATCACCAGGTTCTTGCCAGTTATGGAGAGGGATCACCCCTCCCACATACAAAGCTTCTGTTTGGCCTTGGTGATCCGCTCCTCCTAGTTCTTTGTGCAGGCCAGGGGCCCCCCAAGCCAGATCCCAGCACCTTCAGGTAGTCGGACCTGACGGTAAAGAGGACAATGAATATGGCGTCGCTCTTACTTCACTTCACTCTGGCCCCTGAGGCCAGCTCGAAACTCGCAGATGCCCATCAGTGTTTAGACCGACTGCTGAACGGAGCAGAAAATGGTGACGTCGTCCATGTACAGGGAGGCCTTAACCTGAGAGCCTCCGCTGCCTGGGATCGTCACCCCCCTGATACCTGCATCCTTCCTGATGGATGCGGCGAATGGCTCGATACATACGAACAAGATCGCAGAGAGAGGACAGCCCTGCCTGACTCCAGATCTGATCGGAAAGCTCTCTGACTCCCACCTGTTGATTAGGACTGTGCTGCCCCTTGAACATGGATATCTTCAATCTCTCTGAAGGCAGTGTGGACACTGGATGAGTCAATGCTTAGTTTGAATCGTATGTTACTTTATTCTACAATAAAGTGAAACATACAGAGCCATAAGTATGATCAGAGTTATTTAATTTAATTGATACAACTTACATTCGCATAATGATACAAAACAAAGAACACACAGTGCTACCTCTACTTCAGTGAGTCATCTTACTTAACTTAAACAGAATAATCTCTTTGCACCCTGTCCTGCAGGCGAGGGCAGATCACAATCTCCATGCTGGACCCTGCCTTTCACAGTCTTTTGCTACCTACCTGCCTGCCTCTGCAATGTTCTCTTTCCAAAAGGCCTACTGCCTTCCATGGTATCTGTACTTAGTTTCCAAGGTGACTTTCCAAATACTCAGACAAACTAACAAGTCAGTTACTGTTTAGACTCTAGGAGAAGTAACTTCCAATAAGCATATTAACCACCTTTCATCTAGGCATCTCTTTTTTTAATTCACTTTTAAAAATCTAGCATTAAAAGTAATTCTTCTTCCAACTCAATTCTGTGGAGAAATTGTCAAAAAATCTAGAAACATGACGACCATTTTTCCTATTTTTGCAAAATCAGTGCTTTTGTGCGTGACTCCTCTTCCCACACAGTATGAACAGCTCTCCTGTCAGGAAAGTGCACTTCAGTGCCAAACATGGCAACCCGCCTTTCATCCACTTCATGTATCTCCAGCTCCACAGCTGCATCGAGGAATGAAGGCGTTCTTTGGAAATGCTAAGCCATCATTGAACCAATTCAAACACTTTTGCCTCCTTCCTTCTCCTGCACAGCAAAGTGCTTCACATTTAATGTGCAGCTGCAACCATTTAAGAAGTGCAGCTATGCAATATTTTCCACCCCCTTCCCCCACAGTCACTGAGCTGCCAGCTCAGGCCTAATTTAGGTTAGAAGCTCACAGTCAATGTCGAATGAAGCTGACCCCACCCCATAAGATCTAGCAGGGTCCTTCTAGATTCTTCAATGGTGACGTCGTCCATGTACAGGGAGGCCTTAACCTGAGAGCCTCCGCTGCCTGATCCTTCAATCTCAATCCTGGGACTGGAAAATATTCCCTATGATGTATGCAAGTTACTTGAAGAGCAGAAGCAGGTTATATTTGCATTTCCACAATTTTTGGTGTAAAATTTTTATCTTCTTTCTATAATAATCTACACAGTGATTATTTCCTAGTTTCATCAAAAGTTACTGTTACACCTGAAGTTACTAACAAAGTTCCTCAGTCATGCCTTGCTCTTGTGAAATCATTGGAGTAATCCGTTCTTCAGTTCTCCATTGTGGCACGATCTTTGTCTGCTCTTTGATTTCCAGGCCCAGTTTTGGTCTGCCCTATTTCTATTTTCAGGGATGTGCTCTGTCTTTGCTTTCACCCTGTTCGTGTGGAGGATATACACCAATGGCGATTGGTTGTGCCAAACAACCTGTTTCTGTATTGTAATTTCTACGTAATTCACCCGACACTGCTATCCAGTCTCGGTCATCACTTTGCTCTGACTCCTATTTAGTCTTAGTTCTTATCCCTATTTGGTCTCCATTCTGAGTCACCTCTGATTTTTTAGGGGGAATAAAAACTGAACTATGGTCCTCATTTCTTTTCTAAATTAGAATGGCGGTTCTGATAATTCAGCAGCACACATGTTAAATTTATGTATACATTACATTACACTCAATGACATTTTGTGATAAGAAAGTAGAATTCTTTAATACTTGTTAGGTTCTGAGTTATTTCAAAATTAACGTTCAGTTTAAATGATTTTTTTTCTGATTATAAGGATCACCGAAACAAGTTTAATATTGCAATTATTAACTTTAGCTGTCTTTTTGAGTTTGGAGAATATTGTACAAACCCAAAAAGAGAAATTTGTTATCCAATCAAATGTGATTCCACCTTTTCTTAAAAAACATAACTTTTTTTATCAGAAGTATAGTGTCCCTGTGCACCATTTGCTTTGTGCTATTAGTACAGTAGTTCTAATTAATTCTTCCACTTCCAAAAGTGAAATTGTCAATCACAAATATTGGTATACTCATCAACGTTTCATAAAGTTAAATGGATTCAGTTATTCAGCTTAATGTCTCCAAAGTAATCTTTATTTTCAAAACAATATTATTCAAGTGCAATAAAGTTCAAAAATTGCCCATATTAATTTACACTTTTCAGCTCACAATGTTTTTTTTCTTCCTCAGTCTTGAGGAACTGTAGTGACCCACTTCTTTCTGTGCATTGGGCAGAAGCAAAGCATTTCCTCTGCTAAATCACATCTCTCTCATAATTTTAAAGATATTTGTTCTTTAGTAACAGAAATCAATAACTTGAAAAACTGACTGTATAAATACACAGTGACCTAGGTGATTCTGGTTAGTAAGTTGTAGCATTGAAAATCAGGGGCCTATATTCAGACCACTGGTAATATGTGCAACCTGCATGCAGGAACATAGAAAAAGTAGGCCATTCAGCCCCTCGAGCCTGTTCTAATATTCACTCAGATTATGGATGATCTGTAACTCAACTCCATTTTACCTGCCTTTGCTCCATATTCCTTGATACCCTTACCTAACAAAAATCTGTCGATCTCAGGCTTGAAAATTTTGATTGACTCAACATCCACATCCTTTTGGGGGAGAGAGTTCCAGATTTCCTTTGTGTGAAAAAATGCTTTTAATTTCACTCCTAAATGGTCAAGTTCTGATTTTTAAGATTGTGCCCCCTTGTTCTGGATTCCCCCACCAGGGGAAATAGTTTCCCTGTATCTACTCTATTGAATCCCTTTATCATTTTAAAGACCTCAACTTTCTAAACTCAAGGAAATACAAGCCAAGTATATGCAATCTGTCCTCATAATCTAATCCTGTAAGCCGAGTATAATTCTAGTGAATCTGCACGGTGCCCCCTTCAAGGCCAATATATCCTTCCTGAGGTTCGGTGCCCAAAATTGAATGCAGTAGTCCTGACGGGGTCTGACTGAGGCTCTGTACAACTTCCTCCTCTTGAGATAAAGGCCAACATTCCATTAGCCGCCTTGATTACTCTTTGTGCCAGTGCACTAACTTGTTAGTGATTTGTGTACATGGACACCCAAATGCCTTTGCTCCTCGACAGTTCCTAATCTATCGCCATTAAGAAAATATTTGGATTTGTCATTCTTGGATGCAAGGTGGATGACCTCACACTTCTCCATATTGAACTCCAACAGACATAGTTTTGTCCACTCCCTTAATCTGTCTACATCCCTTTGTAACTTCCTGCTCCCAACAACACAACGTGCTGTGCCTCTTAACTTACTGTCATCTGTAAACTTGGATATACAGCCAAGTCATTCTATATATGGTGAAAAGCTGAGGCCCCGGTACAGATCGCTGGGGAACATCACTTGTCACATCCCGCGAATCAGAGTACATTCCCTTTATCCCTACCCTCCGTCACCTTCCTCCCAACCAATTATCAACCAATGCACAAGGTTACCTCCATATGCTTTTATATTTGCTAATAATCTCTTGTGTGGAACCTTATCAAGTGCTTTCTGGCAGTCCATATAGACAACATTCTTAGACACCATGTTAGTTGTTAATTGTATCCATGTGATTTATATCAATTAGTGTTAATTATATTCAGGTGGTGGATATCAATTAGGGACTCTCTTGTATCTATTTATCGGAGAGTGTGTAATGTGAATAAAGGCTTGGAAGCAACTGAAGACCAGGCTC
Organism: Heptranchias perlo; assembly: GCF_035084215.1. Classification (NCBI taxonomy): domain Eukaryota; kingdom Metazoa; phylum Chordata; class Chondrichthyes; order Hexanchiformes; family Hexanchidae; genus Heptranchias; species Heptranchias perlo. The sequence goes on from NC_090335.1 coordinate 33,774,910, forward strand.
CAGTATTCTATCCTTCACCACCAAGCTATCCAGTTATAACATTGGTGACTTCCTCAAAAAATTCAACTAAATTAGTTGAACTCTTTTACCCTTCACAAATTCTTGCTGACTCTCTTTGATCAGCTCATGCTTGTCCAGGTCACTCTGTCCCTAATGATAGATTCCAGTAACTTCTACACAACTGATGTTAAACTGACAGGTCTATAGTTTCCTGGTTTCTCCCTCCCTCCCTTCTTAAAAAATGGAGTGACATTTGCAATTTTACAATCCAAAGGCACAATTCCAGAAGGTGGAGATCGTTGGAAAATTATGATTAAAGCATTTGCAATTTCCTCATCTGTTTCTTTTAATTCCCTGGAGTGGAAACCATCAGGTCCTGGAGATTTGTCTATCTTTAGTCTCATTATTTTCTCAATTACTGTTTTTAACTTATATTAAATCCAGTAAGTTCCTCCCTTTGAATTATTTTTAGATTTCCTTGTACTGCTGGTATTTTGTCCTCTTGCTCTACTATGAAAATGGATACAAAGTATTCTTTTAACAAGTCTATCATTTCCTCATTGTGCATTATAGTCTCTTCTGCATCTGCCTTTAATTGGCCCACATTCCTCTTTACCACTCTCTTTCTCTTAATATATTTATAAGAACATTTACTGTTAGCTTTGATATCCTTTCCAAGTTTTTTTCATATTTTCTTTTTACACCTCATTACTTTCTTTGTACACCTTTGTTGCTTTTTATAGCTCTCACAGTTAACTGGATTTCCTCTTTTCGTTGTGTAAGCCTTTTCTTTTAACTTGATACTGTCTCATACTTCATTTGTTGACCATGGTCGCTTAACTGCCCAAGTGGAACATTTGCCTTTTAGGGGTATGTACCGGTTTTGTATTGTATCAAATACTTCCCACCATTTGTCTGCATGTTTACCCATTAACAGTTCAGCCCAGTTTACTGTGGTCAGTTCATCTCTCATCCCTTTGAATCTTGCCTCATTTAAATTTAAAACCTTGGTTTCTGACTCTCTCTTCTTCCTCTCAAACCTAATATCAAATTGAATCATATGGTCACTATTCGCAAAATGTTCCCTTACCATCAAATTATTATTTAATTCTGGTACCACTACATCATACCCTTTAAACTGAATTTCTGCTTCTAATTCATTTGTTTTATTTCTTATGCTATGTGCATTTGTGTACAGAACTCTTATTTTGGTAACTGTCCCTACCATATGCCCCAATGGTGTCTTTCTTGCACTTTATAACTTATCTCACTTTTTGTTGTGATGCTCTGTGCATTGCTTTATAGGCAATTTAATATGTTCTTATTTTTCACCACTCCTGCTCCAGTTTTAACAGGTTTTCTTATTACTTACTATAACCCTTTCTATTTCTAGAATATTCATGTTATCTTACATTTATATCTACATTAAAATTCTTCAGCCCATATCTCTTTGAAGGCCACATTCCGTACTATCATCAACACATTTTGTAGTATTACTGAAAGAAAATATAGTTTTGAAACACTTGCCCTGTATATATGGCCACCCATTTGAGAATGACTAACTTCTCAGTCGTCAGTTCGTGAAGAGGTCAATCTTTCCTAATCTAAAGAGCAGTTTAAGTTTTTATACAGTGTTAGTGGATGTATGTATGTGTGACAGGAGTCAATAAATGATTCTCACTTACAGGAATAAACTAAATTATAGCTGACTTGTCAGTGATAGTTATTAATTTGAATGTGTGGGCTAATATGGACTGGGATTGTTTATGGCTGCCATTGGCAGGGATTGCAGTTGGCTGCTTTAGCAAGGGAGAGCTGAGGGACGGCTTGGCATGGGAAAGAGCTGTTCAGTGGTTGTGGGAGTTGAGTGGAGACTGCTGGCGGGGGTTGAGTCAAGATCACCAATGATGGCCGATCATGCTGAACAACACTGACAGTTGTTCAATGGCTTCTCTCAATTTTACTACAACAATGTCAGGGATGGCTGACAGCAGTATGCTGAAACTGTCAGAAGCTGCTGAGACTTGGAAAGCTTGGCCTCTGTTTGTAAGTAAACGGTAGGTATGACTAGACGAAATAATCTTCCTCACATGTTTGAGGAAATCATTGTTTCAATGGGAAAAAGTTCAAGCACATTGCAAGCATTAATTGGCAATCGATAAGTCATTCATTTCTTTCCCCTCTGCTTTCATTGTTTACATATCAGCACTTTACCCCTGGGAGGAAATCAATATTGGCGATAATGAAGTAGTTCAAAGGCATTTTGCAAATACTTGAATTCCTCAACATTTTAATTGAGGTTTACACAATGAAGAAAATGTAAGTCCTGAAACTACATTATGGGCGGTTGTACATTAGTGGATGTACATTAACACATTGTATAAAATTGTTTCTTCTGTTTTAGAAGAGATAATTAACCTGTTTAAAATAGAAGAATTTCAGATGAATACATTACCATTTGTTCACTACTATCTCATGGTCTGATTTCAGGCAATAATTTTTCACAAACTAACCCTTTGCCACCAATGATAACTGCATTGAAATGTTACAAATTTTGTGCACTTTGAAGTAATGAGGCTCTGGTCTGCTTTAGTCATGTTATTTTCTAATCCCAAAGAGGATTTACATAAGAAATAAAGATTGAACTTGCATTTATATCACACCTTTCATGTGCTCAGGATGTCCCAAAGTGCTTCACAGCTAATGAAGTACTTTTGAAGTGAAGGCACAGCTGTAATGTAAGGAAAGTGAGGAGAAACTCAATTGTTGTATTTGAATTTCAAATGTAGCATGTTCTGCTTAAGATTCCTAAAAGTTAAATTTGTGCTGATTTTCTGAATGTGTGTTACTGGCAGTGAGTCTCTGTCCCCAGCCAAGCATATCAGAAATTATGGGTGCATCCATCCATTTTAATGATTGTAAAATTGTAGTCAGCACACCCACAATGTCTTGATATGCATGATCATCAGGTGAGGATCCCTGCCAGTAGTACACATTTGGAAAATCAGCACTAATGCTTCTTTTTAAAATATAAAACAAGGTAAACATGGAATTAAGGAAAAACACTACTTCAGAACAATGATTTTAACTTCCCTATTGTGCATCTTATTTTGTAGTCCACTCAAGTAAATTACTTGAACATTTTAATAGCTGAAGTGAAGACTGTTTAGAGATGCAATTTCCAAATGTATTTTCAGTCATGCTACATGCACTGATACAATATCATTGATTTGCAGCTCCAGCAAACAAAGGTGTGGTGGAATGTTTCGGTTGGGGTAATCAATGAAGGTGCTGGCCTGGAAAAGGGTGGGCTGGAAAGGGACCCCCATGATAAACCTTGTTGGTGCGCTCCAAAATCCTAAGGAAGGGGCCACAGAGAGACACAGAATAATTTATGCAGCTCAAGTGCACAAGACGAACGTGAACACAGGATTATTTTCATGTGCGTCAATGACTTTGTAAATTAATGTAAGCAAGTAGATCAAGAAAGATGTAAACAGTATTCTCATTTTGCTTATATTGGACAATCTATCAGTCATTTATCAAAGATTGTCCATCTGCACTTCCTGTCTACAAAATCTTATTTCCTGTTGTCATGTTAGTGTCACACTTTTGTTTCAATTTTTTTCCATTATAATTCCAAGTCCACATTTATAAAAAAACGTCTTTGTAAACTTGTCACATTGTAAGAAAACCCTCCTGCCAGTGGTGGCATTTTAGTATATGGAGGACGAGGGAAAGACAGAGTGGGGTGAATTTCTGATCAATGGATTGTGGGAAGAGGGTTGAGGCTCCATATTAGTTTGTATTTTTAGGCCAGCCTATCCACTGGGTGCATGAATGGCTCAATTTACTTTTGTTCCATAATTACTTTTTATGCTAAGTGGATGGAAGGGTGTTACATCTTAGACATTTTTGTTCTGTGCTTGGATGCAATTAGGGAAATTATGCTTCAGTTTGCAAAGGTGAGTTTTAGTAAATTATTCTAACCGATCAAGTTACTTCACCTCAGTGGCCATGAAAGTTTGATAACTTCTCCAAACTCATTCTCGCAAAATCCATTCAATGGGGTGGTGGAGAGATGCATTAATCCATCAGAGTTTTACCACTGCTTCAGCTAGTTTACTGGATCGGGATTCCATGATCTTCATTACAAGTGAAACATCGAGAAAAATTTCCATGCAAGGTGCCACATTAGCCTTTTGGCCATTTAATCCTCATATCGATGCTGATAAATTCCGAAGTGTTTGTGTTGTTTTAATTTAATTGCCTTCTGACATATCAGGTTGTTGATCCACTGTTTCAGCATGCATTACTTGCAATCAGTTCTCCAGATGTGTCTTCCTCGGAGGCTTTTTGAGTATTTTTTGTGTTATTTTTGTTTTGAGGAGATTTAGAGAACTTACCTTTAGGCTCCTTTCCCAAATAATCCGCCATTCTCAAATAAATTGATTGCAGTGCCACCTGGTGGACGCAGTTAGGATTTGGACCCAGATTTTGCAAAAGAGGCTTAGGATCAGTTGATTAAAAGTTACGTAATGTTAGGTTGGATGCCACATAAGTTAATGAGTCACATAACGTTACTCAGACAGCACCACCTACAGGCGCAATACCATTGGACTGTTGTAACCACCCACCACTTTTAATATATAATAGATGATGCAAAGACAAGTGTATTGATTGAACTATATGAGTCTGATCATAACTGTTGCTCTGTATGTTCACTCACTGTGAATTAAAGCACTTCTGGCATTGTTTACTAAGTGTTTTCTTGGCTCACCTTCAAAGTGATTGAAGAAGTACACATCCAGAAGTACACAAACTTCCAATTCAGATTGCAATGAGGTCCTGTTGTTACACCCCTGGGTTACACAGGTGTACAGTTAGATATTGGTCAGTACGTACATGTTCCTTAATGTGAGATACTCAAATCACTTATGTCAGTACCCGGCACTGCTGTACATGAGAAGATAGCTGAGGCAAAACCTAGCACTCCTTTGTGAAACACCACAGGCAATTGACTATATATCTTATTAAAAATGTTATGTCTGGACACCCTGGTCCAATTATCCTCTGCCCTTTAATCTCATTGACTTGAAGACTGCATTTGGTCTTGCCTCCCTTGGTGCATTGCTATGGGAGATCGACTAATCTATCTATATAATTAAAAGTCTTTCTTCTAGAGTGTTCCTGTAAGGTTACACTTTTCAAAGGCATCATATCTGAAAATGTGCTTACCTTAAAAATTCATATTTCCATAGAGCAAAAATTTGTGATTGGCTCAAATAACTACTTATCTGTTAAGTTATCAATTAAATATTCAATTGACTAAGTGGGGACAAATCAAAAGTAGCAAAAAGTAGCAACAGGGAATAAGTAACCAACAGTAAACAAATCCAATCTCTTAATTTGCTTTCAAAATTACCATTCGCGAACCAGCAAGTACTACAAATTGATCAATCATGTTGCTCAAATCATTTCCTCACACTGTGTTTGGCTGCCATTTTCTCTTTTCATTCAGATCAGTATGTACAACTAGAAATAATGGGAAGTATCTGCCAGTCTGCACCTGTGGCTTATGTGTGAAACTGATAGAGGGCACTGAAAATTTGGTGGAGCCAGAGCATCTGCAAAGAGCTCCCTGTCCTTTTAATTACTTTTACACTCAAATGTAAAGTCTTGCATCTTTGGACACCCAATTTATATGGGCATGATGAGGAACAAATTTATTCCTCAATAAATTAAATAAAAGGAGGCAAGACCAAATGCGGTCTTCAAGTCAATGAGATTAAAGGGCAGAGGATAATTGGACCAGGGTGTCCAGACATAACATTTTTAATAAGATATATAGTCAATTGCCTGTGGTGTTTCACATAGGAGTGCTAGGTTTTGCCTCAGCTATCTTCTCAGGTACAGCAGTGCCGGGTACTGACATAAGTGATTTGAGTATCTCACGTTGAGGAGCATGTACGTACTGACCAACATCTAATTGTACAACAGCGTAACCCAGGGGTGTAATAATAAGACATTGTAATTTGAATTGGAAGTTTGTGTACTTCTCGATGTGTACTTCTTCAATCACTTTAATTTTAATATTATTAAGAAATAAGCACCACCTATTTTGGGTGAGTTTCTGTCATCTGACCTAAGCCCCACCAGAAAATTGTAAGGGATGCTAAATGGGCAGAGATCCATTTTATGATCTATTACACCCGATCTGTCCATTTCCAGGGTACTAAACTTGGCCCTACTGTGTTATTCTTGGTCTTCATCAACTTATCTTCCATACACATTTAGACATGCGAAGGTATACTGAACAAAGTCCATTCACAAAGAACTGCGTTCCCATAATTAAATTAGATGGTTAACTATTCTTTCACAATGACATAGGATGTTTGTCTAGTTGATATATGTAAGGAATCTTACAACACCAGGTTATAGTCCAACAAATTTATTTTAAAATCACAAGCTTTCGGAGATTATCTCCTTCGTCAGATGAATGAATGAAAAGGTTCTCAAATCGCATATCTTATACTATGTTGGGACAGCATCACACCAATCAAAAGGTGTCGTTGTTATTCAAACAGGCCAGTCACGGAGAACAGCACGTCCCAGTACACTAGATATACATTGTGTCTATTATACAGGCAGGCAGAAAGAAACTCAAAATGGCAGAGAGAGAGAGAGATAGAATTTTAAAAAACATATAATTTTTTTCCCCCCTTTTTGCTGGTGGGGTTACGTGTAGCGTGACATGAACCCAAGATCCCAGTTGAGGCCGTCCTCATGGGTGCGGAACTTGGCTATCAACTTCTGCTCGACGATTTTGCGTTGTCGTGTGTCTCGAAGGCCGCCTTGGAGAACGCTTACCCGAAGATCGGTGGCTGAATGTCCTTGACTGCTAAAGTGTTCCCCGACTGGGAGGGAACCCTCCTGTTTGGCGATTGTTGCGCGGTGTCCGTTCATCCGTTGTCGCAGCGTCTGCATGGTCTCGCCAATGTACCATGCTCCGGGGCATCCTTTCCTGCAACGTATGAGGTGAACAACGTTGGCCGAGTCACAGGAGTATGAACCATGTACCTGGTGGGTGGTGTCCTCTCGTGTGATGGTGGTATCCGTGTCGATGATCTGGCATGTCTTGCAGAGGTTGCCGTGGCAGGGTTGTGTGGTGTCGTGGACGCTGTTCTCCTGAAAACTGGGTAACTTGCTGCGAACGATGGTCTGTTTGAGGTTGGGTGGCTGTTTAAAGGCGAGCAGTGGAGGCGTGGGGATGGCCTTAGCGAGGTGTTCGTCGTCATCGATGACATGTTGAAGGCTGCGGAGAACATGGTGTAGTTTCTCCGCTCCAGGGAAGTACTGGACGACAAAGGGTACTCTGTTGGTTGCGTCCCAACCAACGCTATACACCAGATACATCGACGACATTTTCTTCCTATGGACCCACGGCGAAGAATCACTGAAGAGACTACATGATAACATCAACAAGTTCCATCCCACCATCAAACTCACCATGGACTATTCCTCAGAATCGGTTTCTTTCTTGGACACACAAATCTCCATCAAAGACGGGCACCTCAGCACCTCACTCTACCGCAAGCCCACGGACAACCTCACGATGCTCCAGTTTTCCAGCTTCCACCCCAACCACGTCAAAGAGGCCATCCCCTATGGACAGGCCCTACGAATACACAGGATCTGCTCAGACGAGGAGGAACGCGATGGACACGTACAGACGCTGAAAGACGCCCTCGTAAGAACGGGATATGACGCTCGACTTGTCGATCGACAGTTCCGACGGGCCACAGCGAAGAATCGCATAGACCTCCTCAGAAGACAAACACGGGACGCAACCAACAGAGTACCCTTTGTCGTCCAGTACTTCCCCGGAGCGGAGAAACTACACCATGTTCTCCGCAGCCTTCAACATGTCATCGATGACGACGAACACCTCGCTAAGGCCATCCCCACGCCTCCACTGCTCGCCTTTAAACAGCCACCCAACCTCAAACAGACCATCGTTCGCAGCAAGTTACCCAGTTTTCAGGAGAACAGCGTCCACGACACCACACAACCCTGCCACGGCAACCTCTGCAAGACATGCCAGATCATCGACACGGATACCACCATCACACGAGAGGACACCACCCACCAGGTACATGGTTCATACTCCTGTGACTCGGCCAACGTTGTTCACCTCATACGTTGCAGGAAAGGATGCCCCGGAGCATGGTACATTGGCGAGACCATGCAGACGCTGCGACAACGGATGAACGGACACCGCGCAACAATTGCCAAACAGGAGGGTTCCCTCCCAGTCGGGGAACACTTTAGCAGTCAAGGACATTCAGCCACCGATCTTCGGGTAAGCGTTCTCCAAGGCGGCCTTCGAGACACACGACAACGCAAAATCGTCGAGCAGAAGTTGATAGCCAAGTTCCGCACCCATGAGGACGGCCTCAACTGGGATCTTGGGTTCATGTCACGCTACACGTAACCCCACCAGCAAAAAGGGGGGAAAAAAATTATATGTTTTTTAAAATTCTCTCTCTCTCTCTCTCTGCCATTTTGAGTTTCTTTCTGCCTGCCTGTGTAATAGACACAATGTATATCTAGTGTACTGGGACGTGCTGTTCTCCGTGACTGGCCTGTTTGAATAACAACGACACCTTTTGATTGGTGTGATGCTGTCCCAACATAGTATAAGATATGCGATTTGAGAACCTTTTCATTCATTCATCTGACGAAGGAGATAATCTCCGAAAGTTTGTGATTTTAAAATAAATTTGTTGGACTATAACCTGGTGTTGTAAGATTCCTTACATTTGTCCACCCCAGTCCATCACCGGCATCTCCACATCATAGTTGATATATATGTGTTAACTGGAGCACAGCGCTTTACCCAAACAGCTTCACCCGAGACTCTGTAAAATATTACAGCCCAATACCTTTGCATTCAATCAGCATCAGCATCAGTAGCAGCACATTAAAAACCCCTTTTGTTTCACAGAAACCTCGAACCCAAGCACATTTCAATTGGCCTTTTGCCTGCTAAAATGAAAATCTGTATCTCTGTACCTTACAGAGACATCCCACAGGAACCAGAATCAACCCTGTGTGCACTGCTACAAGCAATAAATGGGCTGATTCTCCTCTTCAGCTGCAATGGTGGCAAATATTTAGTGGCCAGGACTTCTGCCCACCCCTTGCCTGTGCAACTGACCCCAGTTCACTTCTTTGGGTCAGAGTAATTTACGCATAGAGAGCAGGTGCCAGGGCCACTGGGAAAATTGCTGCGACACCCACCACAGTGTAATCAATATGGCTCTGTTAAATTTTTAATCCTCTTTGCTGTGACCCATAGCAATGCTGAATGGCAGGAACACACTGGAATTCCTTGCACCCAGTGTCGTTAGAGAATGCAAATGTTGGGAAATAAACTGCATGATATCATCCTATTATCCTATTTGAGTCTCATTATAGTGTGCTTGCCCACATATGGACGGAAGTATTATTCGCTTGATGTCACTTCCAGTTAGAAATCACGGAAGTTACATTGGGTGGCAGGGAGCCAACAAAATGGCTCCCCACCCAATTTTCTTCCCCACTTGCCAGTTTACAAATTAGGACATTTGGCCGCATGGAATTTAAATCAATAATCCACTACAAACAAAAATACATTTTTGTCACAGCCTGTATGGCAACGTTATGAGTATTCCTCAGATATGCTATGACTGTCATTATGGGCTCTGTAATGCAGGGCTCAGCTGCAGATAGCCCTGGAGTTGCTACGTGCTCCATGGTAAACTGCAGAGTTTCTGTTCCGTGCATCTGAACATCACATGTGCCAATTATTGACTCTTTCACACTCGCTTCCATGTGCTGAATGGTCCTATTCCTAAGCATAAAAGGTTACTTTAATAATTTTAAAGTGTGCATTCATATCTTCATTAACAGAGAATGAAAGTAGATTGGCCCTCCAGACAGCTGGTTCCTGCTCCCCTTGTGTCACTGCCACCTGCTTCTGGACACTTGGGGTCTGTGTGCACTCAGTGCACTCTTCTCAAATGCAATGTCAAAATCCCATAGGGTAGATGTTCCTGTGCTGGCGATTTGCAAGGTTAGAGTGTATGACATACCTGTTCACAGGAGCTTTCTTCCAGTAGCTACCTACCCCTCAACTCTGTTTCATGTGCCATACCCAGAGAAAAAGAAGAGAATTATGATGCAGCCATGATGGCAGCTTGATTAAGGTTTGTTTTGATTTTCACTGTCAGCTTTGGTTTAATGAGTAAGTAAATGAATAGGTTAGGGATGAAAGCAGAAAAAGTTCGGCATTAACCCTGAGCTAGGACCAGGCCTTCTGCTTCTCCATTCCTTGCTTCCTTCATGACAAGTGAAATTCATTGTCGACAAGGGCAAAGTGATGGGACTAAGGAAGGAGAATAAACATTAGATCGATAAAAATGGTTTTAGTCTGTAGAATATGGCACAGCGAAAGGATTTGGGGATATTGGTGGACAGATATTGATAACTATGTTTAATCCTCATTCATACCTTTGCCACCAAAAATAACACTTGTGTATGCCTGGTATACCCTTGATCCTTCAAAAATACAACAATGAGCAAATTCAATATGTCCCACATTACACCCCTGCCTCCAAATAACTAAACTGACAAGTGCTTCCTTGATCAAATCTTTCTTGACATGTCTCATTTAACGTGAGTCAGAATATTTTCTGTAAAGTATTTTATTTTTTAAAAATTGCAACTTTTCCCCCCCTTGCTCATCGTGGCGAGAGATGCTCTTGTCGAGGGATGGAACTTTCCCATTCAGTGTCAACATCAAACTTCAATGGCAGGTATAGCACAGCCAACTGCAGAGTGAAGCTGCCTCTAATCTATTCCAGTGACGTCTCTTAGCCCCAAGCCAAAACTCAGAAAAACACTCCCTGCTGTACTAGTGTGACATTTCTATGTGAATGAGATTGCCAACTCAATTTAACAACATCTCTTCCAAAGGACAGCACCTCAAACAATACAGCACCTCCTTCAATACTGGACTGGATTTATAGTGTGGATTATGTACTCAAATCCTGGAATAAGGCTTGAACCCACAACCATCTGACTCAAGAATACAACCATCAGAGCCAAGGTGACAGTTATGTATGTAAGCACCTAATGCTTTTGACATCATTCTGTTATGATGTGCAGTAGCTTCACTTTGTATTTTTTGCTTGGTTTTTCATTTAAGTAATTATCAATTGTGAATTTACACACATGACTAAGCACCAAATTGCACATGAAAGAAAACAATTTACCTGCATTCTTGTGTAATTTACCTTCAAATTATTTCGCCTGATTGGTTGCAGTGACATATAAAGTTGTCTTTAGGTAATTGCTGTCAGAATGAAGACTTTTCCTAATTAATTTATCCATTGAGGATGAAGTAACTGATTCTGCAAAACTAATTAGGTAAAATCATTCTGCAAAACTAATGCTTGAGCCATTTCCTATCGGCGCCTGTAAGTGCTAAAAACAAATTCGAATGACAAAAAAGTACAACAAAAGGTCATTTTAAAAACAGAAAGCTATGCTACATTAATTTAGAATAAAACTCCAAAATAAAATGCAAAGAAGCACATATCACAGTGGAAGGAATTTATTGAATTTTCGAGCGGTTTCTGTGGACTGGGTAATTCTGCAATGAACTGACAGCATGGAAAGAACTGCTTTACTATTCACTAGAAATACTGACCAGAGGATATAATTATGAACACATTTATAATATCTCTACAGATAGTGACCAGGGCAATTCTATCTCAAATATTGTAAAATTTTCTATTATGACAGAATTGTGGAATTTGACAAAGTGTTTATTGACGCTCTTCTCAAATATCACTGAGCCTCAAATTCAGTCCAATGCCTAAATGTATATCCATGGAGTATGAAACTTCACATCACACCCCGAACAATTCTCCATCTATCTGACTCAAACATCACATGCCTCTTGCCTTAACTTTGCACATTATTAGGCTCTTATGATGTTATGCCCTTACTTTAACTTATGCCATTATTTACCACTATTTTGCACTAACCTTTACTGCTGCAATAGTTTTCGAACAGAAAGAAATAACTTGTATTTATGCAGCATCTTATCTTTGCCAAAAACACTCATTACTCCAGGATCCTCCTAGAGAGCAAAGATAAGTTCTGGCTTCATTTCTCCACTACTAACAGTCTCCTTAAACTCCTCTCCCTTGCCTCCTCCACTAACATCTCCAACAACAAGTGCTAGGAGCTCATTGACTTCTTTATCACTAAGATTGCTGTCTAAATGGTGTCCCTTGGCAACATCATCCGCAGACTTGTGGTCAGCTTCCTCATGCATGCTGATGACAGCCAGTTCTACCTCTTCATCACTTCTCCCGACCCCTCCACTGCCTCTGTGTTGTCTGACTGCTTGTCTGATATCCAGTCTTGGATGAGCAACAATTTCCTCCAGTTAAACATTGAGGACATTGGTTAGGCCTCAGCTGGAGTACTGTGTTCAGTTCTGGGCACCACACTTTAGGAAGGATGTCAAAGCCTTAGAGAAGGTGCAGAAGAAATTTACTAGAATGGCACCAGGGATGAGGGACTTCAATTCTGTGGAGAGACTGGAGAAGCTGGGATTGTTCTTCTTAGAACAGAGATGGTTAAGGGGAAATTTGATAGATGTGTTCAAAATAATGAACGATTTTGATAGAGTAAATAAAGAAAAACTATTTCCAGTGGCAGAAGGATCGGCAACCAGAGGACACAGATTTAAGGTGATCGGCAAAAGAGCCAGAGACGACATGAGGAAACATTTTTTTTATGCAGCGAGTTGTAGTGATCAGGAATGCACTGCCTGAAAGGGTGGTGGAAACAGATTCAATTGTAACTTTCAAAAGGGAACTGGACAAATGCTTGAAGGGGAAATATTTACAAGGCTATGGGGAAAGAGCAGGGGAATGGGACTAATTGGATTGCTCTTTCATAGAGCCGGCACAGGCATGATGGGCCGAAGGGCCTCCTTCTGTGCTGTACCATATTATGATACTATGATATTAGAAGACTGAAGCCGTCGTCTTCAGCCCCTGCCACATCTCTGTACTCTCACCACTGATTAAATCTCCCTCCTTGGCCATTGTCTCAGGCTGAATCAGACCGTTCATAATCTTGGCATCATATTCAACTTCAAGCAGAAGATTTCTGAATCAACAAGGTGCCAGGAGGAGGTCATTGATGGCTTCTGGATTGGCAGCTATCATTGATTCAATAGATGGATCAGCCTGAATGCCACACTTTCACAGGGCTTCCAAGACCTGGTTGGAACAATTTTTCTCTAATGGCAGCTACCACTAACACGATTTGGCCTGTGCCAAGCATCAGTGGGCTGCATGGAGTGGTTGTTGTCTCTCTAGATAGTAGCATTGAGCTTGCTTCCTTAAGACCCCCTCTATCGTCTGCACATGGGTCCAGTGCTCCTGCAAGAGAAAGGCTGCTGGAAGCTTGTCCCTCTAGAACAGCTACTTCTCTGAGACAAGAGTCACCTCTGGCCTCTAAGGTTCTAGGGGAACTTTCCTAGCTACCCATCGCACAACCTCATCTCATTCAGGGAGTACCTCGACAAAGTAGTAGAGTAGGACTTCGAGTAAAGGCCAGATACAATGTTAAGAAGTAGTTGTAGTTAGGATGAATGGATTTTCTGAGACCTTTGGGTGAATGTTGTTATGGGCAGGAAAGTAAGTACTGCTTCAACACATACAGATCTGGATTCATTTCTGTGTATGCTTATTTTTTTGGGAGTTGAATGATGGTTGGGATCTTTCAGCATCCATCTTATGAAGGAAAATGGAAGCAGCTTTGACAGTGAGGAACTTTGTGAAGGTGTAAGGAGAGAACAAGCAGTTATGAAGCGCCTTTATGGTATAAACCTTTATTCATTGAAAGCATCGGGCTATAAGTCCTCCGTTCTTTGGCTGCTGGCTGTCCTGATCCACATCCTCCCCTTCCTGTACATCCTCCTCATGCTGTGGGGATGGAAGTGCTTACTCCTGTCTTTATCATCATCCCCTTAAGTATCCAGAGCAGCATGCCTTTCTTCAGTGCAATATTATGTACCACACAGCAAGCTACAATATTTCTGGAGACACTGACTGGGCTCCATCAGATCTATCCAGACACCTTAAAAAGACTTGAGAATGCCAATAGTCTTCTCTATGGCACTTCTTGTAGTAGCATGGGCCTCATTATATCTGTTTATCTCCCTCTGTCGCTGGAAACCATTGCCATGACTGCAGGGCATAGCTCTCATCACCAAGCAACCATCATGATACATGCCTCCAAGGCATAATAGCTGCTTTGGTAAATTGTTGCATGATGAAAGCATCGTGACAGCTTCCTAGGTATTGGGCATTCGCGTGCAGGTAAAGGTGGTCAGCATCACACAGCAGCTGCACATTAATAAAATGAAAACTTCTCCTGCTCATAAAATTGAAAGGGTTGTCGTATGGGGCTTTGACTGCCACGTGCTTTCCATAAATTGCTCCTTACACATGTGGGAAATTTGCCAGTTTGTCTGGTTCCATTGGGAAGGATATGAAATGGGCAGCCATTCTGAATAGAGCATCAGTGACCTTCTTGACGCAGTGGTTAGCTGCTGCCTGACTAATGTGGGAAAGGTCACCTGCTGCTGCCTGGTAGGAATCCAATGGCAAACATTTTCAAGGTAGTAGTGACCTTGACTGATACAGTGTTCGCCTGGTGGAAGTGGGCTGCAGTTCTTCAGCCAGCAATTGACAAATATCCCCAATAGCCTCTGGGGGAAAGCACACTCTTCTGAAGCATTAACATTCAGAAAAGCCTAAGGACACTCCAGGTCATAGGGATTGTAAGGTCTGCTTACAGGAATGACTGGTGACACTGAGAGGATAGCTAGTGTTAAAAATCTGAAAATTGTGACAGTTCTCTTTGGTGGTATTGGCTGAGGGAGGTATGTTGGCCAGGACACCTTCATGCTCTTCTTTGAAAAATAACATAGGATCATTAACATCAGTTCAACATCTCATCTAAAGGAGAGCATCTCCAACAATACAGCACTTGCTTAATACTACAGCACAGAGTCAGCCTAGGTTATATGCCCAAGATCTAGTATGCAATTCAAACCTAAAACCATCTGATTCAAAGGTGAGAGTGCTATCAACTGTCACAAGCTGACAAAAGTACTATGTAGAAAGTAATAAAACGTGGTACCACTCTCAATTTCTCCATTTCAAACTTATTGGAATGACTATGATTGTCAATATAAAAACTGTAATACTACATACATTAAACTATATGTGAACAAACTCTCCTAAAAGTGAAAATATGGGTTTATCAGCTACAATTTTAAGAAATGTTATCACTTATCCTTTATCTCCATACATTATCAAATCCATCCAGTTGGTTCTTTAAAACAGAAATACTAAATAAGTTAAGTGTCACAAGGATATTTAACTGCAGAAGTACTTTTTAACTTTCTTTTAAACAGTGAATAGTAATACTAATGTGCTATATAACTAAAATTGCAGTATTTACAGGAACATTTTTACTAAGTATGAAACCCAGACTATATTTAACAGCAATTTAACTTATAAATACTCATTAATTTTCATTTACATATTGAACATGTCTGTTTAATTTAAGCAATAAACATAATTATGTAGAATACAGGCAGCAAGGCATACTTTGTTCTACAAATCACAGTTTGTGAAAAGTTATTATATTTAAAAAGTCTAACAATATGTAAGATTTAAACTCTCCAATTTTGCTTTAAAAACTTCTCAATTCCTTTACTTGATATAGATATCTTAATAATGGCGAGGCTAACGGGGCTCACTGTTAGTCCAGTAGTAGAGCAACTCCTGCTGATTGCACATGCGCAGTGAAACATGGGAATCCGGAAGTCCTGCTCCTCCGTAAGCTTCTCGGGAAGGAAATCTTGCTGGCTGACTCACCGTTCAGATGAATGGAATGTTGTGAATTCCTCCAAGCCCTGGTGGATACAGAGTAACCTCGCCATAAAAAGGTACGTCAAGTTATTTAAGCACACTTTGAACGGTTTGGTAAGTCTTAATGACTGCCAAACAACCCCCCTGGCACTAAAAATTAACCTTAACAAGTGTAGAGTCTCATTCTTTCAGATTTTAATTATTGTTGGACATTTAAAAAGAAATGTTACTTTTTCTTTCTGTCTCTTTTATCTCTTGCCTCTTAATTCAATATTTCTTACACTCTCTTTATTTTGCTTTTTGTTCCTGATCTGCCATTGGATTTATTATTCTAACTTACACTTCCTGGTTCTGACTGCATGGCTTATTAACATGCTTCAATCTGATTGGTTACGGGTATAGACAGTTGCTTGCCCTGTTCACACAGGTCCCAGCTGCACGGTAGAGGGCACCATTTTGGATTCAGTGCTCCATGAGGGCAACTTGGCATGCAAAAAAAAAGAAAAGTTTATGGGTAAGTGCAAATCTAACGAACAGTGGGCACCGTCCTTTCATCGCTCAGACGAAAATCCGGGCCAGTGTTTTTCTTTCCTTCTGCAATCTATGGGCACTTAACACCTATGTTTGCCATCACCTCATCACTAGTTCTTGATTTACCTTTTTGTCAACCCTACCCTTTTCTACCTTGGTGGTACCCTGCACTAGGGACCATTAGGTCTATATCCAAGTTTCTCAATTAAAAATAAAAGCATTGCTGCTTCTACACGTGCTGCTGTATCCTAGCAGGTCTGTGATTGAAAAAGAGAAGAACATAACAAAATGTGAAAATTGAAAAGGGCAATGGGTCTATGAAGCCGACTTCTTCCACATGAGGTGGAATCTTCTTTATCAGGGACTCTAACCAGAACATTTAATCTCTGGGGGTAAGGTTTGCAAAGTAATGCAACTAAACTCCAAAATATATGTGAAACCTTATGTCCTATAGTATACAATCCTAGATCAGTTGCTCTCCTCATAATGACACCTCCATGGCCCCAGCAGTTAAAGAACCATCATAT
The DNA here is from genome assembly GCF_035084215.1 of Heptranchias perlo. Taxonomy (NCBI): domain Eukaryota; kingdom Metazoa; phylum Chordata; class Chondrichthyes; order Hexanchiformes; family Hexanchidae; genus Heptranchias; species Heptranchias perlo. Next base: position 33,791,981 of record NC_090335.1, read on the forward strand.
TCCACACAGCATTCAATTATCTCTATCACACATATCTTTATAACCCTCAAACCTATTCCTAACCAAATATTCATTCAATTCTTTTTGAGAGGTGTTAATCAACACAGAATTAGCTGCCTTATCTGGAAGTCTATTTCACATACCCACTATGCACAAAAAAAATCCTTTCAATTTCAAGTCTTGCCTGGGGCTTGTTAATTTTATACTTAAATGCTTGTCACAAAGCTAGTTAAAATTTCTAATTCCATGCCTTTCACCACTTTGATTATTTGAAAAAAAATGAATTTGATTTAAAGTGATTTTTTGCAGGAGTGCAATCTTACTAGTATGGTCATTCCTGCTCCTTTTACAGATTCCTATTCTCAGCATGATAGTGAAACTTGTGCTTTGAAATAAAAAAAGCAGTTGTTTAAACCAGCTCTGTAACAGCACTGAGCTGCACCAGGTCCTGATAAAGTCATAGTCATAGTCTCCTAAAGTTACAGCGGGGATTCTGGAGAACCCCTGTGGAAATTCTTTGTGGAAATCTTTAATTTAAATATATTCAAAGAGCATCTGTATTCCTCATAACTAAAAAAGTTACAAAGAATTACACATAATATTAACTTTAGTTGTGTTGTGTATCTCTTTGTCTATTTCTGATAATGTTTGAATATGTTGTTCACACAATGAAAGCTGATGACATAATCAGACAACTGGAGAAAGTATTGAGCATGACAGTCTGAGAAGCTGAAGTAACAAAATGGGCCAGAATTTGTAGCAGGGCATCGAATGGTGCCTGTCGTTAGTTAGACTTGCCCCTGCACCCCAAAACATTTTTGCCCACAAAAGTTGCTGAAAGTGCGAGTTGATAATGATGTGGCGAGGGAAATAGGGCATGTGGGACCTGAGTGAACAGGGCAACCAACAGGATATCTCCTTAACCAATCAGATTTAAGGATGGGGAAATAAACACAGGAATGACTGAGAATGAGGGTGAATTAAACGGGATAAATTCAATGTCAAATTAGGTACAGAAAGAGAAATAAAGAGAGGGAAAGAAAGATTGGATTAAGAGAGAGAGAGAATAAAGAGACAGAAAGGAAAAGTAAGAAAAAAATTAAATTTAAAATTTGACATTTTTAAAATCTCCCCCCGAAATTAAAAACATGAGGGGATGAGACTCCACACTTGTAATAGTTAATTTCTGGTGCCAGAGAGGTTGATTGGCAGTCATTAACACTTATCGCGTTGTTAAAAGGTACTTACATTTATAATGACAAAACTTAACTTTCTGTGGCGAGTTTAACTGGTAATTAATGGGCAAATACAGCGAGTTCCTAATAAAAACTGGGGAGGCTAAGGGCAAGATGCTGTTTTTGTGAAGCTAATGGCAGAGCGGCGCAACTCGGATAGCAACTTTTAGATATTCACATCTAACCGCGCATCTGCTCCTTGTCTCAAGTTGCTGTACCATTTACCCATAAATAATGGTGAGCGCCATTAGCCTTGTCGTTATTTTGACGGCAGATTCTGGCCCAATGAAAGACAGACATCAACCCAGTTCTTTGTTTCAACTGCATTCAATGCTTAAATGAAAGTTCTTAAAAATAATGTAAATAGATTAAAAAAAACATTGATATTAACAATTAACAGTGAACTTGACACAGTGGGCTCGATTTTAGGGTCGGGTTTCCGGCGGGTTACCAGCGGGGTGGCCCCGAAAATCCCGATCTCCGGTCACGTGACCGGATCGCGACGAAATCCCGGCCACTTCCGGGTACCGCGCTGACGTGCGGGGCTGCGCGCGCAAGCCCCGCTGGTGGGAATCCCGCAGGCAATTAAAGCCAGCGGGGTTCCACTTGAGAGTACTTAACTTGCTCGTTGTGGTCAGTTAATGAGCTGAAGCAGCTGGCAAAAGACGAAGTGTGGGATTTTAGGTTCAAGGCAGTGAGTTTCCCACACTGGGGGAAACAGACTCCCTCCAACCAGGCGTGTTGCAGCCAGCAGCCTGTGGCAGGTGCCAAGGTGCGCTCCACGGGTGAGAGCCCTCACCCACGCAGGAGGCCACCGCGTCACATAGGGCAACCCCTGCCCTCCACCACCCCCCGCCAAGCCAGAGGACAGACCGACACGAAACCGCAGCCCCAGTCCGAGGAACCACACACCTACCCTGCACAACCCCTCAGACCAACACCTGCCAGTTGGGTGGTGTGTGGACACCCTCGGAGGACGAAGAGCATGACCAGCACCAGCAGCCTCACAGTCCACACCGTCCGCCGCAGAGACGTGGATCCCCCCAACACGGTGTTGTTGCACGCCCACCTGCACAGCAGGAGGGAGGGCTACCGCAGAGAGAGACGCGTCGCAGAGGGCACTACCCTCGCCACAGGGTCCACAGACCGAGGCGCAGCACCCCGGACCTCTCCGCGCAGCAGTGCACAGGGAGGCGCAGATTCGCTCGACATGTAGTCGTGGAGATCTGCAGCCTCTTTCATGCCGAGCTGCTCCTGGCTGGCCCCAGCACCAACTGCTTACCTGTCGCTGGCAAAGTCACCACTGCCCTCCACACCTTCTCCTCCGCATCCTTCCAGGGTGCAGCCGGCTACACCGCCGATGTCTCTCAGTCGTCTGCGCGGACGAGCCCTGCAAATACACCTGCACCTACTCTGCAGTAACACGATGGGTGGCATCAGTGGTGGGTCCTCATAGTGATACCCAGGAGCGGGCATTATTGGACACAACGGACAGGATTCGCGGAGACATGGCAGTGGTGGTGTCAATATAATGTGTGCTGTTTGTTGCTCTGAAATTCAATATGGGTAACACCCATGACAAACCCTCAGACACCCTTGTGCACCCCCTTCATGCTGACGAGACGTTTGCCTTACGCTGCCTACTGCACATATGTGATGCATGCCCTGTGGCTGCAGCACAGGTGGTGGCAGGTTGAGTGAGGCTGGCCGTGAGGGAGATGCACGAGAGGGTGAGTATGGGATGGAGCCATGAGATTGTATGAGGATTGGGTTGCGTGTTAGTGGCAGGATGAGTACTGGCGAAGTGAGTAGGTGGAGGTAAGATGAGGACGGGGTGTGAGTGGGTATGAAGGGTGATGTGATAGAATAGTGTGGGCGGTGCCGAAGGAGATTTGGGGTGGGGGCAGTGTTGTGGCAGACGGAGTGTAGGGGAAAGACTTCGTGTTCTCACTGTGGCGGAGCTACTGCGGTCATTGCAGCGCCTCCTGCACTGTATGCAGGTGGGCCATATGTTGGTGGTGCAGGTGACCCCCTCTGCCACCTCGAGCCAGGCCTTCTTGGTGGCAGAGGCAGGCCGCTTCCTCCCGCCCGCCGGGGGGAAGATCTGTGTCCTCCCCCTCCTCCTCACCCCATCTGATGATACCTGGGGTGAGGCATCATTAAACTGGGAGCAGCCTTCCCCCTGGGCTGCTCCATGCTGCAATTTGTTCTATTGGTTGCAGCATCTGTCAGTGGAGGACTGCCCCTTTAACTAGAGAGCCTCCAGCTGACAGATCGAACTGCGCATGCGCAGCCCGACCGACGCGCAGGCCAGCGCCGTGGACCCCGGAGGAGCAGGTAATTGATTCCAATTAGTGTGTTGCCTGCTACGATCGCGTGGGCAACCCACTAATTTCGCCGTTCGCGTTTTCGACGCTCCCGGAGGACCACCCGCTGGGAACCCGCAGGCCTGCTAAATTCGAGCCCAGTGTCTTTTCATATCTAAGATCTGGGTTCAAGTTTTGTTTCTCAGATGGCTCTAGGGATCCTAATATAATATGAATTTGTGGCACGGCTCTACAACAGAAAAAGGCACTAATTGACACAAAGTTAACAATCTCACTCAGAAAAGACAAAAAGATAGAAATTTTTAAAAATCAGTAGGGATGTTAGATGGACTTAGCGAAAAGGTTAAACGGGCAAGGTATTTTTCTGGTTGCTGTGTGTTATGACATTGTAAACATAATGGGAAGATTTTCTTTGAATGTTATTTCTACCGAGATTGTAAATGCATCATTTTATACTACATTTATAAACTTACTTAAAATAGCAAACAAAGGAAATGTCCTTGCTATGTTTGCTTACTATGCTTTCAACTTTGATAACCTAACGGGGCCAGAAATTGTTCATAAAATAAGGTGAGCCTAACAGCGCTCAAATCAAAGAGCAAGTTTCGGCAACCGCAAGTGCACAGTCAAACCTGAAAATCCGGAACTTGCTCTTCAAGATACACTGGTGCTCTGAAAGCTTTGCGTTAAAGCGACCTCGCTGGCTGAAATCAATGGACCAGCGCCAACTTGCTCTCCTGCCCAGCTGGAAACTAAGTAATTTCACCACAAAAAAAGGTACGTTGAGTTATATCAGGTCTAAACTAACTTTTAATGGCGTGGTAAGTATCAATGACTGTCAAACAACATCTCTGGCACTGAAAATTAACTTTTAAAAATGTGGAGTCTCATTACTCCTGATTTTATTATTGTAAACAATTTTACAACACCAAGTTATAGTCCAGCAATTTTATTTTAAATTCACAAGCTTTCGGAGGCTACCTCCTTCCTCAGGTGAACGATGTGAAAATGTCACATGTGAAAATGTGAAAATTTCACATCGTTCACCTGAGGAAGGAGGTAGCCTCCGAAAGCTTGTGAATTTAAAATAAAATTGCTGGACTATAACTTGGTGTTGTAAAATTGTTTACAATTGTCAACCCCAGTCCATCACCGGCATCTCCACATCCTGATTTTATTAGTTTTTGGACATATAAAAAAAATGTAAATTAAAAAATTTAAACTTTTTTTTAACTTTTTCTTTCCGTCTATTTTATCTCAGTCTTTTAATCTGACCCTCTCTTTATTTTGCTTTCTCTATCTCATATTATAGTACATTTACTAACCTTATTGGGTAGTTCCTGGTTTTTAGTCTGCACGGTTTGTCAATGAGTTTCAGTTCCTGTTTCTCACAGTGTTGCTTGCTTCAAGCTGATTAGTTGAGGGGACATGGAGATCCTTTCCCTGCTCACACAGCCCGGGAAGGAATGCTGCTGTTTTTTTAAATAGCATTTCAAGGAAGTTGCCACCAAAAAGAACACGATAACTTAGTGTGTGAATTTAAATCTTATGAGCAGTGACCACTGCTGGTTCGCTACTCAGAGCAATTTATGGGCCATGGTGATCAGAGGAAATCTCCCAGCTTTACTCAGCAGCTGGAGTTACCTGAGAAGGAGTACTTGATGCAGACACTAGGGGGTAGATCTTGACTTTGTGCGATAGTGTATAACGGGCGATAGGAAGTCGACAGCCCGTTTTACATCTCATTGACTTCAATGGATATAAAAATCAGGAGAGATGTAAAACGAGCTGCCGACTTGCTATCACCCATTTTACACTCTCACAAAAAGTTAAGATCTACCCCTAAGAGCTATGTATTCCTGTCAAGAAAAATGGAAGGAATACTCATTTTGCATTGAGCATTATGACTTGCCATTGAAATTGCATATGCACATGTTCAAAGAAATGTGGTACCTGGGGATGCAATTTAATTTGCAAGAATTAAAGAAAAATAGCAATCAAGTAATGCATGTAATAATGGTCTTTTAAGATTTTTCAAACAGCTAACAAGCCAGTTAACTGGTATAAATGTTAAATATTAATTCCTCCAGCTGTGGAGTGTGGAAAAATTAGTAACCACTGGATCAATGCTAAAGACAAAAAGAATGTTTCACAGATGAGGGCCCAGAGGCACTAGTCACCGCTGTAATAGAATGTTTGGAGTAGATTTTTGGTAGGGGAGAACAGTCCCAATAATAAAAAGGAGGCAACTAACATGGCAGGTAGTGACCAATAGAGTGAATGCTGTTTCTGCAATTTGTTTCATGACTTAAAATACAACAGAAGAATAATGCATGAGTATTACTACAAAGTGTCATCACAGATATGTGGCATGAAATAAAATAGGAGTTGTTAAAAATATGCACAAAAATATTGTACTGACACAGAGAAATGTTAGCAAGGATGAAGGAAGAAAGATAGTAGAAGAAAAAATGGCAGGGATATACAAATTACATTATATATGTCAAAATGGCAAAGAACATACTACAGGAAAAAGGCTAAAATGTCAAATAACTGGAGGTCACAGCTTGCAATAGATGCTGGAACCAAACAAGAAACAGTTCACCCTTTATGAGGAAACTATTGTTATGTTGTTCAAGACGGGTAGATTAGGACATGGGCCTACGAGGAAAGTGTAGAACCTGTAATATGATTTATATAATGTTATATTAAGATGTTCACCAAAGTTGTAGTATTGTGCACAATAGCGCATGAAATGAAAAATGCAGTACCCAAATGGATAAGTGTGTTTATTTACTTATAATGTATGATAGGCTATGTTGCAAAAGCAAGGAAAACAGCTGCCCTCAATCTGAAAAAGAAGAGCTTTGCTCATCAAAACCAAACATTATCATTCTCACTTTAAAAAGGCAGAAGTACAGACACACACATTGCAGGAGATTTGGAAACTCATTTTTCAAAAAAGCGCAGCTTGAGTCACAGAGCACTGGTAATAAAGGGCTACCACTAGTGATGGATGATGAGAAGTTAGTGGGAAAGCAACATGTACAAGAATGCAGAAACTATTGCACCTGCTTCCAAATGGAGGCTGGTACAGCACCAAGCCCATATTGAGGTGTCACTTGGCTCCTATGGGGCAACAGTAGAAAGTGATATGGGTTGTGCGAAATAGTCACAGACAAATGGTTACCTGCAATGAAGTCTGCCAATGAGCAGATGGTAACAACAGTGGCATCCGTCATGGAAGTCTCAGTTACTCAGGTCTAGGCACAGCAGTAACATCTCTAATGGATGGTTACAATACCGGTAGGAAACCTTTTAGAGCCCACACCTACAGAAACAATTATAGAAAACTTCTATTCTCCTGGAAAACGGTTGCAGACAACCACGTAAGATGAATCCTGATGCCTCATACATGCCTATTGTTCTACACTCAAAATTGTGAGGAGATGTCCTCCAGCATTGTCAGGAGTGGAGTAACACAGCAACAGGTAATTAGCAATCTTGCCAGCAGCAGTTCCATACCATCATGCACCCATATACAAGTGACAATAGGTACTGCCTCTAGCACTCATGCTGGTACATTGGGGTTAGTTTCAGTGTCATGCTTAATGGAGGACTGCACAGAAAAGGGGCCAACACATATGTAGTTGGCAAGGCAGCCACCCAAGAATGATACTCCTTCAACTAGCACAAAGTAGCAGGGTACACCAAGAAAAGTCACATGGAAATTAACAATCCACAAGGGAGACGTTCACCTGCAATATACATTGAACACTAACACAGCATGCACTAAAAAACACAATATAATTCACTTTTATTATCCCATGTGGTTTGTCATTCTTTTATTCTGCAAACATGAAAATGGCAGTTGTCCAAAAGTAAACCTAACAGAACATATGTATTTCTCTATAAAAAAGTAAACAGCAAACAGCAGTTCACTAATTATAAATATGCCCAATAGAAGATAATAGTTTCCAAATGCAGATCTCACTGGAAGAACAGACAAATGAAACTGTCATGTTTTGAGAGTTTTTTCCACAGAAAGGATTTGGAAAATAACATTTATTTTTAAATGTTGGGTTTTTAAAGCAAAGTGTGTTCACACAAGTTAAAAATGGGTGGTTAAAATATTAGCAAGCTAAGCTATGATGTAGTTTCCCCATAGACTGTAAACAATAAGAAATTCATCAGCCTGTCTTGGCAGTCAATAAACGCCTCACAGCCATTGTGCTAGAATATCTCCGGTTCCTTCTGGCTATCAGCACAGAGTGATAAAAGACAGAGACACAGGCGGTCAGTCAGGACTTCAAACAGAAAGCTATGAGGACAAGTTTTGACCAGGCTTAGATGTTTAGCATGAAGAAGGGTAGATAGCAGTCATGGGAGTGAATTTCCATGGAGTTTCACCCACTCGTCGTCATAAATTTGGCAGAATTGCTGTGGAATACCCAGAAAAACAGTGTAAACATCATTTATCCAGGGTTTCCATGGCTTTTCCACCAAAGCTATGGCAAATGAGCAGGAGAACCCTTGTGGAAATTCACCCCCATTTTGTTTAAGTCAAGTGAGACATCCCATTAATGGGAGGAAGCACGTATTCATTATTTTGTATATGTGAAGAGAAGTTGTACTAATTGAACTAAGCGACTCTGATCATAGCTGTTGCTCTGTCTGTTCCCTCACTGTGAAATAAAGCAGCTTGGCGATTCATGTCTGATCTCGTCTCACCAAATATTTTCTTGGTCTGCCTTCAAAGAGATTTAAGAAGTGCACATGAAAGACATGAGTATCTGGTTCAGATCACAAGTGGATACTACTGTTACACCTCTGGATTACACTATCAAGTAGTTAAATATTGAGTAGTACAGGCACACCCTTAAACATTAGACACACAGACCACTTATGGAAGTGACTAGCCCTGCTGTACCTAAGAGAATTGCTAAAGCAAGACCCTAAACTTGTAAAAGAAACTTCATGCACCCTTGTGTTTTGCCGGCAGTGACTGTTGCTATTGGGTGCTGCACATCATCTGCTCTTCCATGACTTGCAGCTTCTCCTCATTCAAGTTTGTCATGGGACTTCTGTCCATTGAAACATTGTGCAGGTTTGCAAAATACCATTTTGATTTTGCATACCTTCTATGGGACATATTGTAAGTTTTCTCCTGATCAGTTCAACCATAAAAAAAATGTGTTTCAGCACCATAAATAAGGGCTCAGGTTCACCTATATGCCTTGTATCTTCTTTCTGCTCAGATGCAGAGGTTGTGTAGATTTGTTATTAACTGTTGCTGCACAGCATAGCTTACACTTTTGGGGAACCAGCTATTTATCCTTCTCCTTTAAAGAACCCTGTCATATTTGCTTGCCTGAGAATAAAAACAATACACCCTAGAAGGTGTGCTTTATACTGTATTATTTTCTTGTCGAGGTGACATGCCACAGGCACATTTTAAGTGATTAATGACAATTCTTGTTAGGTGGGCTATGGTGGTTGATGGGTGTACAAATAGCTATGTGATTGCTGTGTATCTTGGGAGAGCAACCAATTTAGAACAACTTATGCTGCTTCTGCTGCGACTGCTGGTCATTGATGATATCTATGTAGGTGGATGTGTAACTGAACAGGGCTTTAGTGACATCTTTAATGGAGCACTGCTCAGAAAAGGGGCCGATTCATGATATCCTTTATTCTTGGAAGGATTCTGTGGCATAAAAGTTGATGTAATAGTAACCTTCACTACTACTAATGGGACCAAGATGAGGAAAACTTTCTTCACTCAGAGGGTTATGAATCTTTGGAATTCTCGACCCCAGAGGGCTGTGGATGCTCAGTCATATACTCGCTGAGTATATTCAAAACTGAGATCGATTGATTTTTGGACGCTAAGGGAATCAAGGCATATGGGGATAGGGTGGGAAAGTGGAATTGAGGTAGAAGATCAGCCATGATTTTATTGAATGGCGAAGCCGGCTCAAGGGGCCGTATGGCCTACTCCTGTTCCTATTTCTTATGTTCTTATAACAGTTCAGTAAGGATGTTGACTGTACCTGTACCTCCTTGTGGACTAAATGGCACACCTCCACCACAGCATCCATACGAATATAGGAACTGGAGTTGTCATTTCAGCCTCTTAGGCCTATTCTGGCACTCAATCAGATCATGGCTAATCTGTACCATAACTCCATTTACCCACCATTGATACATAGGGCTCGATTTTAGGGTCGGGTTTCCGGCGGGTTACCAGCGGGGTGGCCCCGAAAATCCCGATCTCCGGTCACGTGACCGGATCGCGACGAAATCCCGGCCACTTCCGGGTACCGCGCTGACGTGCGGGGCTGCGCGCGCAAGCTCCGCTGGTGGGAATCCCGCAGGCAATTAAAGCCAGCGGGGTTCCACTTGAGAGTACTTAACTTGCTCGTTGTGGTCAGTTAATGAGCTGAAGCAGCTGTCAAAAGAGGAAGTGTGGGATTTTAGGTTCAAGGCAGTGAGTTTCCCACACTGGGGGAAACAGTACCTTTCAAACCAGGCGTGTTGCAGCCAGCAGCCTGTGGCAGGTGCCAAGGTGCGCTCCACGGGGGAGAGCCCTCACCCACGCAGGAGGCCACCGCGTCACATAGGGCAACCCCTGCCCTCCACCACCCCCCGCCAAGCCAGAGGACAGACCGACACGAAACCGCAGCCCCAGTCCGAGGACCCACACACCTACCCTGCACAACCCCTCAGACCAACACCTGCCAGTTGGGTGGTGTGTGGACACCCTCGGAGGACGAAGAGCATGACCAGCACCAGCAGCCTCGCAGTCCACGCCGTCCGCCGCAGAGACGTGGATCCCCCCAACACGGTGTTGTTGCACGCCCACCTGCACAGCAGGAGGGAGGGCTACCGCAGAGAGAGACGCGTCGCAGAGGGCACTACCCTCGCCACAGGGTCCACAGACCGAGGCGCAGCTCCCCGGACCTCTCCGAGCAGCAGTGCACAGGGAGGCGCAGATTCGCTCGACATGTAGTCGTGGAGATCTGCAGCCTCTTTCATGCCGAGCTGCTCCTGGCTGGCCCCAGCACCAACTGCTTACCTGTCGCTGGCAAAGTCACCACTGCCCTCCACACCTTCTCCTCCGCATCCTTCCAGGGTGCAGCCGGCTACACCGCCGATGTCTCTCAGTCGTCTGCACGGACGAGCCCTGCAAATACACCTGCACCTACTCTGCAGTAACACGATGGGTGGCATCAGTGGTGGGTCCTCATAGTGATACCCAGGAGCGGGCATTATTGGACACAACGGACAGGATTCGCGGAGACATGGCAGTGGTGGTGTCAATATAATGTGTGCTGTTTGTTGCTCTGAAATTCAATATGGGTAACACCCATGACAAACCCTCAGACACCCTTGTGCACCCCCTTCATGCTGACGAGACGTTTGCCTTACCCTGCCTACTGCACATATGTGATGCATGCCCTGTGGCTGCAGCACAGGTGGTGGCAGGTTGAGTGAGGCTGGCCGTGAGGGAGATGCACGAGAGGGTGAGTATGGGATGGAGCCATGAGATTGTATGAGGATTGGGTCGCGTGTTAGTGGCAGGATGAGTACTGGCGAGGTGAGTAGGTGGAGGTAAGATGAGGATGGGGTGTGAGTGGGTATGAAGGGTGATGTGACAGAATAGTGCTGGCGGTGCCGAAGGAGATTTGGGGTGGGGGCAGTGTTGTGGCAGACGGAGTGTAGGGGAAAGACTTCGTGTTCTCACTGTGGCGGAGCTACTGCGGTCATTGCAGCGCCTCCTGCACTGTATGCAGGTGGGCCATATGTTGGTGGCGCAGGTGACCCCCTCTGCCACCTCGAGCCAGGCCTTCTTGGTGGCAGAGGCAGGCCGCTTCCTCCCGCCCGCCGGGGGGAAGATCTGTGTCCTCCACCTCCTCCTCACCCCATCTGATGATACCTGGGGTGAGGCATCATTAAACTGGGAGCAGCCTTCCCCCTGGGCTGCTCCATGCTGCAATTTGTTCTATTGGTTGCAGCATCTGTCAGTGGAGGACTGCCCCTTTAACTAGAGAGCCTCCAGCTGACAGATCGTACTGCGCATGCGCAGCCCGACCGACGCGCAGGCCAGCGCCGTGGACCCCGGAAGAGCAGGTAATTGATTCCTATTAGTGTGTTGCCTGCTACGATCGCGTGGGCAACCCACTAATTTCGCCGTTCGCGTTTTCGACGCTCCCGGAGGACCACCCGCTGGGAACCCGCAGGCCTGCTAAATTCGAGCCCATATTCCTTGATACCTTTACCTAACAAAAATCTCAATCTCAGTCTTGAAAATATCAATTGGCCCAGTGTCACAGCCTTTAGGGAAGAGAATTCCATATTTCCACCACCCTTTGTGTGAAAAAGTGCTTTCTGATTTAACTCCTAAATGGCCTAGCTCTAATTTTAAGATTGTGCCCCCTTGTTCTAGATTCACTTAGCAGAGGAAATACTTTCTCTGTATCTAACTTTTCAAATCCCCTTACCATTTTAAATACCTTAATTAGTTCACTTCCTCAACTTTCTAAACTCAAGGGAATACAATCCAAATTTATGCAACCTGCCCTCATAATTTAATCCTCTAAGCCCCAGTATTATTCTGGTGAAACTGTGTTGTACTCCTTTCAAGGCCAATATATTCTTGAGGTGCAGTGCCCAAAACCTAACCCAGTACTCTAGATGGTGTCTGACCAAGCTGTTGTACAACTGAAGTATCGTTTCCTCCCCTTTGCATTCCAACCCCTTTGAGATAAAGGCCAACATTCCATTAGTCTTCTTGATTACCTTTTGTACCTGTGCACTAGGTTTTAGTGATTTGTGTACTTGGACACCCAAATCCCTTTGTTCTTATTCTCTCACCCTTAAGAAAATATTCTGATTTGTCTTTCTTGGATCCAGAGTGAATGTCCTCAAACTTCCCCACATTAAACTCCATCTGCTATAATTTTCTCCACTCACTTAATCTGTCTATGTCCCTTTGTAACTTCCTGCTCCCATCTACACAACTTACTGTACTTCCTAACTTACTGTAATCTGCAAACTTGGATGTATAACTCTCTATTTCTTCATCCAAATCATTATATATATGGTGAAAAGCTGTGGCCTTGATACAGACCCCTGGGGAACACCACTTGTCAAATCCAATGAATGAGAGTACATTCCCTTTATCCTTACCCTCAGTCTCCTACCTCACATCAATTACCAACCCTTGTCACAAGGTTCCTCCAATTCCATATGCTTTTATTTTTGCTAATAATCTCTTGTGCAGAACCTTATCAAATACCTTCTGGAAGTCCATATAGACAACATCCATAGACACTCCTCTTTCCACCATGTTAGTTACTTCCTCAAAAAATTCAACTAGATTAGTCAGACATGACCTACCTTCACAAATCCATACTGACTCTCTTTAATCAGCTCATGCTTGTCCAAGTGCTCAGTCAATCTGTCCTTGATGATAGATTTCCAGTAATTTTGATACAACTGATGTTAAACTGACCGGTCTGTAGCATCCTGTTTTTTCCCTCCCACCCTCCCTTCTTAAATAATGGAGTGACATTTGCAATTTTCCGATTCAAAAGTATAATTCCTAAATCTGGAGCTGATTTGTTAGCGTCCATTTCGCGCTATTGCCAAAGACCAATTTCATCCCCAAATTCTTCAACTTATCCAAACAAAATTTTCATATATATCTGTAGCTCTACCAGAGAGAAAAACTGCAATGTAAAATTTATGTATTTGTATTCCTTATAATCATTTTGCATTGTATTTTACAGGGTGGCGTGAGCATAGGGATGTTGCACATTTTAGTTTCCATAAGTCCAGACTTTATGTCAATATCTACATTCTTCAATAAAAAAACAAGTGAAATATAACTGTTCAAAGTGTTAGTTATTTCAAGGGAGTTGCAGCTGCTTGATATGTAATTGTAGTTTTTTTAGGTGATCGAAATTAGTGATAATTAAACTGGAAAGTTATTACAGTAGATTTAATGCTGAACGAGTGTAAATAATCTAATATCTGTGGACTCATTCTCAACACATTCTTGTGCACTGATAGACTTATTCAGCATCAACTGACAGTGATTAATGGATATACAGAATGTTACCATTCATGAGCAATTGTAGCCTGAAGCTAGAATACTTATAGCTGAAAGCCTGGTGTTTCCTCATCATTTGTGCTCAGATATGCATGTACCCTGGGCACAAACAAATTACGTGGCTTAAAAGATCTCAGAATGTTGGGCGTAAGTGAGTTACTACAATACGCCCAAGTCTCCTCGATTTTTTACGCCCATCTATCAAACCCTTGTCAGAATAAGTCTCCGCCCACAAAACTGGCCACGGCCCCAACTCTCAAATATGAGTATCGTCGAATTGCGTTTGTTCTGGGGGGGGTGGGGGTCTCTCAAAATTGTGACCAGATTTTCAGGTGCAGCAGGAAACAGTCATTTTTCTGATATTTTAATTGCAATTTTTTGAGTGTTTTTTAAAATTTATACATACATTGTATTTTCTGTTTCTTTTAATGCATTTTTATAGCGTAAGTATAAATCACATTTAAAATTGAAAAGCATCCCTGATTGCAGGTTTTTAAACATGCTATGCCTGATGTGCATGAATGATGGTTAAATGAGTAGAAACTTAAATTTTAACACTAAAAGAAGAAACATACTGGTGTGGGTTCGACGTTTCCTTGGGCCCTAATTGTTTATGCTGATTTATGCCCATTTACGCCCATTTTAAGTTCGGCCTTATTCTAATGAGATCAGGAGAATGCTTGGGTGTAACTTGACATCGGCAAAATGGCTGCAACATGGGACGCATTTTCAGGTCTAACTAGTTGGGATGCGCCCAAGGAGGAAACTCCAGGTTGAATACTTACAATACAATATTTTCATTTTATATTATTATTTATAGTTAAATAGAAAAACGTATGGCGATTTGGGAAGCAGAGAAGTAGAGTTGGTTGGAGCTTAGGAGTTTCTCTGCAGTACAGGTTGAGCAGCTGGAAGGTGCAAAACTGAGGTGTTACAACATCACCACTGGCAAAAGGATATAATTACATTGTGACAAGTTTCTAATATCAGTTTCCGATTATAAATGTGGACAGTGGACTTTATAATGGAAATGTTGACGAGAAATACATACAGATGCTAGAATTTTCATATATTACTAATCCGTTTCCTGTGGCATTGCATACAGTAAGTCATAGAATATGTTCACTCTCTTACCTGTCTCTTCTAATTGCTGTTTCTCTCTCTATCTCTCCTGTTCTGCCTCCATATCTCTCTTTTGTCTTCTGCTTCTGTCTTATTTAGTCTTATTGTTCCTCTCTACCCTCTTCTACTTCTCTTTCTGTTTCTTTCTTTTCTTCTTTCCTTTTGGGTGGGAGGTGAAGGGTGGTATTGCACCATGCAATGGGGAAAGGAGTCACCAGTAGCCGCAGGATATATTTGGGGTGGGAGGTGTGGGGAAATTGTGACTCTTAATGAGCCCCTTCCCATCCCATCATCCTAATATTTGTGCCTCCCCCACTTGCTCACTTCTTCTTTCCCAATATTCCTTCCCCTTCCTGCAACTCTGTCACTCTCATAGAAACATAGGAACAGGAGTAGGCCATTTAGTCCCTGGAGCCTGTTCCGCCATTCAATGAGATCATGGCTGATCTGTGACCTAACTCCATAGACCCGCCTTAGCCCCATATCCCTTAGTAACTTTGGATAACAGAAATCTATTAATCTCAGATTTAAAATTCACAATTGAGCTAGCATCAACCGCCATTTGCAGAAAAGAGTTCCAAACTTCTACCACCCTTTGCGTGTAGAAATGTTTCCTAACTTCACCCCTGAAAGTCCTGGCTCTAATTTTTAGTCTATGTCCCCTAGTCCTAGACTCCTCAACCAGCGGAAATAGTTTCTCTCTATCAACCTTATCAGTTCCCCTTAATATCTTGAAAACGTCTATCAAATCACACCTTAATCTTCTTAATTCCAGTGAATCCTAGTATGTGTAATCTCTCTGCATAATATAACCCTTGGAGTCCAGGTATCATTCTAATAAATCTATGCTGCACTCCCTCCAAGGCCAATATATCATCCTTAAGCTGCGGTGCCCAGAACTGAATACAGTATGCCAGGTGTGGTCTAACCAGAGCTTTGTATAACTGTAGCATAACTTCTACCCCCTTGTATTCAAGTCCTCTAGATATAAAGACCAACATTCCATTAGCCTTTTTGATTATTTTCTGTACTTGCCCATGATATTTTAATGATCTATGTACCTGGAAGTCTAAGTCTCTTTGGACCCCCACTGTTTTGAGCTTTTCACCATTTGGAAAGTTCTCTGATCTATTCTTTTTTGGTCCAAAGTGGATGACCTCAAATTTGCCTACATTGAAATCCATTTGCCACAGTTTTACCCATTCACTTAGCCTATTAATATCTCTCCATAATTTTATGCTTCCATATACACTGCTTACAATGCTGCCTATCTTTGTGTCATTGGCAAACTTGGCTAAGTGACTCTCTATCCCATCATCTAAGTCGTTAATAAATACAGTGAATAGTTGAGGCCCCAACACAGATACCTGTGGGACACCACTAGTCACATTCTGCCAATTTGAGTACCTGCCCATTATCCCTACTCTCTGCCTCCTGCTGCTCAGCCAATTTCCTAACCAGGTCAATAATTTGCCTTCAATTTTTTTTATTATTCGTTCATGGAATGTGGGCATCGCTGGCAAGGCCAGCATTTATTGCCCATCCCTAATTGCCCTTGAAAAGGTGGTGGTGAGCCGGCTTCTTGAACCGCTGCAGTCTGTGTGGTGAAAGTTCTCTCACAGGGCTGTTAGGTAGGGAATTCCAGGATTTTGACCCAGTGACGATGGAAAATTGTCAATATATTTCCAAGTCGGGATGGTGTGTGACTTGGAGGGGAACGTGCAGGTGGTGTTGTTCCCATGTGCCTGCTGCCCTTGTCCTTCTTGGTGGTAGAGGTCGGGGGTTTGGGGGGTGCTGTCGAAGAAGTTGATTCTTAACTACCCACTGAAATGGCCTCGCAAGCCACTAGTTGTCCATCCTGCTACAAAAAGTCTGTGGGAGTACCTTCACCACATGGACTGCAGTGGTTCAAGAAGGTGGCTCACCACCACCACCTTCTCAAGGGCAATTAGGGATGGACAATAAATGCTGGCCTTGCCAGTGACACCCACATCCCGTGAATGAATTTTAAAAAATAGTGGAGTGACTTGTGCAATTTTTCAATCTAAAGGAATGGTTCCTGAATCGAGAGAACTTCGGAAGATTAAAGTTAGGACATCTTCAATGTTCTTACCTACTTCCTTTAATGCCTTGGGATGGAAACCATCTTGTCCTGGGGATTTGTCACTCTTTAGTACCATTATTTTCTTCATTACTATTAATTTGCTTACATTAATTATGGTGTGTCCCCATCCCTGATTCAAAATTTGTTTCCTTGGGGCATCCAGCATGTTATCCTCTTCCTCCACTGTAAATACTAATGCAGAGTAATTACTTAACATGTCTGCCATTTCCTTACTTTCATTTGCAATATCACCATTATCAGTTTTTAAGGGGCCCACATTGCTCTTGACCACCCTCTTTTTCCGAATATAATTGTAATATTTTTCATGTTGATTTTGATATCTGTTGCAAATTTCTTTTCATACTCCCTTTCTGTAGCTCTTCCTATCTGTTTTGTCACTCTTTGCTGTTCTTTGTACCTCTCCCAGCACTAGGATCTGTGCTATTTTTTGCATTTTTGTATGCTTTTTCTTTTAGTTTTATGTTGCCCCTTACCTCTTTTGTTGTCCACGGCTGTTTTTTTTGACAAGTAGAGCTCTTGCCCTTTACGGGTAAAAACTGCTTCTGTATCACATTAAATTCTTTTTTGAACACCTCCCGCTGATCTTCTGTCGTTTTACCCATTAACGGATTTGCCCAGTTTACTGTGGACAGTTTCTGTCTCATCCCATTGAAGTCAGCCTTATCTAAATTTAGAATCTTAGTAGCTGTTATGGGTTTCTCCCTTTCAATCACAACGTTGAACTCAATCATATTATGATCACTATTAGATAAATGCTCATGCACCGTTACGTTGTTAACTAAATCTGGCTCATTACTCCACATTAAATCTAATATGGCCTGCTCCCTTGTTGGTTCTACGACATATTGTTGCAGAAAGCTGTCCTAAGCGCCCTCAAAAAATTAGCTACCTTTCTGATATAAGCTCGTCTGCTTATCCCAAACTATATGAAAGTTAAAATCCCCCATTAAAACCACACTGCCGTTGCTACATACTTGTCTAATGTCTGCATTTATACATTCTGCCACTTCGCAGCTGCTACCAGGTGGTCTACACACAGCTCCCACTACAGTCTTAAATCCTTTTCTATTTCTTAACTCTACCCATAAAGTTTCCACTGCCTGCTAACCTATCGTTATATCCTCTCATCATTACCCCTACTTCTTCCCCTTTGAACCATTCACCCAACTCCTCTATCCTCCCTTCCCCCTGCAGTGCTGTCACTCATTTGTAACCCTCCATTTAGTTCCCCATTCCCACTTAGTCCACCTAAGAGTGGAGTACAGGAGGCTGGAGGCCCTTTCACCCTGAACCTGTTTGTCTCCTGCCTGTCCTCTATCCTCTCTTTCTATCTATTTCCCTCAAAGAAGCTTTGTTTACTTTCAGAATTTTAAAAGCCAGCTTTCCACTCTGAATTCCTCTTCAAATAAGGTTGGCACAAATGGAAGACATTGTAAGAGTTCTCAGGAAAGTAGACATTTACTTGTTTAACATTAGTGTACTAAGGCACTGCTCTTCATTCATTTCTAGGTAGCTGTCCCACATTGTGTGCCACCTTACATCATAAGCAGCTCTTTCCTGCTCTATCTGGTCCTCTTCAGTCAATTGCAATGCTGGTGGAGAACAGAATCCAATCGCCATCGCGTCGGAAAAGTGAAGGTTGCAGTTCAAAGTTACAATAACTCACCCGTCAATAAGCAGGCAGGTAATCAGACAGCAGGCTCCACTATGATAGATACACATGAGGGCTTACAACTCTTAGCCTTGCAGTATCATGCACTCTCCACTTAAGCACCTATTTTGCCAGCAATCATAAGATCAACTATATTAATATACATCTTCATTGTAGTAGTGGACAGCAATCACTTACGCTGAAAAGCAATTTGGCAGCATGTGATAAACGAATAGGAACAGTGCACCACATTGCCCTTCCAACAATACATCTTTTGTAACCCTCCGATAGCACAGTATCACACTTGAAATTGACAGTAATTTCCAGATTCATTTGATTTGTCATAACATTTTATATTTTTTCTTTAGTTCTTATACAATAATCTTACCTTTCATTGTCAATTGCCACATATTGTCACTACTTTGTATAATTTTTTTTAATGTATAAATTTTCTTGTAAATACCAGTCGCATTCAAATGTTTGCAGATCCCTCTTTGCTCAAAGCACAATCAAAATTCCCACAATGGTGTAGTTGCAGTCAGTACTATAAATGGCTCATTTCCTTTGGAATGATTTGATGCAAAATAGTTAATCTCTAGTGTTTCTCTATACAGGTTTGAAACCCTATTATTGGCATATAATGATTATAGTCACTTTTTAAGCTGGCAAACTAAATCTAACCTTAACAGGAATTCATTGCATAATACTGTAGAATAAAGTACTTTAACCATGTAATACCTGTTGCAGCTTTTATTTTATTTTTGGGACTGTAGAGCTAATTTAATAATTATGCATAAACCACATAATAGTCAATACTGTAATGCAACTAATAAGAATTGTTTTAGTTATACAAAGGAGAAAATATATGTTACAGTCAAATGTCAGAATTTGCTTATTGGAATATATCTTGTAAAATCTCAAAGAATCAAAACTGTTATAGAATCATAGATTGGTTACAGTACAGAAAGAGGCCATTCGGCCGATCGAGCCCGTGCTGGCTCTTTGTAAGAGCAATCCAGTTAGTCCCTTCCCCCGTTCTTTCTACGTAGCCCTGCAAATTTTTTCTCCTCAAGTATTTATCCAATTCCTTTTTGAAAGCATTTCAGGCAGCACGTTCCAGATCATAACTACTAGCTGCATAAAAAAGTTTTTTCTCATGCCACCATTGGTTCTTTTGCCAATCACCGTAAATTTGTGTCCTCTGGTTCTCGACCCTTCCGCCAGTGGGAACAGTTTCTCTTTATTTACTTTATCTAAACCCTTCATGAATTTGAACATTTATATCAAAACTCCTCTTAACCTCTGCTCTAAGGAGAACAGCCCCAGCTTCTCCAGTCTATCCATGTAATTGAAGTCCCTCATCCCTGGAACCATTCTAGTAAACCATTTCTGCACCATCTTTAAGGCCTTCATTCCTTCCTAAAGTGCGGTCCCCATAATTGGACACAATGGGGAAAAATTGTATAAGGCCTATTACTGGGTGTAGATAGCGCAATCCACTATTAACCCGCGCCTAACGGTCACTGCGCAGGCAGGACGAGAACTTTGTCCGGCCTGTGGACTTAGCTTCAAGCAGCATTGAAAAGTAGGCCTTACAGGACGATGGAAGTAAATGCACACTTTCCACCAGCAGGGGGAGCCACAATCTCTTTAAGGTAGGATGTCTCTTAAAATCTCTTAAAGGTAGCCGGTACCTGTTATTTGCTAAAAAATAACAGTCTGCTGTCTGCACAGAGTCTGAATGGAGATCAGACATCACACATGTAAAACACAGATGCAGGTCCCGTCCCAATGTTTACAAACTGATGAGACATATTAAAACATTGAATAAAGGTTGCGCACTACTAAATCCCACATCCTCCAATCTGCATGCTAGACCTCACCCATCTGCCGATCTGAGTTAGTACCAGGCCTATGAGACTGTGTGCACCAAGGTTCCCTGCTGATGCACTAGAGGCCTTGGTGCAAGAAGTGGACAGAAGGAGGGACATCCTATATCCGCAGGGGGGTGAGGGGAGTGCAAAAGACCCTCCAGACATTTGCACAAAAGACAGTGGAAGGCAATGAAGGGGGATGAAGTCAATGCCAGGCGCAAAGCATCATGAACATGGATGCAGTGCAGGAAGAAGTTCAATGCTTTGACACGAGTGGTCAAGTGAGTGAGGTTAATCGTCAACTGGCATCTGCTACCAACTACACCACTAGCCACATTCACTGCTCCACACACTACACCCCCATCCCCCACATACCAACAAACTCTTTCCATCAGTACGCAACTCTTCCAATCAGATGCTTCTTCTCATCCTTACACATTACCACTGTTGCAAGCCGTACACCCACAACTCACAGGCCATACACGCTGGCAGCTATTCCACCATGATAGGCACATCACCCAGACACATGTCTCGCTTTCTTGCAGGAGAAGGCGGCGCAGAACAGGAGGCAGCTAGTGGCAGTGGCATTTAGCCCCTCGAGCCTGTCAGCCAATCAATGAGATCATGGATGATCTGTGACCTAACTCCAAATACCCGCTTTAGCCCCATACCCTTAATACCCTTGGTTAACAGAATATATTTAAGAAGGAGCTATATAGATTTCTAGATGCAAAAGGCATCAAGGGGTATGGGGAGAGAGCGGGAATTGAGATAGAGGATCAGCCATGATCATATTGAATGGCAGAGCAGGCTTGAAGGGCCGAATGGCCTACTCCTGCTCCTATTTTCTATGATTCTATGTTTCACAGAAATCTATCAATCTCAGATTTAAAATTCACAAGTGAGCTAGCCTCAGCTGCCGTTTGCAGAAGAGCGTTCCAAACTTCTGCCACCCTTTGCGTGTACAAGCGTTTCCTAACTTCACCCCTGCACGTCCTGGCTCTAAATGTTAGGCTATGTCCCCGCGTCCTAGTATTCAAGTCTAGGAGACTGCCAAAAACAGTTACAAATGCATCAGCAGCCAGAAGCAATAATCCAGCCACTAACCTGTAAGTCCTGCATGGTCCCTTTAAATAGCGCTGGTGGGGGGTCCTGCAGGCACTTTAAGACATGTTCAGATTATCGTGGTTATGACAGTGCATTGAGTTGAGCGTTAAGTCCCAAATGGTGTGTCTCATTTTAAATCAGTGTTGCATGCTGATTGTATCCATTGTCTCCTTACTTTACATGCCGCCAGCGTTCAGTATTTGCGCATGCGCTAATACCTATACCAAGATGGCGTCCGGTGCACGTCACGCTGGAAACGTGTGTGCGCAGCCAAGAAGCCACCTTGGCACTTCGGGAGGCTGTGTAGCACCAAAACAACGGGCGCTACACAGCCTAATTTCTAGCCTAATACTCCAGCTGTGGCCGAACCAGTGTATTATAAAGGTTCAACATAACTTCCTAGCTTTTGTACTCTATGCCTCTATTTATAAAGCCCAGGATCCTATTTGCTTTTTTAACCACTTTCTCAACCTGTCCTGCTACCTTCACAGATTTGTGCACATATACCCCCAGGCCTCTCTGTTGCTGCTCCCCCTTTAGAATTGTACCATTTAGTTTATATTGCCTCTCCTCATTCTTCCTGCCAAAATGTATCACTTCTCACTTCTCTGCGTTAAATTTCATCTTCCATGCGTCCATCCATTCTACCAGCCTGTCTATCACTATCCTCCTCACTGTTTACTACACTTCCAAGTTTTGTGTCGTCTGCAAATTTTGAAATTGTGCCTTGTACACCCAAGCCCAAGTCATTAATATATATCAAAGAAAGCAGTGATCCTTGTACCAACCCCTGAGGAACACCACTGTATACCTTCCTTCAGTCTGAAAAGCAACCGTTCACCACTACACTCTGTTTCTTGTCACTTAGCCATTGTCGTATCCATGCTGCCACTGCCCCTTTTATTCCATGGACTTCAATTTTGCTGACAAGACTATTATGTGGCACTTTATCAAAGACCTTTTGAAAGTCCATATATAAAATATCACTGCATTGCCCTCGCAACTCTCTCTGTTACCTCATCTGCAAATTCAATCAAGTTAGTTGAACACGATTTGCCTTTAAAAAATCCATGCTGGCTGTTCTTTATTAATCAAAACTTATCCAAGTGATTATTAATTTTGTCCCGGATTATCATTCTAAAAGCTTCCCCACCACCGAGGTTAAACTGACTGACCTGTAGTTGCCAGGTTTACTCTTACACACTTTTTTGAACAAGGGTGTAACATTTGCAATTCTCCAGTCCTTTGGCACCATCCCCATATCTCAGGATGATTGGAAGATTATGGCCGGCACCTCTTCAATTTCCACCCTTACTTCCCTCAGCAACCTAGAATGCATCCCATGCGCACCGGTTGACTTATCTACTTTAAATACAGCCAGCCTTTCTAGTATCTCCTCTTTATCAATTTTTAGCCCATCCGATATCTCAACTACCTCCTCTCCTCTTTTACTGTAACTTTGGCAGCATCTTCTTCCTTGGTAAAGACAGATGCAAAGTATCCATTTAGAACCTCAGCCATGCCCTCTGCCTCCACGCGTAGGTCTCCTTTTTGGTCCCTAATCGGCCCCACTCCTCCTCTTACTACCTGTTTACTATTTATATGGCTATAGAAGACTTTTGGATTCCCTTTTATGTTGGCCGTCAGTCTATTCTCATACTCTCTCTTTGCCTCTCTTATTTCCTTTTTCACTTCTTCTCTGTACTTTCTATATTCAACCTGGTTCTCACTTGTATTATCAACCTGACATCTGTTATACACCCCATTTTTCTGCTTCATCTTACCTCGATCTCTTTCGTCATCCAGGGAGCTCTGGCTTTGTTGCCCTACCTTTCCCCCTCGTAGGAGTGTACCTAGACTGTACCCAAACCATCCCTTCTTTAAAGGCCAGCCATGGTTCAAATATAGTTTTGCCTGCCAATCTTTGATTCCAATTTACCCAGTCCAGATCCGTTCTCAACCCACTGAAATTGGACCTCCTCCAATTAAGTATTTTTAAGTATTGTCCTTTTCCATAATTAATCTAAACCTTATGATGCTATGATCGCTGTACCCTAAATGTTCCCCTGCTGGCACTTACTCCAATTGACCCCCTTCATTCCCCAGAATTAGATCCAGCAATACCTCCTTCCTTGTTGGGCCGGAAACATATTAATCAAGGAAGTTTTCCTGAATAAACTTCATAAATTCCTCCCCCTCTTTGCCCTTTACACTATTATTATGCCGGTCTATATTAGGATAGTTGAAGTCCCCCATTATCACTACTATATAGTTCTTGCACTTCTCTGTAATTTCCCTGCAAATTTGCTCCTCTATATCCTTCCCACTAGTTTGTGGCCTATAGAATGCACCCACTAGTGTAATGGCGCCTCTATTGTTTCTTAACTCTAACCAAATAGATTCTGTCTTTGATGCCTCAAGGTCATCCTCTATCTCCAGCACTGCAATATTCTCCTTAATCAATACTGCCTCCCCCTCCCCACTCCTTTTTTTCCAGGTCTCCATTATTACCACTGCATCATATTCCCATGTGGCTATTTGCACCTGCAGCTCGCCAACCTTATTTACCATGCTACGTGCGGTTACACACATGCTCTCTAAATCTATCTTAGACCTTCTTGTGTTCTCTCTTAGTCTGATCCCACCTAATACTGTACTATTTCTCACTCTAGTGCTGTCTGTCTCTTCCAATCCTTTCTCCTTTCTAATGCTACAACCTGGTGCCCATCCCCCTGTCAAATTAGTTTAAACCCTCCCCCACAGCACTAGTGAACCTCCCCGCGAGGACATTGGTCCCAGCTCTGTTGAGGTGCAATGTGTCCGTCTTGGACAGGTTCCTCCTGCCCCAGAACTGGTCCCAATGCCCCAAGAATCTGAAGCCCTTTCTCTTGCACCATGTCTCTAGCCACGCATTAACCTGCCTTTTCTTCCTATTTCTGAACTCACTAGCGCGTGGCACGGGGTGCAATCCAGAGATTACTACCTTTGAGGTCCTGCTTTTTAACTTCTTCCCTAGCTCCTGAAACTCTGATGGCAGGACCTCCTCCCTTTTCTTTCCTATGTCATTGGTTCCCACACGGACCACAACTTCTGGCTGTTCCCCTTCCCCCCCCTGCAGAATGTTCCGTACTCTCTCCGTGATGTCCTTTACCCTGGCACCAGGGAGGTAACACACCATGCGGGACTCACGTCAGCGGTCACAGAAACGCCCGTCTGTCCCTCGGACTATCGAATCCCCTATGACTACTGCATTTCTACACTTCACTGTGTCTCCACTGTGCAGTCCTTTGCCCCACGGTGCCATGCTCAGGACTGCACTCCTTCGAGGTGTCATCACCCTCACTGGTATTCAATGCTGAATACCAGTTTGAGAGTGCCACACACCCAGAAGATTCCTGCACTGCCTGCCTCTTCCTACCCTTTCGGATGGCCACCCATTTGCTATCCTGAACTCTCTGTGGCTGCGGGGTGACCATCTCCTGAAACGTATGATTTAGGAAAATTTCAGCCTCCCTTATGCCCTGCAGTGACTCCAGCCATCCCTCAAGCTCAGAAACCCTTAGCTTGAGCTCGAGCACATTTGGCCCTCCAGGACACATGAAGCGTCCTGAAGTTTCCATATGGATCAGGAATTGCAGGCAATGGGTCTCAGCTGCCCGTCCATTATATTCAGAAACCTTTATTTTCTAAACTCCCTTTAGATACTTGATTATTATTAATTTACTTACTGTTCACTTACCCCGTTTAACCTACCCTTTTATTTTGGGCCTCCTCTCTGTTCACTGTGACGTCACGGTGATACCACATTCTCTGTTCTTAGTGAATGGGGAAAGGGCTCCTCCCCTGATGCTCAGTGTCACTTCTCTCGACTCTGCTCTGCTCCCACTTTTGTGCTGTTGTGTATTGATATTTTATTTTGGAATCAAAGGTCGTATGTAATTATCAGTTTAATATGCTAAAGGTAACTTGGGATTTCAGCTAATTTATGATCAGTCTGCTTTATTAACCTGTTATGCAAATCTAACTAAACCTCAGGTTGATTCATTCTATACTCTTAGGGACCAATGCTAATGTCCAGTTCACCCCAATTTCAAGTGCAGATGGTACCAAGAAATCCAGTGAAAATCAGTCGGGCATGAGCGTGCGTTTGATGCTTTCAATCAAAACAGGGAAGAGCTTCATTAGGTTATTCAAAAGGGGGCGAGAAAGGCATCATTTCATTTCCCGGCCTGCAGGTGTGCTAGGTGTCAGGTCTCCAGCAGACCCAGGAAACTGTGTCTACCCTTTGTGCCAGCCATCCTACTTGATCTAGCTCCTAATCTACTACATTGGCAAGGAGCTACCCAGGTGATGCAAAGTTGAGAAGTTTGTGGTTGGGAAGATTCCACTGAACCCTTCAAGGACTGAGGTGATTCTCATCTTGGTGAAGCTGCTGTCCCCGAGAGCCTGCTTTTGGTTGCTCTTGCGTTGTAAAGGGGAGATAGACCTAGGCCTTAAGCTCCCTCAGGCACTGGCATTGGCGGGGGCCTTAAAGAAATAGGTGTATTGTTCCAATCATGAGAAACAGCAACCTCTATTATCTTTCCTTCTAACCCACTGGTGCAGGGCACAGCCTCTGAGGTGCTATTGGTAGTGTCATTACAGATTGAATAGTCCCAGTCAAGTCTTGGATGTCCTGTGAAAGTATCATAGAATCATACAGCCCAGAAGAAGGCCATTCAGCCTATCATGCCTGTGCCAGCTCTTTGAATGAGCTATTCAATTAGTCCCACTCCCCTGCTCTTCCCCATATGCCTGCAAATTTTTCCTTTTCAAGTATCTTTTCCTTTTCAAGTCATGTTCAGGCCCTCAAAGTATCAATTGTATCAGTGGTAGCTGCCACTCTAGAAACCACCAATATCCTTAGAAGCTTCTTCTGGTGCCTTGTTGCTGCAGAAATTTCCTGCACTGTCACTCTCTCTAGGGTGTTCTGCATGACATGACAAACCTCCTGCAAAGTGTTGCAGATGTGTGCAGTGGATTCCTCCCAATTCTCTATCATCTTAACCAGATGGATGCATACTGTTTCCATTGCCTGCACATGAGATCCGTGCTCCCGAATCTTTCGAAGATTTGGCCCCTGTGATCTGGGTCCCCAGGCTCCTCAGCAAATAGTGGTTATTTCTCCATGCTTCATGAAGGAACAATATTCTACCACCTTCCAAGCCCAGGTCCCAAGCTCACTACAGCTCTGTGAAAGTCCTTGTGACTCACCAATTACTCCTGAGTGAGTGTATCTGGAGTGGTGCTGGGACAGGTAAGATACCATGATGGAATTGGTAATGATGGGGTAAAAGTTAGAATCAAAGAATCATAGAATCATAGAAAGGTGACAGCATGAAAGGAGGCCATTCAGCCCATCGAGCCTGTGCTGGCTCTATGCGACAGCAAGCCAGCTAGTCCCACTACCTGCCCTTTCCCCGTAGCCCTGCAAATTTTTTGCTTTCAAGTACTTATCCAGTTCCCTTTTGAAGGTCATAATTGAATCTGCCTCCACCACCCCCTCGGGCAGTGCTTTCCAGAAGCTAACCACTCGCTGTGTAAAAAAGTTTTTCCTCATGTCACCTTTGGTTCTTTTGCCAATCACCTTAAATCTATGTCCTCTGGTTCTTGACCCTACCGCCAATGGGAACAGTTTCTCTCTATCTACTCTGTCTAGACCCTTCATGATTTTGAATACCTCTATCAAATCTCCTCGTAACCGTCTCTGTTCCAAGGAAAACAACCCCAGCCTCTCCAGTCTATCCATATAATTAAAGTCCCTCATCCCTGGAATCATTCTAGTAAATCTCTTCTGCACCCTCTCTAAGACCTTCACATCTTTCCTAAAGTGAGGTGCCCAGAACTGGACACAGTACTCCAGTTGTGGCCGAACCAGTGTTTCATAAATGTTCATCATGACTTCCATACTTTTGTACTTTATGCCTTTATTTATAAAGCCCAGGACCCCGTATTCTTTTTTAACCACTTTCTCAACCTGCCCTGCAACCTTCAATGATTTGTGCACATAAACCCCCAGATCTCTCTGTTCCTGTACCCCTTTTAGAGTTGTGCCCTTTAGTTTATATTGCCTCTCCTCGTTCTTCCTACCGAAATGTATCACTTCACATTTTTCTGCGTTAAATTTCATCTGCCAGGTGTGCGCCCATGCCACGAGCCTATCTATATCCTCTTGAAGTCTATCACTATCCTCCTCACTGTTTACTACCCTTCCAAGTTTTGTGTCATCTGCAAATTTTGAAATTGTGCCAAGTCATTAATATATATCAAGAAAAGCAGTTGTCCCAGCACTGACCCATGGGGAACACTACTGTACAACTCCCTCCAGTCCGATAAACACTACTCTCTGTTTCCTGACATTTAGCCAATTCTGTATCCATGTTGCTACTGCTCCCTTTATTCCATGGGCCGCAATCTTGATGATAAGCCTACCGTGCGGCAATTTATCAAACGCCTTTTGAAAGTCCATATACACCACATCAACTGCATTTCCCTCAACTACCCTGTCTATTACCTCATCAAAAAACTCGATCAGGTTAGTTAAACACAATTTGCCTTTAACAAATCCGTGCTGGCTTTCCCTAATCAATCCACACTCATCCAAGTGACTGTTAATTTTTTTTTATTCATTCATGGGATGTGGCTGTCGCTGGCAAGGCCAGCATTTATTGCCCATCCCTAATTGCCCTTGAGAAGCTGGTAGTGAGCCGCCTTCTTGAACTGCTGCAGTCTGTGTGGTGAAGGTTCTCCCATAGTGCTGTTAGGTAGGGAGTTCCAGGATTTTGACCCAGCGATGATGAAGGAACGGCGATATATTTCCAAGTCGGGATAGTGTGTGAGTTGAAGGGGAATGTGCAGGTGGTGTTGTTCCCATGTGCCTGCTGCTCTTGTCCTTCTTGGTGCTAGAGGTTTGGGGGGGTGCTGTCGAAGAAGCCTTGGCGAGTTGCTGCAGTGCATCCTGTAGATAGAACACATTGCAGCCACAGTGCGCCAGTGATGAAGGGAGTGAATGTTTAGGGTGGTGGATCAAGCGGGCTGTTTCGTCCTGGATGGTGTCGAGCTTCTTGATTGATGTTGGAACTGCACTCATCCAGGCAAGTGGAGAATCTTCCATCACACTCCTGACTTGTGCCTTGTAGCTGGTGGAAAGGCATTGGGGAGCCAGGAGGTGAGTCACTCGCCACAGAATACCCAGCCTCTGATCTGCTCTTGTAACTACAGTATTTATGTGGCTGGTCCAGTTAAGTTTCTGGTCAATGGTGACCCCCCAGGATGTTGATGGTGGGGGATTCAGCGATGGAAATGCCGTTGAATGTCAAGGGGAAGTGGTTAGACTCTCTCTTGTTGGAGATGGTCATTGCCTGGCATTTTTCTGGCGCGAATGCTACTTGCCATTTATCAGCCCAAGCCTGGATGTTGTCCAGGTCGTGCTGCATGCGGGCTCGGACTGCTTCATTATCTGAGGGGTGTGAATGGAACTGAACGCTGTGCAATCATCAGCGAACATCCCCATTTCAGACCTTCTGATGGAGGGAAGGTCATTG
Organism: Heptranchias perlo; assembly: GCF_035084215.1. Lineage (NCBI taxonomy): Eukaryota > Metazoa > Chordata > Chondrichthyes > Hexanchiformes > Hexanchidae > Heptranchias > Heptranchias perlo. The sequence continues at coordinate 33,821,122 of NC_090335.1, forward strand.
ATGAAGCAGTTGAAGATGGTTGGGCCTAGGACACTGTCCTGAGGAACTCCTGCAGCAATGTCCTGGGGCTGAGGTGATTGGCCTTCAACAACCACTACCATCTTTGTTTGTGCTAGGTATGACTCCAGCCACTGGAGAGTTTTCCCCCTGGATTCTGATTGTCTTCAATTTTACTGGGGCTCCTTGATGTCAAGGGCAGTCATGCCCACCTCACCTCTGGAATTCAGGTCTTTTGTTCATGTTTGGACCAAGGCTGTAATGAGGTCTGGAGCCGAGTGGTCCTGGCGGAACCCAAACTAAGCATTGGTGAGCAGGTTATTGATGAGTAAGTGCCGCTTGATGGCACTGTCGTTGACACCTTCCATCACTTTGCTGGTGATTGAAAGTAGATTGACGGGCAGCAATTGGCCGGATTGGATTTGTCCTGCTTTTTGTGGGCAGGACACACCTGGCCAATTTTCCACATTGTCAGGTAGATGCCAGTGTTGTAGCTGTACCGGAACAGCTTGGTTAGAGGCGCGGCTAGTTCTGGAGCACAAGTCATCAGCGCTGCAGCCGGGATGTTGTCGGGCCCATAGCCTTTGCTGTATCCAGTGCACTTAGTCGTTTCTTGATATCACGTGGAGTGAATTGAATTGGCTGAAGACGGGCTTCTGTGATTTTTTTTTTATTCGTCCATGGGATGTGGACGTCGCTGGCGAGGCTGGCATTTATTTCCCATCCCTAATTGCCCTTGAGTAGGTGGTGGTGAGTCGCCTTCTTGAACCGCTGCAGTCCGTGTGGTGAAGGTTCTCCCACAGTGCTGTTAGGAAGGGAGCTCCAGGATTTTGACCCAGCGACAATGAAGGAACGGCGATATATTTCCAAGTCGGGATGGTGTATGACTTGAAGGGGAACGTGCAGGTGGTGTTGCTCCCATGTACCTGCTGCTCTTGTCCTTCTGGTGGTAGAGGTCGCGGGTTTGGGAGGTGCTGTTGAAGAAGCCTTGGCGAGTTGCTGCAGCGCATCCTGTGGATGGTACACACTGCAGCCACAGTGCACCGGTGGTGAAGGGAGTGAATGTTTAGGGTGGTGGATGGGGTGCCAATCAAGCGGGCTGCTTTATCTTGGATAGTGTCGAGCTTCTTAAGTGTTGTTGGAGCTGCACTCATCCAGGCAAGTGGAGAGTATTCCATCACACTCCTGACTTGTGCCTTGTAGATGGTGGAAAGGCTTTGGGGAGTCAGGAGGTGAGTCACTCGCTGCAGAATACCCAGCCTCTGACAGTATTTATATGGCTGGTCCAGTTAAGTTTCTGGTCAATGGTGACCCCCCAGGATGTTGATGGTGGGGGATTCGGCGATGGTAATGCCATTGAATGTCAAGGGGAAGTGGTTAGACTCTCTCTTGTTGGAGATGGTCATTGCCTGGCACTTATCTGGCGCAAATGTTACTTGCCACTTATCAGCCCAAGCCTGGATGTTGTCCAGGTCTTGCTGCATGCGGGCTCGGACTGCTTCATTATTTGAGGGGTTGCGAATGGAACTGAACACTGTGCAATCATCAACGAACATCCCCATTTCTGACCTTATGATGGAGGGAAGGTCATTGATGAAGCAGCTGAAGATGGTTGGGCCTTGGACACAGGCCTGAGGAACTCCTGCAGCAATGCCCTGGGGCTGAGATGATTGGCCTCCAAAAACCACTACCATCTTCCTTTGTGCTAGATATGACTCCAGCCACTGGAGAGATTTCCCCCTGATTCCCATTGACTTCATTTTTACTGGGGCTCCTTGGTGCCACACTCGATCAAATGCTGCCTTGATGTCAAGGGCAGTCACTCTCACCTCACCTCTGGAATTCAGCTCTTTTGTCCATGTTTGGACCAAGGCTGTAATGAGGTCAGGAGCCGAGTGGTCCTGGCGGAATCCAAACTGAGCATCGGTGAGCAAGTTATTGGTGAGTAAGCGCCGCTTGATAGCACTGTCGACGACACCTTCCATCACTTTGCTGATGATTGAGAGTAGACTGATGGGGTGTTAATTGGCCGGATTGGATTTGTCCTGCTTTTTGTGGACAGGACATACCTGGGCAATTTTCCACATTGTCGGGGAGATGCCAGTGTTGTAGCTGTACTGGAACAACTTGGCTTGAGGCGCAGCCAGTTCTGGAGCACAAGTCTTCAGCACTACAACCGGGATATTGTCGGGGCCCATAGCCTTTGCTGTATCCAGTGCACTCAGCCGTTTCTTGATAACACGTGGAGTGAATCGAATTGGCTGAAGACTGGCTTCTGTGATGGTGGGATTATCGGGAGGAGGCCGAGATGGATCATCCACTTGGCACTTCTGGCTGAAGGTGGTTGCAAATGCTTCAGTCTTGTCTTTTTCACTCACGTGCTGGACCCTGCCATCTTTGAGGATAGGGATTTTCACAGAGCCTCCTCCTCCCGTTAGTTGTTTAATTGTCTACCACCATTCATGACTTGATGTGGCAGGACTGCAGAGCTTTGATCTGATCCGTTGGTTATGGAATTGCAATTCTGTCCCGGATTATCGTTTCTAAACGTTTCCCCACCACTGAGGTTAAACTGACTGGCCTATAGTTGCTGGGTTTATCCTTACACCCTTTTTTGAACAAGGGTGTAACATTTGCAACTCTCCAGTCCTCTGGCACCACCCCCATATCCACGGATGTTTGGAAGATTGTGGCCAGACCCTCCGCAATTTCCACCCTTACTTCCCTCGGCAACCTAGGATGCACCCCATCCAGACCGGGTGACTTATCTACTTTAATTACAGCTAACCTTACAAGTACCTCTTCTTTGTCAATTTTTAGCCCATCCAGTATCTAAACTATTTGTTCCTTTACTGAGACTCTGGCAGCATCTTCCTCCTTGGTAAAGACAGATGCAAAGTACACATTTACTACCTTAGCCATCCCCTCGGCCTCCATGAGTAGATCTCCGTTATGGTCCCTAATCGGCCCCACCTCTCCTCTTACTACCCATTTACTATTTACACTCCTGTAGAAGACTTTTGGATTCCCTCTTATGATGCCGTCAATCTATTCTCATACTCTCTCTTTGCCCCTCTTATTTCCTTTTTCACTTCCCCTCTGAACTTTCTATATTCTGCCTGGTTTTCACGTGTGTTATCAACCTGACATCTGCCATACACCCCTTTATTCCGTTTCATCTTATTCACTATCTCTTTTGTCATCCAGGGAGCTCTGGCTTTAGTTGCCCTATCTTTCTGCCTCATGGGACGTTGTGGACGTTGATGAGCCTTGCTGTTCATCTGAGCACCTGGCTTTTTCCTCCAAGACGTCCATATGGATTTCAAAAACACAGAAACTTGTTTAGCTGTTTAAACATAACTACTTGAAGAAATTTAGCTGGGTGCATGGCCACTGCTGTACTTTGATAATCCACATAAAACTAAAATGACCTTTATTTCCCATTGCCTTGGGTTTACCAGTCTGATCTTGGCACCTCGCCTCCTTCTTCCCATCTACTACAACTTCTACTGTTTGTCTCCCTACATGCTGCAAAGCTTCCTTCTCGTGTAGAGTTAACATTTACCAGAGTGGTGTTCCTCCTTCAGTAGCAGTTCTTTGCTGCTGTTTGTTTGCTACCTTTTCCTTGGTAGTGAGAGAACACAGAATTAAAGACTTTTGACTTGCAAAGTCACTTCTTAACACCCATAATTAGGCATGCATATCCGACATACAGGTGCATTTATACATTTCTTCAAGACTAGCAAAACCCATTGTTGTGGCAATATGAATTCTCAGAGTGATTTGGAGTTAACAAGGTGCATTATTGTTAATTTTTCTGACACCTAGGTAATGAGACCGAGGGAGCATGAAGATGAGGAAGTGAGTCATGCTTCTGTCATTCCTGCAGGAATTGCATGGGGAACAGTGCCTTCACTTCATGGACAACCTTGTGAGGTCATTACCTCTTCCTGTACTGTGTGGCAGTTTTTGGGATGGTGGATACTGCTCCTCCCTCGCTCATTGTTGCACTGTTCTGCTGCTCCCTGCCAAAAAATGTGGGCCCCTTTAATCAGTTGTAATGTTTTGAATGCTGCAGCATAATTTAATTTCCTATTGGCGGAGAACTAATAGGTGAACTAATACCATCTAACTTTACTCAGTATAGTGCCTCAAACCCACTCAAAAATGGGCTGTAATTCTAAGGAAAATCCAGTCAGTTAAATCTGGGACCCATCCGAACTAGGCTCATGAGTGGAGGAGTTGCTAAAAGTATGGTCATTGGAAGCCAATAGATTTTTGTACATGGGGCTGGGAATGGGAGAAAAGAAAGAAGAGGTGCAGTGAATTGGTTCCAGAATCAATACTGTGGACCTGCAAGAGTTGTGATATGGTGTCGAGTTGAATCGGCAAGCTGCTGATGATGAAATGGTCTAATCTAGTCACTGATTGATGGTTACAATTTTCAGCATTCCCTGTATGACTATAGCTTTGTAGCATTTCTATCTTTACTACCAATAACGTGTCCACTTTAACAGCCAGCCCAATAATTTGATTAACTTGTGTCCTTAAAACACAAGAGTAGTGTGAATTAATAAAACAGGCCAATTTGCAGCATTAATTCATCTAAATGTGTCAGTACTTAATTTTTGAATGTAAGATTTGGAGAAGAAATATTACATCTGCAAAACAATCACCTTTAACTGAACCATCTTCTAGTTCATCTGCATATTTCAGTATTTCATTCTTACAATATTTAATTCACTGATGAAAATTACAAAGTTCCTCTCAACCAATACCATTAGGTCCCCTTCCCTTCTTCATGCTGCCTCTTGATGACATCTTCTACAGATATGTATTTATCTTTCACATGTATGTTGATGACACCCAGCTCTAATCATCTTGGATGAGCCTGAATTTCCTCCAGTTAAATATTGGGAAGACTGAAGCCATCGTCTTCGGCCCGTGCCATAAACTCCGTACGGTCACCACTGATTCCATTACCCTTTCCCAGCCATTGTCTCAGGCTGAATCAGACTGTTCACAGTCTCAGGATCCTATTCAACCCCAAAGCTGAGCTTCTGACCCCATATATGGACCATCACAAAGACCACCTACTTAAACCTCTGTACCATCATCCACCACCGCCCCTGCCTCAGCCCATCTGCCATTGAAACCTTCATCCATACCTTTGTCACCTCCAGACTTAACTATTCCAATGCTCTCCTGGCCGGACTCCCATCCTCCACCCACCATAAACTTTAGCTCATCCAAAACTCTGCTGCCCATATCCTATCCCGCACCAAGTCCCGTTCACCCATCACCCCATCCTTGCTGACCAGTCTCCCAATGGAAATCCAATTAAAAATTCTCAGCATTATGTTTAAATCCCTTCATGGCCTCGCTCTTCCTATCTTTATAACCTGCTTCTGCTCTCCAACCCTCCCCCGTGAACTCTCCGTTCCTATCCTTTTGTGAAACCCCGCCCTTCGCTCCACTATTGGTGGCTGTGCCTTCTGCCGTCTAGGCCCCATGCTCTTGGATATCCTCCCTAAACACCTCTGGCTTTCCACCTCCCTCTCCTTCTTTAAATCCCTCTTTAAAACCCAACTCTTTGACCTGCATTTTTGTCACAACTCCTAATGTCTCCTTCTTTGGCTCGGTGTCGATTTCTTTTCATCTTTTTACAGCTTTGTGAAGACCTTTGGGGCATTTTTCTAAGTTAAAGGTGCTACATAAATGCAAGTTGATGTTGTTATAGCATTGTATCTGTTCTGCCCCTCTGTCTGTGGAAACCTGCTGGAGTTATCAGCCATGATGTCGTGCAAAAGTCCTGATCACCAATCAACCATCCGGATATATGGTTTCAAGTTAGGAGAGCTATAATGATTCATTGTTTCATAATGAAAGTATAATGGCAGTTTTCTTGGTAAATGGCATTCATTTGCAGGATAAGGTAATTAACATCTCACATTATCTGCACATTAATAGAATGAAAACCTTTCCTGTTCCTAAAATTGAGGGGGTTGTCATATGGGGCTTTGAGTGGCACATGTTCTGTTAATTTCTCCTTGCATCTGTGGGTGCCGGTGTGTAGAACTGGATAGCTCTTTCTTTTTGTCTGTTTCCATTGGGAAGGATATGAATTATGCAGCCCTTCTTTATACAGTATCACTGACCATCTTGATACATTGGTGAGCAGCTGCCTGACTAATATGGCAAAGATCACCTGCTGCTGCCTGGAAGGATCCAGATGCAAAGAAATTCAAAGCAGTGGTGACCTTGACTGATACAGGCAATGTTATTCTCCTGGTAGAAGTGGATTGCAGGTCTTCAGCCAGCAGTTGACATATTTCTCTAATAATCTCTGGGGAGGGAAGTGCAGCCTTCTGAGACACTGACGGTCAGAATAGACCTTCTTGATCTATAGATCCCGATGAGTGGGTTTGAGCACATAGGGATGAGATACTTTCTATGAAGCTTCACTCTAAGAGCCTCCAATCTATATCTTCAACCTCCTTCTCCTTCTCCTCTTGATAGCATAGGATTATAGGATTCCTATTGGTAAATCCATATCCCAGTACAGAGCACTACTTTGAGCAGAGATGAGTAAAACTAACAGCAGAAGTCCTGATTGAACCTCCAAAGTATTAAAGAGATTGATTTGTAGACAACATAACACCAACCTTCAGTAAAAGCACACAAAATAGCCTCATCAATGTGGTATCCACCTCAGGGATATCCTCCTGCAGCTTCTGCCAATAATTACATAGTACCCAGTAATTATTTGGAGTGGGTTTGGGCGGAATTTGGGGTCAATGGATTAGAGGTGTTAGCCACGTTCCCTTGACTCCATTTACATGAGGTGGCTTTGGTTTCCCAGGGGAATCTTAAAGGGGGCTGGTGCAATTTTGGGAGGATAAATGAGGCACAGATTTTTTGCGGCGGATTTGAGGCAATAACTACCAGCAAACCATCTTGCTCCATTTATCCCTCCAAATCCACTCAAAATGGGCAGTAATTCAGAGGAAAATCCAGGCTTACATATTTCTTACATGGAACTGAGTTTTTGTCTCTTTGTGTTGTGTTTTCTGAGTTACCTCAGCATCAGTTGAAACTCATAAATGCAGTATTTTTCCCAGCAGTTAGGCTCCAAAATTTATAATAATAAAGCATCTAGTTATAAAATTTGGCAGAAGAGTCTCAAAAAGCCTCCTCAATTCTGCTGTTCTTAGCTTACTGTCTAAACTCTCCTAATGCACTTTTGGAATGAATGTTTAGTAATAATTTCCAAGTAATACAAAAACATAGTCCACTTGTGTTAGAATTTCCATGGGGGTTCTCTCAATTTCCTGCTGTGACTTTGGCAGAAGATTGGCGGAAAACCTGGAGAAACAATTTCTTTAAGTAGGCGATCAGGAGAACCCTTGTGCAAATTCAATACCCTGATTTTTCACATTTGAAATCTAATAGCTTGGCTTTTTTTTTAGTAGCCTGAGAGGAAGACTTAATGTGAATTTTGGTCTCTGTTAAAATGTATATATTATGTCTATTGTAGGGTTTTCTTGTTAACCCTTTGAGGCTCAGCTTAAACAAGCTACTGAGTGGAGTAATAAACTTAGGCACAGACACAAAGAGTAGTTCCCTTTTTGTTCATTTTATTAAAACAAAAATAATACTCACTACTCAATCCCAATATCTATTACAGAGTTTAACAAGACTTAGTAACTAAATGTACTATAAAATTCAGTAACCAAATACGTACAACCTTTGTGTGGACTGTACTGCACCCAGAAACAAGAAGTGATCAGCTCCTTCAATCTCTGGAGGTTCTCCCACACACGTCTGCGCTCTTCTTTCTCGTAGACGGCTTCTTCGTCTCCACTGCCGGCTAGCAAACTAGGTGGGCCCAAGGATTTCCTTATATCCGCTTTGTCACTGTTTGTTTCTTGCTTTCCCTGCACTGTTGTTTGAATCTGCCAATCCCATCCTGTTTCCGGGTATGTGTTCTCTTGTCATTGGTGACACAGCCACAACCAATGGTGTTTCGGGAGGTTTTATGCTCTCAATTTTTTGTTTCTACACTCAACGTTGTTAAGTCTGTTCCTTGGTTCAACACATTTTCCCTTATCAGTCTATCCTGCTGGTTCAACACAGAACAAAGCAGCATATTCTGTGTCCAAGGTGGTTTTAATCAGCTATCTGCTCTTTGATTATCTGCAGGCCCATCACACTTTGTGTTCTGGTCTCACATCTTTGCTACATTCATTGTCCTTAACACGTGACATTCTTTGATCCTTTGTTTTTCTGACTTACATTAAGTTTCCACAGGATAACTCGAAGACAAGGTTACTGTTGAATTTACAAAGAATACCTCTTGCTCAACATGGTTGAGTACAATATAGTCAAGTATTCCATGATGCACCGTATACTGTCATTCAACATTTCCCTTCAGTCATTTTATTTGATCAATCTCTACACTATTGGAACTTATTATTATATGGATTTCTTAAATGTGACAATGGTAAAAGCTACAAAGATCTGTTAAGATCAAATTCTGTTTAATATCAAGTACTTTCATGGCAAGAATTGATCTGAAGAGGGCTCCATAGTACCAAATTTCATGATAGATCTTTCATAATTTGGAATTGACACAAAGTTGTCTAATATCAACTCTTGCATATCATCACTTTGTTTTAGATAGTCATTAAAGGAATGTGGAACTGTTTCATGAGTAACGTAACAATCCGAAGTATAGTATTTGGTCCCAACTATCCAAACTTATTTCAGGGAAACACTGTATGACTATAAGCAACTAATGAAATCCTCCACCTAAGGTCGAGTTATGGTTATGTGCATTTACAGGTATGACTATAAGCAACTAATGAAATCCTCCACCTAAGGTCGAGTTATGGTTATGTGCATTTACAGGTATGACTATAAGCAACTAATTAAATTCTCCACCTAAGGTCAAGTTATGGTTATGTGCATAAACAGAGATTTCTTAATTGGGTTTAGCCTGAACAGAATTAGAACTTTATCTTTGTATGAATGGTATGTTTTTCTTTCACTGTAGCTTCAATTATGGACAAAATGGTCCAGGTCAGAATATAGAGTCAATTAGGGAACTTCAGAACATTCTCGGAAACCATGGTCCCTCAGTTGAGTGATTTTGCCTCCAATGCTGGCCTTTTAAAATTAAGGTTATCAGAAAAATTGTGAGGACCTGCTTCCTGCGTAGCAGATTGTAGTTATTTTTTTTTATCAGTCAGCTGGAAAGTGGCAAAGCTAGAAAAAGCTATTTACTGTGAAGATTTTACTTTTACTGGTGCATAACAGAAGCCTTTATTGTAAGTAATATCTGGCTAGTTTGTAAATATATATGCCTATTGAGAAAAAACAAAAATAGGAAATGCACATTTGAAGAATCAAATATATGTTAGCACCAGTGATCATTGTTGCCATGACATTAAGTCTGCATATACCTGTATTTATTTGCATGTTTCAATAATTTTGGGGCATGAGGTAATGTAGTATCCGGCTTTGTTCTACATATTTTATTCAGATTTTAAAAAAAGAAATGTTAAAAAAGTCAGGTAGTTCAGAGTCTGAAATGTTGATTGTTCCTTGGATTATGTTACATGTACCTTGACATGGATATTAAAGTGGAAACAATGAAGCCAGAAAAAAACAGTGGTGATAACATGTAAACAATGAAAGAAATATTGGGGCTAATTATCAACTTTGCTGCCTGGGCGGTGAAGTTGAAAATTATTCCCCATTGTGCTCTGAATTCAGCAATGTGTTGAGGGAATTACGATTTTCAGTTCTGTATACAAAATATTTTTTTTTGTATTGCTGAGAATTGAAAAGTCCATGGGGTAGATTTTCGAATTGCTGCTGGGGTGTAAAACTGGCGCTTCAGATTGACCACCCTTATATAAACGGTTTGATTTTCATCTTTATTAATTTCAATGGAAATGAAAAACAGATGGTTTGTATTCTGGGAGACCGATCTGCAAATCCAGTTTTACTCCCGGGCGGCATGTTGAAAATCTATTCTGATATACATCATTTGTGGGTATGATTCTCTTAATATTTCCCCATTAACTGGTCTTTCTAGACCATGTACTGATTGCAGCTGAGGATATCAGAATGACCTGCTCCTGGCCTTTTCTAATTTCATTTTAATTTAGTTATTAGGATGTGCATAACGGTGACCTAGAAATGACTGTACTTTCCCCTGTGGGAAAGCAGTGCACCTCCGTTCTGCACTTCTGTACTGCCGTGTGGCTGAGATGTGAACACAGCAGAGTGGGGGTAACACTGGTATGTATTGATTAACTGATGTACTGTGCCAGGGTTGTTCACACTGAAGCCATGAGGTCAAATGCCTGTTCACATCACAAGGTCCTGTTGTTACAAATTTGAGTCTGCCATAGATAACTTCTCGGGTTTTGTGGCGTCAGTCCCCTACATATCTCTTTGTCTGCAGATCAAAAAAGGATCAAAGATTTTCCAATACAACAGTGGTGAGGTGTTTTTCCATTGCTGAAATTGACTAACAAATTTCTTATTTACAGTCACAGCTAGACAACATCACAGCTAGCTCATTAGCATCTTTACTGTTCGTCTCTCCCTTTTTTTAAACTTGTCAGGATGTAATCGATTGGAAATTCCTGGGGCCCCACTCCACTGGCGTAAGTGCGGCATATCCGCCAAAACTGGAAGAGGCTGACCCTGTCAGAAATACGGGGATCAGCTAATTTAAATAATACTGACGGGATACGGGTGGAAGTCCCGCCAGCAGTGGTCTGAATATGCTGATACCTTGATATTATTCCCACCGGCTTTGGGTGGGAGACAGATTTCAGCTATTAAAATGAAACCTGGCAGCTAAAATCGTCCAAGCCCCATGAGCTTTCAGACTTCCAGCTGCACTGCCCATTTATGGCCCCCATGCACTGATCACGCACCAAGTGAAAATCGACCGCACGGTTTCAGAAAGGTGTTTCAAGCCTCCCACTGCATGCCATATAACTGGACATTTCCATAGCAATTAATTTTTGATTACTGTCCCAAAATAGATTTTTTTTTGCTGAAATTAATTTTAATGCTGTTCGGCATTTTCCATCTCACCAGTGTAAAATATTTTGATGCTTCCACTAGTGCGCTAATGGACTGCTTAAAACAGCATAACAATCAAAGCTTGTAATCCCTAAAATCGATTGCATAAATGAAATGACAAAGATAGAAAGAAAGGGAAGAATAATAAAAAATAACCATCTGTAGAGTTCTTTTTCACTATTCTTTCCTTTCTTCCCTTTCATAAATAGCTCCATTAATTAATGACACCAGACTATTAATTACTATTAATAGTAACAGCACAATCTGTAACCTCATGGCCCGGCATATTCCTCACTCTACCATTACTAACAAACCAGGGGATCAACCCTGGTTCAATGAGGAGTGCAGAAGAGCATGCCAGGAGCAGCCCCAGGTGTACCTAAAAATGAGGTGCCAACCTGGTGAAGCTACAACTCAAGACTACATGCGTGCTAAACAGCGGAAGCTACATGCTATAGACAGAGCTAAGCGATTCCACAACCAACAGATCAGATCAAAGCTCTGCAGTCCTGCCACATCCAGTCGTGAATGGTGGTGGACAATTAAACAACTAACGGGAGGAGGAGGCTCTGCAAACATCCCCATCCTCAATGATGGCAGAGTCCAGCACGCGAGTGCAAAAGACAAGGCTGAAGCGTTTGCAACCATCTTCAGCCAGAAGTGCCGAGTGGATGATCCATCTCGGCCTCCTCCCGATATCCCCACCATCACAGAAGCCAATCTTCAGCCAATTCGATTCACTCCACGTGATATCAAGAAACGGCTGAGTGCACTGGATACAGCAAAGGCTATGGGCCCCGACAACATCCCAGCTATAGTGTTGAAGACTTGTGCTCCAGAACTAGCTGCGCCTCTAGCCAAGCTGTTCCAGTACAGCTACAACACTAGCATCTACCCAACAATGTGGAAAATTGCCCAGGTATGTCCTGTCCACAAAAAGCAGGACAAATCCAATCCGGCCAATTACCGCCCCATCAGTCTACTCTCAATCATCAGCAAAATGATGGACGGTGTTGTCGACAGTGCTATCAAGCGGCACTTACTCACCAATAACCTGCTCACCGATGCTCAGTTTGGGTTCCGCCAGGACCACTCAGCTCCAGACCTCATTACAGCCTTGGTCCAAACATGGACAAAAGAGCTGAATTCCAGAGGTGATGTGAGAGTGATTGCCCTTGACATCAAGGCAGCATTTGACCGAGTGTGGCACCAAGAAGCCCTAGTAAAATTGAAGTCAATGGGAATCAGGGGGAAAACTCTCCAGTGGCTGGAGTCATACCTAGCACAAAGGAAGATGGTAGTGGTTGTTGGAGGCCAATCATCTCAGCCCCAGGACATTGCTGCAGGAGTTCCTCAGGGCAGTGCCTAGGCCCAACCATCTTCAGCTGCTTCATCAATGACCTTCCCTCCATCATAAAGTCAGAAATGGGGATGTTCGTTGATGATTGCACAATGTTCAGTTCCATTCGCAACCCCTCAAATAATGAAGCAGTCCAAGCCCGCATGCAGCAAGACCTGGACAACATCCAGGCTTGGGCTGATAAGTGGCAAGTAACATTTGCGCCAGATAAGTGCCAGGCAATGACCATCTCCAACAAGAGAGTGTCTAACCACCTCCCCTTGACATTCAACGGCATTACCATCGCCGAATCCCCCACCATCAACATCCTGGGGGTCACCATTGACCAGAAACTTAACTGGACCAGCCATATAAATACTGTGGCTACGAGAGCAGGTCAGAGGCTGGGTATTCTGCGGCGAGTGACTCACCTCCTGACTCCCCAAAGCCTTTCCACCATCTACAAGGCACAAGTCAGGAGTGTGATGGAATACTCTCCTCTTGCTTGGATGAGTGCAGCTCCAACAACACTTAAGAAGCTCGACACTATCCAAGATAAAGCAGCCCGTTTGATTGGCACCCCATCCACCACCCTAAACATTCACTCCCTTCACCACCGGCGCACTGTGGCTGCAGTGTGTACCATCTACAGGATTCACTGCAGCAACTCGCCAAGGCTTCTTCAACAGCACCTCCCAAACCCGCGACCTCTACCACCTAGAAGGACAAGAGCAGCAGGCACATGGGAACAACACCACCTGCACGTTCCCCTCCAAGTCACACACCATCCCGACTTGGAAATATATCGCCGTTCCTTCATCGTCGCTGGGTCAAAATCCTGGAACTCCCTTCCTAACAGCACTGTGGGAGAACCGTCACCACACGGACTGCAGCGGTTCAAGAAGGCGGCTCACCACCACCTTCTCTAGGGCAATTAGGGATGGGCAATAAATGCCGGCCTCGCCAGCGATGCCCACATCCCATGAACGAATAAAAAAAAAACTATTGGTGATATTATTGAAATACTTTATGCCTCCATATGGCATTCCTTTATTCACTATTTTAGGAAAAGTGTTAACCTGTTTAAAATAAACCGATTAATGCCTCTTTTAACATAGTGGACAGAGGAAAATCATACAGGCATTTTGTGTGTTTGTCCACTAATATTGCCAACAGTAATTTCTAAACTATTGGGATAAATTTTCATCTTCACCAACAAAGCAGTAATCCAGCAGAGCAGATCGCCCACCTTTATAGAACCCGCCCAATCAAGTTTGTGTAATGGATGCGAGAAGCAAAGGAACCGTGATATATGAGACATAAACACCTTGAACATTTGTTGTCGAGACACCCAACTGTTTAGTGTGTCAGAACAGAAGTAATCTTGTGATTGTGCCAGAGTCACCAGAGACTAATGTGATTAATGATTTTACTGCAGGCAAAGAGGTCAACTAAGGTCACCTGGGGACATTCAGTCAAAGTGTTTGAAGATGGAGGTAGCTACATTCATTTTGAGAAACCATCAGTATCACTTAAAAGACTGGAATTATAAAAGTGGTACTTTCTTAGCACAAAAGGAAATGTTGTATAGATTAGTATATGCATATGATCAGTGACTGTATAAAAATATGTGTACATTACTTTAGAAATAATTGAATTTGCAAATATACCAAATTTTAGAAGATTGAAAAGAAGTTTTTTTATATATATTCCCACATTTAAATTCGGGAAAATGTTTTAATGATTTTTTTTAAATAAAGAAGGGGGAACATAGGGTTATCTAATGTACAGGGCTATGCCATTATATTATGCTCGTTCAGAAGCTACAAAGAGCAAATGATTGTCTCCGGCAGACAACAAGGAGTTAGGAGCAGGCAGGTATGGAGTAGGATGTGCTGCATGAGCAGATGTGTCATTAAAAGACACTAGTGGTATAGGAGCAGTTTGAGAAGTAGGCATAATATACATCACAGGGGAAAAATCTTTCTGGGAGCTCTGGGGGCAGAACATTTTTATTTTTGAATTTGTGTCATTTATGTATTTTGGAATATATTTTTCTTCAAAAAAGGACTTCATTAAAATCTCATCTCTCGGATGAGGTGCTAAACCAAGGCCCCATCTGCCCTCTCAGTTGGATGTAAAAGATCCCGTGGCATTATTTTGAAGAAGAGCAAGGATGTTCTCCCCGGTGTTCTGGCCAACATTTAACCCTCAACCAACACCTAAAAACAGATGATCTGGTCATTATCTCATTGCTGTTTGTGGGACCTTGCTGTGCGCAAATTGGCTGCCGCATTTCCTTCATTACAAGCGACTACACTTCATAATTCCTTCATTGACTGTGAAGCGCTTTGGGACATCCCTAGGTTGTGAAAGATGCTATATAAATACAAGCTCTTTATTTCTTTCTTCATTGGCTGTGAAAAGCTTTGGGACGACCTGAGATCGTGAAAGGTGCTATATAGATGCAAGTTTTTCTTTCTTTTCTTTTTTATATATGCATAAATACATTATGAAGTACATATCACTTCATTATGAGGCTAATTTTGGTTTGCTGCAGCAATCGGGTAGGTGGGGAGCATTGTGATTGTGTCACCCATTCAATTGAAGTTGCTGGAGGCCCAAACCATCTTGGTGGTCAGGCCTCATTAGCATGCACCAGCACCAAGCTGGAAAACAGTACAGACTGGGGGAGGAGGGAGGCAATCCCTTGTGGAGGGGGGATGGAGCGGGGTGGTGGTTGGGTGCTGTGCGGGGCAGTGGGCTGGAGCATTTTTGTGGGGTCAGGAAAATTTAAGAAAATAAAATTCCCTTTAAGAACCGCTTCTTAGGCCACTCCATGCCAGGGACCAAGGGGGGGATGTGCATAATGCACCTTCCATTCTTTGGTCCACATAAATCGCATTGGCATCTTACAATGAGTGTAGGACCCTGCTCTAAACTTTAAAGAAGGCTTCCGCCTGTTTCGAGCAGAAGAGCTGGGGGACGCTGAGATGTGTTGAACGATTAGAAATGCGGGAAAATTGAGTCAGTTGGGGCTCGGGCGGGACTTTTATTTTAAAATTTTCATTTGCCTACCATCTCATTTTCTAGTGTAAATGGGTGGTAGGCATATGAAAATCAGCCCCTATCTGTAAAAACACACCATGCAATGAAAACATGCAAAGCTTATTTCCATGATGATTCATCAGTTTCACCCAGTGAGTGGCTGAGCAAACAGACTAAGAGGCTTGCCAAATGACAGCCAGCATGCTAGCCACCAGAAGCCAGTCAGCAATTGCCATCAGTTACTAAAACAACTTGCAATTACACAATATCCTTAATATCCCAAAGTGGGGGAGAAGAAAAAAAACAGATGAAAGGTATGAAGGAATGGATCCCAAGCAATGGTGCAAAAGTTAGGAGTGGTGACTGAAAAGATAAGATGTGACAAGGGGGGTGATTTTAAACCCCAATAATGGGTGGGTTCGGGGCGGGTGGGAGTTGAAAATAGTTGTTTTTCTGGGTCACAACAGCAAAATTTTCGGACTTTGCATTCCCAGTGGGAAGCCTGTACTTTTACGCGCTGACGTTAAACCCAGAAATAAAGCCGGCTTGCGGTCACGACTCAAAAAACAACTATTTTCAACTCCCACCAGCCCCCAACCCACCTGTTCTTGGGGTTTAAAATCACCCCCAAGGTTTTTGAAGATGGAGCGAGAAGTGGAGAGGCAGAGGAGTTTAGGCAGGGAATTCTAGAGAACACATCCAGCGACCATCAGTCATTGACAACCAGCCACTGGAAGCCACCCATCCACCATCATCAGCCAGCTAATAGCAACCAGTCTGTAATTACCCGCCAGGATAGAGCTGGAGGACTGGGAGGGATGTCAAGAAATCAAAATTGGGTGATGGCAGTCTGGGAAGAAATTGAAAAACAGACTCCAAAAAATTAACTGCTGTAATTATTACTGGTTACTGGGGCTGCAGAAAACAGCCTGGTAAAACAGCAGATCATCACAGAGCATAAATAGTGTACAGATGCACCACCAATTAAATGTAGCCCACGAGGTTGGAAAGGAACATAGGAACAGGAGTGTAGGCCGTTTAGTCCCTCGAGCCTGTTCTGCCATTCAATTAGATCATGGTTGACCTGTGACCTAACTCCATATATCCACCTGAGCCCCACATCCCTTAATACCTTTGGTTAACAAAAATCTATCAATCTCAGATTTAAAATTAACAATTGAGCCAGCATCAACTGCCGTTTGCGGAACAGAGTTCCAAACTTCTACTACCCTTTGGTGGAGAAGTGTTTCCTAACTTCACTCCTGGAAGTCCTGGCTCTAATGTTTCGGCCATGTCCCCTAATCCTATACTGCCCAACCAGCGGAAATAATTTCTCTCTATGTACCCTATCAGTTCCCCTTAATATCTTGAAAACTTCGATCAAATCACCCAGGGTATGCCAAAGCAAGATCGTAGGCCTAGGATAGAACAAGCAATTCCTTTCATGCTTCCACCTCGGCCCCTACTGCTAATCTATGTTGGTATTCTCTCTCTTTCCCACCCCAGTCCATGCTGTCACTGTGTCCATCTCCACTCTCTCACCCCTCAATCTATGCTGGCACTCTTCCCCCCACTCCCACAATGCCATTCCCAGGTTCTTTCCTCTATTTCTAATTGAGCCAATAGAGTCCATAGGATTCAGTTGTAAGCGGTACATAAGAAGCAGGAGTAGGAGCAGGCCATATAGCCCCTCGAGCCTGCTCCACCATTCAATAAGATCATGGCTGACCTTTGACCTCAACTCCACTTTCCCGCTCAATCCCCATGTACCTTCATTCCCTTAGAGTCCAAAAATTTATTGATCTCAGCCTTGAATATACTCAACGACTGAACATCCACAGCCCCATGGGGTGGAGAATTCCAAAGATTCACAATCCTCTGAGTGAAGAAATTCCTCTTCATCTCAGTCCCAAATGTCCAACCCTAATCCTGAGACTATGCCTCCTAGTTCTAGACTCTATTGCAGGGGAAACAGCCTCTCAGCATCTACCCTGTCAAGCCCTCTCAGAATCTTATATGTTTCAATGAGATCACCTCTCATTCTTCTAAACTCCAGAGAGTATAGGCCCATTCTATTCAATCTCTCCTCATGGGACAACCCACTCATCTCAAGAATCAATCTAGTGAACCTTCGTTGCACCTCCTCTCGTTGCAACCTTCGTTGCACCTTCCTTAGATCAGGAGACCAAAATCGTACATGGTACTCCAGGTGTTGTCTCACCAAAGCCCTTGTACAATTGCAGCAAGACTTCCTTACTGTTGTACTCCAAACCTCTCGCAATAAAGGCAAACATACCATTTGCTTTCCTAATTGCTCGCTGTACCTGCATGTTAACTTTTTGTGTTTTGTGTACAAGGATACCCAAATCCCTCTGAACACCAACATTTAATAGTTTCTCACCATTTAAAAAATATTCAGTTTTTCTATTCTTCCTTCCAAAGTGAATAACCTCACATTTCCCCACATTATACTCCATCTGCCACTTTCTTGCCCATTCACTTAACCTGTCTATATCCCTTTGCAGACTCTTTGTGTCCTGTTCACAGCTTACTTTCCTACCTAGCTTTGTATTGTCAGCAAACTTGGATACATTACACTCGGTCCCTTCATTTAAGTCATTAATATAGATTGTAAATAGCTGAGGCCCAAGCACTGATCCTTGCTCGTTACAGCCTGCCAACCTAAGAATGACCTGTTTATTCTTCCTCTTTGTTTTCTGTCTGTTAACTAATCCTCTTTCCATGCTAATATATTACCCCCAATCCCCATGAGTTCTTAACTTGTGTAACAACCTTTTGTGTGGCACCTGATCGAATGCCTTTTGAAAATCCAAATATATTACATTCACTGGTTCCTCTTTATTTACCCTGCTAGTTACATCCTCAAAAAACTCCAGTAGATTTGTCAAACATGATTTCCCTTTCATAAAACCATGTTGACTCTGCCTAATCATATTATGATTTCCTAAGTGCTCTTTTACCATGTCCTTAATAATGGATTCCAGCATTTTCCCAACTACTAATGTCAGGCTAACTGGCTTGTAGTTCCCTGTTTTCTCTCTCCCTCTTTTCTTGAATACCGGTGTTACATTTGCTATCTTTCAATCCACTGGGACCGTTCTAGAATCTAGGGGGGGAAATTTGGATATGGGCCATTTTTGGGTGTAGATAGCGTGATGTGCTATTACCCAGCGCCCAATGGCTCCTGCGCAGGCAGGACGCAGGTTTCTGCCCACCCGAGGACTTACCTGCAATCAGCGTTCCATTCCAGGCCTTGCACGTGGAATCAATGCAATTCGCACTATCCACTACCAGAGGGAGCTCAATCTCTTAAAGGGAGGATGTTTCTTAGCAATCTCTTAAAGGTAGCTGGTACCTGTTACTTGCTGAAAATAACAGTCTACTCTCTGCACGTAGTCTGAACGAAGATCAGACATCACACACGTAAAACACAGATACAGGTCCCATCCCTATATTTACACACTGATGAGATTTGTTAAAGCATTGAATAAAGGTTGCGCACTATTACATCCCACATCCTCCAATCTGCATGCCAGACCTCACCAATCTGCCGATCTGAGTTGGTATCAGGCCTGCGAGAATGCGTGCACCAAGGCTCTCTGCTGATGTGCTAGAGACCTTGGTGCAAGAAGTGGACAGAAGGAGGGACATCCTATATCTGCAGTGCGGGTGGGGGGGGCAAGAGGCCCACCAGACATATATCCAAAAGGCAGTGACCTGTGACCTAACTCCATCTACCTGCCTTAGCCCCATATCCCATAATTACCGTAGTTCACAGAAATCTATCAATCTCAGATTTAACATTCACAAGTGAGCAAGCATCAACTGCCGTCTGCAGAAGAGTGTTCCAAACTTCTTTGCGTGCAGAAGCATTTCCTCACTTCACTCCTGCACGTCCTGGCTCTAAATGTTAGGCTATGTCCCCGCGTCCTAGTAGTCAAGTCTAGGAGACCTCCAAAAACAGTTACAAATGTCTCGGCAGCCAGAAGCAATAATCCAGCCACTAACCTGTAAATCCTGCATGGTCCCTTTAAATAGCACTGGTGGAGGGTCCTCCAGGCACTCTAAGACACGTTCAGATGGTTGGGGTTAAGACTATACATTGAGTTGAGCCTTAAGTCCCAAAATTGTGTCTATCACTTTAAATCAGCGTTGCACACTCATTAAAGCCTACTTTACATGATTCCAGCGTTCGTTATCTGTGCTTGCGCTAATTCCTATACCACGATGGCGTCTGGCGCACGTCACGCTGGAAACGTGTGCGCGCATCCAAGATGCCATTTTGGATGTCAGAGAGGCCATGTAGCGCCAAAACAACGGGCGCTACATGGCCCAATTTAGCGCCCGAGAAAATTTTGGAAGATCACAACCAATGCATGTGCTATCTCTGCAGCCACCTCTTGTAGAACCCTCGGATGTAGGCCATCAGGTCCAGGGGATTTATCGGCTTTTAGTCCCATTAATTTCTCCAGTAATTTTTCTTTACTAATATTAACTACTTTAAGCTCCTCACTCTCATTAGACCCTTAGTTGCCCATTATTTCTGGTATTTTTTTGTCTTTTACTATGAAGACAGATACAAAATATTTGTTTAACGCATCTGCCATTTCCAGATTCCTGATTATAGTTTCTCCTGTCTCAACCTCTCAGGGACCCCTGTTCGCTTTCGCTACTCTCTTCCTTTTTACAAAATTGTAGAAGCTCTTACAATCTGTTTTTATATTTCTTGCTAGTTTACTCTCATTCTATTTTCTCCCTCTTTATCAATTTTTGGTCATCCTTTGTGTTGGTTTCTAAAACTCTCTCAAAATCAGGCTTACTACTGTTCTTGGCAACATTATAAACCTCTTCTTTTAATCTAATGCTATCCTTAACTTCTTTAGTTAGCTATGGATGGATCACTTTTCCCGTGTGGATTTTATTCCTCAATGGAATGTATATTCGTTGAGAATTATGAAATATTTCTTTAAATGTTCGCCATTGCTTATCTACCGTTATATCTTTTAATATAATTTCTTAATCAAACTTAACCAACTTGCCCCTCATACCTATGTAATTGGCTTTGTTTAAATTTAAGAATCTAGTACCAGACTTAAGTACATCACTCTCAAATTCAATATGAAATTCTATCATATTACGATCACTCTGCCCCAGAGGATCCCTTGCTATGAGATTACTAATTAACCCTGTCTCATTACACAAGACAAGATCTAAAATGGCCTGTTCTCTATTTGGTTTCATGATGTATTGTTCTAGTAAAATTTCTCGAATGCATTCCTCCAATTCATCCTCCAAACTACTTTTGCCAATTTGATTTGTCCAGTCCATATGAAGATTGAAGTCCCCCATGATTATTGCATTATTTTTGTTCCAAGCTTCGCTTATTTCTTGATTATTACTCTGTCCAATAGTATAACTACTGTTAGGGGGACCTATACACTACTCCCACCAATGTTTTCTGCCCTTGTTATTTCTTATCTCCACCCATACTGATTCTACTTCCTGATCTTCTGAGCCAAGATCCTTTATGCCATCCTTTATTGTCAGGGCTATCCCCCCTCCTTTTCTGTTTTGTCTGTGTTTTCGAAAAGTCAAGTACCCTGGAATACTTAGTTCCCAACCTTGGTCACCTTGCAACCATGTCTCAGTAATGGTTACTAGATCAAAGCCATTTATCTCTATTTAGCCATTAATTCATCTGCCTTGTTACGAATGCTTCATGCATTGAGATAAAGCACCTTTAATTTTAACTTTTTACTATTTTTCCCTGATTTGACCTTATTCACTGATGCACTGTTTCCGTTAAATTCTCTGTCCCTTCCTGACACACTCTGTCTATCTTTACCCAAATGGCTACACTGCTCTACGGCCTTGACCTTTCTCTTTAGATTCATAAATTTACCCTTACCTGAACCCTCCCCCCTGCTTTTTAGGTTAAAGGCATATCGACCAACCTAGTTATTCGATTCGCCAGGACAATGGTCCCAGCCCGGTTTAAATGG
Source organism: Heptranchias perlo (assembly GCF_035084215.1). NCBI lineage: Eukaryota > Metazoa > Chordata > Chondrichthyes > Hexanchiformes > Hexanchidae > Heptranchias > Heptranchias perlo. The sequence continues at coordinate 33,842,635 of NC_090335.1, forward strand.
AGCCTGTCCTAACAGAACAGCTCACTCTTTCCCCAGTCCTGGTGCTAGTACCCCATGAATTGAAGCCCTTGTCTCCCATACCACTCTTAGCCATTCATTTAACTCTCTGGTCTTTTTGACCCTATGCCAATTTGCGCGTGGCTCAGGTAGTAATCCAATAGAACCTTTGAGGTTCTGCTTTTTAATTTGGACCCCAGCATCTCAAACTCCCTCAGCAGAACCTCATTCCTAGTTCTACCTATGTCGTTGGTTCCTAAGTGGACCATGACAACTGAATCCTTCCCCTCATGCTCCAAGTTCTTCTCCAGCCATGAGGAGATATCATTAACCCTGGCACTGGGCAGGCAACACAACCTTCAGGACTCCCAGTCGCGGCTGCAGAAAACAGTATCTATTCCCCTGACTATACTATCCCCTACCACCATCACATTCCTTTTAACTCCCCCCACTTGATTGGCCTCATTTACCACGGTGCAGTGGTCAAATTGCCCATCTTCCCTGCAGTCTTTATTCTCATCCACACAGATGGCAAGTACTTCATACCTGTTGGACAAGGTCAAAGACTAAGGCTCCTCCAGCACTGCATCCTGGGTCTCCATACCTGCCTGACTCGCTGTCACATCCTCCTGTCTCTGACCACTAACCAAATCTAAACCACTACCTAACCTAAGGGGTGTGACTGCCTCCTGGATTAAATTGTCCATATAACTCTCCCCCTCCCTGATGCATCGCAATGTCTGCAGCTTGGACTCCAACTCAACAACTCTGAACCAAAGTTCCTCGAGTTGCAGACACTTACTGCAGGTGTGGTTGCTCGAAATCACTCTGCTCTCCACAAACTCCCACATGCTGCAGTTACAACACACCACCTGCCCTTCCATCTCTATCTAACCTTGTTTTATATATTTAATTAGTTAAAGTTTTTATTCACTCGATATTTTTAATTTTATTAACTAATTAGTTGATCTAGTTTAGTTATTAATTTAATAAAGTAATATTTATAATTTGCCAGCATTTAGTTTAAACCACTGCCCTAGCTTAGAGAGCAACAAAAAACAGTAATACTCACCAACCAGTCACCAACCTGCTGTCCTGTGACGTCAATCCTTGATTATTTTGTGTTTGATTTTTGTTTTTGATTTCACCCTTTTATAGGGAGTGGTTCCTGGGCTTCCCGCTTTTTAAATCTTCTCCTCAGCCTCTCCCGTAGTGGTCCACGCTCTGCCGATTCTGCTGCTGCTGCTTTTTCAATCTTCTCCTCAGCCTCTCCCGCAAAAGTTCACATACTCAAGGAAACTGTGATTAAGGAAAATTATGGGAATATGAAGTATCACGCCAACATGTAGAAACAATTTGCAAGTTTATTTTTTGTTCAATCCAATATTCTGTCCCCCAGAAAGGAAGCAGGTGCAACACTGTCAACGGTAAAAGCAGAAGCCTCACAGAGTAACTAAGAGCTGAGGCTCGAAAATGCTCCATACTCATACATTCACGGTGCACAATCAAAATAAGTTGCAAAATAAATCTACAAGAAGGAAGGATAAGTCACAACCCCTATTTATATGAACAAGAATATGTTCTTACCTAAGCAGTAGTATAAGGGTTAAATTTTCCGACAGACAGTATCATTCCCATTGGCAGAAGTTGGGTTGAGGGGCTATGAAATTGGATGGCCGTGGACCAGGAAAATCCTTAAAGAAGAGAATATCTGTTAATGTTTCAATTTGTACTTTAAATGGAACAAGATGAAAGAAGACAAATGCTAGTACCTTATTCTGCACAAGCTCTACAGAGCAGAGAAGGTTAAGAGGAGATTTGATAGAGGCGTTCAAAATCATAAACGGTTTTGATGAAGTAAATAAGGAGAAACTGTTGCCAGTGGCAGAAGGGTCGGTAACCTGAGGACAAAGAGTTAAGGTAATTGGCAACATGAGGAAACATGAGAAAAAACCAGAGGGGGCATGAAGAAAGAAAATTTTACGCAGCGAGTTGTTATGGTCTGGATGTGCTGCCTGAAAGGGTGGTGGAAACAGATTCAATAAAACTTTCTAAAGGGAATTGGATAAATACTTGAAGGGGAAAAATTTGCAGGGCTATGGGGAAAGAGCAGGGGAGTGGAACTGATTGGATAGCTCTTTCAAAGAGCCAGCAAAGGCACAATGGGCTGAATGGCTTCCTTCTGTGCTGTATCATGCTATGATTCTATGATTCTAAGCAGAAAGAAACCTGCTGGATAAAGTGGTAATAAGGTAAACCAAATTTATTGCATTACAAGTGCTCAGTGCATGTGTGCTCAGTGTATTTTACCCCAGTGCTGCTCTTGGTGTATGTTTTACATGTTCTGCTCCTGAATCCTGTGCTCCTTCTTGGTGCTCCCCCATTGACAGGAACGGTTGCCTTCTGGGTGTCATTGGGAACCTCTGAGAATCCAAATGGCCATCTGCCTCTTTGTGCTGGGGCTTGAAGTAGAGCTGCAACTGATCGTGTCGCACTGGCATTTGAGGGTGTGGCTGGAGAGGTTGGATGTGGCATCATCCTGAGAGGCTGCAGCCTCAGCCATGCCCATGCTGCCTGGCAGTATCTCAGTATGTTCAATGATCTGTGTGGGAGTAAACCTCTGGCCAGTTGTGAGAGAAGAAAAGTCTTGCTAAATGGCTATCTCCATCTGACCCCCCCCCCCCCCCACGAGCATGTTGAAAGCAAACAGCCTTTTGGAGATTGTAACTGAAGGATTCTATGACAGCAGTCTGCGCATTCATGAGAGATACTCTGACTGCAGATGGTTGTGAAGTTGCACTGAGTTTCATGATGGACTGCATTTCTGTTAAATGTTCATGCAGAACTGCACAGATGCAGCTATTGAAATCCTCCACAGTTGGCGCCACACCTTGCAGGGTAACTGAAGAACGTGTCGGTGCTCAGACAGCATCCTCTTTTAAATACAAGCTTTGTCAGGTTCAAATCCCAGGGTCCGCAGTTGAGGAGGTTTGCATGCTGGCCCTCAGGTCAGCAGTTTCCTGCTCTTCCACTGCTGCCATCAGCTTCTTCTGCTCACCCATGCTCTATGTGTCACCCAAAGCACTCATCTCAAACTTGCAATCTAAATTCGCTGGGTGGATGTACCTGTGCTGTTGCCTGTGAGTGGAGTACTGTGAGGCACTGGCTTCTTGGAAACTGCAACTTCCCCTTGTGGAACATCTTAACACCTTTAGAAAGAGCAAATTATGTTAGAATGCTGCTTCAGGACACCTCTTCAAATATTGCTTATTTGACACTACGCTGTGTGTGAGTAGGAGGGGGAAGAAAATCCAAAAGGATAGTACTAGCCCGTGAACTTGGCAGAGGTCTCTGACTTCACTCTACCCCACTTCCTATGTGCACTTTGTGACAAGGATTCTCAGAGTGGTCTCTTCAAGTGCACTCAAGGGTTTAATGTTATGGGGCCTTCCTCCCACGTACATCTGCTCCCTTCATTTATGCACCACTTGTATCGGAAACAGAATCATAGTTGAAAGATCATGGACGTGTCAGCAGCACATACAGCGATACCCCATCCTGCAACCTATTATGGCTGTGGATACATGTACAAGCATCATACAGCTAGATTTTGTTAGAGGGATTTTTTTGATGAAACACTTTTAGGATATCAACATGGGAATGGGACTAGGTATAAGTTGCAGCTCCATTGTTTGCCCTGCTGTAGAATAGGTATGCATGGTAAGCTATAAGGTAGTCTGATTGAGAGGAAATACTTTGTGACATGTGTATTTGCCCATCATAAGGTAATGGTGGGCAGTCTTGCCTTGGCTGATTTGATCAGGTGTCAACTTCTTATGAATTTGCAGCCAGGACCTGTGGGTGGTAGACACAGTATTCACTTGGAGTGCCACATCCCCACTGGAACTAGCCAGATGGACTGCAATAGTCTTTTTCTGCTCCTGTACATTTCTATGTCCCTCCCATGCAGACTTGTCTGTTCTTCCATGGCAGGAGTTCCCAGAGAGCCAAAGAAGGCAGCTGTTCTCTTCCACACTTCTTCTGGTCACAACTCTAACCTACATTCACAAGTCTTGGAGCTTGTGCATTATTGAGCTCCATTCTAGCAGTGTTATACACTGAACAGTGTCTTCAATATTTTGCCTTATCCAAAATACAATCCCCTTTAAATTGCTGCATCAGTTCTTTAAATCCCTGTATCAGCACTGAATATCCTGCCCCCATCAGTGGCATATTAAACAATGAGAGTTCACTGCACATCTGTAACTGCGAATGATCATAGAAGATTTGTGGGGTTGATTATGTGTAACTCCAGTGGGCACAAAGCCCACTGCCAAGATCCATGCTGCCTCCAGCCTCCCAATAGAAAGTCTGCATTATATTTTTCTATTTTAAACAGTTTAATATCTCTATTAAATATCAGACAATGAAATTTCATACAAATGCGCTACATATTTACTAATATTTCAAGGAGTCAAATTCAAAACATTTAATCCTAAAGATATATAAGATAAATCTATCCAATCAATTATTTTAGGATAATGTTTATTAATTTTATGAAGAGAGTTGTAATGTGCACTGTTCTATTTTCACAATTCTAGATTATGTTTTTAAGTTTTGTAACTGTGCAGATGTCTTTATAAGAACTTCTGACAGATTATTTGCGCAGTGAGTGATTTAAGAATAGTATTGGCAGAGTTATTACAGTACTTTATTATATGATGTATTTATATTGTGATACTTCTGCTGCAATTGGTGTGCTGTTAGTTTAGAATGCACATTGTGCTTCAGCAGTAGAGAGGCCATTCATTGAAAACTGGGGAATTGAGAACAAACCAGTCAACGTGAAGGGTCGATCATCTTCTATCCTGAGTTCCCTGCTACAATACAAGCAGAGTCCATTGTTATTATAAAATAATATCTCTGCGGCCTTTCTCAGCCCCACTATGATTTATGGCCATTTGCAACTTTTGGAAGTCACAGCCTTGGCTCAAGTCATAGCTGAAAGGCTGTTGATTGATTCACATATTATTGTGTCTCAGAAGGTCTCCAGAAAGCATCTTCTTTTAAATTTGAAGGTACAATAAGTAACCAGTGAGAATGCTGTATTTTCAAAGATTGCAATTGAAACCTAAGAAGTTGGTGGAACAAAATTCTTCACTCATTAATTTAAAATGTACTAGTGGATCTCCAGTAGTGATTCTTATGGTGAGTCAGAAGATGCAAGGAGAGATTTTCCTCATTGCATTAGAGAAGAGGAAATGGAGTACATAAGAACATAAGAACATAAGAAATTGGAGCAGGAGTAGGCCAATCGGCCCCTCGAGCCTGCTCCGCCATTCAATAAGATCATGGCTGATCTGATCCCAACCACAAATCTAAAGAACACAAGAAGTAGGAGCAGGACCCGGCCACACAGCCCCTGGGCCCTCTCCGCCACCCACAGGGCATTGACCGATCCGAACTCAGCTTCATGTCCAATTTCCTGCCCGCTCCCCATAACCCCTAATTCCCTTTACTTCTGGAAAACTGTCTATTTCTGTTTTAAATTTATCTAATGATGTAGCTTCCACAGCTTCCTGGGGCAGCAAATTCCACAGACCTACCACCCTCTGAGTGAAGAAGTTTCTCCTCATCTCAGTTTTGAAAGAGCAGCCCCTTATTCTAAGATTATGCCCCCTAGTTCTAGTTTCACCCATCTTTGGGAACATCCTTACTGCATCCACCCGATCAAGCCCCTTCACAATCTTATATGTTTCAATAAGATCGCCTCTCATTCTTCTGAACTCCAATGAGTAGAGTCCCAATCTACTCAACCTCTCCTCATATGTCCGCCCCCTCATCCCCGGGATTAACCAAGTGAACCTTCTTTGTACTGCCTCGAGAGCAAGTATGTCTTTTCTTAAGTATGGAGACCAAAACTGTATGCAGTATTCCAGGTGCGGTCTCACCAATACTCTATATAACTGCAGCAATACCTCCCTGTTTTTATATTCTATCCCCCTAGCAATAAAAGCCAACATTCCGTTGGCTTTCTTGATCACCTGCTGCACCTGCATACCAACTTTTTGATTTTCTTGCACTAGGACCCCCAGATCCCTTTGTACTGCAGTACTTTCCAGTCTCTCGCCATTAAGAAAATAACTTGCTCTCTGATTTTTCCTGCCAAAGTGCATAACCTCACATTTTCCAATATTATATTGCATCTGCCAAATCTCCGCCCACTCACCCAGCCTGTCTATATCCCCCTGCAGGTTTTTTATGTACTCCTCACTCTCTACTTTCCCTCCCATCTTTGTATCATCTGCAAATTTTGATATGTTGCACTCGGTCCCCTCCTCCAAATCGTTAATATAGATTGTAAAGAGTTGGGGACCCAGCACCGACCCCTGTGGAACACCACTGGTTACTGGTTGCCAGTCCGAAAATGAACCATTTATCCCAACTCTCTGCTTCCTGTTCGATAACCAATCCTCCACCCATGCCAGAATGTTACCCCCAATCCCGTGATTTTTTATCTTAAGTAATAATCTTTTATGTGGCACCTTGTCGAATGCCTTCTGGAAGTCTAAATACACTATGTCCACTGGTTCCCCTTTATCCACCCTGTACGTTATATCCTCAAAGAACTCAAGCAAATTTGTCAGACATGACTTCCCCTTCATAAAGCCATGCTGACTTTGTCCTATTAAATTATGCTTATCTAAATGTTCCGTTACTGTCTCCTTAATAATAGACTCCAAAATTTTACCCACCACAGATGTTAAGCTAACTGGCCTATAATTTCCAGCCTTCTGCCTACTACCCTTTTTAAATAACGATGTTACATTAGCAGTTTTCCAATCTGCCGGGACCTCTCCTGAGTCCAGGGAATTTTGGAAAACTATCACCAAAGCATCCACAATCCCGACTGCCACTTCCCTCAAGACCCTAGGATGGAAGCCATCAGGTCCAGGGGATTTATCCGCTTTGAGTCCCATTATTTTACTGAGTACCATCTCCTGAGTGATTTTCATCGTATTTAGCTCCTCCCCCCGTAGAGTCCCCTGTTTGTCCAGTGTTGGGATATTCTTAGTATCCTCTACTGTAAAGACTGAAACAAAATATTTGTTCAGCATTTTTGCCATCTCCATGTTTCCCACCATTAATTTCCCGGTCTCATCCTCTAAGGGACCTACGTTTGCCTTAGCCACCCTTTTTCTTTTTATATAACTATAGAAACTCTTGCTATCTGTTTTTATATTTTTTGCTAATTTCTTTTCATAATCTAACTTCCCTTCCTTAATCAATCCTTTAGTTACTTTTTGTTGTCTTTTGAAGAATTCCCAATCTTCTATCCTCCCACTAAGTTTGGCTACCTTATATGTCCTTGTTTTTAGTCGGATACTATCCTTGATTTCTTTACTTAGCCACGGATGGCTGTCATTTCTTTTACACCCTTTTTTCCTCAGTGGAATATATTTATTTTGAAAGTTGTAAAATAACTCCCCAAATGAACACCACTGCTCATGTACCGTCTTACACTTTAATCTATTTTCCCAGTCCACTTTAATCAATTCCGCTCTCATACCATCATAGTCTTCTTTATTCAAGCTCAATACGCTTGTTTGAGAATCAACCTTCTCACCCTCTAATTGGATATGGAATTCAACCATGTTGTGGTCGCTCGTTCCAAGGGGATCCTTAACTAGGACATTATTAATTAATCCTGACTCATTACACAGGACCAGGTCCAAGGTTGCCTGCCCCCTAGTAGGATCAGTTACATACTGCTCAAGAAATCCATCCCTGATGCACTCAATGAACTCGTCCTCAAGGCTGCTCTGCCCAATTTGATTTGTCCAGTTAATATGATAATTAAAATCCCCCATAATTATAGCTGTTCCCTTATTACATGCCCCGACTATTTCCTGATTAATACTTCTTCCAGCAGAGTTGCAACTATTAGGAGGCCTATATACTACGCCCACTAATGTTTTTTTCCCCTTATTATTCCTTATCTCCACCCAAACTGTTTCATTATCTTGATGCTTTGTCCCAATATCATTTATCTGTATTACAGTGATTCCTTCCTTTATTAACATAGCCACCCCACCTCCCCTTCCTTCCTGCCTGTCCTTCCTGATTGTTAAATACCCTGGCATATTTAATTCCCAGTCGTTGTCACCCTGCAGCCATGTTTCTGTAATGGCCACAAGATCATACCCATACGTAGTTATTTGTGCCGTTAACTCGTCCATTTTGTTACGAATGCTACGTGCATTCAGATAAAGAACTTTCAAATCTGTTTTGTGACGCTTAGTTCCTGCTTTTTCCTTTTTTAACACTTTACCTATTACTCCATACCTTCTGTCCCTTCCTGTTACGCTTTCCTCTCTCTCCCTGCTCAGGTTCCCAACCCCCTGCCACTTTAGTTTAAACCCTCCCCAACAGCACTAGCAAACACTCCTCCTAGGACAGCGGTCCCGGCCCTGCCCAGGTGCAGACCGTCCGGTTTGTACTGGTCCCACCTCCCCCAGAACCGTTTCCAGTGTCCCAGGAATTTGAATCCCTCCCCCTTGCACCATTCCTCTAGCCACGTATTCATTTGAAATATCCTCCTATTTCTACTCTGACTAGCACGTCTGAGAGACCGATTGAATTAGATCTTTCCGGAACTTCCTGGGTTCACCCAAATAATGTAACTGGGCCTGTGCTTGTAGTAGGCTGAGGCCCAACATTCATATTAATGAGGCCAGAGGAAGTGCTCATGACTGCCCGCCTGTTTCCTCTTCAACTGCTCATTAAGCACCCAAGCAAAGGAGTGTTCATAGAAACTCCGCAGTAAGACTTGTACCATGGACGAATGGGTCTGTGGTGGTCCTAAAAATATCCACATGTTTTTATATATTTGTTCATGCGATGTGGGTGATGCTGGCAAGGCAAACATTTATTCCCCAGCTATAGTTGCCCTGAGAGGTGATGGTGGGCCTTTATTCTTGAACCGCTGAACTATCTGTGATGGTGATGTTCTCATGATCGTGTTAGGAAGGAATTCTGGGGTTTTGACCCAGTGACAATAAAGGAACTGTGATATATGTCTAAGTGAGAATGGTGTATAACTTGGAGAGAAAGGTGGAGTTTTTTTTTATTCGTTCACGGGATGTGGGCGTCGCTGGCAAGGCCAGTATTTATTGTCCATCCCTAATTGTCCTTGAGAAGGTGGTGGTGAGCCGCCTTCTTGAATCATTGCAGTCCGTGTGATTAACGTTCTCCCACAGTGCTGTTAGGTAGGGAGTTCCAGGATTTTGACCCAGCGAAGATGAAGGAACGGCGAGATATTTCCAAGTCGGGATGGTGTGTGACTTGGAGGGGAACGTGCAGGTGGTGTTGTTCCCATGTGCCTGCTGCCCTTGTCCTTCTAGGTGGTAGAGGTCGGGGGTTTTGGAGGTGCTGTCGAAGAAACCTTGGCGAGTTGCTGCAGTGCATCCTGTGGATGGCACACACTGCAGCCACGTTGCGTTGGTGGTGGAGGGAGTGAATGTTTAGGGTGGTGGATGGGGTGTCCACGACTTTGCTGATCTTGTTCTCCTCAGTGATAGAGGTAGTGGGCTGGGAGTTGCTGTCAAAGCAAGCTTTGAGTTGCTGTAGTGCATCCTGCGTAACACATATTATAGCCACAGTGAGGCAGTGGTGGAGAGGGTGAATACTGAGTCTAGTGGTAGGGGCTCTGCTCAAGTGAATTGATTTTCTGGAAGTTATTGAGCTTCTTGAGTGTTATTGCACTTGCACCCATCAAGTCAAATGGTGAATATTCGATCAGACTTGAGCCTCGTAGATGTTGTAGAGACTTTGAGGGGGTCACGAAGTGAGTCACTCATCACAGAGTACCCAGCCTCTGCCTCTTTTGCTGGTGAGAAAATCAGCAATGATGGTGCCATTGAAGATCAGGGATGAGCTGGTTAGGCTTTTTTTGTTGGAGCTGGTCATTATCAGGCATTTATGCAGTGCAAATGTTGTCTACCACTTGCAAGCCCAAATCTGGATGTTGTCCAAATCTTGCTGTTGGCAAGCATTGGGGGAGGTGTTGGGAATGGAACTGAACACTGTGAAAGTGAGTGACCAACCCAACTATCTTCCTATAAGTCAGGTAGGACTCCAATAAGCTGGAAGGCGAAGCCGGTCTTTGATTTTAGGATGTTCCCCACTCCCTCAATAATTTTAGGGTCCTGGTACCTTCTGGCTGCTGGTCTTCAAGGACATGACATTGGTGGCCAGGAGAGTGTTTCCCATCATCCATCCCACCTCCCCAACGAGCCCTATACAAGGCCCTGCCAGGGGTTAACCTGCACTGGGAGTATGCCCATGCCATGCAACTGGATCAAGCAAGGAAAATTGTTGCCGGTCCTCCTCTCACAGGTACAGTGTCCTTGAGTACACTGCATCTGTTGAGCACCCAGCAAGGGCCCAGAGTGGAAAATAGGTCCTGTGGTGTTTTAATAATGTGGGCCCTCCAAGCCCTGCCAGTAACTGTCACTCGCACTCTCAGGAGGGTTAGAGATCTCCTCATGCAACAAAATTTCTCTACCACTCTCTTCCTTTATTGCCCTGCAATATAAAGTGTGTCTTACTCTCTCCCTACACGTCAACAGTGCTGTTCTGTCTCTTCTTTTCTTGCCTGAATAGGGTCTCTGCCTGTCTCTGCCCCACACCTAAACAGGATGTCTCACTTTCTCTTGCTTTCTCCTCACAAAAAAGTCACCAAAGAGATTTCTTTCTCTCCCTTTCCATGCAGAAGGACCTGCCTCCTTTTTCTGCCTTTGGTCCCTTCAGCATTGTAACTGAAGTAAATAAATAAATTTAGGAGGATGTCCATCAAATAGACTCTTAAGCATGCACACACTGCTTTTGACTCCATCTCTGCCTTCACTTCTCTTTCCTTTACTTTGGTCCTTTACTTATTTTCTCTGCTCTCTGGTCCTATCTCTTCAGTACCAGGATTAGAAAATCCTTTTATTTTTGATGATTTTTTTCCCATTGCTTGCACCTTACAGTTGCTAATTTAAAATTTTCTGTCTGGTTGTTCCAGTGCACTTCTACATAGAATTACATAGAATACACAGCACTTTTGGTCCAACAGATCCATGCCAGCGTTTATGGTCTACTTGAGCCTCCTCCTACCCTTCTTCATCTAACCCCATCAACATATCCTTCTATTCCTTTCTCCCTCATGTGTTTATCTAGCTTCCCCTTAAATGCATCTATGCTAAGAAATGATTTGAGCGAATGTTGGCTTCAAGGTTTTTGCTGGTTCTTGCCTAGGCTCAGAATAAATATTGCTGCACAAGGAAATGAAGAAAGGTTGATGAATGTTAAAGTAGTTATCAGCAACTAAAGTGGTTTATGCAATTTACTGTAGAGTTGTGGAAAAGTTGTTGGCCGTATCTAATGATTACAGATCCCTGTTTGTACTCATGTTTTGGGGTATTAGATACTTGAAGACTTCAATCACCATGATTTCCATTATTTCTGGTGTCTTTTGTAGGTTAGTGTCATTAAAGCCTGAAAAGCTGATTGCTGCTTTTCTAGTGTACATGATGCCCTGTGTGATGTCTATGATTGCAAAGGTTGCCAAGTGAACAGAATGGGTAGTGCAGTCATGAGTGGTAGATGGCAGTGTAGTAGTGCTTGTGCCATGAATGAATGCTTCAAATCAATAGGAAACCATTAGAGTCAGGTAGTCCTGGTCACTGTGTTATCAAACATATATTGTTATCAGCACACTTGTACAAATGTCCTTTCTGTAGCTGCTTCTACATATCATCTGACCATTTTGGTACTTCATCAGATGCTAGTTACATTGCTCATTCCATTTTCTTTAGAATAATGTGTTTATATATACTATAGCATAAGTCAGTTTTACTGTTCAATGAGTCAAATAGAAAAAAAGATCCTTAACTGAAATAATGTGAACATTATGGGTTGAATTTTTGTCTTTACCACCTGGGCATTAAGCATTGCCTGGGTAGAATGCAGAGAAGAAACCTGAATGGGTAGGATGGCATTCCTGTTACAGAAGCTGCCCAATTTTCCTTCCATTGAAATTAGTGGAATTAATAGTGCAATCCTATGCAGTGAAAACAACAATCTACCCATATCAATTCAGATTGATTAATCTCTTTCTTTTGGAAAACCTTTAAATATTAATGATGATTCAATCATTTGTACCTAGAAAATATTTCCAAATGCATGATGATCAGTAAAATGAAAGTTGCTATTATCCATATGTTTATACTTTATTAAAAATCTTGTGTGGGGGATGCTCCATTGAAAAATGCTATGTAAACATTTCCTATAGGAATTACAATGTTAAAATATCAAAACTCATTAACTGTCATTTCACTATGTAGTCATTTTAACTGGTATTCCAATTTAAAATGACAACACTGACCTGTTATGATTACCTGTAACCCCACTAACCTTTCCCCCACAAATCACTCAAAATGCTTTCTGCAAAAAAAGAACGGCTGTCTCTTTCATAGCTAACTCCAACTTGCATTCCATTTTGTTGCATATTTGCAGTTTTAAAAATGATAAAAAATAAAAGGACTGCATCTATAATACATTTAAAAATCTTTTGTAGGCATGAACTTCTTGTCGACAAATCTTACTTCCTGTTGTTCCTTTCACTGGTCTTTTGCATCAACTTTTCCTATTGTAAATCCCTATGTCAATATTTTTCAATCAAACAACAACAATAACAACAACAACTTGCATTCATATAGTGTCTTTAATGTAGTAAAATATCAAAAGGTGTTTCACAGGAGCGTTATCAAACAAAATTTGATACCGAGCCACGTAAGGAGATATTAGGACAGATGACCAAAAGCTTGGTCAAAGAGGTAGGTTTTAAGGAGCGTCTTAAAGGAGGAGAGGGAGGTAGAGATGCAGAGAGGTTTAGGGAAGGAATTCTAGAGCTTAGGGCCTAGGCATCTGAAGGCACGGCCGCCAATGGTGGAGTGATTAAAATTGGTGGTGCAGAAGAGGCCATAATTGGAGGAGTGCAGAGATCTCGGAGGGTTGTAGGCTGGAGGAGGTTACAGAGATAGGGAGGGGTGAGGCCATAGAGGGATTTGAAAACATAGATAAGAATTTTAAAATCGAGGTGTTGCCAGACCAGGAGCCAATGTAGGTCGGCGAACACAGGGGTGGTGGGAGAACGGGACTTGGTGCGAATTAGGATTCGAGCAGCAGAGTTTTGGATGAGCTCAAGTTTACGGAGGATGCAAGGTGGGAGACCGGCCAGGAAAGCATTGAAATAGTTGAGTCTAAGGGTAACAAAGGCATGGATGAGGGTTCCAACAGCAGATGAGCTGTGGTAGGAGTGGAGACGAGTGATGTTACGGAGGTGGAAGTAGTCGGTCTTGGTGATGGAAAGGATGTGGGATCGGAAGCTCAGCTCAGGGTCAAGTAGGTTGTCAAGGTTGCGAACAGTCTGGTTCAACCTCAGACAGTGGCCAGGGAGAGGGATTGAGTCAATGGCTCGGGAATGGAATTTGTGGTAACAATCAATTGTGATATGTCAACTTTTACCATCCTGGTTTATTGATAAACCAATTGGATCACTCAAAATGTTTTTTTTTTAATTCACATTTCATTTCTCAGTGACTGAAAATAATAATGCCTTCACAAAAATGCTTATATAAATGTAAGTTATTATTGTTGTTCAAATCAGATTTTTACATATAGTCCATTCTTATTACAACCCCAATTACTGTATAATTGCTTTTTTTTTGCATTACGTGGATGGTGCTATAACAAGGTACTGGGTCCTGTGTTACGAAAAGTAAGCCTGATCATTTGCATCTGCAAAAACAGAAAGTAAAGACTCACTTACTCGGTTGTTCAAGACAAAACTGATTAAATGTTCTAGTAGAGCACCCAGAAATGGCACCAGGTAGAACTAGAGTTGTGTTAGAGGATTTGTACTAACAAACTTCATGTATTCCCTTTCAGATAGATTTGGGTAATTCTTGCAAACCCAATGAATTCTGTTTGTAGAATAAATTACTTTCCTTTCCTGCTTTTACAACCTTTTGTTTTGCTGGTGTGCAGCACCTGCTGTTTGAGCCCTTTTTGCAGGTTGAGCTTGTAAGAAAAAAATTATAGTCCTTTGTTGTTATTAGCCACATGGAATGATAAAAAGATGTTCAATTGATTGATACTGCTCCTCCACAATCTATGTGCAGTGTACCCTATCATAGAATCTACCCCATTTACTCAATCTCTACAAAATCTCCCTGTGACCTCCAAAGGTAATCAAGCAAAGCTCTTCAATATCCATCAATCCTTATGCTTCTAATATTTAACATTGTTTTCCATAGAGGATATTTAAATTGGTTCATCAGCACAGGAACTATCATATTTCAGAGAATATTTAACCATCTTTGTCCATACTTAACACTATAAAATTCAGTCTTATGCCTCAGGTGTCTGTGAAGACCAATTTTAGTTTGATCTAGCTAACATAAATCAAAGGTTAGAGTTCATAATGGCAAATTGCACATGAACATTTTTGTCCACATTCCCATTTTTAATTATGAGGTCTATTTTCTCTGATGCCCCATTTAAACTGTTTCCCAGTGTGAGTGGATCTAGAATGATTCTAGATTTATCCTGGTAGATTTAGCACACTATCAATGAACACAGATCTGCTCGCATCTGCTTCTAGGCAATTCAGTGGTATCTTTACTGAAAATTACAAAATGGATTGCACAGTAAATTAGGACTGCTGCAATTATTGCTGGTGTATAGCAACATCATGAATTTTTAAATTGCAATAAATATACTATGTGTACATTTATTACACTAAATAAGTGGTAGTGGTAAATCTACAGAAGGCAAGTCTAGCCTCAGTTGTCTTTTGAATCAGAATTTTTAACAACGCCATTTAAATTCTATTTATTTCAAATATACTTTAATGATGTTCCTGGAATTTCTTTGAATTACAGTACAGTAAATACATAATGCAAGTACAAAACAGAATTCTAAAAGTACGCTTTTGTAGTCATCAAGTTGCCAGTGCAGGAGAATAGAATGCATTTCAATTTTGGGTCCCTGGTATCAAGCATTCCTAGGTCAGGTATAACACAAGTTATACAAAGAGTAAAACTCTCTCCATTTTGCCCTGACAATGAATGCTGTTACAAAGTTAGGGTTAAGGTTCATTGTGCACCAATGCAAATGTTTCTATTTCTCATACCAGCCGTCAGCCTGGGGCTTCTCTTGGTGAAATTGTTAATTTAATGCCAATTTGTGCTCCATTTTGGGCAGTGAATTTGTGTTTATTAGAAACTGTTTTGAGACAGCCCAAGTTCATTTGACATTGGACCCTTACAGCCAAAGAGGAGGCTTTCAACCATCAATTCAGACCTGGAGTTCAACCCAGTTCCCAAAGGTGGAAGGGCAGTGTACTAAATACAAAAGGGATGCATTCCACTGTTGTTTAATGGCAATAATGGCAGAGGCAAGCATGAAAATTGGCAGAAAACTGGAAATAGGCTGAAATCTCCAGTTATCCTTTTCAGAGTTATTTCTTGTTTTTTGTGAAAAATGTTCTTTTGTGAAAAATTTGCCGTTGCTTGTTAAGACCTTATCAAAGAGCATTCAGAGAAAGATATGACAGTTGTTTATTGGGGAAATTAAAACAGCCCAATAGAAATTATCTCATTATTCAACTCAAATTATTTCAACAATGGAGTAGATGAACTCTGTTGGAGTATCCATTCAATATGAATTTTACTGAAATTGTTATATTGACTGGTTCAGTTTTTCCAATGGTAGGAATGGGGTTGCCCAGGAGCAAAGGCTGCATTGGAGACTAAGCACCCATCCTGGCAACTACCATCAGACTTTTAAACAGTTATGAAGTCCTGTTCACCCATCACCCCAGTGCTCGCTGACCTACATTGGCTCCCGGTCCGGCATTGCCTTGATTTTAAAATTCCCATTATTGTGTGCAAATGCCTGTACGTCCTCATCCCTCCCCATCTCTGTTATCTCCTCCAGCTCTATAACCCTCCATGATCTCTGTGCTCCTCCAATACTGGTCTCTTGCTCATCCTTGATTTTCATCGCTCCACTATTGGCAGCCGTGCCTTCAGCCATCTAGGTCCTAAGCTCTGGAATTCCCTCCTTAAACCTCTCTGCAGCTCTACCTCTGTCCTCCTTTAAGACATCTCTTAAAACCTATCTCTTTGACCAAGATTTTGGTCACCTGTCCTCATATCTCTTTATATGGCTCGGTGTCAAATTTTGTCTGATAAAGCTCCTGTGAAGTGATGTGGGACGTTTTTGCTACGTTAAAGGCGCTATATAAATGCAAGTTGTTGTTTTTGTTATACCTACAGGCACTTTAATCAGTTGAGCAACTTTTGGTTCAGGGTGCTTTAGGCAGATGAGCAGTAAACTGTATCCAAGCACTGCCCAGCTGTATATTTAATTTTCCATCACAAGGAGCAAAAAGTCTCAAGGTTTAGATATTTAAATAAATCACTGTGAGTTCAAAGAAGGGCAGAACTAAACAATAAATTGATTGGAATATAATTTTCAATACAAGCCACACAAGAAGAGGATGCACATCATTTTCAACGCTTGAATTGTACTTTACTGATTCTCGTTTCAAACTCAGAGGTAGATTAAACATATGAGTAAATATTTTTGTTCCGATATCTATAAAATCCAGAAATAGCTATGCTAGTAAATTATTACTCCGATTAACTTTCTACAGTTTCTCCTCACGTGGCTGTTACTTGACTAGTTATGTGGCTGTTAAGGCAATTGAAAAGCACAGAATGAGTTTTATTACAGGCAAGTGCTGGTTGGCTAGGTTTCTGTCAGCAAGGGTAATAAGTTATATTGGATGAATTCATCCAGTTGAGAATTGAAGTAAAAGGCAATTTTATTCCTTCTCATTAAAATAATCAAAAAAATGGTGAGAATAATGCTCTACTTTGTTGAAAATATCCTCAAAGTCTCTCAAAGCTCATCAGAATTCCAAGGCAAGGTAATGTGGGAGAAATCAATCAATAAACTACTATTTGTTTTGCCAATGTGCTGGTGGATGGCAGACTGCAAGTATAACATGAGAGAAAAAGGAAAAAAATCAAACATTTTTGGTTATAATTGACCATGGCACTATAATAAATGAAGGTTGCTATAATAAGCATAAAACAGTAAATAAAATACATTCAAAATTACATAATAAATAAATTGTTAAATTAAGAAATGTTTTAGCATGGAAAACACATAGGAACATAAGAATAGGAGGAGGCCATTCAGCCCCTTGAGCCTGTTCTGCTATTCAATTAGATCATGGCTGATTTGTGGCAGAATGGAATGCAGTGTGGTCCTTCATAGATTGATTGAAGTTTGAAAATATTTTACAATATTGTTTTACAAGAGTGTGAATAAACAGTTGGCATCTTTTTTATGATTTCATTAAATGCACAATATAACATCAAAGCTGTGAGAGAAACTTGTGAATGTTGTCATTCTCAAAAGAAAATATGAAAATACTATGAGAGTTCTTGATTGTTTTTTTCAGGAGAGGTAGGAGAAGGAACTTAAGGGGCAATTTTAATCCTGCCAACCCAGCGGGAACTATGCGGACGGGCAATTAAGATTACCCGTGGGAATTACCCGCCGAGATTCCACTGTCTTCCCGCAGGTGCAACCTTAACCAGTTCTTCTGAGCAGGTAAAAGGGACACCCATTGAGAGCTGCCGGAGTCCTTCTTTAAATATGCAGAATGGGCTCCGATGATGTCATTGGGGCCTGACTGCTATTTTAACCAGAGGCCTTCACGGGGAAGCCGTTGTGGCTTTCCTGTCAGGCCAGCCTAGCTGGAAAAAGAGTTGGGGCCAGAAAAGGCCCAAAAAGGTAATGGTTTTTTCCTTTTTTTCACTTTCCGTGTAGGGCCAGATCGAGCAAGAGTGTTCTCTGGGCCTCACAAGGAAAGATTAGGCACCTCCTGCATCGGTCTCCCCCACCACCTCCCCTCCCATTCTCCTGAGTGCAAGACCCTCCCGAACCCCCAATCCAACCACTCACCTGAGTGCAATGGATCATTCCATTGGTCCCTGGTGGTGACCTGCTGCTGCCCAGCATTCCGCTCCCGCCTGCTGGCTGGCTGCCGCTTCCCACTGGGTTTGGGTGGGAGACTAACATGGCCTGTGCAGATGAGGCCTGGGAGTTAAAATCTCAGGAGGTTGAATGTAAACACACAAATATGGAGCTCTGATTTTCCTGGCTAGTGAGAGAGACTATATAAGCTGAATGATTTTGGTCTACTGGCCCTCTGTCACTCTCAACAAGTACCAATTACAAACCAACACTTGCAGCACAATTATGTTTGACTCCCACTGTTTTTTCATATTTGAATGCTTACAATATATTGCAAACTTATTTGGTATATATGCAAATCAACATTTATTCACATATGTATCAAAAATATATTTTAACTATCTCTAAACAATTAAGAAATAGATTTTAATTTATATTTCTCTGAAAATTTGAAATCTGGATCTTCTGTGCTTGTGTTTAACACAAATTTCAAGGTCTTATGTTTATTTTGATTTTTATTCTTTAAAAAATGACTACCAACTAGTTAAAAGTCCTTAGCAATTATATTCACAGTCATTTTACAAATCACTTCACAAATAAAAAATTGGTGCAGGTTTTGTATTTTTAGAGTTTCAGAATCCCAACTGTCATGTTTGTAGCAGATGTTATGAAATGGTAGGGAGTACCTTTGTTCTTCCGAAAAAGGCAACAGGAAAAAAATTATTATGTAAACGTATTCTGTGGACATAATAGGATCTGTGCCAATACCAGCACTCTTATTGTTGTCTATGAGTCAGCTGATCATTTGTGTAGGTTGATGCGTGGGTAGAGTGCTTAGGCTCAGAAGAATTTGTTCACTTATTGACTGGGTCAAATCTGATTAATCTTGTGTTTCTCAGGCTCTAATAACCAACCCATATTTAAAGAAAAAAATGTTTATCGTCTTTGACATTTCAATGGCAGTGACTAAGTCCATATAAAGTATTTGGATGATTTTAATCATTATTATTTCAGCAGTCAAACAGATATAAAATAATGCCGAATGTTGATCTAATTTGGAACTTTTGGGATATGCTTTCTGACCACAAAATTTAAATGACCTACTGCTGCTTTCCTCAGTAGAAATAATTTGGCATTATGGGGAATTAGTTATCATTTGTGAGTGCTTACACAAATCCTTATTTAGATATTTGTATTCTGTTCCAGTGTTTTCCAGCCAATTGTAAATGGTTGAGTTTATTTAAAAATATATAACACAATTTAATTTAACAGGTTATTTATCTTACAG
This sequence comes from Heptranchias perlo, assembly GCF_035084215.1. Taxonomy (NCBI): domain Eukaryota; kingdom Metazoa; phylum Chordata; class Chondrichthyes; order Hexanchiformes; family Hexanchidae; genus Heptranchias; species Heptranchias perlo. Next base: position 33,862,022 of record NC_090335.1, read on the forward strand.
TTTTCATTGATGTAGATTGTTTTTGACTTTACATCAATGCAATTTGTGCAGTGTTACATGGCTGCAAGTTATCGGCATTAAATTTAGGCAAGTGGTGTGAGATCACTCCGAAAATGCAGTACTTACAATGCTTTGGCTTTACAGTGCCTGCAGCATGATTGCAAAGCAATTTTTAAAATACAGGAGATTCTTTATTTTAAGCTGTTTAGTGCAGCAGTTAATGGGACAGTTTAACTGCCATTTGGATGCAGGTGAGAGGAACTCCGGACATGTCTGCTCACCTGCATGTGCAGGGTTTCATTTTCTCTAGCCAAGGAACAACACAGAGATGGTATTATAAATACAATGTTGTGGCTCTGCAGCATCCAATACCGACATTGTAACTGCAACCTGAGATGATAACACTCTTTTTAAATCAGCATGGCAAACCTTCAAAGCTAAAGAGTCACAAAAAGAAAATTTGAGGGTGAAATTCCACACAAACATCGGTAATAACACTACAGTTACACCATTACAGCGCCAAAAAGAGAGGTAATTTATGTTTCAGCGCATTCGCCATTTATGCATCATTATTGCGTTAAACACAATTTTTCTCAATGCTTTCTTGTGGCTGTGCAGCATCTGCAGGGAAGGAAGACAGAAGCTGGGAAGGAGCGAACATGCCAGCCCTCGGGATGACGGAGAGTTAGATAAGGGGGTGAAGATTGAATATGTCTGGTAATGATTTGTCTTGCCAGTGCGAGATTGTAGGTGTTGAGGTATCCACCTGGGATTGGCAATCTTCCACCTGTCTCGGCATCACCTGTAGCGATGAGGTTGTGCATGCCCAGAATGTTCAAGGGGGTGGTGGGGGTGGGGGGGGGTGGTCAGAAGGCTGCTGATGCTGAGCCTTTTCTGGGCATTATATGCTAAATTTTCCTGCACCAAGATAAATAAATGAGGTTTGTGTGGCCATAGTGTGGGATAGGGGGCTGTTAGTGCCCTTCAGTAGCGTAGAGTTTGAAGGGTTAGTAGTGTAAGTGTTGCTTTAAGAGGGCCGAGAATGTGGTGGTGGCCAGAAAGAAAGGAACAAAGTGCTTTGGACCTAACCTTGCCTACCCTGGTCAAGCCGTTGAACTTCTTATGGCATTGCTGTGCAGTCCTCAATGTGAGGAAGTTGGCATTGAGAGCCTGGGCCACCTTCCTCCAGGTGGCAAGGCTGACACTTGTGGGTGGCTCTCTGATTGGCAATGTCTGTCCTTCCTTTTTTCCACCTCTTGCAGGAGAGCTTGCAGGTATTCCTGTCAAAAATGCACAGCTATCTGGTGACTTGCTGTCCTGTCATGTTGCCCTGTGGGCACTGCTGGTCTGTCAATAGTCATGGTTCTGGCAAGAGGCACTTTGGATGAGAATGGGTGATCAAAAGCAAAGGGGCTGAGGAACAAATCTCTGCAGCCACCCCTTGCTGTCCCCAAGTGCTCAGATGAAGAGTGAAATCTTAACAGAGGCTGCACCGCTTCTGAACTGAAATTTACTGGGGCCTACACTGCCCACATCACCTTTACAAAGCTATTATGCCACAACATACGCAAATGATCTTACCCAGGAAATTTCCATGCTACTCCCCCTGCTGATGAATGGCGTTATTTTCTGGCACTATAATGGTGCTATGGACATCAAGGAAATTGATCTAACAACCAGCCAAAGGTGTTCAAGGTGAGGTGAGGTGAGAGTGACTGCCCTTGACATCAAGGCAGCATTTGACCGAGTGTGGCACCAAGGAGCCTAGTAAAATTGAAGTCAATGGGAATCAGGGGGAAAACTCTCCAGTGGCTGGAGTCATACCTAGCACAAAGGAAGATGGTAGTGGTTGTTGGAGGCCAATCATCTCAGCCCCAGGACATTGCTGCAGGAGTTCCTCAGGGCAGTGTCCGAGGCCCAACCATCTTCATCTGCTTCATCAATGACCTTCCCTCCATCATAAGGACAGAAATGGGGATGTTCGCTGATGACTGCACAGTGTTCAGTTCCATTCGCAACCCCACAAATAATGAAGCAGTCCGAGCCCACATGCAGCAAGACCTGGACAACATCCAGGCTTGGGCTGATAAGTGGCAAGTAACATTCGCGCCAGATAAGTACCAGGCAATGACCATCTCCAACAAGAGAGAATCTAACCACCTCCCCTTGACATTCAACGGCATTACCATCGCCGAATCCCCCACCATCAACATCCTGGGCGTCACCATTGACCAGAAACTTAACTGGACCAGCCACATAAATACTGTGGCTACGAGAGCAGGTCAGAGGCGGGGTATTCTGCGGCGAGTGACTCACCTCCAGACTCCCCAAAGCCTTTCCACCATCCACAAGGCACAAGTCAGGAGTGTGATGGAATACTCTCCACTTGCTTGGATGAGTGCAGCTCCAACAACACTCAAGAAGCTCGACACCATCCAAGATAAAGCAGCCGCTTGATTGGCACCTCATCCACCACCCTAAACATTCACTCCCTTCACCACCGGCGCACTGTGGCTGCAGTGTGTACCATCCACAGGATGCACTGCAGCAACTCGCCAAGGCTTCTTCGACAGCACCTCCCAAACCTGCGACCTCTACCACCTAGAAGGACAATAGCAGCAGGCACATGGGAACAACACCTCCTGCACGTTCCCCTCCAAGTCACACACCATCCCGACTTGGAAATATATCGCCGTTCCTTCATTGTCGCTGGGTCAAAATCCTGGAACTCCCTTCCTAACAGCACTGTGGGAGAACCGTCATCACATGGACTGCAGCGGTTCAAGGCAGCGGCTCACCACCACCTTCTCGAGGGCAATTAGGGATGGGCAATAAATGCTGGCCTTGCCAGCGACGCCCACATCCCATGAACGAATTTTTAAAAAGCCCCTTTACCTTCCAACCTCAGAGAAGGATGCCAAAAGTGGAATTCTGCTGCTGTTGACTCAACAGAGGCTGGGTTATTTATGTTCAGGAAAGCCATCAACAGTGCGAGAAGCATTCATTTGCAGTCCATTACACCTGATTATGCTAAAAGTGCCTTCAATTAAATATCTTACCAAGTATATGGACCTTTTCAGTGTGGTGTTTGGCACATTGTTTTGTTGAATGGAGCTGTGACAGCAACATCTCTGTCATAGTTTTTTTACTTTAAGTTTGATAGCTTCTAAAAATCATAATAATCCCAGCAACTAACAAAATTCAATAATTCCTGATAATATATAATGAAACACCATTACTAATAGTAGTACTAGTGTGATCAATGATATTCTCACTGCAACTAAAACCAAATCTATTTGCAAGTACAGTCAAGCACCTGAATGAATGTAACTTTTGACATGCTTTGTTTCTTGCCATTTTCTTGAAATCTGCTTTCTACTCAGTTGTGCATTAACATTAACAACTGTGAGATGTCAATTAGAAAATTACTTTGATTTTACAGGTAGAAAGGTAGAAAAACAAGTTCAGATGCATATGGGAAACTAAACATTGAAACAAATAAATGGCAGTGATCTTGATGTTTCAATACTTCTCACATGACACAGCCCTCCAAAATTGAGCCCAGAACCAACATTTTAAAACATTTCATGGCACACCATGCAGTTTCTGAGCTTGAGGAGATAGCACCAGGTGAGGCAGAATGAACAGGTGAGGAGGAGGAGGACCATAGATGGTCAAATGTTGTCATGAATGACAACTACTTTCTCAAATTCAGGGGTGCTGTGAAATTACATAATAGTGTCATATCCCTGTTGCCCTTCAGTGTGAAAGGAAATGAAAGTACTGATCCTATTGACAAAAATGGCAAAAGACTATTATAAAACAGCACTAAAAAGATGCTTGAAAGATGAGAGAAAAAAATCCATGTCGAACAGCAAGAGGTTCTCCCATTTCAAAACGGTGGAGTCTGCCCTCTGAGGCTGTTGGCACAAGTGACCCTGCACCCCCAAAATGAAAATTATGAGGAATATGACCCTTATAGTGTTGTCGTAATCAATGATTGTGCCATCATTTATTCAAAAACAAAAAGACTATTGAAAGATTCCGATTGGCCTGCCATGTTGCCATATGTATTTCTGATTATTTTACATTGCAACATGTAAGTAATGCCATAAATAATGAATAACCCTAAAAAAAAGTTGCTAGGTCCAGGAAAATGTATTTGCGCTCTCAGTGCGTTGATATAATACCATATGGTGATGCTAGGTTTTCTCAAAATAGCTTCTCTATCAACAGCTGTTAGGTTCGCAACAGTATGTTTATGAGATAGATTCTTACAAGGCTCGACAACGTAGATGCAGTGAGGATGTTTCCCCTGGCTGGGGAGTCTAGAACCAGGGGTCACAGTCTCAGAATAAGGGGTAGGCCATTTAGAAATGAGATGGGGAGAAATTTCTTCACTCAGAGGGTGGTGAATCTTTGGAATTCTCTACCCCAGAGGGCTGTGGAGGCTCAGTCATTGAGTACATTCAAAACAGAGATCGATAGATTTCTAGATATTAAAGGCATCAAGGGATATGGGGATAGTGCAGGAAAATGGCGTTGAGGTAGAAGATCAGCCATGATCTTGTTGAATGGTGGAACAGGCTCGAGGGGCTGGATGGCCTACTCCTGCTTCTATTTCTTATGTTATTATGTAGATTTAAAAAAATTGACACAACTGTATAACATTGGTTTTACTTTTATGTTTGATATTTCACTGGTAAGACAGATTCTACGCAATGTACTAAATCAAGGCATTATTTTTGGAACCTACTCCTGACCTCAGTTGCTAACTTTTGCAGGACAAGATGTGAAGTTTTCAATTTACATTTAATTGACACTTTGGGCCTGATATTAGGAGGGAGGCGGGTTGGAGCGGGAGGTCGATTGGGTGCGTGGGTAACGCGCCCAGTGAAATCGGGGTGCTCCGCACGCGATCGCAGCCTAATTGAAGGCACTTACCTTGGCTTCCGGGTTTCCCGTTCCAGACCTGTGCAGCGGATGCACTGCTCACCCGCATCACAGGCTGTCAGCAGGAGGAGCCCTATTTAAAGGGGCAGTCCTCCAATGCTCCTCCTGCAGCAAAGAACCATTTTGGTAGCGTGGAGCAGGCCAGAGGCAAAGCTGCTCCAAGGTTCTCTGACTCCTCACTCCAGGTGCTGCTCGATGGGGTGAGGAGTAGGAGGGAAATTTTTTTCCCATCTGATGGGAGTTGGTGGCCTCCCTCTGCCACCAAAATGGCCTGCCTGGAGGTGGCTGAGGAGGTAAGCAGCAGCAGCAATTTGTGCCGAACATGGGTCCAGTGCAGGAAGCGCTTTAATGACCTAACCAGGTCAGCCAAAGTGAGTATACTTACGCATTCTCCCACACTCTGTCTTCCACATCACCTCCACCACCACACAACTCCTTCTGCACTGCCATCACAACGCTCTCGCATCACTCCTCACATCCATTCAACCATCATCCTCACCTTGCCTGCACTTACTCACCGCCCCAGTTCCCATTTGAACACTACCACGCAACCCAATCCTCATACAATCTCATGGCTATGTCTCAAATGCACCCTCCCATGCGTCTCGCTCACGCTCACCCCCACCCACACCAATGCATGCAGAGGGTCACTATGCAACCATCACTCAATCATGCCTCTCTGTGTTTTGCCTTGAGAGGAGAAGAGATGCCAGAATGCCCGGGAGAGGGCAAGGATCGGAGGGGGCCCACCACACCAGGTGGTCTTAACGGACGCGGAGCAGCAGGCATTGGAACTAAGCCGGACGCTGGAGTGCCTGTCTGTGGCGGACGCCGAGATTGGGAGCGCACAAATGGCTGGTGACAGAAATCTAACACTCAGCACTCATGATAGCGAATGATCTTAGCATCACTTGGCATCTGCAGCACCTCAACATCTGTCCACATGCTTCATATTGTTTTCTGTTCTCTTGCAGGGCCATCTGTGACCGCCGTGACTGCGGAGGGCAATTCCTCAGAGGACCTGCCGACCTCTGAGGGTGCATCGTCACATCTGAGCCAGCCTTCCACCAATGCAAATACACACACCTCAGTGGGTCCCCGTCCTCACTTAGTTGGGCTTGCACATGGTGAGTCACCACGCACATGTGAGCACGGTGGCAGGGGCAGCCGTGGAGTGTCCGCGTCAGTGGGAACACTCTTCTCCAGGCTCTGCTCAGCTGGACCCAGATGCTGAACCCTGGGGGCCAGCCATGAAAAGGAGAGTCATCGAGGGCCAGCAGCACATTGCCGCGGTACTGGAACAGGTGCCACGCACACTCTCCACAATCACGCAGAGGATGGAGGACTCCAACTCCTGCATGAGTGGAATGGTGGCACAGGTACAGGAAGGTATCTCCAAGATACTGTTACAGGGACGTGAAGGCATCTCTGAGATAGTATCGTGGGTAGGTGCGGGAATGTCTGCGATGGAGGAAAGGCTAGCCTCCTTCGAGCTTCAAGCATGGCTCAACAATGAGTCCATTCAGGCCCTGACAACAGCCGTTCAGATTCAGGGCGAGCAACATTCTGCCGCCTTAAACAGGCTGATAGATACATTACAACTGGCCTTCCAAGTCTTCACACAAGTCCTCCAAACTGTTGTCCAGCAGGGTGGAAGGAGTGATGTGGGCCTGGGCCATGAGAGGGATGATGGTGAAAGGGGACATGGAAGTGGGGAAGCCACTCAAAGCGCTTCCACATCTCACCCGTTGCCCCCCTCTCAACCAGTACCTGTAATGCTCCCTCCTCTCCAGGTGGCTGAGTCTGCCTCTGTACAGGTACAGGTGGAGCAGTCTTTGGAGCGGCCCTCACAGGCACCGAAACCCAGAAGGCGTCTGCGCAAAGCATCTCATCGGTCAGCGCATGGACAAGAGCAACCTGCCACTACCTCTGCTGAAGCCACAGGGGTAGCACCATGTAGGGGTTCCTGTAAATGTAAGACTAAGGTTTTGTGAGCACAAAGGAGATGCACAAGGGTGTATGACAGAATGTCATGTTTTTGATTTAGTTTTGTTCATTTTGCAAAGCACATTAAAATTTGTTATCACCACTACTGCCACGTCTTTGCAAATCTTGTCTGGTTTGTGCAATAATTCCCTTTCCTGAGGATCACCATGAAGACCCACACCTGATGCCACCCATTGTGTCACTACAGAGTGGGTGTAGGTATATTTGCAGGGCTCTTTTGTGCAGATGACTGAGAGATGCCGGCGATGTCCCCGGTGGCACCCTGGAAGGATGCGGAGGAAAGGTTGTTGAGGGCAGTAGTGACTTTGACAGCGACAGGTAAGGAGATGGTGCTCGACCCAGCCGGGAGCAGCTCGGCATGAAGGAGGCTTTAGATGTCCACGACTACATGTCGAGTGAATCTGAGCCTCTGAGTGCATTGCTCCTCAGAGAGGTCCAGGAAGCTGACACTCGGTCTGTAGACCCAGTGGCGAGGGTAGTGCCTTCTGCGACACATCTCTCTCTGCAGTTGCCCTCCCTCCTACTGTGCAGGTGGATGTGTCACAGCACTCTGTTGTGGAGCTCCACGTGTCAGAGTTGGACGGGGTGGCTGGCGAGGCTGGTGATGCTGTTCGTCCTCCGAGGAGGCCATGACTGCAGCTATGGCAGCCTCCATCCGGAAGATGTACATTTGAGGGGGTCTGCAAGGTAGGTAAATGTGTCTGCATACCGGGGTTGAGGTTCCAAGTTAGTGAATTTTAGTGTTAGGAGGAGGGTGGTGCAGGACAAACTTTGTCCAAAATGACAGAGTGGTCTCCTGCAATGAGTGAGGGTGTCCCCCCCTCAACTGTCAAATGGACCTTTGCAGCTCCCACAGGCTGGTGGCTGCAACACGTCCATTTCAACTGGGAGTGTTTCCCCCAGTATGGGAAACACGCTCAGTTGACATGAAAATCCCATCCCTCCTAAAATATCCTCCCAATCTGGTCTGCAAATGACCCGAACTATCAAAATAATTGCTTTAAGTGGGATCCTGCTGGCTTTAATTGCCGGTGGGAGTCCCGCATGCGGGGGCTGCGTGCGCATCCAAGCGGGTCATTGGGGAACCCGGAAGTGGGCCGGGCTGGAGGCGGGCTTGGAGGTTGGAGCCGGGCTCCGGACCTGCCCCGGGAATCCTGAATTTTCAGAGCCCCCCCTCCCCGGCCACGAACGCACCCGCTCGGCCATCCTAAAATCGACCCCTTTATGTTCAGTCTTCAGACCTTATCAAGGTGGGCATTGCTACAGTGATATAGACTGACTTTCCCTTTCCAAAAAATAAAATACCCACATTTGAAAGAATATTGTTTATCTTTATATATTTCCAAATATGATGAGATTACATAATGCTGAGGTGAGACTCATAGGTGGAACTAATATGAGAATATCTTGTGTCAGATACAACTGAAGGTTCAGTTCTAATCTAATCATCATCTATATGCCCTTTCGCTGTATGCAATCACTTCAGGATCGATAACCTTTCTTAATTTACTACTTTTCACATTATATAATTACAGAAATCATCCTTGGAAAGATTATTTGATAAAAGTCATGTTCATATAGATTTTTTCTTTTCTTGACGGCATAACATTCCTCAGCTGTTGCTTGGAATTATATGATGCTGTAGTGGTCGCATTTACTTCTTCAACCATATTTTGGAGCGGTTCTATTTTTTCTCTTGTCATGTAATTCTTTATAAAAGACTGCTTTCTGCCTTGCAACCTGTTTAAGGTTTCTAAGATGCTTTCTGCAGTCATCTGGATCCTCTTGGTATATGAAATTGGCTACAAGTACTCTGGGTGAAAATAAGAATATGTTAATACTCCACAAATAATATTACAAGATAATGGAAATCTGAATTTGATACCTTCAAATAATAAAAAGTAAGCTTCCTGTTTTTTTTCCTACTTGCCAATTCTTCTCCAGCAACTTCCTTCCCTTCCCCTTTCTCTGCTGAAGATGCTGACTCCTTGACTGGGTATGGTTGCACCAACGGTGGGTTGGCCATCTGCCAGCTCAGACAGTTGGCCATGTGTGAGCCTTGACGTGAGTGTCCAGTTATTCAACTGTTGGTGACATTACAGCCACCTATCCTTACAGCGGGTTGAGCCTATCCTATCCTTACCTGCAGGCTGAAAGTGTATGGCTCTTCTACCATAAGTCTCAGAGGAGTGGGGTGGAAGAACTGCACGTTAGGCCTTCGCTCGTCGTAAAGAAGGTCACTCACATGTGACTGGAGGAGGTGACTCCCAGGCCATGGATTTTCTTGTCTTTAGCCTGGTGGGACATTGGCCAGCCAGTATGCTGAGTCAAAGCAGGCATATCAGCCTGCCAATTGGTGGAAGTTGAGTCGATCTAGGCATCCTGCTGGGATTTTCAGCCTCTTTGGGAAGACAGGCAGTCGAGATGCACCCCTAGTGGTGTGGGTATACTTCCAGTTTATTTAGATTAGGATACCTCCCCTTGACCCCATCAACTTTGGCAGGGTCAGAGCTGGAGGTCAAGGGTGGGTGGATCCCGGCACTTACACGTAGATCAAAGATCTGTGGGTTATCAGGACTCTACACTTTCAGCAAGGTATATAGCGATCAGAAATAGAAACTCTAGTTGACGTTCCCTTCCATAGCCCTGAGGCATTAAGTCAATTGTATAACCCTTACAACTGCTCCAGGCGAGATCAGCAAACTTAACACAGATCAGCTATTGAACCTGGAATCATCCTGGTCTGCATGACAGTTCCACCAAACTTTCAAAAGTAAGAACTGATTAGAGACCAGTCTATCAAATTTGTACTTGTAGTAGTTTGGGCTTGATCTGTATTCATCTTAATATTCAGTACCAGAAAGCATTTGCAATTATCAAAATCTGAACATGATTTCTTCATGTAGAAATATAATATTTGAAATTAAATAATATAAAAGAATGCATGGAGCTAGAAATTACATACCTTTTTTTCCACAGTACTCTTTAAACAAATGCAAGTTGCTCCATGGGTAGTGATGCATCACTTAACTTTATTTCATAAGTGTGAAAGAAACATAGTCCAGAATTTGTCAGGTACAAATGAATTATGAATTCTTTCACATTCATGAAATAAATAAAGGGTACTGCATAGCAAGGATAAGAATGTGCTTTTTATTCAATGAGTAAGTCTGACCTTATGACTCCTGAGTAAGGAAAATCATTAAGAAAGGCCAACTTTTAATAAATATACCTAACTTTTGCCCATACAATATTATTTTTTTGATAAGAATGGTTTGTTGTTAAGGTTATCAAAAGTTTTTTAAGCCCTTGACCATTTTATTTGTGTCCTGCTAATGAGTTTTTTCTGGCAGCAGTAGTATGCCACAATAACTATTTGATTAAAAAAATATTAGTTACCTCTGTAAGAGTTTAAAAACATTCTCCCAAAAGCTTAGATAATTACATTCAATTTTGCCTTACACAGCATTCCAAAAAAACAAGTACATTTAGGGTTTTTTGAATTTGTGATAGAAGCTGAATTGTGTTATTATCCTATTATTTCAGATTTTCTTGTATATATTATATATGAACAAATGTTAGTGAATTCGGTTCTCTAACCCAATCAAAACATGGCAATTACTGCAGTACTTTGCAGTTGCAAAAGACCAGCGGAATGAATCGAGGGATTTTGGCTTGAACTGGAGTGAGTGGGTCAGTACTAAATTATGTTTATTGAGTAGTTAACTGTTGAAGTACTGTTGGTTGTTTTTGTAAGTACTGAGTGGGTTAGTTTGACTGATGAGCTAGCTACTAATTAGGTGTGGAAATGTTGGTGGCTGGGTATGATTTTGATTGGGTATTTGAAAGTAATACCTGTGTTTGAATTGGGTTTTTGCACTGACTGTACTATTTAGAATAGGTTAAATTAGATTGTGCAGGTCAGAGGCAGACAAGTTGCAAAGGTCAATGGAGTGAGAAAGCAGCTGAAAGAATAGAGGGAGTTTGGCCTAAACTGGAATTTGACACTGAACAGTAATTAGCTTGAAATTACGTTCAGCTAATTTAGTGTCTGAATCTGTTTGGCATACCAGGAAAGTGGAAACCAGTGTTGTGCAGAACTTGTTTCTGAAAACCAGATCTTCCAGCTGGTAGCTGTAGATTTTTAGGGATAAGATGGGGTTTGCTAATTGGAAAATGGAGCACAGATCTGTTGTAACAGATGTCTATCCATTTTGTGCATCGTGCAATTTTTCGCTGGTGGATTTGATGGGCATTGGAAATTCCTATCTGTTTCACTATTTAAATTAAGTTCTGGTGATGTCATTTTAACATTCACAGAGTTTCCCAATATTTGTGAGTAAAAAACACCAAGTGATCTGTCTAGAGTTGCTAAGGTCTCTGCTGTATATGGAGGTTAATTTAAAGACCCCAATAAGAAGATTTTTTGGGATAATTATTAAGCCATTTCTGCACCATTTTCCTTTTTTTCTGTTGTCAGTTAGGTCTTCAAGAAACATTGTGAGACAGCAGGTTTTTTTTGCCAATGACAACAATAATGGTACAATGGGTTTCCTATGGGAATCCCACTATATTTGTGCTTTTTGAAGGAAGAAAAGGAGGGACAACTTGGGATGCCAGGCAGATTGGGCTGCACCAGAGGTGTTCTGTGCTCACCTACTGATACCACCACACCTGCATCTATAGACAGAGGGGAGGTACATTGCCTTGTATGAGGATTAGTATGAGGTTGTGATGGCATGAATGCAAGAGGTGAAGACCCAATTAACTAACTGGTGGTTCTTCGGAAGCATATAAATCACTGTACTTGTTTTAAGTGGTACATGAAAGAAAACATAATTAACAGCCAACAGAACCTGACGAGCAGCATCTGCCAAATGTGTTGCCAACAATATCTGCAAGCATTGCACACCTACCAGGCAACAACTATTGGGAACTGGTTTCACAAGCTGTGGGTCAACAGAAAGCCAAATGTAGAGCTCTGCCAGCAGGTGCAAGGACATCTGTAGCCAACACAGCCAGTGACAGTACTGTTCACCTGTGGCCTTAAATCTGCCTTCACCTCCCACCAGGCATCTTGCAACACTGAGCAATGCCTTCCCAGGAGCGGTAAACAGGGCTATCTCCCTTGCAACCATCTTATGCAACACCACCTCCACTTCATCAGCTATCAAACAGAGAATTGTGTTCCAGCAGACTCTATTTTGTATCTCCATGTTGGTTTTCCTCTCATTTCATTTTTACCTATCACTTTCCCTTCTTCCCCCTTCAGTCTTAGCAAGGGCCACCAACAAGTTGAAATGCCTTTTGAGCCTTTCCAAAGGCTCTAAGAGTTTTTGCCCCTCATGTTGCCACTTACGTTTATGAGTCTGCATCGCTTTAAATTTCACCTGAATTGTAATATTTCAGTCCCATCACTAGGTTACCTCCCTGCTTGAGGCCAAAGCTAGGCATGGAGCAGTGAACGAGTTGACCATAGAAAATTGCATCTGTGAAATCAGTGCCTTAAAGCCTAGATTTTCCATCCTCAAAGTATGCCAATTCAACAGTGCACCTGGGGTGGGCAGGGCAGAGTAATAGGTTGGGGAGCCCACTCAATTTTGTGGCTGTTTGATTTTCTGCCAGATGTGACATAAGGAGCAGGAAGTACCCACACCCCAACTTTTACTTCCTGATATAAAAATTTAAATGAAGGTATACTGGCGTAGTGACATCACGCATCATATTTTCTGTCATTATATCTTAATTTGTGCCTGATATAATGGAGGCCTGTATAAAACTGTTGCTAAGACACAACAGTTACAATAGAGATCAAGTTGTCACATTACTGTGTTTGGCTGTTACTGGCAAAAGCTTATTTCTCAGCTATTTAACTTTTTTTTGCCATATTGTGACTCTTCGGCCTAGAAATTTCATCGCGCCTGAAACCAAGCATGTAGGAGGTGGCTTGCCAGCAAGCTTGTGCGCAATGGCTCAGAGCATAGAGGAGTCCAGTTCCAATTAGTGTGGGGGCTTCATGTAGAACATGGGGATAATTCTGTGCAACATGGACCGAGGGTTAGCAACATGAACACAACGGTGGCGTCCACCATAATGGAACATCTGGTGACAGCTTCCACGGCATCTCACATTGCTGTCATCTTTGCTCTGGCAGCCAATGTTGACAGGGATTTTCAGAGTGTCACATCACTCCTGCACCATGTTCTTGCATAGAGCCGTAAGAGTGCTGAAGCGCAGTCCCTGGACAGTGGCCTTGGCTCCACGGGAGAGGCACTTGCTGTTCTCTCTCAGGCCAGTGTTCATGCCACACCGCCAGCTAGGCCAGATTGCCCCGGCCCGGTGTCGTAGGCAAGCAGAAAATCCCAGCCCACACCTTTGGTTATTTTGAACCCGGTTCTAGCTATTTGGAACTGAACTTCACTCATACTGGAAAATCTAGGCTATTGAGCCTATTCGTGCACCATGTGTAGACCAAGTTCATGCTACTAATCTGCTCTGGAAGCCTTGAAGAAGTTGGTTAAGTTATGGCAGACAATCGGAACAACGCTCGCGGAAATTCCAGGTGAAAGTTTTTAGTAACATAAGACTTTATAACAATCAAAGGTAATGCAAATTCCATGCGGCCAAATAATTGGATTCCTGTGGTGTGGAAGTTGCTGTTCGTGCACTAATCAAGGCTAACTTAGCATTACGTTGGGTATTTGAACGGTTTTTGACACAGTTGAGTGTTTTTTGACAAAGAAGCTGGTTAACATCTCATTTTACTGATTTGAGTAGGTGTGCTAGAATGTGCACTTTAATACCCACACAATAGATCACCAAATGGTGATTAATTAATGCAGAGTAGCACTTACTAAGTGCAATGATGAGGCAGTTAAATCCCTGAAATGATGCAGGAGAGTCCAGGCCAGCCGTTACTGCGACAATTTTGTTGAAGGATGCAGCCTCCCAGCAAAGAATACAAAGTTTACAGATGAGGAAGCCCAGCAACGAGGAATAAAGAAGAGAGGGACATATTCCATGGGACAGATGGGTCCGTCTCCCCAAGAGTATCTGCTATAGCAGGCATGAGAGGAAATTGCTGGAAGTCTCCTGGACATGGAAGGATATCAAGAAGAAAGTACCAGACTTGAAGAAGTCGGTTAAGTTAAGCCATGTTTTCCATGACAAGCAGCTACTACAGGTCGACATTAAAGAAAGTTATCTGTACTAATATTTAATGTTGTAATGTTGGAAGATGCGAAGCAGTAAGAGTAGGTTATCCAGATGCAGTCCAGGGCAAGGAATGTTTTATTTGAATGGGCACAATTAGGATGTACTCTTTAGCTACATTTAGAAAGTGCATATAACAACTTATGTGTATCACAATAATTCTTAAAAGAGAGCCACACAACAAAACTGCATTTTCAATTTGTAACCTACAATACGCATCTGAAACTGGGATTTTATGACTGTGGGACGATAAGAATATAGGAACATAAGAAATAGGAGCAGGAGTAGGTCATATGGCCCCTCGAGCCTGCTCCGCCATTCAATAAGATCATGGCTGATCTTCTACCTCAGCTCCAATTTTGTACACTGGCATAAGTCAGTTCTAAATAGTTTAGTTGCAAATCCTGCCAGAATGATAAATTGGTAATAGCTCATTTGCATAATTATGCACAGCACCAGGTGTAGACTTAGATCTATACAGAGAGCACATCAGTGATGAATTTTAAAGCGATGGGGATAATGAATGGAGAGTATTACAACAGGGTGACAAAAATTCTGAAAACCTTTGGAAAGGCGCAAAAGGCATCATCTGGCTACACCCATTAGCAGCCTCGTGAAGGCCTTGGACCAGGGAACCAAAACATGGTAGACAAAAATTAAGTGAAAGGAAACTGAAGGTTCAGCATAAATCTACAGGCAAGTAACAAAACAGCCGAGCACTTGATCCGATTGTTTAATTGCTACTGAAATGGAAGTGCTGTTGCATGAGATGGTTGCGAGGATAGTGGTCCTCTGTGCCACTCCATGGCAGAATGCTCATAAATCAGCACCGTGGAATGTCTTCAAGGAGTTGGAGGCAAGTTTCAAGCTGCAGCTGACAGTTACTGTCATTGGATGTGGCAGCTCTTTATTGCATGGTAGCTGCAGATGTCCCTGCAGCAGATGGATCAGCTCTGCATCTCTGATCTCCCAAACCCTGCGAAGAAGGTTCCCCGTCGCATTTGCCAGGTAGGTGTGCCAGGATCTGCAAATACGATTGGTTGCATCTTGCTAGGTGAAGCCAAAGAGGCTGTTGATTATCATGGCATGCATTCTATCATGAAAGCATGACATATTACAAGAGGGCTTTTTCCAAGGAAGGTACCAAAATTACAGTTAGTCAGGTATGTACATATCTTAGTGATGCCATCTGACCTTCTGTCCTAGCTTCCTTTGAGAATAGGAGCTTTGGCATGGACTAATCATCTGCCACAGTATGTTCACCTCTGCTGATGTAGGTGTGTGGATATTGGTGCATTGGCACGGAGCACCTCTCAGGCAGTCTGACTTATCTCACATTCCTTCAGTAATCATCTTTTTCCAAACCTCTCAGATAGGATAAACTTACTGGTGCTAGTAATAGTGCTGGAAGCAAAAAGAATTAGAACGATTCACACAAAATGTCATATGAATCTAAATGTGTAACTTTGTAATGCTGTGCCTTTAAATGAATTGCTGTCTGACTTCTCAGTCAATAGCAACCCTGGACACGCATTTATCTCAACGCTGTTTACACTGGATGTCCTGCATGCTCAAACTTCAGGAAATTGAATGCACGGCATTCCCAATCCTATTTCCAAATTAAAATGAAGCTCCCACCTGCTGCCCACCTAGGCAGGACAAGATGATTTTTAATTACTGCAAGTAGACTCGCACAGTCAGAGGCTTCCGCTGAGTTCAGGACTGAAACTATAATGTTCATGTAATGTGTCCTACTGAGTGACTATTGCACAGGAGTCAAACAGTCATAGAATCATAGAATCATAGAAGTTTACAACATGGAAACAGGCCCTTTGGCCCAACATGTCCATGTCGCCCAGTTTATACCACTACGCTAGTCCCAGTTGCCTGCACTTGGCCCATATCCCTCTATACCCATCTTACCCATGTAACTGTCCAAATGCTTTTTAAAAGACAAAATTGTACCCGCCTCTACTACTGCCTCTGGCAGCTCATTCCAGACACTCACCACCCTTTGAGTGAAAAAATTGCCCCTCTGGACCCTTTTTTATCTCTCCCCTCTCACCTTAAATCTATGCCCCCTCATTATAGACTCCCCTACCTTTGGGAAAAGATTTTGACGATCTACCTTATCTATGCCCCTCATTATTTTATAGACTTCTATAAGATCACCCCTTAACCTCCTACTCTCCAGGGAAAAAGTCTCAGTCTATCCAACCTCTCCCTATAAGTCAAACCATCAAGTCCCGGTAGCATCCTAGTAAATCTTTTCTGCACTCTTTCTAGTTTAATAATATCCTTTCTATAATAGGGTGACCAGAACTGTACACAGTATTCCAAGTGTGGCCTTACTAATGTCTTGTACAACTTCAACAAGACATCCCAACTCCTGTATTCAATGTTCTGACCAATGAAACCAAGCATCCTGAATGCCTTCTTCACCACCCTATCCACCTGTGACTCTACTTTCAAGGAGCTATGAACCTGTACTCCTAGATCTCTTTGTTCTATAACTCTCCCCAACGCCCAACCATTAACGGAGTAGGTCCTGGCCCGATTTGATCTACCAATATTATTACAATTAATGACAGTCAAATGCTGGCCATGAAACAAATAAGATGTCAAACATCAAGAGAGATTCAGAGGTCTGCAGGAAGCTTATCAATGGGTAATCAGGGAAAAGTGACTTGCAATAAAGGGGTGGAAAGCAAGGAAGAAATGTAGTTAGTTGTTTGACCCAAAAAATTACTTTTACTTGGCAATGTAGTAAATAGTGAGGAGGATAGTAGCAGACTTCAAGAGGACATAGACAGACTGGTGAAATGGGCAGACACATGGCAGATGCAATTTAATGTGGATAAATATGAAATGATGCACTTTAGGAGGAACAACATGGAGAGACAGTATAATCAAAATGGTACTATTTTGAAGGGAGTGCAAGAGCAGAGGGACCAGGGTGCATATTCACAAATCTTTGAAGGTGGCAGGGCAAGTTAATAAGATGGTTAAGAAAGCGTATGGGATACTTGATATTGTAAATAGGAGCATTGAATACAAAAACAAGGAAGTCAAGCTAAACCTTTACAAATCACATTATCATAATAAACATTGTTTTAAATTATTAATCACATGTATTTATAACCATATATTGATGCCCAAAACACATTACAGAGCACATCAAAACTGAGAACGCTAAAATACATAAAAGCCTGGAATTAATGTTGCTGTAACTATTAACATCCACACTACTTGTGTGTTAGGTGTGAGTAATTTCAGGAGCCCTGTACAGCACACATATATTCCAGCTTTATTACGAGCACTGGAGAATTACATCCAGCATGAAGTAATTGGTTACTATTAAAGAGCCAAATCCATGTGGTAGCCCTGTTGAATTTTTAAAATGTCAGCATAATTTCTACTTGGATTCAACTCTCACCATTTTGCAGTGTTCTAGCTTTGCCTGTGTAGTGTATTGAGAATATTAATTTATACCCAAACTGTTTTGCTTTACACAGAACTGATCAACTAGATAAGAAAACAACAACTCTGACCTTGTTGAAGACAAGGAAGCTCCATTCATTATGCCATGCGCATTACACAGGCTGGGGAGGACCAATGAGAACAGGTGAGGGCAGCCTTTGATGTAAGACAGTACTGAAGGCAGACAGTCAGGTTCCACCAGTACCAAACGGACAGATGTACCATCACATGCTGAGCTTTCTGGGAATGACTGAGGAGCAGTGTCTCAGGATGCTAATCTGGGAGGATGTGATCAAATTGTGTCATTTGCTGAATGAAGACCTGCAGACCCAATCTCCTAACAGTATGACAATACTCGTAAAACTCACCACGCCCATGAATTTCTATCGCTCAGGTCAGTTAAGGCTATCACTGGTAACATATGTAGTGTCAGCTAGTTTGCTGTGCATAGATCCATCATGGAGGTGACAAATGCATTGTTTTGCTGAGTCATTATTGACAACTTACCTTTGGTTGGCGGCTGCCAGGGCACTGAAGGTTTGATGAGGTAGTCCCTGATGCCTGCCTCCCTCATTGAAGACAAATTTCCTCAACAGGCGTTAGTCCCCTCATTTAATACTCAAGGAGCCTAACGTCGGTTTTCGGCGTCCACCTGGGATGCCTAAAAAACAGACCCGTCAAATCTAATAGTGGAACCAATACCAGTGCAGATTGGGCGTAGGCCTTTCCACTGCTAAATTGGTATGTTTTATGTCTGTTTTTATGACCAATGAAAACTAATTTCTCCCCCTCTTACGTTTCCCTCATTTTAGCATTCAATTGTTTCTGAAATGCTTCCAGGGTTTTCACCTCCACTACCCTATTTGGAATTCTATTCCATAGGTTGATCACTCTCCCTATAAAGAATTTCCTGATATCAGTCCTAAATTTACCTTTTACAAGTTGGAACCTGTGTTCTCTTGGTCTACTTTCAAAATTTAATTTAAATTAATATTCCAGATTTACCATTTCTATTCCTTTTAACAATCTTGTGTACCTCTATAAGATCACTTTTCAGGCTGAAAAGCCGAAGTTTCTCCAGTTCTGCCTCATTAATCAAACCCTAACATTAGTGATCAGACTTGTAACTTTTCTCTTCACTGCCTACAATTCATGATGACCAGAAATGGATGTAGTTTGACCGGGGCACTGTACGTTTTGATTCTGACGTCTTTTGACTTGAATTCTGCTATTTTGACTGAGTACTGCAAAATTCTATTGGCCTTGTTGATTGCTGCAATGCATTGGTCGGACATGTCCTATATTAAGTGTACTTAGACTCTTAGGTTTCTTTCACCTTCAGCCTTAGCTATTTCAACACCGTTCATGGAGTACGTGCATCACTTATTTTTCCTTGCCTGCATTAAATTTCATCTGCTATTGTTCTGCCCACATACATTTTTTATCCACTCATTCCATAATTTCTGAGCTGCTTCTAATTCCACTGCTTCTCCTTGTTTAGTACCATTTACAAAATTGACAAAGTTGCCTTGAGCTTTTGAATCAGGTTTTTTAAAATTTGATCTCAGAATGTGGGTGGTTGCCCTGAGAAGGTGCTGATGGGCTTTATCCTTCAACTACTGCAGTCCATGAGGTGGTGGTGCTTCCCACAATGGTGTTAGATAGGGAATACCAGGATTCTGACCCAGTGACTTAATGACAGTTAAGCGCCTTGGGATGTTTTGCTACATTAAGGGCACTATATAAATGCAAGTTGTTGTTGATGATGCTGAAGGAACAGCAATATATGTCCAAGAGAGGATGGTGTGTGATTTGATGCCAAAACACAGGTTACCTATCGAAAAGAAATATTCTAAAGACAGTGTCCAACATGGTTGATCCCTGTACACATTTCCAAATCCTGAAGTGTCTTCTCACATACATCACGCTTTTGTCTTCTGGGACCTCATTTTCTCAATGTATGTAGAAAGCAGCTTTCCATGTGCCAATTAATTCATCAGAAGATGTAATCTTCATCTATGTAGTATTTGTCACAATCCCTTTAAATAAATTGCGTGAATGTGTTTCAGTCATTGTAGTTAATTTAAATAGTTCAGAGATTGCTTACAGTGTCTGAAGCCGAGATTTTAACCCTGTCCGTCCGACCAGAATGGGGCAGGCATGTGGTTAAAATAGAAGTAGAGTCAGCAACTTACTGCTGAGTTCCTGATGCACTCCTGCCCTGCTATCATTTTAACAACGTACTTTTTGGAGTCGTCCGAGGTGCCTACCATAGGCAGGTGGGGGCCTTATGAATACATATAAATCAGAGTCCGATGATGCAATTAGGATCTTGATGCCATTTTAACAACAAATAGTAGAAGTCCCCCACAGTACCCAACCCATCAGTAAAACCTGATTGGATTGGTTTCTCAGAACCACTGAGTATTTAATTGGGCAGCTAATTGGATCATAGGATCTTTTTGCTATTTAGATTGCCAGGAGAATTTCCAGCTTCCACATCGCTTATTTTTTTACTGTTTTGCCTTATTACCTTTATCTGCTTATAATAGGTGCTATTATTGTTAGTTTCACTTGAATGGAGGAACACTTGAAAGAGGAGGAGGAGCAGCAGCCTCAGCAACTAGTATCAGCAGCAGCTGGGCCTATCGGAAGATAGCAGGTGAGGGAGGCTGCTTGTATGAGCCAGTACCCAGCAGCAGGTAGTACAGGCCAAGAGTCACTTTCTTGGATCTATCCTTGGAGCAATGCATTAGGAGGTTGCGCTTTGCCAGGCAGTTTGTTGCAGTCCTGTGCAGCCTCATGCAACAGGACCTGCTGCCTGCTGAACCAGGTGGTCACGCTTTGTCAATGGCCATCAAAGTCACCACAGCCCTTAACTGTCCGAATGTCGGTGCTGATGCTTGGGGTGGATTGAGCATCTGACATTGTATTCGCAGGATTGTTCTTCTGCAGTGGTCTGTTGCTGCCCAGAAGGCCCTAGAGAAAAGAAAAAAAAGGTCAAGAATTAGGATGGCACTGAGAAGCTGGACATTAGCAGGTGACAGTCTTGAGAAAGCAGCTTGAAGTTTTGAACCTTGCTGAATATTTGCTGAGCTGAATGAAGAGTTACAAGTATCATGCAGACACCCTGCTGAGCTAAGCTGCCAGCCTCGCCTTCCCCGATGCTTGTGGCTCTGCCTGGGCTAATGATCTCCAGGGCTTATTGCACTGCCTAGGTGAGGGCTATAATGTCGGGTTCTCCTCCCCTATCTTGGCCCTCTCCTTGGCATTATGCGCTGTCTTGTCCTGCAGAAAGAGAAGGGAGAGCTGCTAAAAAGGTCTGTAGAGAGGAAAGGAAGGGATAAGTTTGCTTGGAATGAGAAAGAGAGGTGTTGCAGTGTGCCATTGTGATTGGTTGCTGAAGGATGTGATAGAGCGGAGGGAATTGTTGAGCATGCTGGGGGATGGGGTGAAAGAAGTGTTATCAGCTGTATGTTGAGAGAGGTGGAGCGATGAAGAACAGTACTCACCCTTGCTGCTCAGATGAGGTCAATGAACTTCTTCCTATACTAAAACAAGGTGCTGGGGGTGATGTTGGTGGCACTGACCTTGTCAGCCATCTCTGTCCAGGTCTGCACAAGTGTGGTCTTCCGGGTTCTCCTGCAGCAGTTGGTGAACAGTACCATTCTCCTACACCAAGATCTCCAGAGAGCCATCAGAAAATCTGGGGGTAGCCCTCCGACTCATTTTTGGTGTCACAACTGTTTCCAGCGTTGCTCAACTAAAATTTAAAGCAGGGAATACAACTTTAAGAGGTGCATCCCCGCTTTATATAGGTCTCGGAAATTGCGTGCGTCATGTGGGTGGGCAGCCCGTCAAACATATTGAAATGAGGCCCTGGACAGCACGTTCGCAATGTCATGTCTTATGTTGGAAAAGGTTCGATCTGACTCCAATTGGATATAGTGATACTTTATTAACTTCACACAAGGATCAGCATATGCAAGTGTCAAAGCAATAGTTATCAGTACAGAACAAGAATTATATTACCCATTCCGTTCTGGGTAGAGAGTGTGTCCGCTTCTTGCAACCTCTTGCTTCCACTTTCTTTCTCTTCTACCCTGAGTCTGAGTAGGGGCTGGCAAGTTATACACTGAATTAACCATCCCCCCCCCCCCTTCTCACTGCAGCAAAATACATCCAATCAAATATTTTCCAAAATTCTCCCTTTAATTTACCCAATCATGTAGACAACACGTACTGGTCCAGAAGAGACAGTGCCTTATAGTTTTTCTTTATCTCTCCTTAACTCTAGCACAATGTTCCGCAATCCCTGTGACGATCCGGATTCTTTCCCCTCAGTCTGGTTCAGTAATAACTGAAGTCGAATACATTTTAAAATTCAACACATCTTTAATAGCAGGGTTCTTAGTCTGCAGCATTGATTTGGACTCCTGATAGAGTCCCTCTATGCTGGCAGAGCAAGAACAAAAACATACAGAAATCCACACGTTTTTATACAATCAATAGGGGTTGGAACATACTTAACGAGGGTCAACACCAATCATAAGCCGGGCACAGGTTGCCATGCGAGGTTACATTATTTCCGGCCAATCATAAACAATCCATGTGCTGACCATGTTGCCATTAGACATCAAAGGGGATACTTCCTCACTTTCCAACTTGGAATGTTCTTCCCTGTTCCTTCTGTTCCTTATCTCCCAACCTGGAATGTCTTTCAACTTTGGCCAAGCTCGTTACCTATATTGATCTGCCATAAACATGGAGACATTCAGACCAGTCCTTGACTCACATCAAAGACCTATCATTGATAAGACAATGCAGGCCTGCTGACTAAGCAAACATATGGCCCAGCAGGAGGGCCAGGCCACTTGTATCAATCTCAGTTACTAACTAATTAACCCTTTCTAACCATTTTGCATTCTGCTTCTTTGCCACGTAGGCATTTTAATATTTTACCGAAAACTGACCACGTAGGGATTCTCACCTGCAGTTGATAAATCACCCTATAGGCCTCGAAGGTGATAAGGGATGGCTAGCTTTAGCATTCCAGTATGTCTGAAGCAGTGGGGGTTACCGTTATGTTCCTCCCTTCGTTTGTAATAACAAGATTCTAATGACTTTATTGCCTGCAGCTGCAGTAGCTTAATTTAAAAGCAGTCTATGTTATAGTGCAGTACTTTCAGCTAAAGCTTTAACTAATTGACCCTTTCGAGCCTAGTTCCCCGAAATACCTTATCCTACATTTCTTTACACATGGGAGCTTCCCATTCTCTCTGCCCCCACCCCTGCTCACCCGATTCGCACCCCAAGTTAAATCGCAGCTTAAATCTTTTTTGCGATTATAGCAAAATTATTATAAATGAATTACAATAGTTCAATAAATCACAGTAGTTTCATACATAGCAGAAGATATATGGTAGATTTGAGTCTATGCATTTCTTTTACAGAGGAGAACAAAAGCCTTATTCTAATGGGTCTTAATTGCACATGTTTAGTACTCAAAAATGATGCAAAATCATTATTGGGCTTAATTTAGTTCCATTCTGCCCCTTAATTATTGGTTTAATTGCTAATTTTCTGCTTGTGCAGTAATACTTAATGCCTGCCATTAATTCACAGTGTTGAATACAACTTAGTGGTAATAACCTAAAATAGATCTTACACCCAAAAAGAAGTGCACTGAACACGAGCAGCACATAAAACTGACAAATGGGTAGGAAGCTCCACAGATTAGATTTTGGACCAGGCGAGCAAGCCAGCAGCTCTTGGAAATGCATGCTGACAACTCATTCTGCTTAAACACATAGGGCCTATTTACTTCTGTTCAAGAAAAACAGAAAGAATGTATCCATTTTCCATCAAAATATGTGACCACCAATGAAATCATAGGAGCACGTGGTTCAGGGACGTGCGATTCTTGAGAGTGCAATTCTTAGTGGTAAAGAAAAAACAACCGATCACGACAAACCTATACAATGAGCCTTTAACAATTCTCAAGCAGCTTTTGAGCTATTGCTATTGACAAGGTCATGAAGGGATTTAATACAAGGATGAGAATTTTGAATTGGAGGTGCTGGGAGACTGGGAGCCAATGTATCTCAGCAAAGACGGGGATGGCTGACTAGGATTTTGTGCAGGATCGGATGTGAGCAGCAGAGTTTTAGGTGAGCTGAAGTTTATGGACAGTTGAGGATGGGAGGGCAGCTCGGAGAGCATTAGAATAGTCGAGTGTGTATGTGAAGGCATGGATGAGGGCTTCAGCAGCAGAGGGGCTGAGGCAAGGGTGTAGGTGGATGATGTAACGGATGTGGAAGTAGGCTGTCTTTATGATGGAGAGGATATAGGGTCAGAAGCACAGCTCAGGGTTGAATAGGATGCTGAGGTTGTGAACAGTCTAGTTCAACCTGAGACAGTGGCTGGGGAGAGGGGTGGAAACCCCCTTCCTGGCCACTGTCTCAGGTTTTTGCAGGCCACTGATTTCCACCACCACCCCCCCCAACCTTGCCGGCCACCGTTCGCCCCGACCCAGCTAGCGAAACCCCGTCCCCACCCTGGTTCATGGAAATGAGGCTCAAGGCCCAATATCGGGGTTGCCACATAACTCACCATTTAGGCACAGTGATCATACCATGTGCTCCCCCTGCACCCAAAAATAGGTGCGCCTGAATTTCTAGGCCATTATATCATAGCAACATAACTAATGACTTTGACATCAATGATTACTTATAACATAGGCACCCACATAAGGAGCACTTTTCCATCAGAAGAGCCTGGGGTTTCCTGCACCCTCTTTGCCACTCATGCATTTGTCTCAGCTTTCCCACTCGCTCATTTGTCTGTTTCAGGTCACTTTATGCACCTTCCTTTCCTTCCGCTGCTGTGGTACCAGCTCTGGACAGGCACCAATGATACTTTGTTAAAAGTCAAACCTTAAAAATGTACGGGGAAAATCTTCCGTTGCTCCACAACAAGGCCTTATTAAGCAAAAATGTGGTTAATGCAAGTTCAACACTTTCATTTGTTTACTCCGAGGGGCAATTTTAGGAATGTCAGCTTCATTAACATTATCACTAACACACAAAATGATGATACTTTAATGCACAATTGGTGCTTATACTATTCTAATGCACAGAGGGAAATTACCAACCCTCCACAGTCACTGAATAAAATTTTTAAAACTAATAGGTACAACTGCTTATCACTGAGATAAATAATAATATTTGCATTTATATTGCATCTTACCATGTCACAAAACTCCTTACACAATAAATTACTTTTGTGGTGCAGTGACTGTTATGTAGGCAAATGCAGCAGCAATTCTGTACCAGTAATGTCCCAGAAACAAGCAATTAAATGAGTGACCATTCAATCTTTTATTTGTGGTTTTGGTTGAAGGAGGAATATTGACCAAATACCAGCAGAGCTCCCTGCACATCTTCTAGCAGTGCCATGCCATCTTTAAATACACTTGAACAAATAGACAGGGCCTCAGGTTAACATCTCATATGAAGGACATCGCCTCCAACAATGCAACACTTCCTCAGTACTGCACTAGAGTATAAGCCTCAGATTATGCATTAAAATTCTGGAGTGGGATTTGGATACACAACCTTCTGCCCCTGAGTTAAGTGCTACTGATTGAGTCAAGTTGACATAAAGAGCAGATTGATACGTTTCTATGGCTAATGTTTTATCTCTGTGTTATAGGCAACTGCTGCTTTGTTATTTGTGATGTGGAGATGCCGGTGATGGACTGGGGTTGACAATTGTAAACAATTTTACAACACCAAGTTATAGTCCAGCAATTTTATTTTAAATTCACAAGCTTTCGGAGGCTACCTCCTTCCTCAGGTGAACGATGTGGAAATTTCCACATCGTTCACCTGAGGAAGGAGGTAGCCTCCGAAAGCTTGTGAATTTAAAATAAAATTGCTGGACTATAACTTGGTGTTGTAAAATTGTTTACAATTGTTATTTGTGATCTTGGAACTGAGTTCTTTTGGTATTTGGTCAAAAGGAGCACGATGCCGTAATTGGGAAATTGATGCCAGTACAACTACTGCCATTGCAATTCTACCACCGGCTAACTGCCAATTTAAAATCATTAATTAAAAAAATTGTAACTTATTTTCCTGCAGGTTCACACCTCTACTATCCTACCAGGACTACCATTTACACTGTTGGAGCAGCACAAGCAGTTTGCCAGTTGCACATTCCTCTTCACCTGTGGCCTGACCTTATTACCCAGGGAGTACACAGTATAGTGACAGACAAGAAAGACTTCACCGTTGAATCTGTCACTGAAACCCAGGAGACAAGGCAACTGTAATTGGGATCAGTTAGAATAGGGGAATTCGTTAAAAATAAATGAAATATGTAGGTATAAATTTCCATTAAATGAAACTAAATACACATGTCGCTCTTTTAAAGATTGTCGCATGGTTTTATATAGCTATAGCTTGCTTTTCACGATTACCTTTTATGTATCCACATGATGATTTGTAGCAGATGTTAACAAAAAGCCCAAGGTCATTCATGTAGTTATCACTGATTAGCCAATCATTGTCAGTGCTGAAAATGACAGACCATCAGAGCCTAAAAACTTCGATTGCATATTATTTCAGTTCTAAAAATATCAGCTTAATATGACAGCTAACCGCATTTCGGAGCTGGAGCTGCAGGTGGACTCACTGTGGAGCATCCGCGATGCTGAGATTATCGTGGATAGCACGTTCAGTGAGGTGGTCACACCGCAGGTAAAGATTATGCAGGCAGAAAGGAAATGGGTGACTGCCAGTCAGAGTAAAAGGACTAGGCAGGTAGAGCAGGAGTCCCCTGGGGCCATCTCCCTCTCAAACAGATATACCGCTTTGGATACTGTTGGGGGAGATGGCTTATCAGGGGAAAGCAGCAAAAGCCAAGTTCATGGCACCACTGGTGGCTCAGCTGCACAGGAGGGGAGGAAGAAGAGTGGCAGGGCTATAGTGATAGGGGATTCAATTGTAAGGGGTAGGCGTTTCTGCGGCCGCAAACGTGACTCCAGGATGGTATGTTGCCTCCCAGGAGCGGCTGCAGGGCATTCTGGAGGGGGAGGGTGAACAGCCAGTAGTCATGGTCCATATCGGTACCAACGACATAGGTAAAAAAAGGGATGAGGTCCTGCAAGGTGAATTTAAGGAGTTAGGAGATAAATTAAAAAGCAGGTCCTCAAAGGTAGTGATCTCAGGATTACTACCAGTGCCACGTGCTAGTGAGTATAGGAACAGGAGAATAGGCCAGAAGAATGCATGGCTGCAGGGATGGTGTATGAGGGAGGGATTTAGATTCCTGGGACATTAGGACCGGTTCTGGGGAAGGTGGGACCTGTACCCGAGCAGGACCGGGACCGATGTCCTCACGAGGGTGTTTGCTAGTGCTGTTGGGGAAGATTTAAACTAGAATGGCAGGGAACCTGAGCAGGGAGACAGAGGATGGGGGAAACAAAGATAGAAACAAAAGACAGAAGGGGAAGAAGCAATAGTGGAAGGCAGAGAAAACAAGGGTGAAAAACAAATAGGGCCATAATGCAAAATAAAACTAAGATGACTAGCAATCATAAAAAGACAAGTCTAAAGCATTGTGTCTTAATGCATGGAGCATTCGCAATAAGCTATATGAATTAACAGCGCAGATAGATATTAATGGTTCTGATATAATTGGGATTACGGAGACATGGCTGCAGGGTGACCAAGGATGGGAACTGAACATCCAGGGGTATTCAATATTTAGGAAGGACAGGCAAAAAGGGAAAGGAGGTGGGGTAGCGTTGTTAGTAAAGGAGGAAATCAATGCAATAATGAGGAAGGATATTGGCTCGGAAAATCACGATGTGGAATCTGTATGGGTGGAGCTAAGAAACACCAAGGGGCAGAAAACGTTGGTGGGGGTTGTCTATAGGCACCCAAACAGTAATGGAGATGTAGGGGAGGGCATTAAACAGGAAATTAGAGATGCATGCAAAAAGGGTGCAACTATAATCATGGGTGAATTAATCTACATATAGATTGGTCAAACCAAATTAGCAATAATACTGTGGGGGAGGAATTCCTGGAGTGTATATGTGATGGTTTTCTAGACCAATACATTGAGGAACCAACTAGAGAACAGGCAATTCTAGACTTTTTTTTGCAACGAGAAAGGATTAATTAACAATCTTGTTGTGCGGGGTCCCTTAGGGAAGAGCAACCATAACATGATAGAATTCCTCATTAAGATGGAGAGTGAAGTAGTTGAATCCGAAACTAGGGTCCTGAATCCAAATAAAGGAAATTACAAAGGTATGAGGTGCGAGTTGGCTATGATAGATTGGGGAACTTTACTAAAAGGGATGATGGTGGATAGGCAATGGCTAATACTTAAAGAATGTGTGCAGGAATTACAACAATTATTCATTCCTGTCTGGCGCAAAAATAAAACAGGCAAGGTGGCTCAACCATAGCTTACAAAAGAAATTAGGGATAGTATTAGATCCAAAGAGGAGACATATAAAATTGCCAGAAAAAGCGGAAAGCCTGAGGATTGGGAACAGTTCAGAATTCAGCAAAGGAGGACAAGGAGATTGATGAAGAGGGGAAAAATAGCTTATGAGAGTAAACTAGCAGGGAACATAAAAACTGACTGTAAAAGCTTTGACAAATATGTCAAGAGAAAAAGATTAGTGAAGACAAATGTAGGTCCCTTACAGTCAGAAATGGGGGAAATTATAATGGGGAATAAAGAAATGGCAGAACAATTAAACACATACTTTGGTTCTGTCTTCACAAAGGAGGACACAAATAACCTCCCAGAAATGTTAGGGAACCAAGGGTCTAGTGAGAGGGAGGAACTGAAGGAAACCAGCATTAGTAAAAAAAAATAGTGCTAGGGAAATTAATGGGGCTAAAGGCTGACAAATCCCCAGGGCCTGATAATCTACATCCCAGAGTACTAAAGGAAGTGGCCCTGGAAATAATGGATGCATCGGTCATCATCTTCCAAAATTCTATTGAACAGTTCCTACAGATTGGATGGTGGCAAATGTAACCCCACTATTTAAAAAAGGAGGGAGAGATAAAACAGAGAATTACAGACCAGTTAGCCTAACATCAGTAGTGGGGAAAATGCTACAGTCTATTATAAAAGATGTGATAACAGAACACTTGGAGGGCATTAACGGAATTGGACAAAGTCAGCATAGGTTTATGAAAGGGGTCTCATGCTTAACAAATCTACTGGACTTTTTTGAGGATGTAACTAGTAGAATAGATAGGGGAGAACCAGTGGATGGTGGTGTATTTGGATTTTCAGAAGGCTTTTGATAAGGTCCCACACAAGAGGTTAGTGTGCAAAATTAAAGCACATGGGATTGGGGGGAATATGAGCATGGATTGAGAATTGGTTGACAGACAGGAAACAGAGAGTAGGAATAACCAGGTCTTTTTCCGGATGGCAGGCAGTGACTAGTGGGGTACCGCAGGGATCAGTGCTTGGGCCGCGGCTATTCACAATACATATCAATGATTTGGATGAGGGAACTAAATGTAACATTTCCAAGTTTGCAGATGACACAAAGCTGGGGTGGAATGTGAGCTGTGAGGAGGATGCAAAGAGGCGCCACTGTGATTTAGACAAGTTGGGTGAGTGGGCAAGAACATGGCAGATGCAATATAATGTGGATAAATGTGAGGTCATCCACTTTGGTTGTAAAAACAGAAAGGCAGATTATTATCTGAATGGTGATAGATTGGGAAAAGGGGAGGTGCAACGAGACCTGGGTGTCCTTGTACACCAGTCGCTGAAAGCGAACATTCAGGTGCAGCAAGCAGTTAGGAAGGCAAATGGTATGTTGGCCTTCATTGCAAGAGGATTTGAGTGCAGGAACAGGGATGTCTTACTGCAGTTGTACAGGGCCTTGGTGAGACCACATTTGGAGTATTGTGTGCAGTTTTGGTCTCCTTATCTGAGGAAGGATGTCCTTGCCATGGAGGGAGTGCAACAAAGGTTTACCAGACTGATTCCTGGGATGGCAGGACTGACAGATGAGGAGAGATTGGGTTGACTCGGCCTATATTCACCAGAGTTTAGAAGAATGAGAGGTGATCTCATCGAAACATATAAAATTCTAACAGGACTAGACAGACTAGATGCAGGGAGGATGTTCCCGATGGCTGGGGAGTCCCAAACCAGGGGTCACAGTCTCAGGATACAGGGTATGCCATTTAGAACCAAGATGAGGAGAAATTTCTTCACTCAGAGGGTGTTGAACCTGTGGAATTCTCTATCACAGAAGGCAGTGGAAGCCAAGTCATTAGATGTATTCAAGAAGGAGATAGATATGTTTCTTAATGCTAAAGGGATCAAGGTATATGGGGGAAAAAGCGGGAACAGGGTACTGATTTGGAGGATCAGCCATGATCATTTTGAATGGCGGAGCAGGCCCAAAGGGCCGAATGGCCTACTTTGCTCCTATTTTCTATGTTTCTATGTTTCTATGACAACAAATTTCTGCAGGTAGTATGGTAATAAGGAACATCTCAGGGTTGTTTGGCATTACCATATCACTCTCCAAGATGAATTTACTGTATGGGGGTGATAATCCACCTGATGGCAATTTTAATACCCATCTAATATCACAGTATCAATAATCATCCAGGTGTAAATGTGCACTTGAGTGGTATTAATGCCAGTTCAAATTTTACACCATAGCCTGAAGAAGGCAGTAAAACTTGTGCACCAGACAAATTTAAAACAATCAATTCCATAAATTGTCAAAGGTGACGTGAATCAGTAACACTACAATTCCAAATGATAATCCCACATCCACATCTGAAAAACAGCCTTAACACTAGTGGTGGAAAATAAGATGTTATTTATTATCATGCAGAATGAAGTCAAAGGAAATGAAAATCGGGAGAGATGTACAATGGTTGGCTGAATCGATATCACCCATTTCACACTATCGCGCAGTCAAAATTATGCCCAATGTATGATCAAATTGACTTGAAAGCCTCCAGAAAATGTAGTTCAGCTGCTTAACATTCTACAGATGAACTAAATGTGCATCTATGTATGGAAGTTGTCCATAGCCTGCCTCAGCATATGCATACCCTTCTCCACAAGGCACTGGATGTTGGAGATGACTAAAACTAGCATTTTCCTCTTGTAGGTGATGTGTTTCATTAACTGTGGGTAGTGGTCCACATGAACATTTCAGGTTCCTCCTATGTAGGTCTTATTGAGGATTTAATATTAGATCTTCTCATTGCAAGGTTCACTTTCTTGTCAGGTTGGATGCTGTTCAGTGGCTTCAGACAACATTGTCCTATGGATGGATTTCTTATTCTCTTGTGCCTTACCACTTTTAGAGCTAGCAGAAGATAACAACTCACCTGTGAAGACAGAAAGGGAATTATGCAGATTGCATGTGTATTTGGATTATGCAGGTGAGGTACACAATAGACTGCTTTAGAAGGATATTCTGCAAGTAGATTTGAGACTATAACAACTTTTATTGGCATTGTGCTTAAATAATTATTGTGATAATTGTGCTTTTCTTAAAGTACATTTTATGCACAGTGCTTTTTCACCAGCAGTGTATGATGTCACATTCATTTCCATTTGTTAGAATTCATTATCACATATTAGTAATGCATAAAGTGACTCACACCGGCGGTATAGTTGAATTATGCCAATTAGCTTCTGCTTGAGTGCCTTAACTTACCATCGGCAATATGCTAAGATGCTGATTTCAGACATTTGCTGGATTCCCTCTTGTATGGTAAATGAAAGAATTTGTAGCTAAAAGCTGTCTAATGGGCCTTTGTGCTATAAGTCAGATGTCCATCTCTTGTATTTCTGAAAGGTAAGCCATAAGAAATGCCATGCTACTCAAATAAAAGCAGAAAATGCTGGAGAAGCTCAGCAAGTCAGGCAGAATCTGTGGAGAAAGAAACAGAGTTAACATTTCAGGTCAATGACCTTTTATCAGAACTGGAAGATGTTAAAGAGTTTGTTAGATGTTAAATGTTAATAGTTACTCTTTAACATCTTCCAGTTCTGATGAAAGGCCTTCGATCTGAAACGTTAACTCTGTTTCTTTCTCTACAGATGCTGCCTGACTTGCTGAGTTTCTCCAGCATTTTCTGTTTTTATTTCAGATTTCCAGCATCCTCAGTATTTTGCTTTTGACCATGCTACTCAAGTCTGAAACATCTAATAATTTCCATTCTCCCGGCCTCATAACATTATTCCTTTTTTCTCACAGAAAAGCTAACTAGCTTTTTCTGCATTTTTGAAGACTACTGTTACCCAAGTACAAACTTAAATAATATTATAGTTAATATCTTTGAAATTTCATTGAGGATGCCTCTCCAGTATTCCTTAATATGTGGGCTATTCCCCAGCAGAGAGATGCATGGACCAGTGCACCCCCAACAGCCTGTGTAAGTTGGCGAGAGTCCAGTATGCCAGGTGTAGAAGCTTTACTTCAATAAATTTCACCCCGACCTCTCTGCAGCAAGTGTAGGCTCCAGACTGACTTCAATTGTTCCTCCAGGAAACGTATACAAAGCTCCTTCTCTGATACAACCTTTCATCTTCCCATCTATTTTGCAGGAATCCAATCATTTTTAAAAGTTACATTCCCTTAACAACTGCCATCTTAATATGTATAAAACTCAGTAGAATTCACCACAACACACTAACATTGAAAAAAATACAGTGTAATTCTGTTAAATTGTGGCAATACAAATTCCGCTACATTGCTGGAAGAAGCTTCTTTATTATTGTCAACGAAATGGTGTTTTTCAGGAACATCTTGTATTCAGCATCATTTTATATATTAAATGGATTAAAAAAATTAATTTGTGGTGAATTTGATTTGAATATACAATTCGGACAACATTTGTATTTTTTGCTAATGACTTTAAGATATAAATCACCCATGCCAATGTCGAACCGATGTGGTAGAATTCCACTGAACCACTCATTTATATTAAAAAAAAACCTTGATCTGATTGAATAGTCAAATGTAGCTTTCTCTTTTCTTGGGAAGGATGTCTGCTCATCGGGGATGATCACTGTAGTAATATCATCTTTTCCCCACAATGATGATTCCTTCTTTGTGTTGCACTGGGTGTGTTATGACTTTTACTTCTCCAAATCATCTTCCTGCTCTTTCCTTTTAATGCTCTTCTCGTCTCATTCTTTCTTTGTATCTGTGTTCATACAGATGAGGACTGTCAGTTCTGAGGAACGTAAACATTTTTCACTTTAGGCACCGAATGGCAGCATCAAGAACTCCTAGGTAAGGTGTAGAGTAGTCATATGTATCGTAGATATCTCTCTATTCTACCTTAATAATGTGACCTTAAAGAGTGCTTATATCAGCCATTCAATGGATCTCATTGAGTGAGTTTGACAGTCTGTCAATTTCTATCCAATTACAGGTAGTTTTGTGCTGTGGGCCCACGCCAGCTAAGAACTGGGTTGAGATTATCCACACTCACGTTTTACTTAGGTCTGCTCCAGCAACAAAGTGTTGAGATTTTCATCCAATCAGTTAGAGCTAGTTTTGAACACAGCTCCAGGAGGTAAAGGACAGTATTCTGACTCGTTATACCACCAGTCCCTCAAAATTGTGAGATGTCTCCAGTACTGTGAGGTTTTATGTAACATTCACTATGACAGCTCTTGTCATGCCACAAAGTATTTGATTAAACTATTTTCAGCTCTGCTATAGCCAACTATAAACCTCCAATGCCACTATTTGAACAAATAGATTTTTGCGATGGTGGAAAAAAAGTATCTTCATACATTTTACCGCAATATTGTTTTAGGTAAAGGTTTAGTTTTGTTACTGTGGGCTGTTTCTGTAAGGTACAGAAAATACACTTTTGGTTCTGGTTCTGGCTCGTGGAGATCTTTTAATATACATCTAACAATAGGAGATTGATATGCCAATGTTTATTTAATGTAGAGTCATCAGTATCCACCTTTTTACAATTGGATTATTACAACAGCAATTCAGTCTAAGGGTTAGTATCCTGTGTATCTTTTTTAAAGCATTGTTTGAATAGTTATTGTTTCATCCACAGACTCAGAGGTAATGTTCAGTCTTAATAAAGTAGGTTTGAATGGAGGGAGGGGGAGGAGTACAATTTGTTTAGTGATAGAACAATAAAACAACAGACTAGTACCAAACAAGGCAATATATGTGCTAGTGCCAGTGCCATATGATTCTTTGAGTTTACTGAAATTATGTAAAGCGATGGACCCTTTGGAGTTCAGCAAGGTCGGACTGCCACTCTCTTGCTTGAGTGTGCATGGGAGAAGGGACTATTTCTTAGCCCAACTAAAGAATCAGCTCTTAAATGGGAGATTAAATGGATTGAGTGAAATGCATTGATCTTACCATGGCCAAGAGCTCTTACAATGCTGCCAGTACCAGTCCAGCAGTACCAATGGCACTGGCAATGGCTATGTATTGCCTTATTTGGTACTAGTCTGTTGTTTTATTGTTCTTGCCCCTGCCCTCCAGCCCCGATCTTACCATCCCTCTCTCCTGATTACAGGGCTCCAAACCCTCCCCACCAAACCCTAATCTTTCCCGATTGCCAGGGACCATCCCCAAGCGTCTCCAGCTGTGGCTTCCTACTGCTGGCCAACCTGTCAATCTGGCCGGCTGCTGGGCGGGAAATGAAATAAAAGAATGATAATGAGGTCCTGCCATTAAATTCGGCAGGACCTCCACTTCCCCAGGATTTCCGGGATCTCCCCCACAACCATGCTACCCTGCCTCCCTGTAAATATCGGGGCCATTGTGTTTTCTTCTGACATTGATGTAGGGATTCCAGATTTGTGTCAATACCCAGGGCAATGAGGTGTAGCTCTGGTCCCTCAGCACCCATCTATCCATCCTGCTCCTTCAAATAGTTTGGCACTGTTAATTCTCACAGATGAAAGCATCATGGCTGCTGACAGAGATCTTGCCATCACCTGCATTATTTGGTTGTGGTGGTCTGAGACAACGTGAAGATTAATGGAATTAAAATCTTTTTCTTTTCAGGTATGCCAGAGGGTTTTGTTTGGCGTCCTGACTGCAACATAGACATCAATACATCCTGCAATCTTGGAAAGCTGCCACCTGGTAGAAGTGCTGAGCTCTCTCCAGTTGTTCCCTCCTTTCCATTGGGAAGGTGACAAATGAGTTGCACCTGACAAAAAGGGCAGCAGTCACCTATTTGATGCATCTGTGCACAGATAGCTGACTAATTGGCAACTGCCACCAGTAGGGGCTTGCATTGAGCTGGTAGCATTAAAAAAAATCATTATGGTGGTAACTTTAACTGCAACAGGCAGGACTGTTCCTGTATTGGATGTCATCTGCACGTCATGCTCCAGTATACAGCACAACTCAGTGACTGTTATCTTGCTGAATTATCTGAATCATAGATGATGATTGCAGGTCTCTTCCAATATGTCTGAGTAGTTATGACTGGATAATGTGTCATAATTCCTGAGCCACCAACAGGTGAGTGCTAGGCAACTACAGTGCCAGCACTCCTAACTCCGCTCCCTCCTCAGCAATTGCTCTTCTCTTCCGAATCCAAGATGGACACTGAGGCCTAATGGAATGCCTATGGTTAATACTGTTTGCAGCTGCAAGGGTGAAATGATGGCAGCACAAATACCAAAAGAATGTTGAACTGAAGGAACACAGCAACAAGCTGCAGGCAGGGATAAAGCAATAGCTCTAATAGTCAAAGTTCAGTTTGTCAAATCAAAAACAACAGTCAGAATGCATCAGAATATGGCAACCTGGCTTTAAGTGCTGGAGTTCTTCCATGAACAGCTGGCAGACAGACCTCTGAGTGTTTTTTTATACAGGTGCAAAACAGCACAAGGAATTCATTGTGGGATCAATTTGCAGTTATTAACATTACTTTGCATTGTGTGCAATCAGGCAATTGGTCTACTGTGGCTAGGAACTTTCACCATGTAGCAGCTAGTACGGAGTATACCATAACCCACAATGTGTGGGGTTTTGATGCACAGCATTGAAACTCTGCAGTTCACCAAAAAGTGCATAGTTGCTCCTGGACCATCTGCAGCAGAGTCCCCCAGGATACAATATGTCATGTCAGTAATAAAATCGAACAGGAAAGTACATACCATAGTTCCAGAGGCCCTGGGCTCTACTATCTTCTTCGGCTTGGACAGACTATGAGATCATATGGATAGGAGCTTCAGTCAGCTCAATTCTCACCTTAAATATACTCTCCTGCACACCTGTCGATGTGTTGACACAGAGGCCAGTAGTAGGAGCAGGTGTGCAATGAGAATAGATGATGTTGCTGTCTTTCTGGATGATCACTGCTCTATAGCATTGGACCGCCTTCAACCAATGTCTGCACAGATGCCAAAAATTATGCAGGCTCATTCTGCCTTGGCAGTTGCTGAAATAGAGCAGCCTGCAGCCAGGCCCTCTCAGTCCCATGCTTCACAAAAACTACTGCTGCACACCCTCTTCATGCATCGATGTCTATAATTATCAGTAAAACACAAAGGTTGAATGAAGATAGAAAGAGGTCCAAGCATCGACACGAATTCTATGGAAGATGCAATCAGTATGCTAAATTAGCACTTCTAATGTCTGGACAGATCAGGTTGAGTCCTACTGTGCAACCCAGGAAAATATCATAGATCATCTGCGTCTGAGGAAGAAGAAGACGAGGACAAGGAGTGATTGGCAGGACTTTCATGTAAAAACAGCCATTTAACACCTCCATGAATAGTCCTAAGGTCCTTTCTGCAGTACACTGGCCACATATGACATGATAATCCAAATCCTCCTTTCCTTCATTACCATAACTACATGTTAACCCCTAACATCAACACCTTCTGTGCAGAAAATCCTCCTCAAACATTCCAAAGAAGGTACAAGCTCCACATGTGTGTCTCTGCAACAATGTTTGCTTCACTGGTGCTTGCATGAAAGTGTTTAGTGTGTTACCTACCTTGGAATCTCCTGTTCCTTCCATGTGCCACCTCAGTGGAAGGAGCAAATGTGGTGTCATGCTTCTACTTCTCAGGGTGAACCCTGTGACTTGCTACCTCCACTGTGCTGTATGCTTCATCAAGCGCTTCTGCTTGACTCTCCCTATTTGCTTTCCCCCCCAAAATGAATGTTTTTCTGCTGATGCTTCCTTCTCTTTCCTAGTGCCAAAGTACACAAAGAAAAGGGAACATATGTTAGCACAGGGTATGCAACCAATGCTATGTACATAGTAGCAAGTAAATAGTAACAGCTCCTTGGAGTGGAGGACCATAAGACCATAAGAGATAGGAGCAGGAGTAGGCCATTCAGCCCCTCGAGCCTACTCTGCCATTCAATGAGATCATGGCTGATCTGATTTTTACCTCAACTCCACTTTCCTGCCTTTTCCCCATATCCTTTGACTCCCTTGCTGATCAAAAATGTGTCTAACTCAGCCTTGAATGTATTCAATGACTCAGCCTCCACAGCTTTTTGGGGTAAAGAATTCCAAAGATTCACGACCCTCTGGGAGAAGAAATTCCTCCTCATTTCTATCATAAATGGGCAACCCCTTCTGAGACTGTGCCCCCTAGTTTTAGATTCCCCCATGAGGGGTAACATCCTCTCAGCATCTACCCTATCGAGTCCCCTCAGAATCTTGTATGTTTCAATAAGATCTCCTCTCATTCTTCTAAACTCCAATGAGTATAGTCCCAATCTGTTCAATCTTTCCTCATAAGACAACCCTTCCATACCCAGAATCAACCTGGTGAACCTTCTCTGAACTGCCTCCAATGCAAATATATCCTTCCTTAAATAAGGGCACAGAACTGTACACAGCACTCCAGGTGTGGTCTCACCAGCACCCTGTACAGATGTAGCATGACTTCCCTGCTTTTATACTCCATCCCCCTAGAAATAAAGGCCAATATTCCGTTTGCCTTCCGGATTACTTGCTGCACCTGTATGTTGACTTTTTGTGTTTCATGTACGAGGACACCCAGATCCCTCTGTACCGCAGCATTTTGTAGTATTCCTCCATTCAAATAATATTTTGCTTTTTTATGTTTCCTTCCAAAGTAGATGACTTCACATTTTCCCACATTATATTCCATCTGCCAAATTTTTGCCCATTATCTTAGCCTGTTAATATCCCTTTGCAGACACTTTGTGTCCTCATCGCAACTTGCTTTTCCACCTACCTTTGTATCATCGGCAAAGTTGGCCACAAGACACTCTGTCCCTTCATCCAAGTCATTGATATATATTGTAAATAGTTGAGGCCCCAGCACTGAGCCCTGCGGCAGCCCACTAGTTACAGATTGACATTTTGAAAATGACCCTTTTATCCCGACTCTTTGTTTTCTGTTAGTTAGCCAATCCCCTATCCATGCCAGTATATTACCCCCAACACCATGAGCTCTTATCTTGTGCAGCAATCTTTTATGTGGCACCTTATTGAATGCCTTTCGGAGGAGCAGATGTGACAGTCTGTTAGTCATTTATTAAGTGTAGAATTCTGGCAAGAAGAGGAAGTTGAAGTGAAGACTTACCTTGAACTGGCATGAAGCCATCAAGCTCTCCCTCACCCACTTTCTCAATGATCTCGATGCCAATTATTTGGAGGCCCTGCTACTCACATCAGTTGAGGAGGCACAGCTTAGTTGGTCCAGCACCAGTGTGTGTCCTCTTATGAAAGAAGTGGATAGTCTTCACCTACCAAAACAGAGAAAGCAAAGAGTTTCTGCATTAGCATAAGGATGAGGTGCACCCGTATGCCCAGACTACATTCCACCTGGTATTAAAAAAATAGAGTATGCAAGTAGTTTGAGGAGCCATAGTGAGTGGGTGAACAAACATGCAAGAGTTCTGTGAGTGAAAGAAAGCCTTGTTTTTCATCTACCACCGAGTTGGAGCTGAAACTCACAGATAGTAATAAGGGGGTTTACAATTTAAGGGTTTGGACATGTGTGTTGCACACTGCATTACTGATGTAGCAATACGCTAAAAGCATGGTACAGGCATTCTTTTCCTTTCAATGGGGAGCATTTATTGAAGGCTACCATAGCACTCTTTCTCAGTCCTGGGAAATTTTTGAACTGACCCTATGACCTGCAGGGGGACTATATTCACTCTGTTCACTACCTCTAGTGATGTTGCTAGACATCAAATTTTATCTCAATTTTATGTCCATCAGGTGTGTCAGATCCTGCACTTCCTGGAGACTAATACATTTGATCCTGGTGGTATCCTTCCCATCTTTCTCATTATATGTGCCTCAAAACCTCCCCTTGACTTATGGCATTTCCTTAATCTCTCTTATTTCCAGTCCATCTTTCCAGTTTGTGCTCATGTTCGCCCTATCCCTAAGAAAGTTGATCCTTCCTAGCCTTCAAACTACCATCGTGTCTTTACATCAGTACTCTCTATAGTTATGAAAATTGGTGTTGACATCCAAATTATCTGTCACTTTGAAAGTTCTGGACTAATCCCTAATTATCACTACGGCTTTCCGCATTGGTTTTTGCTGATCTTTGGGTATGTTTTCTGGTTTTGATTCTCAGAGCATTAAAGATTCCTAGTTTTCAGCTTAATAAATGTTAGCATTCTTTCTGTTTGCCACTGGATGCAGTTAATGTAATAAATCTGGCCGAACCCAATTTAACTCTGACAATGACAGTTTCATACTTATTCAATGGTTAAATGGCAGCTTATATGTTATATGTACTTCCGTGTGATATTAAACCAGCTGCAGAAAGTGAATATTGTGGACCTCTATGTCTCAGTCACACACAACAAAAGTTCACTTCATGGACATTTCTCCACCTGAACATGCAAATATCCTGGAGAACACAGCTCTTTTTGGCTCAGTGGGTGTTAGTATCACTAAGACCACGGGCATGATTTTTACTCGGAGCTGGGAATGCCGCAAGTGGGTAGATGTTCGGGTTGGGAACCCGGAAATCAAGTGAGCTTGTCACAATCTGCGATCGCAACTCAATTGGAGGTCATTATTTTTGCTTCCGAGTTTCCCGTGTGACAGATTGACAGGTTGGCTGCCTGTCGGGAGGGAAAGGAGCCGCAAATCAGAGAGGAGGGACGGAGGGAGAGATCGTGGGCCATGGACGACATAGGGCGGGGCCTTGGAGAAGATCGGGGTGGGGCAGGGCCTTGGAGAAGATCGGGGGGGGGGGGGGCCTTGGAGAAGATCGGGGGCAGGGAGGTGATCGGATCGGCAGTCGGATGAAGAGTCAGAGGTGTGGGGAGGGGGGGGTCTACCATTGGAAGGGGTCTACCATTGGTGGGGGGGGGGGGGGGGGGTGGAGTCAGCCGATCTCAGGGGTCCAATCGTGCCAGATAAACTTGTTGGGCCTGGATAAAGCAATCCTGTTCCTCCTGGCCCACTAGCAGTGTAATAAAGACACTCACCTCACAGATCCGGCCCTTCTCGCCTACTTTCACCTGACGAGAATCAGAAGACTTGGGAAACCTGTGCAGGTGAGCTTAAATTTGTTTTAGCTTTAGAATCCACAAAAAAATGGATCAGTGGGTAGTATTCTCTCCTCTGAGTCAGAAGGTTGTGAGTTCAAGTTCTACTCAAGAGGCTTGAGCACAAAATCTAGGCTGGCATTTCAATGCAGAACTGAGGGAGTGTTACACTGTCAGAGGCGCCGTCTTCCGGATGATACATTAAACTGAGGCCCCTTTTGGCCTCTCAGGTGGACATAAAAGATCCTATGGCACTATTTCGAAGAAGAGCAGGAGAGATCTCCCCGGTGTCCAGGCCAATATTTATTCCCTCAACCAACACCTAAAAAAAATCCCAGATTATCCGGTCATTATTACATTGCTGTTTGTGGGACTTTGCTGTGTGCAAATGGGCTGCCGGATTTCCGACATTACAACAGTGACTACACTTCAAAAAAAGTACTTCATTGGCTGTAAAGCGCTTTGGGACGTCCCAAGGTTGTGAATGGCGCTAAATAAATGCAAGTCTTTCTTTTTTTTACCTCAACTATTTCAATGAGGTATATTGGCCCTTTTAAATATCTGCCTGCTTTCATTAAGTGGGGGGCACTTTCAGATGCATGCCTGGATTAAACCCAGAAGTGGGAGTATTGGAGCCAGGTTGCAGTCCCACTTCAAAAAACTGTTATTTTTGCTTCCGACCTGCCCTTAACCTTTCCGTTCTTTGACGTTAAAATTATCCCCCAGATATCAGCGTGCCTTGCAGGAGATTGCTGAGAAGGTGACTGTGCGTCCTGGACAAGGTCAGGAAGGAGTTCAATAGCTTCCACAAAAGTACAAAGTTGAGCCAACGTAAACACATAAAGTAAGGGTCAAAGAACAAATACAAGAATATCCTTGGCAAGCTGTTTGTAGTGCAAGTGCCCCATTGCCATCACAAAGTGACACAAATATAGTGTGACAGTTGAAACTAATCTGCAAATGGGCTATAACCTGTGAAGAAGAAGAAGCCATGCATTTATAATAGACCCTACACATGAGGAAAACTCAACTTGGCTGCTATTGTAAATTCAT
Source organism: Heptranchias perlo (assembly GCF_035084215.1). NCBI lineage: Eukaryota > Metazoa > Chordata > Chondrichthyes > Hexanchiformes > Hexanchidae > Heptranchias > Heptranchias perlo. Next base: position 33,903,276 of record NC_090335.1, read on the forward strand.
ATTTTTAAGGATATAAATAAAAGAGAGGACAGCGTTATATGAACAAGATATATATGCACCCCTAGTAATTCACGTCCTGTGTTTGAAAGGCAGTGAATGAAGTAAGCTCTATACATGATTTGGTACAGCAGGACACAAATGGCACGTGTTGTCCTTGGTTTTAAAATTGCCACCCCTAACTCACCCATGCAGATAAAACAGTTACATCTGTGTACCTTCCTTCATCAGCTCCATTTGTTAAAACAGAATATTTTTCTTCTAAACCAAGCTATTTTATAACATCAGAGCTAGATGTGGTGCCATACGAGCACAGTTCCAGGAGAAGACAGTCACCCATATCTTGTTCATATAACGCTGTCCTCACTATTTTATTTATATCCTTAAAAATATGAATTTACAATAGCAGCCAAGTTGAGTTTTCCTCATGTGTAGGGTCTATTATAAATGTATGGCTTCTTCTTCTTCACAGGTTATAGCCCATTTGCAGATTAGTTTCAACTGTCACACTTTATTTGTCTCACCCAGATAAGTCACCCGGTCCGAATGGGATGCATCCTAGGTTGCTTAGGGAAGTAAGGGTGGAAATTGCGGATGTACTGGCCATAATCTTCCAATCATCCTTAGATATGGGGGTGATGCCAGAGGACTGGAGAACTGCAAATATTAAACCCTTTTTCAAAAAAGCATGTAAGGATAAACCCAGTAACTATAGGCCAGTCAGTTTAACCATGGTGGTGGGGAAACTTTTAGAAATGATAATCCGGGACAGAATTAACAGTTACTTGGATGAGTTTGGATTGATTAGGGAAAGCCAGCACGGATTTGTTAAAGGCAAATCATGTTTAACTAACATGATAGAGTTTTTTGATGAGGTAACAGAGCGTAGATGAGGGCAATGCAGTTGATGTGGTGTATATGGACCTTCAAAAGGCATTTGATAAAGTGCCGCATGGTAGGCTTATCATCAAGATTGTGGCCCATGGAATAAAGGGGGCAGTAGCAACATGGATACAGAATTGGCTAAATGAGAGAAAACGGAGTAGTGGTTAATGGTTGTTTTTCAGACTGGAGGGAGGTGTACAGTGGTGTTCCCCAAGAGTTGGTGCTGGGACCACTGCTTTTCTTGATATATATTAATGACTTGGACTTGGGTATACACGGCACAATTTCAAAATTTGCAGATGACACAAAACTTGGAAGGGTAGTAAACAGTGAGGAGGATAGTGATAGACTTCAAGAGGATATAGACAGGCTGGTGGCATGGGCGGACACATGACAGAGGAAATTTAACGCACAAAAATGTGAAGTGCTACATTTCGGTAAGAAGAATGAGGAGAGGCAATGTAAACTAGAGGGCACAATTCTAAAAGGGGTACAGGAACAGAGAGATGTGGGGGTATATGTGCATAAATTGTTGAAGGTGGAAGGGCAGATTGAGAAAGCGGTTAAAAAAGCATATGGGATCCTGGGCTTTATAAATAGAGGCATAGAGTACAAAAGCAAGGCAGTTATGTTGAACCTTTATAAAACATTGGTTTGGCCACAACTGGAGTACTGTGTCCAGTTCTGTGCACTGCACTTTAGGAAAGATGTGAAGGTCTTAGAGAGGGTGCAGAAGAAATTTACTAGAATGATTCCAGGGGTGAGGGACTTTAGTTACGTGGATAGACTGGGGTTGTTCTCCTTGGAACAGAGATGGTTGCGAGGAGATTTGATAGAGGATTTGATAGAGGTATTCAAAATCATGAAGGATCCAGACAGAGTAGATAGAGAGAAACTATTCCCATTGGCAGAAGGGTCAAGAACCAGAGGACATAGATTTAAGGTGAGTGGCAAAAGAACCAAAGGTGACATGAGGAAAAACTTTTTTACACAGCAAGTGGTTGGGCTCTGGAATGCACTGCCCGAGAGGGTGGTGGTGGCAGATTCAATCATGGCCTTCAAGGGGAAACTGGAAATTGAAAGGAAAAATTTGCAGGGCTACGGGGATAGGGTAGGGGAGTGGGACTAGCTGGATTGCTCTTGCATAGAGCCGACGCGGACTCGAAGGGCTGAATGGCCTCCTTCCGTGCTGTAACCTTTCTATGATTCTATGATAAGACATAGGCCTAGAAACTCGATGCCGCCGCGTCTGTTTCTCAGGTGCAAAACGAATGTCTAAGCATCCAATATGGTGGTCAGGCTGTGCACGTGCTCAGTACTGAAGGGCGCTGTCCTCCATATTTGTTAAGGCAGAAAATGAGGAGTCCAGGACCTGTGCCTGAAACAGGCATTAGGTCCTTTGCATATACAAATAAGGGGCCTAACACCTATTTGAGGTCCCTTTATGAAACTGGGCTGCCGTGAATGTAGCTGGCGCCAGGCCTGCTGCCCCTCCCTCCCAATCGCTTTCCCCCTCTCCTGGTCATCCCCCCCCCCACTCCCCCCTGATTGCTTCCCTTCCTCTCCCAGTACCTACCTCTTCGCCGACAAGCTGCCTGGAGACACCCAGCAGGCATCTGCAGCTCGCTGGCCTCGTGTAAATGAGGCCCGAGTCCAAATATCGGTGGCCCTTTGGCTTTATCAGAGACCTGTCTTTGTTGCCCCTGATTCACATGACAGGCTGCCACAGAGTTGTGCTATCTGCTGCACCCATGCACAACATAAAAATCAGGGAGGGCTCTTCCCATAGAAGTGAAGGTTATCATAGCATGAAGCTTTCATGTTACTGGATCCTTCCAGGCCAACCTGGGAGACATCTTCCACATAAGGCTATCTGCAGTGCACATATACATCAAGCAAGTGACAAGAGCTACCATGTTTGTAAGGGACAATACCTTCATTATGGCTGTACACAAAAGGGCTGTGATTGTGCATAATGGTTCAAATGGTACTTCTCAGAATTTGTGGAAGTTCTTAACCTAAATTTATGCCATGCTTGATAGGTCCCACAAGAAATGTACAAAACTGAGGCTTGCACTCATCTTTGCCTTATTCCTGAAACCAACACACTTCTTCCTCATTTGCAGCAAGGTACAAGGTACTTGATAAGCCCATTTCCTTTGGTATGCCTTCTGTAGCAGAATCTCCATCTCTTCAGCATCAAAAGGACCAGTATTGCCTGCTGTGCTACTGTGAACCACTTCCACAACTTGCCCTTTTATGGTGAGCTGCAGCCCTACTCCCTCATTAGATTTTAAGCTCCCCAACTAAGTTTACTACAAACCAAGCTCTCTGGGAAAACTTTTCCTGTGCCTGTAATTGATTCAAGATAGAGGTAGAGCTTATATTGCAAAATTAGGTGTGGCCGTGCCAATGCATTGGGCCAGTACATCCCATTTTTGCCAGGATAGCACATCGGGGCTATAGTCCTAGCTTGCCAAAACCATTCATGCTGAAATGCACTGCCCTGTTTCAAGGTCACATTCTTAAAGCTTTTAACAGAAGTCCAAAACAGTTCAATAAAGTCCTGTTTCATTTGTTTTTCGGCTTTAGTCGGTAAATAGTGAGTACTTAGTTTCCACTTACAAGACAACATGGTTAGTAACAAGTGATGACATTGTGAGTTTGCTACAAATTGTGCAATAAACATTGGCCCCGCACCCTGCTTAGCAGATGTACCATATTTAAAGATTGTTTTTGTTGCTGTAACGGAACACATTGCTGAGAACACCTGAGTTATAGCTTTTTCTCACCTTCTTTGGAATTAACACAGACCCAAGAAGCCAATTACAAAATGGCTGTTATCAGGGATTGGAACAAACCTATAAAAGGAGAGTTAAACAGTATAAGTAAAGAAGATATGTGCAATTAGAAATTTCTAAAGATGGAAAGAAGAAAGAAGTACACAAAGGTTTTCTTCAAAGATAATACACTGTCCTGGGGCATAGCAGCACAGGATTGTAATTTTTGGGTTTGGGGTTGGAGGGAAACCATAAGAAGCCACAATTAATCTGCTAGGTATGACACAAAATAGCAATGGCTTGTATTTATATAGAAGAAGCAGCTTATATTTATATAACGCCTTTCATGTCCTCAGGATGCCCCATAGCACTTCACAAACAAATGAATGACTTTTGAAGTGTAGTCACTGTTATGTGGAAAAAGACAGCAGCCAATTTGTACACAGCAAGGTCCCACAAAAAACAATAGGATAACTAACCAGTTAATTTCTTTTTGGTGATGTTGGTTGAGGAATAAATATTGGCCAGGACAGTGGAAAACTTGCTGCTCTCTTTTTGAATTATATCCTGTTATCTTTTACATTCACCTAAGCAGGCAGACAGGGCATTGAATTAACACCTAATCTGAAAGGCAACAGCTATGACAAAGCAGCACTCCCTCAGTACTGTCAGTCTAGATTATGTTCAAATCCAATGCTGTAATGGGTTTGAACTTAAAATCTTCTGATATAGAGGCAAGAGTATCACTAACTGAACAATACTAACATTTAATAGGTGAATGTTATCTCCGTGACTGGAAGGATTTACTGTGGAAATTTATTGATCTGAAGAAAAGTAAGTCATATCAATGGTGCATTTTATAACATGCCATCGACGGGTTACAGACAGGTAAACTTTTTTTAGCCATTTAGTTGTGAACATTTGGAGAAATAGAAGAAATCATCACTGACAATGTTAAAACTGCATTGGTTGCAATACAACAGTAATGTTTACATCCCCTAAGTTATGCAGTACTAGTATATGTAGTTATTAAAAGCATATAATTGTTCTCTTTCTAAGCTGAATTAGTCTTCAATAATGTTGAGCAACAGAACAGATGGAGACATCTAATAGGAGAAAGTTCTTGCTCGATGCGAGGAATGCTTCATCAATATTATTGATACTGAGTCCATCGAGGGGGAAGGAAAAGATGGAGGTCCTGTCTATGGTGATGCCCTGGCTCATGGTAACAGAGTATTCTTTGCTTGCAAAAGTGATCATAAGCTGAACTCAAATACAGAGGTCGACTACCTACGTAAATAAATGGCATCTACATCCCTGAAATGTTAGGACTCTTCATTTGTACAGAGTTCTTTGAGGAAGTAAAAGATGTGGTAGATGAGGGAAATCAGTGGATGAAGTGCATGTTCTGGGTGGGATGTCGACAGGAAGTGAAGGAATATCACTTGACTCGGAGGCCGACTGGAGCTCAATCTGTGTATTGGCATTTACCCTCCACACAAACAAATAGCTCTAATCTCCATTTACCCACCCTGATCCCATATCTTTGCAACCCCTTTTCCTTCATCCACTTATCTGATCTAATCTTGAATGTTGATGTAGTTTCTGCCTCAACCCCTAAACTTGGAAATGAATTCCACAGCCTCAATTATTTATCCATCCACTCTGCAAGTATGTTTATGTCTTCCTGTATTTTGATGCAGTCCTTCACATTACTACTTGAAAGGCCTCCTGTTATTGCTCAGTCAGATCTAATGATTCAGAAGTCAGGCAGCATCCTCATAAAATTAATGTCCCTTGTGTCTTTCATGGGTGCTGAACATTTAAGAAAAAAATCATCTGATGACCAGTCTGGCACCTTCAAAGGGATCATTCCTCGATCTGATTCACCCACTCTATCATAGCACCTTACTAATTCATGCACCAGCCCAGATATACCCACTATGGATGAGGCCATTACTGAGAAAGGGTAAATTACTGGGTGAACCACAGTGCACCAGCGAGCAGGAAGCACTCACAGGGAATGATAAGGAAAGAACCATCTCCTTGAAGGGTTCAGCAACAGCTGCCCTCAGCTGAGAGTCTGAAGATCCAAGATCTCAGTCTTAATCTATGATTTGGGCGTATAGGCCTTGTATGCAGGCAGTGGAGACAGAGGAATTTTGAAGATATTAAAGATTAGCTGAATGGTTATCTGAGAGCAAGACAAGGGCTTTATTGTGTCATGCAGATGGAGGGCAGTCTTTATTGGATAATTTTGGTAATAATTACAAGGTAATTATGGACGAGGAAAACCTTTTGGCCCATATTAGTTCATCTGTCCGGAAGCATCCTATACCGCACCCCACCCCACCCCACTTTACTGTATCTAATTATTTCTTAAATGCATCCAGGGTTATCATCTCCACCACCCTGCCTGGAAGTTCATTCCAAGTGTTGATCACCCTCTGTGTGAAGAAGAACTTCCTGATATCTTTGCTAGTTTGAACATATGTCACCTTGTCCTATCCCACAACTTAATTTAAAGTATTATTCCAGATTTACCTTTTCCATACCATTTACTTGATATTTGTAAAGCAATGTACTTGAAAGGGGATTGGCCAGATGATTTCCTGAAAATAACTTCTGGAAAAATGCTAAATGTTATCATATGTGACGAGTTTCATACCATCAGTTTGATTCCACATGCCTCAAAGATTATGCTTCGATTACTAACAAAAAGGTTAGCAGCAAAAGCAGAACACTATCTTGGCAAAGATCAATTTGGGTTTCACAGAGGATGTGGAACAAGAGAGGTATTGAGATAATGAGATTTCTGTGAGAGGAGCATAGAACATAATCAAGTGGTGTACATTTGCTTTGTCGATTTTGAAAAAGCTGTCATAGAGATAACTGGATCAGACTAATGGAGATATTAAAGAATTTTAGTGTAGATTGGAGAGATAGATGTCTGATACAAGATTTGTACATGGAACAAACTGCAAGTGTTATAGTAGCAGATGGAGCGTCAGATCCAGGAGTGATTGGAAGAGGAATGAGACAAGGATACTGCTTGCTACCTGTATTGTTCAACATGTCTGCAGAAACAATGGTAAGAGAAATGCTTAATCAGGTAGAAGAAGGAGTGAAAATTGGAAGTCAGCTTGTTACAGCTGTCACATTTGCTAATGGACTGCAGTTGTTGGTCGGTAGCCTGAATGCTGTACTAATGGATTATGGAATGAAGATCAAAGTGGGTAAGACCAAAGTTATGAAAGTTTCTAGGAATGCAAGTGAAAGAGTGAGCATTTTAATAAATGAGGAACTATTGGATCAGGAGAGACAATTTAAATATCTGGGAAATATGATGACTGAAGATGACAGATGTGCCAAGGAGTGAGCGCTAGATTACATTGAATAGAAGGAAGGCTATATTGACTGGACAACTGAATAGAAACTGAAGAAAAGATGAGTGAAGAGTTTGATATGAAATGTGCTGCTGTATGGTGCTGAAACATGGATGCTGAAGAAAGAGGAAGTCAGGCTTCTGGAGAGCTTTGAGATGTGGGTTTGGAGACGTATGGAGAAAGTAAAGTGGGTAGATAAGAAAAGTAATGAGGAGGTGTTGGCAATGACACAAGAAGAATGTAATTTGATTCACGTTATCAGAAAAAGGCAAATGAATTGGATTGGACATGTGCTGAGAAGGGGTGGGATGTTGAAAGAGTAGTTAGAAGGACGAATGGAAGGAAAATGACCAAGAGGGAGGAAATGAAGGATGCTTCTGGACCACCTGAAGAATTGGAGATCATATGGAGAATTAAAGAGAGAAGCACAAAACAGTGGTTTGGAGAAGAGAGAATGGAGCTTAAAACCTGCCTTAGGCAGACCGCTGATGATAACCATTTACTTTCCTGCATAACCCTATGAGATCACCTCTCAGACACCTTCTTTCCAGGCTGTAAATCGCAAGTCTCCACTCTTTCCTCAGATCTTAGATCCCTGACACCAGGGTGGTAATTTTAACTTCCAAGAATGGGTGGGTTGGGAGGCGAGTGCAGATCAAAGTTGCAGCTTTTTCCACACGACTGCAACCCGGATCCAATGCGCCCAATTCTGGGTTTAACGTGGGCGCGTTTGGATGCGCACGCAGCCGAAACCTGGAAGTCACGTCCCCAAAGACTACCGGTGGGCAGGTTGTTAGGGGGGAAATTAACCTCATTGAAAGAGTTACGGTAAGTTTTTTATTATTTAATGTTACTCACCTTTAAATTTAATGTCACCAGGACGGCTTTCCCAGGGCTCGAGAATCTCACCAGGTGAAAGGAGGCGAGAAGGGCCAGATCATGAGGTGAGTGCCTTTGTTGCACTGCTTGTGGGCCAGGAGGAGCAGGAGTATCTCATCTAGGCTGATGGGAGACCCCCCTCGATGGCCGACCCCCCCTCCCACCTCTAACACCCCCGACCTCCAACTCCTGCCGACCGCCAATCCTCTGCTGACCTCCGATCGTCTGCCGAGCCGATCTTCTGCCCTTCCGGATACCTCTCGACCCATGATCCTCTCCACAGACCCCCCAATCTCCTTCTAGCATCAGCCCCCCACCCACACCCCTGATATATTCCCGGCATCAGATCCCCCCCCAATCTCCTCCACAGCACCCCCTCCCGATGTCTTCCAAGGCCTACTATCTCGACCTCCCTCCTCTCCAATCCCCGCCCAATAGCCAACCAGCCTATCAATCTGGCTGGCTGTCGCGCAGGAAACCTGGCAGCAAAATTAATTGCCTTCAATTGAGGTCCAAACGCAGATTGCTAGGCACTCACTTAACTTCCTTGTTTCCCACGCGAAAATCTACCCATCCGCTCTCTTCCCGGCTCCAATTAAAAATCATGCCCCAGGAATCAGCCTTGTGGGTATTCCATGCACTGCCTCGAGCATTTGAATGGCTCCCTTGTGTCGTGACAACCAAAAATGAATCCAGCACTCAAGCTGTGGTCTGACCAGAGCACTGTACAGTTTGATCATTCTATTTGCTTTGTTGCTTGTTGCTCTGCACTGGTTGGACATGTTACCATAGAGTTTAATAAGACCCCTCGATCTCTTTCCACGACATCTTTAGCTATTTCAACACCATTCATAGAATAAGCACTGACACCAATACTGGGAAAAGAGGGAGCTGTTCCGTTGGGACGCGCTCCACTTAAACCGGGCTGGGACCAGTGACCTGGCAAATTGAATAACTAAGGTGGTTGATAGGGCTTTAAACTAAAAAGTCGGGGGTCGGGGGGGGGAGTAGGGTTCAGGTAAGAGTAAATTTATAAATTGAAAGAGAAAAGTCGAGGTCAGTAGAGCAGTGTAATGATTTAGATGAAGGGACCGAATGTAATGTATCCAAGTTTGTTGATGATAAAAGCTAGGTGAGAAAGTAAACTGTGATGAGGACACAAAGGGCCCGATTTTAGCAGGCCTGCGGGTTCCCAGCGGGTGGTCCTTCGGGAGCGTGGAAAACGCGGACGGCTAATTGAGTGCGCCCCCCGCGCGATCGCGGGATAATTGATCACATTAAGCCGTGGTTCCGGGTTCTCCGCTCCCCAGCTGCGTGCCGGCGGGCTGCGCATGCGCACTACCGTTTTCGCGATGGAGGAGCTCCACTTAAAGGGGCAGTCCCCCAAAGCCCCTCCTGCTGCAAGCAAGAGGCAACACAGGATGGCACAACCCAGGGGCAAGGCTGCGCCACGCTTCTCCGACCTCGCGCTGCAGCTGGTGCTGGAGGGTGTGAGGAGGAGGAGGGACACGCTGTTCCCTGCGGACGGACACAAGTGCCCTGGCTCCGTCACCAGGAAGGCATGGGCAGAGGTGGCGGCGGAGGTCAGCAGCAGGGCCAACACCCCCAGGACATGGGAGCAGTGCCGCAAGCGGTTCAATGACCTCACTAGGTCCGGCAAGGTGAGTACACCAACGCACCCTCCCACAACCCGTCCCCACCATCACGCCAAACAGATCACAACCCCTCCTGCACAGCCACCACAGCGCTCCCGCAGCAATCCTCACAGCCACTCACTCACCATCCTCGCCGTGCCCGCAAGTACCCACCGTCCCTGTCCCCACCCGAACACTACCACACACCCCAATCCCCATGCAATGGGATGGGCATGTGGCACACGCATCCTCCCATCTATCTGCCCCACGCTCAACCCACCCACACCGATGCTTGATGCGTCTCACTATGCAATATGCACTCACTCACGCATCTGTGTTTTGCCTTGACAGGAGAAGAGATGCAAGAACAACCGAGAAAGGGCCCGTACCGGAGGGGGCCCGCCGCACGTGGTCGAACTGACGGATGCAGAGGTGGAGGCGCTCGACCTCGCTGGCACGCAACATTGCCTCTCCGTGGCGGATGGCGAGTCTGGCGCTGCAGAAACGGCCGGTAAGGGAAAGCTGACACTCAACACTCATGATCGCGAGTGACCGTATCATCACCTGGCATCAGGCGCACCGTAACGTTTGTGCACATGCCTCATAGTGCCCTCTGTTCTCTTGCAGGGCCGTCTGCGAGCGCTGTGTGTGAGGAGGGCGATTCCTCAGAGGACATGCCGGTCTCTGAGGGTGCATCGTCACATATCAGCCAACCATCCACCAGCGCAGAGACACGCACCTCGGTGGGTCCCCCTCGCCAACTAGTTGGGCTTGCACATGGTGATTCACCGCGCACGTGTGAGCATGAGCAGACCCTGGTGGCAGGGGCAGCCGCGGAGGGTCCGCGTCGGTGGGAGCATCTGGGTTCAGCATCTGGGTCCGGCTCTGCTCAGCCGGACCCAGATGCTGAACCCAGGGGGCCACCAGTTAAAAGGAGAGTCGTCGAGGGGCACCAGCACATTGCCGAGGTACTGGGAGAGGTGCCGCGTGCATTGTCCACAATTGCGCAGGTGATGGAGGAGTCCAACTCCTGCATGCGGGCATTGGTGGCGCAGGTACAGGAGGGTACCGGCGACACAGTGTCGCGGGTAGGTGCGGGAGCGTCTGCGGTGGAGGACAGGCTAGCCTCCCTCGAGTGTCACGCATAGCTCCACATCGAGTCCGTGCAGGCCCTGACAACGGCTGTACGGATTCAGGGTGAGCAACATTCCGCCGCCATAAACAGGCTGACGGATACACTAGGGGTGGCGTTGCAAGGCCTCACACATGCCATCCAAACTGTCGTCCAGCAGGGTGGAAGGGGTGATGTGGGCCGAGGCCACGAGAGGGATGATGGTGAACGGGGACATGGAAGCGGGGACGCTTCTCAAGATGCCCCCACGTCCCACCCGTTGCCCCCCTCTCAACCAGTACCCGCAATGGTGCCTCCTCTCCAGGTGGCCGAGTCTGCCCCTGCACAGGTGCAGGAGGAGCAGTCTGTGGAGGTGCCCTCACGGGCACCGAAACCCAGGGGCCGTCGGCCCAAAGCATCTACCCGGTCAGGGCAAGAACAGGAGCAACCTGCCACTACCTCTGCTGGAGCCACAGGGGTAGCACCACGTAGGGGTACCCGGAAACGAAAGCCAAAGGCGTTATAAGCACGAAGGGAATGCACCAGGGTGTCTGTTAATTTGTACACTTTTTGTTTATAGTATTGCACCTTGTACATATTAAACACTATCGTTCTCACCACTCCTGCCACCTCTCGTCCATTCTTCTGCGGCCTGTGCAATAGGTGCGTTCCGTGCGGCCCATCATGACGGCGAACACCTGCTGCCGCCCATTGGCCACACTACTGTGGGTGCAGGAGTACTGGCAACACTCTTCAGTGGAGGGGGCTGGTATGGCCCCTCGTATGTGCAGGTGATGAGATGCGAACGCCTCGCACTGTCTGACTCTAGGAGAACCGTTGACATATGAGTGCCTCCCTGGCCCGGCGACCATCCCGGTGAGCCGGTGTTTGGCGCATGGGTCGTACATCATCCTCTGGCGCGTCCTCCTCCTCCTCCACCTCCTCCTCCACCTCCACCTCCTCGTCCTCATCGCCGTCCTCAATGTGGGTGGCGGGTGTGGATGGGGCCTCCTCCAGCGGCACCCCTCTCTGTTGGGCCATGTTGAGCAGGGCACAGCAGACAACTATGATTCATGCCACTCTGAATGGCGTGTATTGGAGCGCTCCCCCAGAACGATCGAGGCACCTGAAGCGCATCTTGAGCAGCCCTATGGTCTGCTCAATTGTAGACCTGGTAGCAGTGTGGCTGTCATTGTACCGACGCTCCAGCTCGGTGATGGGATTCCTCAGAGGTGTCATGAGCCACGTGTGTAGGGGATATCCCTTGTCACCGAGGAGCCAGCCATTGCCGGTGTTGGGTGCGTGGAAGAGGGGCGGGACGGTGGACTCCCTGAGGACGAAGGCATCGTGGCAGCTGCCGGGGTATCTGGCGCACACGTGTAGGAATCTCTGGCGGTGGTCACAGATGAGCTGCGCGTTCATGGAGTGATACCCCTTCCTGTTGATGAACAGCCCTGGCTCATGCGGAGGTGCCCGTATTGCGATGTGGGTGCAGTCGATTACACCCTGTACCCGTGGGAAGCCAGCCATGGCATGGAATCCAACTGCCCTCTCCATCTGGCTGCGCTCGTCCATGGTGAAGTTGATGTAGTGCGAGGCCCTGCGGAGCAACCCATCGGTGACCTGCCTTATGCACTTGTGTGCTGACGACTGACAGACCCCGGTGATGTCCCCGGTGGCACCCTGGAAGGATCCGGATGCGAAGAAGTTGAGGGCAGTGGTGACTTTGACGGCGACAGGTGAGAAGATGCTGCTTGGTCCATCTGGGAGCAGCTCATCGTTAAGGAGGCTGCAGATGTCGGCGACTACCTGGCGATTGACTCTGAGCCGCCGTATGCACTGCTCCTCGGAGAGGTCCATGAAGCTGAGCCTCGGTCTGTAGACCCTGTGTGGAGGGTAGTGCCTCGTGCGACGCATCTCTCTCTGCGGTTGCCCTCCCTCCTGCTGTGCAGGTGGGTGTGCCACAGCACCGTGTTGGGGGGCTCCACGTCGCTGAGGCGGATGGCATGGACTGCGAGGCTGCTGGGGCTGGTCATGCTGTTCGTCCTCCGAGGATGTCAACGCACCACCCATCTGGCAGGTGTTGGTCTGAGGGGTTGTGAAGGGTAGGTAGGTGTTTCCTCGCACTGGGGCTGCGGTTTCACGTCGGTGTTTCCTCTGGCTTGGAGGGTGGTGGTGGAGGGCAGGGGTTGCCCTATGTGACGCGGTGGCCTCCTGCGTGGGTGAGGGCTCTCCCCCCCCCTGTGGAGTGCACCTTGGCAGCTGCCACAGGCTGCTGGCTGCAACACGTCCGGTTGGAGTGAGACTGTTTCCCCCAATGTGTGAAACAGTCTCGGTTGAAGGTAAAATCCCACACTTCCTATTAAGACAGCTGAATCAGGTCATTTAATGACCTCAACAAGCAAGGTAAATACACTCAAGTGGCATCCCGCTGGCTTTAATTGCCTGCGGGATTCCCACCAGCGGGGGCTGCGCACGCACCCCCGCATGTCAGCGCGGAACCCGGAAGTGGGCGGGATCGAGGCGCGATCCGGTGACGCACCTGGATATCGCGATTTTCTACGCCCCCCCGCCGAGAACGCACCCGGAACCCGCTGGTAAAATCGAGCCCAAAGAGTCTGCAAAGGGATATAGACAGGATAAGTGAGGCGGCAGATGGAGTATAACGTGAGGAAATGTGAGGTTATTCACTTTGGAAGAAAAAAATAGAAAAACTGAATATTTTTCGAATGAATTTGGATGTCCTTGTACATGAAACACAGAAAGTTAACATATGGGTATAGCATGCAATTAGGAAGGCAAATGGTATGTTGGCCTTTATTGCAAGGGGGATGGATTACAAGATAGGAAGCCTTGCTGCAATTATATAGGGCTTTAGTGAGACCACGCCTGGAGTAATGTGTATAGTTTTGGTTTTCTTACCTAAGGAAGGATATACTTATCTTCGAGGCGGTGCAACGAAGGCTCACTAGATTGATTCCTGGAATGAGATGGTTGACCTTTGATAAGAGATTGAGTAGAATAGGCCCATACTCTCTGGAGTTTAGAAGAATGAGAGGTGATCGCATTGAAACATATAAGATTCTGAGAGGGCTTGACAGGGTAGATGCTGAGAGGCTGTTTCCTCTGGCTGGAGAGTCTAGAACTAGGCGGCGTAGTCTCAGGATAAGAGGTTTGCCATTTCGGACTGAGATGAGGAGGAATTTTTTCACTCAGAGGGTTGTGAATCTTTGGAATTGCGAAGCTGTGGATGCTCAGTCATTGAGTATATTCAGAACTGAGATCGATAGATTTTTGGACTCTAAGGGAATCAAGGGATATGGGGATTGGGCGGGAAAGTCGAGTTGATGTAAAAGATCAGCCATGATCTTATTGAATGGCGGATCAGGCTCGACGGGCCATATGGCCTACTCCTTTTCCTATTTCTTATGTTCTTATGTAAGTGTTTCTTATTTTTCCATCCTATATTCAGTACTTTGTATTTTTCTGTATTAACTTTTTCTGCCATTAATCTGCCTCACACCTACTTTGTGCAACTCGCTATAATATTTGAGCGATTTCCTCTGATTCCATTCGCAGTTTTGTAACATCAATAAATTTGATGAGTTTCTGAGTCCAAGTGATTTATGTAAATGAGATCCCAACACTGAGCCCTGGGACACCCCACTGAGTACTTGCTCTCCCAGCCCAACCTAACTAGGGAAGATTGATGGAGGTTGGTGCATGATGGAAGAGGCCTGAAATGACATACATCACAATTTTAGGGCTAAGATTTCAATAATTTTCTTGACGCAGCAGTGGACAGTAAATTGGATATTGTCTGTCGGAGATGGGAAGTTACTTGTGCCATAAAAATTGAAGGGAATGGTGAACTTAATTGTTCCTCATTGTGTCATGCAGATGGTGGAGTGTGGTTACAGTCTTAACTGCAACAGATTTCAAGGGTGGATCACTGCAGCCCTAGTTAGCTGCAGCCTGTTCAAGAACATTTCCTCTTACATATGGACATAGCTTTGATCGTGGCAATACATTCACTGGGCAGGGTAATGTGAGGTGTGGATGGTTTATCTCGATTGGAGTCAGATCTGATTGAACTGAAGCTGATTTTACCAGCTCCATATGGATTTTGGGCCTATGCTCTATGACTATTCAGTCAGAAAAATGAGCAGAGGAGGGGCAAGATAAGGGGATTTAAATCAACATGGCAAAAAGTAAAGAACAAAAATCTGGTAATATCAAAAAATGCATGCATCAATGAGATAAAATGACAGAAAAAAAATCAGTGCTCATGCTATAAAGTGGAAGAAGTGAAATATCTATCAAGGCAAGGCAAAAGCACATCTACCTCTTAAAATCACTCAGCTGAGCAGAGATTTATTATGAGAGATTCTTAAATAGGTCCTGTGATATGTTAAGTGTCAAGATACCCATGAAGTATCAGGAATTCCTATTACAAACAATTAGCTATCTCAAGTGCTGTTACACATATGATCTGCATTATTATTAGTTTCAGCAATTCTCTTTAAGGCAGGATTTTATAACTAACAGCCAAGCCAGAAGAAATCAGTATAACCTTGTACACAAGTTAGTTCACTGCAAGAACGTACATTTCACACCTTCTTTGGCTTTGTGAACTGTGGAATTTTGAGGCCATTTGTTTAGGCCAATACAATATTGAGATCTTATAACAAGCCACCATTAATTGACGATCCCAGGCCAATATTAATGTTTTGTGCTACTGTCGAGAGCCTCACTTGCGAGCAGCGCATATCAAAAATTTGGGTGAGCGCTGCCCATGATATGGTTGGAAAATAATTAGAAAATTGTGTGGTATGTGCCCATAAAACAGGTGCAACGAGATCCCATATCTTTCCCAAGCAGATCTCTTAACATTGAAACCCATCTAAAGGCATGACGGATACTGCATGGACTGTTGCAACTCACGTACTTTTTTCAATATAATATAGATTGAGCCTTTTTAAAGGCCAGACAGAATCAATTTTGTTCAGAATTATGCAGGGGGATATGGATGAAAAGAGAATTCATCTTAAAATTGACAGTAATTAGCTTATTGAACATGAAGAGATGTAAAAAGGTAATTTTCTGAGTTCATATTGCCAGTGGGGAGCCTCACCCATTAGCAGAAATTCAGATGTGTTTTCCAATGGCAGTGTGAAATTGGAAAGTATCATCATAAAACTCTAAAATTAGGGGAGCACTTCGAATAAAAGTTGCTCTCATTAGAAGTTCCTTCTGGTTTAATTTCATTTTATTGTGAGGCGATGAGGTGCATGGAGTAAATTTTGCACTGTTGCTGTAGTTTGAAAAGAAAACAATGCATTTTGAAAATTACTTGTTATATTTCTCAGAGGGCAGCGATATATAAAAGCAGAGGGATGTTGAGAGATAAAGCGAGGGCTCATTTCCCTGAGCAGGCACTGTTTGAAGGCAATGGGGTTGATTTTTGGGGGTGACCAACCAGCGTAGTGGCCCGACCAGATGACCGTTCCAGCAGCGACGAGGCCTCAACGATTAAGGCCCCGGCCTTAATTAAATTTGGCAGGCGAGCTGCTGGGCGCCAATTCAGTGTCCCAGTGCAGCTCGCCAGATTACGGCCTCAAAGTTGAGCCGGGCTGAGGAGTAAAGGTCCGAGAGTGGCAGCAGCTCAGATTAGCAAGCTCCGACTAGGGCAAACAAATTTAGCCGTCCTTGTCTGCAAATGAGTCAGTTAAACACTGTATTGCAGTAAATCACTGTTAGAACTTGATTACTGTTCTATTTGTGCTTTTTTACTGTAGGTAAATCACTTTAGTCAAAGTTGATATTTCAGGCAAAGTCTAGAAACTCAGCCACTTCCTGGTTTGATAAGCCATGCAGGTAACTAACCCCTCTTTTCTACAAGCTTACGTTGTCAGGTGCAATTCTGGCCTAAATGGTGCAATTCCTGGGACAGCAGGTTTTGCCCTCATTATCCTGCCATTTGCATATTTGTACTAAAAGAAAAAGAAAGACTTGCATCTATATAGCACCTTTCATGATCTCAGGACATCCCAAAGTGCTTTACAACCAATTAAGTCCTTTTCAGGGTAATTACTTTGCAGATGGGCACATCTTCTGCCAGCATCCTGTTCCACTGGAATTTAGCATATATTTTAGAACGGGTGTGACTCTGATGTATCTGACTTACGCCCCAAACTCCGGCCCTTATGCTGGAACTTCACCACTTATGTCCCAAAAAGATAATGAGATTTTAGGCCTGATGGATTATTATTGGATGTACGTCATGAGTGGCTGATTTTCAGATGTTCGCGTGGTGCTCATTTGCTCTCATCCACCATTCTGTTTACAGGTTGTAACATCTTATGAAAAACAGCATTTCATCCATTTTTTTTTTGAGAGGAATATATTAACCAATAAGCCCATTTTTGGGAAGCTTTATTTTCTCAAAAAACAACTATTGTGCTAGCTAATAAACATTTTTATGTGTACATCCTTTTGTAAAACATTTTAGTCACTGCTAATCTGAAAATCATCTGTTTGTCATTTTCTCTGTGAATCTTGAACAGGAAATAAGGTTACTACTCCAAGTTGCCTAAGGCATGTTTCCTTCCATCCTCCCTGTCCTGTCATGATTTTCTTTACACTTCTGGCATAAGTGAGGGAGGAAGAATTTAACTTTAGGATTAAGAATATTACTTAGTTACATTTTATGTTGTAAAGTCCTGCAATGCTGTGTTGTCTCTAGAATATAAGTGCTGTGGTTTTAAAAGCAGTTCACATGTAAAATTACAGCAGATGTCTTCATCTTCCATAAAGCTCACTCACACATCACGTACTAGTTTTGCCAACTCTGGTTGAACGTAATCCTGGAGGTTTCATCACATGACCTCCCACCGCCAGCCATCTCGCCCAATCAAAGAGCTTTCTTGCCCCCCATCTCCAATATTTTTATAACTAAGAAAATGTTGTGTTCAATGAAAATGAAAAAAATACACATTTCTTTTTAATGCCCTTATGACAACAGTGTCCAGGAAATTAATCTTTAATTCCTGGAGACTCCAGGATAATCTTGGAGGGTTGGCAACCCTTTGTACATCATATTTGAAAAAAACTAGTAACCAGGAGCCTTACTTTTGGACCATTCGATATAACATTGTTGAAATAATAACTCTAGAGTTACCACTTGGCCAATCACTCCTCACTTCAGGTTTGATCAAGTTTCAATTTACTAAGCTTAATTATTCAAGCATATACCACTTTTACATACAGAAAGGAGATTCTCTGAAATATTACATTCAGAGGTCCCTTAATCCTCCAAAGGCCAGACCATGAGAATGTAGAGTAAGCATCCGATTCTTGTGGCTGAAGTATCACTAAATCCAGAGTTAGGTCTTGTTGAAAGTCCGTTGAGACCTTCTTCTTAATCTGTAGGTAACAATGCAAATAATTTTTCAATAGAATTGTAAAAGATTTCAAAAATTTAGGCAGAATTCCATATTTTATTTATATTGTCATTGGTTTGCCCGGGTATGTTTGTAGAAGTCAAAAAATCAACTTCATTTATTATTTCTACTTATATTTACAGATCCAGATGTGTAGTGAAAACAATTGCAGCATTATGCATTTCGGGTTGCAAAAGCAATGCTTTTTTCATAGTCAAAACCATTTGGAGTAATATGCTGACCTCTGGGAATTAAAAACTTAAGACATTGTTCGCCTAATGGCTCAGCTGGTTAAGGCAGTAAGTAGCTGAGTAATACAGACCAGGAAGGTCCCAAGTATGTTTATTCAACTGTACTGAGCTAGCTGACCTCAGCTGGGGTAGTGATAGACGTTACAATTGGCCTAAACACCTCTGGGTTATGTAAGGGAAAATTGGCCTCGGTTCCCATTCCTGACCAATGTTCAAGAACTGCTGCTGGAAGTGTGTATGTGTTAAATCAGGTGAACACAGCACTTGGTTTGGCTATGATGCTTCCCGTCGTCAATAGGTTGTCAACACTACTGACTAAGCCCGTACGTAGAGAATGGTCAGTTGGGTGAGGTACCAGAACAAGATCAATGCCTGTAAACTGTACCCCAGTGAGAAGCCAATGCTTTCAGGAAAGGAGGAAGAAAGGGGAGATTATTGGCAGAAAACAAAGACATTTCAGACAATTATGTGGTAGTAAGCACATCTGCTTATTGTTCAGTTAGAAACACTGCAAATTCCAATAAGTAAATAACCACCAGCATAAACCAGTTGGGCTGAATGGCCTGTTTCTGTGCTGTAGTTTCTACGTATTTCTATGTGATATATGCTAAAAGTACCAATTAACTCAAATTTTTAGGACTCTACTAACTGAATAAATCAGTATTAGCAGCTATGACTTAAGATTGGAGTTTAGATTTGTTTATTATCTGTTTTTCTAAGATGAGGTGCTAGCATTGGTAGTGACAGAAACACAATTAAGCTCTGGAGCTAAAGGAAATGATTTTGCCAAAATTAGAGTCAAGTAGAAAAAAATATTACACGAATTTATGTAGCAATGGTTGTTAATCTCAATGAATTTTGGTCTGACAGTAGACTTAGAGTATGAAACCTTTAATAATTTTCTATACAACAAAATTACTATTGATATTAAGTTATTCAATAATGAAAAACTGATTTGCTCATACATGTACCGAAGGGAACAGAATTAATTGTTTCCCAATATAGTTTCCAATGTTAAGAAAGACTTAAGTTCTCATTTTTACTTCATCCGTACCTTAAACATACATCATGAATATATATTTCAATATTTCACCACCTTACATCATCCTAGGACTAATGCCTATTCTTTATGTATTGGATCCAGTATAGCATATGAAGCAATCTGTATTTGATAAGTGGAAAAGTGGAAGCAGAAAATGACACCTAAAAAGTTGTGAAGCTGTTGCAGTTCTCTTCCTAAAGCAGTGGTTAAAATAATATGGAGGAATTTACATTCAATTCTGTCTATTGGGCTGTACACATGATAGCAGTAAACACTGATGTCAGCATTGTTATATTTGAAATTTGATCATGATGTTTGAAAAAGCAGCTTTTTGTTTAAATGAACACCACATTCAAAATCAGTGGAGGACAGCCAGATCTAATTAATGACGTGCTCAAGAGAAGCTATAACATATGATGGCTACCAGCCAATTATCTGCTGCTTTGTGTCAGTAGCAATGGAAAGTTGCTTGTCAATCCGACTTCCTTAATAGATAAAAATACTAAAGGCTAAATTTTCCACTGCTGTGCTGGTTGCATGCCGGAAGCACCATCAGTCTGTAATTTTTGGTCCATTAAAATTAATGGATGGAAAAATCACAGCTGGGGGGAGGTGCACAATTACCCAGAAGTGGAAAATTTGTGCTTACAATTTTAGAACTGATTAAAGTTTCAGAAGCTGAAAATTTGCAGTGTCATCCTTAAGATTAACCTACTATCCTCAGTCCCTGGCGTGGGAGAGGCAATCATCTCTTAATACTTACTGTAATGTTTGCAGCATAGGTTGCACCTTCATGCAGGTTCTTTTATAGCTTGACAAATCATTTTCTGGATGTGAATGATACACTTTTATGATTGAAATTTTGCCTTCAGCTGTGTAAAATTATGGGTGCAACTTCTCCACCAGTTGATCGATAAACCAGACACTACAGCAAATCTTTCAGACTGTTCACTTTAAATGCACCAGTGTGCATGCATGTCGATGGCAGATGCATTATATGCTGACAGCATCGTGTAAATCCCAGTAATAATGAACATAATGAGGAGTGTAGGAGAGCATGAAGAAAGGTGTACCTGAAAATGAGGTGCCAACCTGGTGAAGCTACAACAAAGCACTACATGCATTCTAAACAGCAGAAGCAGTATGAAATAGACAGACCTAAGTGAACCCCATAATCAACGGATCAGTTCAAAGCTCTGCAGCCCTGCCATATCCAGTGATGGACAATAAAGCAACTAACGGGAGGAGGCGACTCCATGAACATCCCCATCCTCCAAGCTGACAAAGTCCAGCATGTGAGTGCAAAAGACATGGCTGAAGTGTTCGTAACCATCTTCAGTCAAAAGTGCCAAGTCCCCACCATAACAAATGCCAGACTTCAGCCAATTTGATATCTCCATGTGATAAGAAATGGCTGAGTGCACTGGACACGGCAAAGGCCAAGGGCCCCAACAGCATCCTAGCTGTAATGCTGAAGACCTGTGCTCCAGGACTAGCTGCGTCTCTAGCCAAGCTGTTCCAGTACAGCTACAATGCCGGTACCTACCTGACAATGTGGCAATTTGCCCAGGTATGTCCTGTCCACAAAACACAGGACAAATCCAACCCAGCCAATTACCACCCTATCAAGACTACTCTCAATCAACAGCAAAGTGATGGAAGGAGTTATCAACAATGCTATCAAGCAGCATTTACTCACCAATACTCAGTTTGAGTTCCGTCAGGACGACTCAGCTCTGGACCTCATTACAGCCTTGGTCCGAACATGAACACAAGAGCTGAATTCCAGAGGTGAGGTGAGAATGACTTCCTTTGATGTCAAGGCACCATTCAACCGAGTATGGCACCAAGGAGCCCTAGTAAAACTGAAGTCACTGGGGATCAGGGGAAAAACCTTCCAGCAACTGGAATCATACCTGGCACAAATGAAGATGGTAGTGGTTGTTGGAGGCCAACCATCTCAGCCCCAGGACATTGCTGCAGGAGTTCCTCAGGGCAGTGTCTTCGGCCCAATTATATTCAGCTGCTTCATCAATGACCTTCCCTCCATCATAAGGTCAGAAATTATCTGTTCGCTGATGATTGCACAGTGTTCTGCTTCATTTACAATTCTTCAGATAATGAAGCAGTCCATGTCCGCAAGCAGCAAGACCTGGACAACATCCAGGCTTGGGCTGATAAGCGGCAAGTAACATTTGCACTACACAAGTACCAGGCAATGACCATCTCTGACAAGAGAGAACCTAACTACCTGCTCTTAACATTCAGTGGTATTACCATCACCAAATCCCCCACCATCAATATCCTGAGGGGAGCACCATTGGCCAGAAAGTCAACTGGACCAACCACATAAATGTCGTGGCCACTAGAGTAAGTCAGAAGCTGGATATTCTGTGGTGAATGGCTCACCTCCTGACTCCCGAAAGCCTCTCCACCATCTACTAGGCACAAGTCAGGAGTGTGATGGAATACTTTCCACTTGCCTGGATGAGTGCAGCTGCAACAATACTCAAGAAGCTCGACACCATCCAGGACAAAGCAGTCCATCCACTAGCTGAACCATCCACTCCCTTCATCACCAGCGTACCATGGCTGCAGTGTGTACTATTGACAGAATGCACTGAAGCAAGTCGCCAAGGCTTCTTTGGCAGCACCTCCTAAACCCACGATCTCTACCACCTAGAAGGACAAAAAACACAATCATGTTCAAGTCACACTCCATCCCGACTTGGGCATATATTGCTGTTCCTTCATCATCGCTGGTTCAAAATCCTGGAGTTCCCTACCTAACAGCACCACATAGACTGCAGTTGTTCAAGAAGGCCTACTATCACCTTCTTGAGGGCAACTAGGGTTGGACAATAAATGCAGCCTTGGTAGGGACGCCACATCTCAAGAATGAATCAAAAAAACTTTTGAAATTCAGAAGGACTTTTACAACACGTACTCTAGTAAAGTGGTTCAACAACAACAACTTAAAATTATATTAGATCTGTCAATTAATTGCAATTAACTGCTGCGATTAATGTGTTAGTTTTTTTGGAGATTCATTTTTTTTAAAGATATGTTAATCATGGAAGTTACATGGAAATAATGCCAGATTTCAAAAATGATGCCAAGGTGCTCAGATATTCAATACATTGTATTCAACTGTCCAGCCTTTGCTCTTTGGAGCAGTATTACACCTCAGGAAACATTCCCACCTAAACTTCGTCTTTTCTAGTCAAGGTAAAAAATTATGTCATCTTATTCACCTGACACTGAACGCTCTGCCTGCCCTTGTCGCAACTGCTTCCCAGCCATCTGGCCTCTAGTGGCGGGAAGTGTAGGAACAGGCTATCAGTCACTGAGCAATCGCACTTGCCACTTGCTGCTGGGTGGCTGGCGAGCTGTCAATCTGGGTTTGGGTGGTCAAAAAGACGCCATGTTGGGTTGGGTGAGGCAAAAAGGCTGGATGTGAGACAGCAGAGTAGAGAGCCATCCTTAACAATAGGGAAGAGAGCTAAAAAAAGGTACAAAATTAAAAAATGACCGCCTTATGTGGTTTTGTGTGAGCTGATTGGTCTGTGGCATCATATGGTTTACGTGGACCAATATTCAAACAGAGTGCAATCGAAAGGTAAAGCATTGGAGAGCAAAGCTCTAAAATTGAAGGACTTGGGAATGGAAAGTTTATTTTTTTAAACTTTCTGATGGTTCATTGGATAGAAAGATGGTGACTTGTATTTACTGTCAAACTGAATTCCAGTATCACAGAAATCTGCTGTATCACCTGCGTGCTAAACATGCCTTAATTTCTCAAAATAAACTTTCTAGCAGTTATTCTGCTACGGGTAACAACAATACAACAAATGAAACTCGTCAGTTTGGACAGAGTTCTCTTTTAGAAATTCAGGATCTCTGCAAGCCCATGAATCAAGCTAAGTATGATAATATAACTAATGCTTTTGCAAAGTAAATAGTTACTGACTGTAGACCCGTTAGCCTTGTAAGCGATACATGGCTAGATGTTTTTCAAATAGCAGCTTCCAATCAGTTGTATATCTTGCCTTCCAGAGAAATAATTGTATCATGAATAAACAATCTATATGAGAATGAAAAGACTGCAAAGTCAGTGCTACTGAAGAACATGTCAGTTGTTGTTTTGATAGGTGATTGCTGGATGTCCATAGCAATCGCAGCTATCTTGGAGTCACTGCACACCTGATTGATGCTGCTTGGACACTACAGTCTCTTGCACTAACAGTAAAGCATACGGAGTAGAGACACAATACTGAAACATGTGCTGAATGTTTCTTGGATGTTGCAAAACAGTGGGGTATACAAGGAAAGGTAACAACAATTGGACCAACACTGCACGTAATAGGATAGCAGCAGCCAATCTTTTGCTATTTGAACACATGTCATGCAATGCTCACAGTCTACAGTGATACTTATTGCTGCCGGGTTCAAAAAATTTACTGGCAAAATGTAGAAAACACATGGGCCATTTCAGCCATTGTCCAGAACTAGAAATACAACAGGCCACAAATGGACAGAAACAAGAACCTCTTATACAAGATGTTTCAACTAGATGGAACTCCACATTGCAGATGTTTAGAAATAGATTGACCATCACAGCAACGTTAATTCTTCAGAAGCACAACCTGGCAGTGACCATTCCTGCTGAATTTGATAAATTCCAATAGGTGGAAGCCCTAATAGAGCCCTGAAGCTATGTGACGGAACTCCTCATGGGAGAGATGTATGTTTCCTGCTCCGTGGCTTTACTTGCATTGTGCCACTTGTTTTGTTTATGACTGTCTCAGTGATGACTCAGCATATGTTGCTCAGTTTAAGAACTCTTTCACTACAGACTTAATTAAATGCAAAGAAAGCATGACACACCGGCATCTCCACATCATGACTAAAGAGAGCGACAGCACAGGACCCAAGGTTTAAGAGTCTGAAGTGCCTTCCTAAATTCCAGAGTGAAGGTGTGGAGGATAATTCTTACGTTACTATTCTCAGAAGTCTCAAGGCCAGCAGTATGATACGCAAACTACAAAAGCTGAACCAAAAAAAATGAACCTCCTCTTAGTGGAATATGATTCAGGGGACGAATACGAAGAAACATAGTCAATCCATTTTGGATTATTATAAAGTAGAACCAGTTATCAGCGTGGAAGACTGGCCTCTGGAATGGCGGTCAAAATGTGCTGATGCCAATGAAAATTTAGCTAAATACTTCTCAACTCTGGCGTCAACGATGCCATGTGTATGACTTCTCATTTTCAAGTCAGATTGTAAACAGCAATATCTCCCAAACTAGTAAACAAATTAAGCAATGGGTTAATGGCATCAAGAAATAGGACTGAAGTTCTTTTTAGACTCATGGGGAATAATTTTGACTTTGGGTGTTAGAGTAAACCAGGTGATATTAAATCAGCTGCCAATTATACATCTCTCCTGATTTTCATTTCCATTGAAGTCAATAGAGAGATACATAAGGGGCAGCAGATCCAATATCGCCTCGTCTACACTATCGCCCAAAGTCAAAATTACCTGCATAGTCCATGTTGCATTTTATTTTAACCTGTAGTTATATAAAGCTTATCAATCTTTTTGTTTTAATTTGCACACTCAGAAATGATGACTCAAAAGTCTTTGATGATCTCTTCACAATAAACAATTCAGTTTATGAGTTTTCCTATATAACTCTAAATAAATATGAAACTATTAAGAGTGTCCACCAATATGAATACAGAAATAGGAAAACAGGGTTTTTAATGCTGGGTTGTTTTTTGGATAATAATAATAGCATTAGTAATAAAATAGATGTGCAATGGATGCAGTAATTGTATCAATTAAATTTGCAATTAAAACTAAGATCAACTGAGATTAAAATTTTTAATTGTGAGATTAATCGCGATTCATCTTTTTAAATGCTTGACAGCCCTAATTTATATTGTGCCTTTAATGCAGAAAAATATCTCAAGGCACTTTGCAGAGGCATAATCAGACAAAAATGGATGCCGAGCCAAAGAAAGCAATATTAGGGCAGGTGACCAAACACTTGGTCAAAGATGTGGATATTAAGGAGGGTCTTAAAGGAGGGGAGGGAGTAGTTGTGTGAGAGGGATTCAGGAACAGAATTCCAGAGTGTGGGTCCTAGGCAACTGAAAGCACAGCTATGATTGAATAGTTAAGAGTGGAACCAAACAAGAGCAACCCCAATAAGCAGGACAATGGAGGAAAGGTGTTGGATGAAAATGGCCATGTCAAAGGCTGCAGAGAGGTCAAGAAGGGAAAATGCATCAGTCATAATTGCAGAGGATGTAATTTGTGAATTTTGTTACGACTGTTTCAGTTCAGTGACAGGAATTAGTAATGTGACTCAAGTCAGAAGTAGTCATTTACTCTAGGATTAAAATTAAATTGTCATTGAAGGCATTTTAGACAGGTGAGTTTAAAGTCAGGTTCAAATGTGTATGGGGATGACAATCTGATTTATGGGTACTAAAGCCCTTTAAATAAGGCCCCAGCTGTAACAGGCTATAGTCATCATTTGAGCAATAGAAAAATATTTTCCACAAAACACCAATATAAAATACCACTGCCGGTAGGATACAATAGCCAATGAAATTTCAGTCACCGAACAAACCATGTATGTATTATAATGCATGCAGACAAATGGAAATGAATGTGACACGACACACAGCCGGTAGCAGAGGCGCAAAATGGAATCCAGGTGGAGACAATGTTGGCCAAATTTCTTCCACCCTGTGTTATTATTTTCAGCAAAGCTTGCCAAACAAGAAGACGCTTTCTTTGGACTAGTTACATGATTTTAGCTCGGAGCCGGGAACCCCGTGCATCCGCAGATATTCACATGGGGAACCCGGAAGCAAAATGAGTGCCTCACAATTGAAAGTATTCGTGCTTCCACGTTTCCCACGCCAGAATGACAGGCTGGCTGCCTGTCGCAAGTGAAAGGAGCCGCGAATCTGAAAGGGGGAAACAGAGTTTGCGGGCCGTGGAAGAAATCGGAGCGATGGGGGAGGTGGAGGGGTCGTGGACGACATCAGGTGGGTCTTGGAGAAGACCAATTTCCTATACAGTGAAATGAGGTTGCTACATTATTGTTTGAATTGCTCTATCTTGTACAATATAGTTGTGCAAAATATTTGCACAGCTATGCAACATTTCAGACAGTGCTGAAAAGTATTTGTGTTTTGTACATATTAAGACTGTCTGCTGGTGTTCAACCAGTGGGAGGCAAGCACGTCAGGACTAGTCCCACCAACCTGGACCAAGTTTCTGAGTTCAGCATAATATGGGTGAGCTGCAGGCGTGAATACCGTTTGGGTTTGAGTTTGGAAACTTGCGTAGTGTTTGATCATCGTAAAGGGTCAATTATTGACCCGTTTCTACTCTTCTTGCAGGAGAAGGCTGTCCATAGGAAGGAGAAGATCTGCACAGGAGGAGGAACTTCCCAAACTCGAGACTTTTGTTTCATGAAGAAGAGCAACAAGCATCTGAGGCTGAATGATGTCCATGAGCAGTCAAGAGACTGGCTGGACACCTCAATTTTCTGTCAGAGCTGTGGAGGTCTTGGTAAACCGACAGATGTTTCACGGTCCATTGGGGAACAGGCTTGGTAGAAAATTGCCGACCATGTTAACGTCTGCAACATACATCTCAGGATCTGGTTTCTGTGCTAAAAGAAATTCAATGATCTCACGAGGTGAGCCAGGATAGATAACCCAGCTTACACCTTCTAGTGTTTCAACTGTGCGTATATGACCCTTACCCTCACCTCTCCCCAATGCATTAGTTCCTTGGAAACTTCCCATATTGCTTACTGGGTAGGGAAGACTTTACTGTGCATCCTTTCTGTTTTTCCTCACACTCTGAAAAGCTGCTTCACCAACTCCTTCCATCAGCTGTAACAACAGAATGCTTGTTCTTGCCATCATAAACTCCCATCAGTAGGCTGACATACAGCAAAAGTGGAAAGCCCTTTTGTCGTTGTCAATTATTGATCCCTTTCTACTCTTCTTGCAGGAGAAGGCTGTCCATAAGAAGAAGATCTGCACAGGAGGAGGTCCTTACCAAACTCTAGACTTTTGAAGAGACTGAGACAATATAGAGGAAGCAGAAGACCTGGTCCCTGATGAAGGGTGCTGAGCCAAAAGTTTTTGCCTCCTTTTTTCATGCTTCACCTTTTCACTCACTACAACTACATCAGCAAATGAAGATCAAAACCTTGTATGGCATTGTGCAAAAAGTGACCTGATGTCACGTTTCTGGATTTTTTTGACCATTTTTCTGTGGAAAAGATCTAGATATGAGTTATTCTAAAATCTGCATTTAAATTAAAGCTTATTTTATAGGAATTAGATCCACAGCACAGCAAGGCTGGCAGATGTACATTAGTTTCAGATGGGGCATCTGAAATGGCATCCTGGAGACAAGGAAAGATACTTTGGGGGCAATTTTTATCTCACTACCACCCCATTCACAATGAAAAGCCGGGCAGTAATGAGAGAAAAACATTTTTTTTTTAAAACTACCACTCACTTGCTGCCTGAGGCTCACCTGATTTGACTTTGGAGTGGCCCTCGATTTAGGCGGCCAGTGTTCTTGCCCGAAACAGGTGGGACCCTCATTAAAATATTTAAATCGAGGTCCTAAGATGTGTTTCGGATCTGCGTGCAATATTGGTCTTCTACTGGGCGGAATGCATGACCCATGCGCTCCACCCAGTGGAACTGAGCGGTCACTGGCTAAACCACTCTGCTCCGTTAGACCGCTCCAAAAAAGGGAAATAACAGCTTTTCCAATGAAACACTTTTTCAAAAAAACGGTAGTGGAAATCTGAAACTGTTTCTCCCAAAAGGCTATCAAAACTAGGACAATTGGTGCTTTCAAGACTGAGATAGATGGATTTTTGATAGGTAAGGATATAGAGCAAAGGCATGAAATGGAGTTGAGGCGCAGATCAGCCATGATCTACTTGAATGACGGAGCAGGCGCGAGGGGCTGAATGGTCTACTCCTGTTCCTATACACTTACCAGCCAAGCTCTATTCTAACCCTTGTTCTTTTTCTCTTTCCCCATATCTGACAGATGACTTGGATTCAGGGACCAGGAAGATGCACCATCAGCCATTCCCACCCTACAAGCACTAGCTTGGAAATATCCACCCTGCAAGTTTTAGAAAATGACTTAGAGAAGAGTGCATTGTGATCCACAGAGCACAAGTGTGCAGGAGCAGGTGGCAGTTGCAAATGATGAAGCAAAACCAGTTGTCTGGAGTGCAAGTTCCTGTCCTTTCTGTGCTGAAGAGAACTGTGATGCAGACTTCAATGGCCCAACTTTTAAAATAGGCAGCGAACTGCATGATCCTGCATAGATGGTCACAGGCTCACTGCACATTAATTAAGTCTCACAAGTCACAAAGATTACAGTATTGTGGTAAGTAGAATGCAAAGTAATGTTTGCAAACTATGATGCTCTGGACTTTGTTATAATCTGAGAGGAACCCATGGCCCACTTTTGCTAGTTCCAGATGTTCATGAGGAAAATGATATAAGTATTAGCTCTTGCAAACAAGGAGTGTGAGGAAAGCTGATTTCCTGTGATTCTTGAACCTGGTCAAATAGTCAAGCAAAGAAAGCCCCACTTAATCAAAAGTAATTATTTAATGATGATATAATCCATTAAGGCATGCATGAAGCAAAATCAAACATACATATGACCTCACTCTACCCATTATACAGTTAGTAATTTGCAACATTATTATTTAATGATTTAAGAATTCATACACACATCAGGCAAATCATTTATATATATATATATATATATATATATATTACCTTAAACCAAGGGTTTTTCATCGAGGCCTGAAGGGTAATCAGCTCTTCAGCACATGAGACCCTTCTTCTTGCGCGATGTTCGACTGCTTGCGCCATGAGGTCTTTTCATATGGTTTTGGACCAATGAGATGTAGGATTGGGGAAGTGTCATTTTTTTGTCCAATTACCTCCTGGTTGCTGGGCCTCGATCATTAACATGCCTCAATGATTGACAGTTTAGGCTTTGATCATTAGTATACCTCAATGATTGACAGTTTAGGCTTTGATCATTAGTATACCTCAATGATTGACAGTTCAGGCTTTGATCATTAGTATACCTCAGTGATTGACAGTTCAGGCTTTGATCATTAGTATACCTCAGTGATTGACAGTTTAGTCAATCAAAACTAGGTGCAATGATTTCATGTGACTGGAATGTGGTGGCCCTTCTTATCTCTGTGCCTCAGACAATTTGGTCTTCGATTCTTAACTGTCAATGGTTTCAAATCTTTTATGACCTTGCACATCCATTTCGTGTGGCCCCTTTTATTTCCTCTTCTTATACCATTTTCTTTTATGGTATTTCATTTGTTGGGTGCAACATTATTTGATGTTTTACAAATTCCAGTTCTTTGAACAGATCACCAGATAGGGATGAGAGGCCTCATGCCTTTTCACACCATACTGTTATTCCTTATCATTGCTTTTCCCGAGCCATAACTTTGTTGTAAACAATTTGATTTATGCCCTTCTCGCAAAATGTTTCCTTCTCTTACATTACCCCCTGCTATGATGAAACGCTTGTGTTTCCAAAAGCCTTTAAGCTCAATATTATCCATCTTGCTTATTTGTTTAATAATCTATATATATCTATCCGCACAGTGCAATATCTTTGGTCCTGAAACATCCTCTCCAATATTATCAATGTCATTGAGGGAAAAAGACAGACGTTGTGAGAACACAGTTTAAACCAATTCTGTCTACATTACGGGAATGCCTCAATTTTAAAATTCTTATCCTTGTTTTCAAATCCCTCCATGGCCTTGTCCCTCCCTATTTCTGTAACCTCCTCCAGCCCTACAACCCTCCACAATCTCTGCGCTCCTCCAATTCTGGCCTCTTGCGCATCCCCGATTTTAATTGCTCCAACATTGGCGGCCGTGCCTTCAGCTGCCTAGGCCCTAAGCTCTGGAATTCCCTTCCTAAACCTTTCCACCTCTCTACCTCTCTCATCTTTTAAGATGCACCTTAAAACCTAACTCTGTTCTAATATCTCCTCATGTGGCTCAGTGTCAAATTTTGTTTGATAATCACTCCTGTGAAGCGCCTTGGGATGTTTTTTCTATGTTAAAGGTGCTATATAAATGCAAATTGATGTTGTTTTGTTTGCAGTTTTTCAAATGTCTTTGTTTAAAAGGGGCACAGTTAACTCTTTCCTTCAAATATCTTTTGTTCAAGGGATTTTTAACCCCACAGGAGTCAGTCACCTACTTGATGCTTGTATGGACTGAAGATTGGCTGATATTACTGATATTCCCGTGACAGCCTGGAGGGAATCGGAGGCATAAACATTTATGTCTACAGTGAAGCAGGCTTGCCCTGCTAAAGCTACAGCTGATCCCGATGCACAGCTGGACAGTAAAAAAGATATTTTACAGAAGATAAGGAAAGTATTTTTCAAAAATTGGAAATAGTTCTCAACCTCAGGTTGATTTGCAACAGAAATCTTACCCGTTTCTGAAAAATGCATTTCTTATCTTCTGAAAAATACAAGGCTGAGAAATCGATTTTCAGCACCTGCAGCTTAGGTGCACTTTGGACACCCCACTTTATGGTGCGCTGAGGCCTTTGAAATGTCCAACGTGCAGTGCATGCCACTGACTTGAAAGTGCACCATAGGGATAGCCTTTTAAAGCTGATGTGGCCCCTGAATAGCACTTCAGAGGCTCAGTACATTTATGAAATCGGCACTGTGTAGGAAAGCCATTTCCCAAAAATTGAATACTTGGTATTCAGATTGTTTTGCCTTATTTGTTCTTGGGATGTGGGCAACACAGTGTTTATTAACCCATCCTTAGTTCCCCTGAGGGCATTAGGAGTCAATCTATAACATACAGGCCAGACCAGTTAGGAGTGGCAGATTCCCTTCCCTGAAGGACGCTGATGAACAGCTTATGCTTTATAACCCTGCTTTAAGTCATTTGGTTAGGTGTTAGCTCACTAATTACCAGATTTATTGAATTCAATTATATAATGTGCCACGGTGGAATTTGAATTCACAACCTTTGCATTGTTAGTGCAGTCTCATAACCATTATGCTATTATACCAATACTTAGATTACTTGCATCTATTTCAGGGTTTTTTAGCTGTTTAGTTTTTCATCTGATAACTTGTTTAGCTGCTCCCATCATTTGCAGGCATTGGCACTGGTTATGTGCAGCATTCCACTGCAAGTAGATCAAAAAGGGACATATGTTGGAAAAAGAATAAGGGGAAGCTGTGTGTCGCTCAAGCGCCCATGGCAGCAATCACCTTAAGTGAGTTTGTGAACATGCAGATACCTTGTGTCGACAGTGTGCTTGGTGTTTATTACTTGCCGCATTTAATGTGACACAGAGCAAATGCTTTGTCATGGCAGCAGTGCACGGTGCTGTTTAAAACTGGAGCACACGAATATCTGCCAGACTGCCGAGCATTCTCTCTCTGTAATGCTGCTTCAAGATTACAATATATGGTTAATATGCATCATAATACAGTGCTGTACAGTTAAGCAAAATGTGAGCAGCACTTATCTTGGCAGTTTTTCTGAGACCAGTAAATTTCTTTCTCACCCGGTTCTGTGCACAGGTGTGAAAGCATTGACTTTTTCTGCCACATCCATCTATATTATGACTGCAAGATAGCTCTCATCTGCAATAGCAACTGTCCTTCATTTAAGGACGTCCCACAGCAGCCTCTTCATGGCTGGCAGCTTCATTTAAAGGAATAGTTCAAGTTCTCTAACTTACATGTGCCATTTCCTCCTCAGAACAACTTTAAGGACAAGAAGCAGCCTTTTAAAAGCTGCAGCAGCCCTTTAAAAGCTGCAGTACCCTGTATTCTGCTCAATGTGCCCACCTTCCATCCCTGTGTCATGTGCTATATGGCAGGAGTACAGCAATATTATGTGAATGAGCTGATCTTGCATTATGGTGTAAGGTAAACTCGGTGTAGGGCATTCTGAAGAAATCCAGTGCCACTCTGCCTGGAAAACATTATCAGTCCCTATATTCCTTATCCTCCATCTGTGCATTGGGATCAGTTGTAGCATTTCAGGAGGATTGGCTACAGCTGTGATGTGGCTTCCCATTGAAACAAGTAAAAGTTGAGATCAATTTTGCTTGAATTAGATTTTACTTTTACCCCAAATGCTAAAATATCGATTGGTGGCTGATGTTCATACAAATATACGAATTAAGAGCAGGAGTAGGCCATTTGGCCCCTCGAGCCTGCTCTGCCATTTGATAAGATCATGGCTGATTTGATTGTGACCTCAACCCTACTTTCCCGTCTACCTACTATAACCTTTGACTCCCTTGTTAATCAGGAATCTATCTAACTCAGCCTCAAAAATATTCAATGATCCTGCCTCCACCGTTCCCTGGGGAAGGGAGTTCCACAGACTCATGACCATCTGAAAGAAAAAAATTTCTCCTCATTTCCGTATTAAATATTTTTAAACTGTGGCCCCTAGTTCTAGTCTCTCCCACAAGGGAAAACATCCTCTCAGCATCTACCCCTTCTAGTCCTCTCAGGATCGTATATGTTTCAATAAGATCACCTCTCATTCTTCTAAACTCCAATGTATACAGGCCCAACTTGTCCAACCTTTCCTCATAAGATAAACCCCTCATCCCAGGAATCAGTCGAGTGAACCTTCTCTGAACCGCCTCCAAAGCAATTATGTCCTTTCTTAAATAAGGAGACGAAAACTGCACACAGTATTCTAGATGTGGTCTCACCAATGACCTGTACAACTGTAGCAAAACATCTCTACTTTTTTATTCCATTTGCCTTGCAATAAATGACAACATTCCATTTGCCTTCCTAATCACTTGCTGTACCTGCATACTGACTTTTTGTGATTCATGTACTAGGACTCCCAGATCCCTCTGTACCCCAGAGTTCTGCAATCTCTCTCCATTTAAATAATATATTGCTTTTCTATTCCTCCTGCCAAAGTGGACAAGTTCACATTTTCCCACATTATACTCCATCTGCCAAATTTTTGCCCACTCACTTAACCTATCTATATCCCTTTGCAGACTCCTTATGTCCTCTTCACAACTTACTTTCCTACCTATCTTTGTGTCATCAGCAAATTTAGCAACCATACATTCGGTCCCTTCATCCAAGTCATTGATATAGATTGTAAATAGCTGAGGCCCAAGCACTGATCCTTGTGGCACTCCACTCGTTACATCTTGCCAACCTGAAAATGACCCATTTATGCCTACTCTTTGTTTCCTGTTAGGTAACCAATCCTTTATCCATGCTAATATGTTACCCCCTACACCATGAGCTCTTATTTTGTGTAGTAGCCTTTGATGTGGCACCTTGTCAAAAGCCTTCTGGAAATCCAAGTACACCACATCCACAGGATCCCCTTTATCCACGTCGCTTGTTACTTCCTCAAAGAACTCTAGTAAATTATTCAAACACGATTTCCCTTTCACAAAGCCGTGTTGACTCTGCCTGATTGCATTGAGATTTTCCAAGTGCCCTGCTATAACCTCCTTAATAATAGATTCTAGCATTTTCCCTATGACAGATGTTAAGCTAACTGGCCTGTAGTTTCCTGCTTTCTGTCTCCCTCCTTTCTTGAATAGAGGAGTTACATTCACTATTTTCCAATCTGACGGGACCCTTACATAATCTAGGGAATTTTGGAAAATTAATACCAATGCATCTACTATCTCTGCAGCCACTTCTTTTAAGACCCTAGGATGAAGTCTGTCAGGACCTGGGGACTTGTCAGCTTTTAGTTCTAATATTTTTTTCAGAACTCTTTCCCTGGTGATTGTAAATGTTTTAAGTTCCTCCCTCCCTTTCACCTCTTGATTCAAAATTATTTCTGGCATGTTATTTGTATCCGCTACAGTGAAGTCAGACGCAAAATAACTGTTCAATTCATCCGCCATTTCCTTATTCTCCATTATTAATTCCCCAGACTCACTCTCTAGAGGACCAACGCTCACTTTACTTACTCTTTTCCTTTTTAAATACCTGTAGAAACTCTTACTATCTGTTTTTATATTTCTAGCTAGCTTTCTCTCATACTCTAATTTCTCCCTCCTTATTATTCTTTTAGTCATTTTTTGCTGTTTTTTATATTCTGTCCAATCTTCTGACCTGCCACTAATCTTCACGGAATTGTATGCTTTTTCTTTCAATTTGATACTATCTTTAACTTCCTTATTTAGCCACGGATGGTACGTCCTTCCCCTAGAGTCTTTCTTTCTCACTGGAATGTATCTTTGCTGAGTGTTATGAAATATCTCATTAAATGTCTGCCACTGCATCTCTACTGACCTATTCCTTAACCTAATTTCCCAATTCACTTTAGCCAGCTCTGTCTTCATACCCTCATAATTGCCCTTATTTAAGTTTAAAACACTAGTCTTAGACTTACTCTTCTCTCCCTCAAACTGAATGCGAAATTCAATCATATTGTGATTACTGCTACCTAGAGGCTCCTTTATAATGAGGTCATTAATTAATCCTGTCTCGTTACACATTACCAGATCTAGAATAGCCTGCTCTCTGGTTGGCACTAGAATGTGCTGCTCTAAGAAACTGTCCCGAAAGCACTCTATGAACTCATCTTCCAGGCTACCTTTGCCAATCAGATTCTTCCATTCTATATGTAGATTAAAATCATGTTTGATGAATACTGACTGATAGGAATATCCATTACTTTATTGATTTTACTAATTCTGTTTCCAACTTCTATGGGTTCATTGAGAACAAAAAAGCCACTCCAAGGATCTCTCACAGATTTCACAGACAAAAACAACCACCAGGGCATCAGATTTCCTCTGTGTGCTGTGTGCAACAAAATCATAAACCAATATCAAAAATAATGGATTTACGATTTTCCCCTGAGAGTGTGTGGCTTGGTGCTGTTCCTTCCTTTCACATTACCATAGTTGTCATTAATCTTTGTAACATTGGTCCTTAGAGTGTTGCAACACACTATCTCTTTTAATCCAGTAGAATTTCTTCCCACAAGTCAATTCCGACAATACTTCTTGAGGTTCTACTTTAAATTTTTTTGGAGCACTCATATTGTCCTCCACAGCAATGCTCTCTCAATTGAGAGAAGAGTACCTTATTTGGCAAACACTTACCCTCATTGTCATGACATTCCAAGTGCATCCAAATTGGGCTTTAATCGCCATGGCCGCAACCCTGGTGAGGTCTGTACACTTTAATATCTCAACGTTGGAGCTGCAATCTTCACATTTGATGTTCATGATGGAATCGAACTGGCAAGCAGTGATCTTTTTCCAGCTCTTTAATATGATGCTGGTCGGTCATCCAAGTTTTGCATGCAAGGAAATGGGAACGAGAAGCTTTTAATCTGATTGTTCGTTATAGGCCCAACTGGTCAAAAATAAAGAACGAAAGACTTGGGTTTATATAGTGGCTTTTACAACATTAGGATGTCCCAAAGCGCTTTACAACCAATGAAGTACTTTTGCAGTCACTGTTGTAATATAGGAAACGTGGTCACCGATTTGTGCACAGCAAGCTCCCACAAACAGCAATGAAATAAATGACCAGATCATCTGTTTTAGGTGTTGGTTGAGAGATATATATTGACCAGGACACTGGGAGAACTGCCCTGAGAGCACCTATCTGGTCCGAACGACAGCTCCACAAACAGTGCAGCATGCCCCTCAGTACTGCACTGAAATATCAACCTAGCTTACGTGCTCAAGTCTGTGGTGCGGGACTTGAAACCGCAGCCTTCTGACTCAGAGGTATGCTACCACTGAGCCATAGCTGACACATACTCCCCTAGGTCAGTAGGCTGTATTGGTTTTTCTGATGCAGCTGGTGATTTTATCATTGATCATGGTGCAATTTGAGAGTATGCAACCAAGGTTGATGAAATATTTTTAATCTTGTTCTGCCAATGGAGATACAAATTTTTACAATAGCCTTCAAATTCTTCCTTTTTCATAGTATCATAGGCTTTGGTTAGTTTAATGAATTTGCCAAAAGAGGTTGATGTTCTTCTTGGCACCTCTGGAATTGACTGGTGGAGATTATCATATTGCACATGGTGCTCCAATTCGAGCAAAAGGTGCACTGTACCTTGGGTAAAGCACTGCTCATTATCCATGTCAAACATTGGTTTAAAAGGACTCAGGCCTGGATTTTCCCAGCTACAAACAATCAAGGGATGCCTCAATAATTTGTACATTCCAATTTGTCTTCTTTATATTTGTAAGTGGTAATGATGGATTTATCTTTCAAATCAAATGGGACACATCTCTGAATCCTGATAAGATGAGAAACTCAATGAAAGTGCCATAATAGGGAGTGTCCAGCAATTGAATGGATCTCAGCAGGGATATTGTCAGACCCCAGTGCTGATTTTTCTCCATCTGTTTGACTGACCTTTGAATTTCATTGATATCTGTTGGTGGATCAAGGTGGTCTTGAATTGGATACTGTAAGACATTATCAATTGCATCGTCTTCAAAAACAGATGGCCAATTAATAACTCATTGAAGTGTTCTGTCTGGTGATTGAGTATTCTGTCCTTCCCTGTAAAATGAGAGCCACACTGGACAATCTCAGGGGTGTGGTTCATGACATGGCTCGTCATAAAAGTGTTTTGTATCATGTTGATGTACATAAATCTGGATCTCATCGTCTTTAGTATTCTTCTATTTGTCCTGCATCTCATGAAATTTATGCTGCACTTTGTTATGCAGGTTGTCAAAGTGTAACTTTTTGCTGGGAGATGTCAATCATAAATATAATGATTCTCCTCAGTAGAAATTTTTCCAATTTTGGAAGAATACATTTCTTATCCTTGACTTGCGTAACAGGATAAGCTGTAGGATCTGCTGTAGTGAGCTGGAAAGATCAGATGCAGCTGTATCATGGCTGCACAGTCCTATTGCAGCTACAGTTGATCCTCCATTTATGCTGAAGTTCGGTTTAAAATATTGGACTAGTTTACTGGGCAGGTGTTCAACGTGGGGGGATTAAAAATGTGGGTCAGGACCAATATATTTAGTCAACCTCTTGGTTGCCGGCCGGCTGCCCAGTGCACCTAGCATTTCCTGGGGTATGCCCATCAGCTTTCTTCAATAGTCTGGGCCCTTGAAGTCAACATCTGTGTCCTCTACAGCAGAGCTAATATGTGATCTCGCCCCGCAGTGAGCTGGCGCCTGTGGCACCCTATTCCCCTCCCCTAGCTACCGCACCCTTGTGCCTGATGATTCACAACATGAAGACCCCTCCTCTAGCCTATCTTCTAATGGACACGTGGTGCCAGTCTCTGAGTTGATGCTTGCTATGGTCAGATTGAGTGATGCTGCATCTTCAGGAAGGCTGCCCTCCTCTTCCTGCACTGGCACAGGGGCCATGATGTTTTCAGCACCTAAAATGAAAGAGAGGGAGAAGGATTAGCTTTTAGTGTGAAGGGAGAGCAGAGAGAGATGAGTGGCCTCTGAAAACAGCTGCAGTTTATCAAGCAGAGTATGTAGGACGAAATAGAAGTGAGAAGTGAAAAAGAGGGTAAGTTGTGAAGAGACCCTGTACAACATCTCCTCCATCGTTAGCACTCACCACACCGTGACTCAACCCCTGCCCATGATGTGCAGTATGTCCTCCTTAAGCAGGGAGAGGGCATGCATACAGTCTTTGGCTTCTCCGGTCAGTGTTTGTTGCCTGATGTGTGTGACCTTCTTCAGCAGGAAAGAAGGGACTGTGTTAGTGACAGCCTTCTGAGCTGTTTTGAAAATGTCCCTCTCATGGTTGAATCGTGCAGATGATGTGTGCAAGATTTGAGGAGTGGGGAAGCAAGGGTTGTAATGGCGCTGAGAGTAGGAGGTGCAAGGTATGTAAGTAGGAGGAGAAGGAGGCGAAGTAAACTGAAGACAATGGAAAGGAAAATCGAGCAGGGTGTATAATGGGTGACTGGTCAGCTAAAGCCCATTTTGTGCTCCCAAAGTTGAATTTCACCCCCATTGTGTGCAAGTAATTATAGTGGAGATAAAGTAAAAACAGTGGTTTTTATATAACCTTTAGTGCCCTCACTGTAGCCACAGAGCAATCTCTTGCTAAGACCATTCCTTTACTGCATTCACATTCAGCAAGGTTTCAGCACAGTAATAAAAGAATCAGTATATTACCCTCTTTCATTGGTTTTACGCTATATCTCAATTAAAACTGAACAGCCAAAGATGCTATGCATTATTAAATAAAACTGGCAACAACCCTACCTGTAAATTCTTGTGTTATCATCACTTTCTTGCAAATTAAGTCCTAGATTTTATTATATTCAATAATGTAGATTCTCTATTGAATTATCTACGCAATCATATAACATAGTTTTTTCATTTCCCTAATTACAACTAATTCAGTAGAAATTTGACTTAGATATATTTTCACAACTAAACTGAGAAGGTTAGTGCCAGAATATTTCATATAAAGTTAAATGCAATGAAGAGATAAAAATTTTAAAAATAAGACATAAATGTAAACTTTTTTTGTTGTTGAAGTGAATGAAGTTATATTTGTTGCAGTATATTACTGGGATTTTGTTTTAATAAAAGAAGAGGTATGATTACTATTTTGTTGATGTCAGGATAACTGACAACTATTTGGTTTTTTTTGAAGTGATGTGAGTTTATATGTGGTACATAAAGTAAGCTTTATTTATTCTCCTTTCATGTTCCCCTTCTGAAATCCTTCACTCCATGGGCACTGCATAAATATTATGAAAACACTGGAGCTATGAAATTTAAATCCCAAGATAACTCTTTAGCCCTGTCAGGCTATGAAAAGCCAATGTTATTACTAATGAGCACTATCATTCTCAGTATTTTTTGAAGAATTTCAAGTATTTACATTTATTGCAAAGTCAATAGAAAATAACTAAGCATTCCACAGGATGCCAGTTTTATAAACATGTTCGTATTAATGCAGAAAGTGCAAAACATACAACAATTGAAAAACTATTTTAACCAAAATCCCATTGATCATGCAGATTGTTCGTGAGGATCAATTTTTCATATTAGCATAAGCTTTGAATTCCAAGTATTTTTCATAATTAAAAAGTGTTAAATATATCATTAGCTGATCAATGATTTTCATGTGTGTGTCCATTCACCATAGGAACATCCAGCTCCTGCAGTAGGACTGATGAGAAATCTGATTCTTCCAAAAATACAGTACAACCTGCAGGGAAAATTGTGCTTTCATAAATCCTTCTAAGTCACTTTTGACATCAATTATTAGAAACTGTTTTTTAAAAGAGTAAGTCTTTGTGCCTGTCCTCATGAGCCTCAATGACAAAGAATGTTGAGGCCTCCAGATTTAGAAGAGGGGAATTTTAGTGTTTGATCAAGCCTTTGCTAAACAATCTTCCACCCAGCTTTAATTAGCAGTTCCTCACTGAGGGATTAAATCACAGTCCACAGCTGCCATTCTTAGCAAGTGTTTGGAGC
Organism: Heptranchias perlo; assembly: GCF_035084215.1. Classification (NCBI taxonomy): domain Eukaryota; kingdom Metazoa; phylum Chordata; class Chondrichthyes; order Hexanchiformes; family Hexanchidae; genus Heptranchias; species Heptranchias perlo. The sequence continues at coordinate 33,943,256 of NC_090335.1, forward strand.
AGTGCCACTGTTGAATTTATTCAACTGAGGTTTACATAGATTTGTAAAGATTTCATGCTCATTTTTTGTGTACTGCAGTTTAATTTTTAGAATTACCCATGTATAAACATGTCTCAATATATTGCGTTGTAGTTGAATATTGTAATTGTTTTCACCAAAAAGTGCAAAAGCCTGGAAAATGCCATTGGTGATACTAGTGGACAAATGCTTACCACATTCATATGACATTTCTTTGCAATTGTAGTGGAGGAGTAAATCCATTATATATGAAAAGGTTAATGTCTGCATTAAAATACTGGACAGAAAACTGTCAGGCAAACATATTAAGTGTTCATCTGTTAATATCACCAAAGGTAATTTCTGGGCTAAGGGCAAATAGTGTCAAATTCAGAAAATCAGGTTTCTAATAAAATTTATTAGTGGATGTAATATTTTACATTTACATGTATATTATCTGCATATTTAAAACCCTTTTGCAACTGCCACATGTGCAGCTGAAGTAGAAATTGGAGCAACAGTATTCTCCCACAGCACATCGCATCACAACACATCTAATCACTTCATTGTCCTTCCTTCTTCTGTCACAATTTTCACATTGCACAGAATGAATGTACCAGAACTTTTCATATGCTGCCACAGTGAGTGCATCAAGCCTGCTTTAGAAAAAGAAAGAGAGAACAAAATGTTACCAGAGTGCAAGGATAAAATCAAATGTGCTGATTTAGTCTGAAAGCACTAAAGGAACAACCTAAGTCCTGCGGTGAAGTCATTCCTTTCATTTAGTAGCTTACTTTTCTCTTCATTGCATTACTTCGAGGTTTTAACTGTTTTCTATTCAGTGAATTAGAGCACCATGTGTTTATGTATTGAGTTACACTGCAATCTTTTTTCTAACTAGGGTTCATTGGTAACTGAAATTATTATGGAATGATCGAGCTTTTTTTTTAAATGCAGTCAAAATCGAATGCTAAGTGCACCACATTGCACTGAAACATAAATTAGCTCTTTGATTTTATGCAGCATGTTCCATTTACAGCAACAGTTTAAGCTTTGTGGTTTATGGGCCTTATGAGACATTGCTAGAATTATTTGCCAATGTTACCATACAAAACCTAATCTCTCCCTTGCTAGTCACTAGGAGTAATATTTTGCTATTGTCAGTAATTTGGCAGGAGGATGGGCTTTCAAAAGACATTTGATAAATCACCACATAATAGACTTGTTGGTAAAATTAAATCCTATGGGATTAAAGGGACAGAGGCAGCATGGGTACAAAATTGACTAAGGGACAGAAAACAGAGTGTAATAGTGAATGGTTGTTTTTCAGATTGGAGGGAAGTATACAGTGGTGTTCCCCAGGGGTCAGTATTAGGACCAGTGCTCTTTTTGACATACATTAATGACCTGGACTTGGGTAAAGAGGGTATAATTTCAAGTTTGCAGATGGCACAATACTCGGAAATGTAGTAAATAATGTGAAGGATAGCAACAGACTTCAGGAGGACAGAGACAGACTGGTGAAATGGACAGACACATGGCAGTTGAAATTTAATGCAGAGAAGTGTGAATTAATACATTTTGGTTGGAAGAATGAGGAGAGGCAATAAAAATTAAATGGTACAATTTTAAAGGGGGTGCAGGAACAGAGAGACCTGGGGGTGTATGTACACAAATCTTTGAAGGTGACAGGACAAGTTGAGAAGCTTGTTAAAAGGCATATGGGATCCTGGGCTTTATTAATAGAGGCTTAGAGTACAAAAACAAGGAAGTTACGCTAAACCTTTATAAAACACTGGTTAGGCCTCAGCTGGAGTATTGTGTTCAATTCTAGACACCACACTTTAGGAAGGATGTCAAAGCCTTAGACAGGGTGTAGTAAAGATTTACTAGATTGGTACCAGGGATGAGGAATTTCAGTTATGTGGAGAGACTGGAGAAACTAGTGTTGTTCTGTTTAGAACAGGGAAGGTTAAGGGGAGATTTGATAGAGGTGTTCAAATCATGAACGGTTTTGCTGGAGTAAATAAGGAGAAACTATTTCCAATGAAAGAAGGGTCGGTAACCAGAAGATACATATTTAAGGTGATTGGCAAAAGAGCCAGAGGTGACATGAGGAAACATTTTCTTATGCAGCGTGTTGTAATGATCTGGAATGCACTTCCTGAAAAGGTAGTGGAAACAGATTCAATAATAACTTTCAAAAGGGAAGTGGATAAAAGCTTGAAGGGGAAATAGTTACAGGGCTATGGGGAAAGAGCAGGGAAATGGGACTAATTGGATAACTCTTTCAAAGAGCCGGCTCAGACACGATGGGTCGAATGGCCTCCTCATGTGCTGTACCTACTATGGTATTATGAACTTAGTGCCAATCACAAAAAAGCAGACTTGGCTTCAAAATGCAACTATTGCTTGTTGACACTTGGATATATTTTCCAATATGACTTCAGCTAAATATTAGGTGGATAGATTCTGCCAGTGGATTGAAAAAATAAATTGAAGAAACTGTAAAAGGTTACATCCAATCAACCTAAGTAAGGAGCTATTCCTGGTTAATGGTAACTGACCAGTAAGTCACCTTTAGACTTATCTACACCATAGTAAACTGTGCCTGGTTATTCTGCTGAAAGAGATGGCATAACATAGCTTATAGCAGGATAAGAAACTGTGAGAGAAGCATGAAGAGGAATGGATGATGCATTAGCAGAGGAAGAAAGTTCCTGTTGTGTGTAATTATATATCTGTCTAATGAAGGAAAGTGAGTCCTGGAGGTTGTTGTTGCTGTTTTCGTATCTTCACACTCTTCCCTTGGAGAAGACTGTGAAGTTGTGGAAGGATTCGCAGTCTGACAGGTTGTGACGTGAATGCTGCTTCCATCTTTATACCAGCTGATATGGGCTGTGGATGAATGACCCTATGATGAGGAGAGCCACCCAAACCCACTGAACCCGACCATCCACCCCAAACATGACCTCTAACATGAAAGGAGGCAAGCCCGAGGGGAGGGATTTCCTATGAATTTCTTTTGGGCTTAGTGGCCTGCAAATCGGGATGAACCCAGTCAACAGGTTTGCCAAGGGCTGAAGTAGGCCCCGCTAGGGCCACCAGGCCATGGTCCTGGTCATGAAAACCCTGGAAATTCTTCATGTGCCTGCCTGATTGACCCTCCTCTAAAGGGGACTGATCCATTTGTCTGCCATCTCTTGTGAAATGAGTCTGCCAGCACCCCAATACACCAGCAAGCGACTATCCGGTGCTGCATTTTCTGCCCCCTCTCCTGAAGCGGGTGCCCCACGATGCACCCATGTTGGCACAGGTATTTGCCCAACATATTTAAATGTGCTCTCTGTACCCTGACCCTGGATACTCTGGTGTGGTTAGCAGCAGATTTCAGCAGTGCCTGATCCATCACATTTACCCCAGTAGTGTAGGCCTGAGGAAATTCACAGTCTCTTTGTTGAAATGGACATGATCTCTGAGTGTGCAATCCAAAAGGTTTCAGCAATGCATGGCCTGATTGTATTGTATTGTTTCCTCACTTTTGATCAAAGAAGTTTGAAGGGGCAATGTTTGGATTTATTACTGTTGAACCTGAGCAAAAAAAGATTCTACTCCTGCACTACTGTGGGGAGAGATTATTAGGAATATTTTGAGACTGACTGATATTGGGGCGATTGATGATCATGATAGTACCAAAGCAACACTGACCAAATATTATATGCCCAAGAAGGAACATGGTCTAAATGAAATAAAAACATGGTCTAAATGAAATAAAAAAGCAAAATATTATTTGAATGGAGAAATACTACAAAATGCTGCGGTACAGAGGGATCTGGGTGTCCTCGTACACGAAACACAAAAAGTCAACATACAGGTGCAGCAGGTAATCCGGAAGGCAAACGGAATATTGGCCTTTATTTCTAGGGGGATGGAGTATAAAAGCAGGGAAGTCATGCTACAACTGTACAGGGTGATGGTGAGACCACACCTGGAGTACTGCCTACAGTTCTGGTGCCCTTATTTAAGGAAGGACATACTTGCATTGGAGGCAGTTCAGAGAAGGTTCACTCGGTTGATTCCGGGTATGGAAGGGTTGTCTTATGAGGAAGGATTGAACAGGTTGGGACTATACATATTGGAGTTTAGAAGAATGAGAGGAGATCTTATTGAAACATACAAGATTCTGAGGGGACTCGATAGGGTAGATGCTGACAGGATGTTACCCCTCATGGGGAATCTAAAACTAGGGGTATTGTCCCAGAATAAGGGGTCACCTGTTTAAGATGGAAATTAGGAGGAATTTCTTCTCCCAGAGGGTCGTGAATCTTTGGAATTCTTTACCCCAAAAAGCTGTGGCGGCTGAGTCATTTAATACTTTCAAGGCTGAGTTAGACAAATTTTTGATCAGCAAGGGAGTCAAAAGATATGGGGGAAAAGGCGAGAAAGTGGAGTTGAGGTAAAAATCAGATCAGTCATGATCTCATTAAATGGCAGAGCAGGCTCGAGGGTCTGAATAGCCTACTCCTGCTCCTATCTCTTATGAAGTGTTGGACCTTGTGTGGTCAATTAACTATCAGAAGGCAGATTGGAAGATGTAGAAAGTTGGACACATATTGCTATCAAGAAACAAAATATTAAACAGTGGAATCTAAAACAAGATTGCACAAAAGCTCCAAGTAAAGATTGCTATTTCTGTGATTGCACATATCCCCCTGAGGGCAAGCATCCAGCAAAAGGAAATAATTTTTCATGCTGTTATTGATTATGAAATTATGAAAAAAGCAAAGATAAAGGCCTTGATATTAATGCGGAGATGGGAACGGTGCGTTCGGGGATGGTAGTGGGCGAGGGACACACAACATCGTGAGAGAGCGAAGCCTGGCCGATTTTAAGGCCAGGCATCATTTGAATAAAACTTCCAGGTTTTGTATCGCCCGCCCTAAGTTAAAATCAGCGTTTCTGTAAGTAGGGCTGTGAGCAAAACGGCAAAGCTCACCAAATCAGACTTAGGACATAACTGATAGTCATTCAGAAGAGGAGATATATCTGTTTTATGTTAAATGAAAATAGGAGGAAATGTGATTTCTGTGTCAAGTAAAGATGTGCTGCAGATTGAATGAGTGACAATGAAAGTAATGGATCTCTTCTAACCCTTTGGACAGAGTTGCAGCTGCTAGGTATAAATGCTGGTGTAAATAAAGCAAAGGAAAAGAGCATTGTTAATGAAGGATACAAGGAATTTCCAAATATCTTCAAAGGCATCAGTGAACGAATTGATGTACAAGAGAAAGGAAGAATTTGCATTTATGCTGCACCTTTCAAGACCTTAGGATGTCCCAAAGCACTTCACAGCAAATAAAGTACTTTAGAAGTGCAGTCACTGTTGTAATCTAGGCAAATACAGCAGGCAATTTGCACACAAGATCCCACAAGCAGTAATGAGATAAATGACCTGATCATTTGTTTTAGTGTTGTTGGTTGAGGGACTCCATGCAATTCGCACTTTCCACCAGCAAGGGGAAGCTCCAATCTTTTAAAGGCAGGCTGTCTGTTAGAAATCTCTTAAAGGTAGCTGGTACCTGTTATTTGCTAAATATAACAGCCTGCTGTCTGCACAGAGTCTGAATGGAGATCAGACATCGCACACGTAAAGCATAGATGCAGGACCCATCCCTATTTTTATACTGATGAGTTATGTTAAAACACTGAATAAAGGTTGCGCACCACTAAATGTAGCATCTCCTCAGTACTGCACTGAAGTGCCAGCCCAGCTTATGTGCTCAAGTCTCTGGAGTGGAACTTAACTCGCAACATTCTGACTCAGCGCCAAAAGTGAGCAAAGGCTAAAGCTAGACAGAGATAAATTCAAGTAGTCTGATGTAGAGAATCCTCATTCTAACTCACAAAGAAAACTCAGAAAAAGCTAAACAAACAGAAAATGACATAATTGTGGATTTACATGGTCCTACGTTAATGTGTATTACCAATAGTGGCTGTACCAAAACTGAAAAATTATAATGTTCAATTATGTGTGGACAAAAGTGCTGAAAAAATATCAAACAAGAGTTACATGGGACACCAATGCAGATGAAATTGTTGCAGTGATGAATAGATTATGTATGTTTCCCAAGTTAGATCTGAAATCAGGAGACCACCAGATTGAAATCAGACTGAAAACTGTTCGATCACAAGATTCCCCATTCACATTAGTCTGAAATGGTGTAAAAGACTGAACTTTGAGTCATCGCCTGCAGTCAAGAAATTTTAGGATGTAAAATGGCAAGCAATAGAAAGCATCCTCAGCATGTCAGATGATATCTTGATGGATGCATGTAACCAAGTGAAACTCAATGTTAAAAAAAACCAGAATAAAAAGCCTCATTCCAGAGGCTTGAGCACATAATCTAGGTCGACACCAGTGCTATACTGAAGGAGTTTAGCCGTGTCGGAGGTGACGTCTTTCAAATGAAACATTAAACTAAGCGCCCCGACTGCCAAATTAGGTGGATGTAAGAGATCCCATGGCACTATTTGAAGAAGAGCAGGGGAATTCTCCCCGGTGTCCTGACCAACAAGTACCCCTCAATCAACATCACTAAAACAGATTATCTGGTCATTTATCTCATTGCTGTTTGTTGGACCTAACGGTGGGCGTATTGGCTGTCCCTTTTGCCTATATTACAACGGTGAGTACACTTCAAAAGTACTTAATTGCCTGTGATGAACTTTAGGATGTCCTGAGGTTCTGAAAGACGCTATATAAATGCATATTCTTTCCTTTTATGCTTACCTGTAAAAAATGTGAATTCAGTAAGAGGAAGCTCTTTTTTTAATTTGATTTTTGGAGAAGGTGGTGCATCATCAGACCCACAGAAGGTAGAAGTTATTTAGAAGGGACCTTCATTGCAAAGGCCCACTGAAGTGAAAAGCCTGTTGGAAATGACCACATGCAGTTCATACTTTAATCCTATTGCACCAAAATTACAGGAATTCAAATTCAAATCAACAAATAATTCAAATTAAGAGGTATGAGTTGAGCAACAAATAAGTGGATTTTCAATTGGGGTGTTTTTGCACTATTAATTCAACTATCAGCTAACTCAAATTAAGCAATTTTGAATTAAGAGTTGATTGCAACTATCTTGAGCATGTTTAGCATTAGTATAAACATAAAATTTGTTCATTATGACTAAGAGCTCAAATATCGGGGATATATGTTAAAAAGAAGTCAGAAGAGAAATAGATCAACGGGCAATGGAGTTATGGGGTCAGTTACCAAGAAAGTCCATTGAAGTAGACAGGATCATTGGGTTAAAGAAATTACTAAGTGTGCTTCTGTAGAGAGAAAGTTTGAGGAATATGATGAGAAAGCAAGTAGATGGATTGAGGTCTATCAAATTGGACAATCTTCCGGGACCTAATGGGCTTTTCTTGCTCTTAAAAATTCTTATTGTCTTCAGCTGCCTAGGCTCAAAGCTCTGGAATTCCCTTCCTAAACCTCTCTGCCTCTCTCTCCTCCTTTATAGACGCTCCTTAAAACCTACCTCTTTGACCATGCTTTTGGTCACCTGTCCTAATATCTCCTTGTGACTCAGTGTCAAATTCTGTTTGATAACGCTCCTGTGAAATACCTTGGAATGTTTTACTATGTTAAAGGCGCTATATAAATGCAGGTTGTTGTTGTGCTCTTACCATGGGTTTTTGTGCAACATCCCTTTCCCAAACTTTCGATCTTACGCTTTGTATGAAAATAATACAATGGTATAAGGTCCAATACTGAGTTTTTTACATATCCAATAATGATAATATTTTGATAATTGTACAGTGCACATAGATTGGTATATTCCTAAACATTAGTATATGTAACATCTTCTTCATAGCATATTGCAAGTGCAAATATCTGAAATATCTGTTGTAACAGCAAGCTACTTTTTCAATGTTTTATCTGAATTACAATAAGTGTCTGGGAACCACAATAGGTTATAAAAGTGTGAAGTGGACAATTAAAAGACAGAACAGTTGACCTTTATAGAGAAGCTGTCATATGTGCCTTCATGCATAATTTCAATTGGTATCCAATTAGGCTGGGCTCCAGGGAGGCCAACAAATCTGTCTTAATGTAGTCTTTTAGTTCACAGTTGCTTTTGCTAAATATAATGCTTGTTTCAAAAGCTGCTAAAAAGGCAGTAAACAACGACAACTTGCATTTTTATAGTGCCTTTAATGTAGAAAAACATCCTAATATGCTTCACAAAGGTGTAAGGAAACAAATGGACACTGATCCAAAGAAGGAAAGTTTACGAGAGTGACCAAAAGCTTGGTTAATGAGATGAGCTTTAAGGAGAGTCTTAAAGGAGGGGAAGGGGATGGAGGGGTTTAGTTAGGGAATTCCAGAGTGTGGGGCCTAGACAGCAAAAGACATGGCCGCCAATGGTGGGTGAAAGAGGGTGGATGCACAACAGCCGGGAGAGTTTGGGGTGGGGCAGGAGTTGTATTGCTGGAGGAGGTTACAGAGATAGGGAGGGTGAGGCCACGAAGGGAGTTAAACACAATGTTGAGAATCTTAAATGTGAGGTGTAGTCAATTTGACTCTTTGTTCAATTGTTCAAGACTGACACCGTATTGGTTAATGGCCATATGGCTTTATTTAGCACAAGCAAGAATCAATACATTATTTAAGCCGTAGTTTACAAAACACAGTTGAGAATTATATTACTCCGTTGTCGTTTGGGTAGAAGCCGCGACCCCATTCCCCGTTCCTTCATTCACATACTCTCATTCTTGTTCATCCGCCTGGTGCTTTCGTTTCTGTCTTCTACATTAACAAAGTCTCGATCTCCCCCAGTTATACCCCAAAAAACAGAACTGTGGCAAAATACATCCAATCAGATATTGTCCCCAACAATCCCCTGAACTTACCCAATCATATAGGAGGATAGCCTCAGTCTGCAGGACGATATAGATGGGTTGGTCAGATGGGCGGAACAGTGGCAAATGGAATTTAACCCGGAAAAGTGCGAGGTGATGCACTTTGGAGGGACTAACAAGGCAAGGGAATACACAATGAATGGGAGGACCCTAGGCAAGACAGAGGGTCAGAGGGATCTTGGTGTGCAAGTTCACAGATCCCTGAAGGCGGCGGAACAGGTAGATAAGGTGGTAAAGAAGGCATATGGGATACTTGCCTTTATTAGCCGAGGCATAGAATATAAGAGCAAGGAGGTTATGATGGAGCTGTATAAAACACTGGTTAGGCCACAGCTGGAGTACTGTGTGCAGTTCTGGTCGCCACACTACAGGACGGATGTGATCGCTTTGGAGAGGGTGCAGAGGAGATTCACCAGGATGTTACCAGGGCTGGAGCGCTTCAGCTATGAAGAGAGACTGGGAAGATTGGGTTTGTTTTCCTTGGAGCAGAGGAGGCTGAGGGGGGACATGATTGAGGTGTACAAAATTATGAGGGGCACAGATAGGATGGATACTAAGGAGCTTTTTCCCTTCGTTGAGGGTACTATAACAAGGGGACATAGATTCAAGGTAAAAGGCGGGAGGTTTAGAGGGGATTTGAGAAAGAACTTTTTCACCCAGAGGGTGGTTGGAGTCTGGAACTCACTGCCTGAAAGGGTTGTGGAGGCAGGAACCCTCACAACATTCAAGAAGCATTTGGATGAGCACTTGAAATGCCATAGCATACAAGGCTACGGACCAAATGCTGGAATATGGGATTAGAGTAGACAGGGCTGATGGCCGGCGCGGACACGATGGGCCGAAGGGCCTCTATCCGTGCTGTATAACTCTATGACTCTATGACTCTATGACTCTATATGGACAACACATACTTGTCCAGATGAGACAGTGCCTTGTGGCCCCCTTATCTCTCCTTATCCTCAGTACAATATTTCTCTGTCCCTGCAACGGAGGAATCACCATTTAGGCCTTGAAGATAACGGGCGTTCTAGCTAGCTTCAGCATTCCAGTATGTCTGAAGGAGTGGGGGTACTGTTACGTTCCTCCCTTAGTTTACAATAACAAGATACTCATGGCTAGTAGTCATCTTGCCGCTGCAGTAATTTAACTTAAAAGCAGCCTACGTCATGGTACAGCAGTTCCAGCTAAAGTCTTGACTAATTAACCCCCTCGAGCCTGGTTCCCATAAATACCTTCTAAACCTATATTTCCTTACAGAGACACTGGGGGAACAGGAGCCACAGTAGGTCAGCAAACACAGGGGTGGTGGATGAACGGGACGATGCAGGAGAGAATACGAATGGAAGAGTTTTGAATGAGCTGAAGTTTATAGACTTCTCTATAGGAGAATGAAATAAGAAAATAAAAATTTACCGTCAAGCTTCCAAAGCAAAGGGTTAAGAATTTTGTCTGTCAAACTGTTTATGTCTATTGGAAGATTACAACAAGTGCTCATTTGGCAGTGCAACAAACGGAACCAAATTGAAAAAAATGCACTTTATTGTCATTAGATAATATATTCAAAGTGCAAAGAAAAAATAGACTGCCAGATATATGTATATCTCTCAGATTGATTTGGAAAAAAAATGAAATCATTCTTCACCACCTGATTGTCTGTAACTCTGCTTATCCAAGCTTTATTTTTAATTATGCACTTTTATTCCTAATACTGATCCTCAGATACATTAAAGCAAAAACATACTGAGTTTCAGTCATATTTCAAACAGTCAAATGACACCTGGAAACAGTAATGTCATATGCATCAGATCAGTCATCTGTTGCAGATAGAGGATATCGCTTTCCAATATAGATCTGTGAAGCTGTTGGGAAAACATCAGTTGAGCTCATTAAGTGAAGGGACAGGCAAATCCAATTAAAGAAGTCCAGTTTCCGATCACTTAAAGGGCCTGCGCACATGTCTCCTTTGAATCCCGTTCAGAGATGATGGGGCAAACTTGTCACCAAAAATAAGAGAACAGTATCTTAGATTTTGCTGCTTTTAGATGATGAATAGGATGAACAAGAGGGGAGGGCATGTACATGTATGATTCTCAAGACAAGACTGGACACAAGAGACAGGTTCTACAGAGCCAGAATATCATACCTGGCCTAACAGTGAAGCACTCTAATTATGTTGAAGCTCATGAGTAAAGCATTTACTAAACTCTGTCAAAAAGAAGCAGATTAAAGAGGTAGGGGTTCCTCAGTGACTAGAACTGTCCTGCCTTTGACTGTGAAGGTTACTGCTGCTCTAATTTTGTTTCATCCACTGGCTTATTCCAATCACTGAGTGGTGATTTAGCCCAAGTATGATGTTCACCTTCCTACAAATAATGATCTGTATACTGTTCTTTTTTTTTTATTCGTTCACGGGATGTGGGCGTCGCTGGCGAGGCCAGCATTTATTGCCCATCCCTAATTGCCCTCGAGAAGGTGGTGGTGAGCCGCCTTCTTGAACCGCTGCAGTCCGTGTGGTGACGGTTCTCCCACAGTGCTGTTAGGAAGGGAGTTCCAGGATTTTGACCCAGCGACAATGAAGGAACGGCGATATATTTCCAAGTCGGGATGGTGTGTGACTTGGAGGGGAACGTGCAGGTGGTGTTGTTCCCATGCGCCTGCTGCTCTTGTCCTTCTAGGTGGTAGAGGTCACGGGTTTGGGAGGTGCTGTCGAAGAAGCCTTGGCGAGTTCAGAGGGGTTGAAGACTTATCCATTCCTCAGTGTTGTGTTGCAACTGTCGGGAAGATAGAAAAAGCTATTGTTGCCTTCCACAAGGTCATAACCTGAATTTTTGAAGATATGATCAATTTGTAGATTGTGACGCGCAAGGAAAGAATGACTTTCACTCTGGGCGGAGAATTGGGGCCGGATGGGCAAGGTGCCTGTGCCTTTCGCACATGAGAAATCGTCAGAGGCTCAAACCATTTTGATGGTTGGCCCTCATCATCCTATCACAAGCGAGCTGCCCACAAATTTTCCGACATTAAGGGGCAGCATGGCAATGAGGTGGGGGGGATTTACAGTAGGCCTGTCATCATAAAAAGAGAGGCTGCATCTCTTAAAGTGAGATGTACCCTCTCTTAAAGCAAGGACAGCGGGTTAGCATGATGTCACTGTGAGATCACATTGAGCATTGGAAATGTCCACAGAAGGCTACCACGATTCCCTGATGCTGCCCTGGAGATTTTAGTGCAGGAAGTGAGGGCACGCAAGGACCTCCTGTTCCCCTCTACAAAAACTCGCATTCCTAGGCAAACCCTGCGGCAGACCTGGCAGGACATCTCTGAGCAGGTCAATGGCTCAAGCTTCACTCCCGGATTTCAGTGCCAGAAGAAATTTAATGACCTTACATGTTCGATCAAGGTAGGAATTATTTCATGTGATGACTCCTTTTCTGCATCACATCTTGCCACAACACCTACCACCCCAAGCACTCCCATCCCTCTCTGTACCTGTGTATGCTCTAATAAACAATGGGAACTAAGCCTTCCCTCTGCTTACTTGTAGCTGAACTATCAACAGCTGCTGTTGCCCTCAAAGCAAGCATATGGCACATGCAACATTTTGCAGTCACATGGTTGCACCAGGAAAGCGATGCACTCTTCTCTTGTCCTTTCTCTCACATATCACACTCCTGTCGTTTTCCTGCTCTGCAACACCTTCCCATTCTGCCCACTGTTTGTTCAATGTCACACATCAGCACATCTCACAACAAATCTCAAGCATTACATGGAGCCATTCACTAATAAGCTCCCCTTCTTTCTGCAGGACAAGTTGGCACACAATGGCAGAGAGCAGGCAGGAACAGGTGGAAGGCCTGCTCACATCGAGATCCTCGGTTCAATGGAGCAGGAAACCCTAGACATTTAGGGCACAGTCCTCCCTCTGAGCATCGGAGATAAAAAGGTGGGAGTAGCGGGTCAGCAGGGTCTGTGATTTGTCCTCTTCTCTCCTATTTGTCCTTGATGTGCATTTCTTTCAAGGAGCTGCCAAAATTGTGGATGCCTCGTCACTCTCACATGTATAAGGCTCCCAAACCTGCCAGTACTTCCTATTCATTCATCCTTTTTCTACTTCCATATCCTGCTGCAGAATTTGGCCCTTTCGAAGAAGGCGAGCTAAGTCAGCATCATCAGCCTGCACCATCACCCCCTCAGCACACCCCAGCCCAGAGAACAGCACCCTACATGGGAATGATAGTTAGTTAGAGCGGTCTGAACAGGGTGAAGTTCACAGCACAAGTGAGCAGAAGATGGCAGTGGTGGAAAGGTTAGCAGAAGACAGAGGACAAGCCTGGGTCAAAGCATTGCTGGAGAGGACGAGGATAAAGACTTCAATGCCCCAAACTTTAAGTGAAGATAATTGAAATTGCGCCAGTAGATACTGGTTGAACTGGACAACCTGCCAAGGAGCTGCCACATCATAGCTAAAAGTATGGAGGAGTCCACCTCCAGCATGTGTGGCCTTCCAGTGCAAGGAATGAGTTTTCTGCAGTCTACCATGGAGCATGCAGTGTCCTCTATGAAAGCTTCTGTGAGGCCTGAAATCTAAGAGCCCTTGTCACCACCAATATTAGTTTTGATTGAAGGTCAAACTATCGCTATTGGACTTCTGGCCTCTACTGTCTCCTTCAGCCTGGAAATGCTGCACAAATGGTGAGGGGCTTTGATCGGGTCACTGACCTCCTGCATTCTGCTCTCATAATGGGTATGGTGGCATAGTGGTTATGTTACTGGACTAGCGATCCAGAAGCCCTAAACTAATAATCGGGAGCCATGAGTTCAAATCCCACCACGGCAGCTGGGGAATTTAAATTCAATCAATTAATTAAATAAAATCTGGAATTAAAAAAAAAATGAAACTACCGGATTGTTGCAAAAACCCATCTGGTTCAACCTGCTGTCCTTACCCAATGTGACTCCAGACCCACAGCAATATGGTTGATTCTTAATCACCCTCCGAAATGCCCGAGCAAGTCACTCAGTTGTACAACCTCGCTACAAAAAGTCAAAAAGGAATAAAACCGGACGGACTAACAGCTGGGGACTTGTGCCAAAATTGGGAGAGCTGTCCCACAGACTAATCAAGCAACAGCCTGACATAGCCATACTCACAGAATCATACCTTTCAGCCAACGTCATAGACTCTTCCATCACCATCCCTGGGTATGTCTTGTCCCACTGGCAGGACAGACCCACCAGAGGTAATATACAGTCAGGAGGGAGTGGCCCTGGGAGTCCTCAACATTGACTCCAGACCCCATGAAATCTCATGGCATCAGATCAAACATGGGCAAGGAAACCTCCTGCTGATTACCACCTACTGCCCTCCCTCAGCTGATGAATCAATCTTCCTCCATGTTGAGCACCACTTGGAGGAAGCACTGAGGGTAGCAAGGGCACAGAATGTACTCTGGGTGGGGGACTTCAATGTCCATCACTAAGAGTGGCTCAGTAGCACCACTACAGACCAAACTGGCTCAGTACTGAAGGACATAGCTGCCAGACTGGGCCTACGGCAGGTGGTGAGCGAACCAACACAAGGGAAAAACCTACTTGATCTCATCCTCACCAATCTACCTGTCGCAGATGGATCTGTCCATGACAGAATTGGTAGGAGCGACCACTGCACAGTCCTCGTGGAGACGAAGTCCCTTCTTTGCACTGAGGACACCATCCAATGTGTTGTGTGGCACTATCACCATGCTAAATGGATAGATTCAGAACAGATCTAGCAGTTCAAAACTGGGAATCCATGAGGCGCTGTAGCAACAGCAGAATTGTATTCCAGCACAATCTGTAACCTCATGGCCTGGCACATTCCTCACTCTACCATTACCAACAAGCCAGGGGATCAACCCTGGCTCAATGAGGAGTGTAAAAGAGCATGCCAGGAGCAGCACCAGACGTACCTAAAAATGAGGTGCCAACCTGGTGAAACTACAACTCAGGACTACATGCATGCTTACCAGCGGAAGCAACATGCTATAGTCAGAGCTAAGCGATTCCACAACCAACAGATCAGATCAAAGCTCTGCAGTCCTGCCACATCCAGTCATTAATGGTGGTGGACAGTTAAATAACTAACGGGAGGAGGAGGCGCTGTAAACATTCCCATCATCAATGATGGCGGAGTCCAGCATGTGAGTGCAAATAGACAAAGTTGAAGAGTTTTCAACCATCTTCAGCCAGAAGTGCCAAGTGGATGATTCATCTCGGCCTCCTCCAAATATCTCCACCATCACAGAAGCCAGTCTTCAGCCAATTCGATTTACTCCACGTGATATCAAGAAACGGCTGAGTGCACTGGATACAGCAAAGGCTATGGGCCCCGACAACATCCCGGCTGTAGTGCTGAAAACTTGTGCTCCAGAACTAGCCGCGCCTCTAGCCAAACTGTTCCAGTACAGCTACAACACTGGCATCTACCGGACAATGTGGAAAATTGCCCAGGTATGTCCTGTCCGCAAAAAGCAGGATAAATCCAATCCGGCCAACTACCGCTCAATCAACAGCAAAGTGATGGAAGGTGTCGTCGACAGTGCTATCAAGCAGCACTTACTCACCAATAACCTGCTCACGATGCTCAGTTTGGGTTCCGCCAGGACCACTCGGCTCCAGACCTCATTACAGCCCTGGTCCAAACATGGACAAAAGAGCTGAGTTCCAGAGGTGAGGTGAGATGAGAGTGACTGCCCTTGACATCAAGGCAGCATTTGACTGAGTGTGACACCAAGGAGCCCTAGTAAAATTGAAGTCAATGGGAATCAGGGGGAAATCTCTCCAGTGGCTGGAGTCATACCTATCACAAAGGAAGATGGTAGTGGTTGTTGGAGGCCAATCATCTCAGCCCCAGGACATTGCTGCAAGAGTTCCTCAGGGCAGTGTCCTAGGCCCAACCATCTTCAGCTGCTTCATCAATGGCCTTCCATCGATAATAAGGTTAGAAATGGGGATGTTCGCTGATGATTGCACAGCGTTCAGTTCCATTTGCAACCCCTCAGATAATGAAGCAGTCCACGCTCGCGTGCAGCAAGACCTGGACAACATCCAGGCTTGGGCTGATAAGTGGCAAGTAACATTCGTGCCAGACAGGCGCCAGGAAATGACCATCTCCAACAAGAGAGAGTCTAACCATCTCCCCTTGACATTCAGCGGCATTACCATCGCCGAATCCCGCACCATCAACATCCTGGGGGTCACCGTTGACCAGAAACTTAACTGGGCCCACCATATTATTACTGTGGCTACAAAAGCAGGTCAGAAGTGGGGATTCTGCGGCGGGTGACTCACCTCCTGACTCCCCAAAGCCTTTCCACCATCTACAAGGCACAAGTCAAGATTGTGATGGAATACTCTCCGCTTGCCTGGATGAGTGCAGCTCCAACAACACTCAAGAAGCTCAACACCATCCAGGACAAAGCAGCCCACTTGATTGGCATCCCATCCACCACCCTAAACACTCACTCCTGGGTCGATATCCTGCAACTCCCTACCTAACAGCATTTTGGGAGAACCTTTACCACACGGACTGCAGCGGTTCAAGAAGGCGGCTCACCAGCACCTTCTCAAGGGCAATTAGGGATGGGCAATAAATGCTGGCCTTGCCAGCGACGCCCACATCCCATGAACGAATAAAAAAAAATACACGTCACTGGGAGAGCAGATGATGCACAGTCCCATGGGAGTGGTACTGGTGCTGTAGGACCTGCAGATGCTGCCCTCTCTCAGGAGAGCAGTATTTCTGTTCCCTTGACAGACCCTTGTCCAATGCCCATACAGATGCCTACAAATCAGCTGGACCAGACTCCGCCGGCAGCAGCTGAGATGCGCCAGTTTGCAGTTGGTCCATCTTAGGGCCGCACTGCTAGAGGTCGCCCACCACAAATATCCCCAGTGTCCTCGTCACAACAACTTGAGCCTTCCACCAGTCGTGCTGAAGCCACAGCACAAGGTAAGAGCACGAGTTAGGAAAAGCACACTTGAGAGAGACGTTATTTAGTAGCACCTAGTTGAATGTTAATTAGAGTGGAATTTGTTAACTTAATATTAAAGAAAATCAGGCTTTTATAACTGTCAATTTTTTGTAGATTGGTTCATTAAGTGCTGCAGGGCCCTCATTGCGTGGCGGCATTTGTATGCCTTATGCATGTGTTGATTTCTAACCCACATTCCCAAAGGCTATGTGTTGTGGATTTAATTTCTTGTGAGCTGAATTTAACTTAATAGCATCATCCTAATATGAAGAAATCAGATATTTCTCCTCAGCAAAACAGGCAAAAATCTCAAAACAAGACATTGACATTGCTTTGGCATCACACCAGTTGCAATTATTTTCCAACCAGTGCAAAGTGAACTTTCAAATGCTGCCAGGAGATCCAATTTCATTTTTCACCTTGTTAATGTAAATTAGGAGCTTTTAAGATAGTTCTGTTTAAGTGTTACAGCCAAAGTCTCTTTGGACTTACTGAAGAGAGTCCTAGTTATTGACAAGATAATTTAATTGCTTCATGTTTCTCATGATATTTTCAATATCAGCAGAACACCTCTCTCAAGTGGGGAGTTAAAGTGAGGTGGACTTGTAATTGTTAGGTGGACTTTTTGTTGATATCAACTAGGACTTGGTGAAAAACAGGGCACTAAAATAATACTGGATTTCTTGCATTTTTTGGTGATAGGTCAGATGGGAACCTCACTTTAACTCCCTCCTTGAGAAAGGTGTTTTGCTGATATTGAAAGTATCATGAGAAACATGAAGCAATTACATTTCTTGTCAATAACTAGGATTCTTATCTGTAAGTCCAAAGAGATTTTGGCCCTAACACTTAAACAGAGCTATCTTAAAAGATATTTGAAGGATATTGAGAGTCATAAAAAATTGGGGAAGCGCAAACAAAATAGTATTAGAAATGACAGAAAAGCATATTCTGAATAGAAATTAGAGTGATCCAAAAAAAAGTGTTTAACTAGAAGTAGATGGAGTGTTAAAGACTAGATAAAACTGTTAATGGATAAAGAACTTGCATTCATATAGCACTTTATCATAGCTCTATTGTCCAAAAGCATTTTGCACAATAAATTGCAGTAACTGTTGTGTGTGCAAATACAGCAATCATTTTGCACACAGAAAGACCCCATAAACAGCAGTGAGATTCATGACCAGTTAATCTGTTTTTTGGGGTAAGATTGTTGGCCGGGCCAATTCGTTGCCCTTTTTTAAATAGTGTGATACGATCTTTAACATCTTGCTGAACAGGCACAGAGGATCTCGTTTTATCATCCCATCTAAAAGATGAAGAGTCAAACAAGATTATGTTCTCAAGTCTTGGAGTGGGGCTTGAAAAACAATCCTCTGACTCAAAATCATGAATGCTACCAACTGAGCCAAGTAATCACTTGATAAATTGGGCAGAAATATTATGGAGGGGGTATCAGGAAAATGCAGATGTATTCAATTAATTAATTGTATCCTTCCTCACAAATAAAAACTGTGCTCAAACTCCAGAGCAAGTTATTTTGGCTTTGCAATCTATGACAGATGAAGATGTTAGCAAAGCATATGTCATGAAGGAACTAAGAGAATAAAATAAGCCCATTTTTAGATTCTGGGTGTAAAGTAACTGCATACATATACTGCTGAGCACTTAACGCTGCATATACTGATTTGGTGCATCTTAACATACTGTTGGTGGTATGCTCAGACACCCAAGCAGATGTTAGTTGAAGTTATTCAATGTACCTCTTTAATGAGTAGAAATGAGTCACTTGGGCTCATGCCAATAACATGGTGGCAGTAAAGGGCATAAAATGATCACCATACAAGGAGTATAAGATCATGCCTGAGTGGAATTGAATTATATACTGGTTATATAGATTTCAAAAATGAAACATGCCACTTGAATGATATTAACAAATATACAGGGTAATCTAGTGTCATGAGCTATCATTGCCAAACAGAAATCAATCAATATTCAGGAATTTACAGAACTGCAATGACTGTTGCGAAACAATTATCCAAAAGGGTTAGGAAAGCAAAGCTGCAATATAACAGATGACAAAAAGATGCTGTAAAGAGAAGCCAGAAGCTACCAAGGAAATATTTTGTACAACCAGAGATGATTGCACAATTGCTCAGTTGAGTCTATCATGTTGAGGCAAGTGTGACAATATATGGCCATTAAGATTTTTGGGGATAAGAGTAATACAGATATGGATGGTGATATGAAAAAATGATGTGAGACAAAATATTATTAGCTGGGAATTGGCAAGACTTTACTACATATTGTTGCTTTGTGTATTGGAAAAGAATTTATAAACATTACTGTGATATTAATGCTTGAAAGATATCAGTACATGTTAATAAAGTACAGAATACACAGGATCTGTACTGGTGACAATAGCCCAGCTATAACAATTACCTTTGATTATGATAAATTGCTTGCTGAAGAACACTTAGGATGACCACTGCATCTGTCAATTCAGAAAGCAGAATATATTACAATACACAGGTTAAACTATTGATCAGACTTATTTGTAATTAAAAATAATTCACAGAAGTAAATAAGAATGCAGTAAAAATATTAAAAATCACAAAACTTGTATGAGTGAACTGAAAACAGTATAAATGAAGTAATTTATGCTTCTCAGAATTCTGTTTTACAAATTTTGGATCAGCATTAGATATTCTCTTGGGTTAAGCATCACTGGTCTCTCCCATAAGTAAACCCCATGTCCCTTACAATAAGGAGTTTACCTTTACTGCCAAATATCTAATCATATGATAGTGTAACCCAGGGGTTGTAACAACAAAACCCCTTGTTAGGTGAACTGGAAACTGTAATTTTGCATGTGTCCCTACGTGGATTTCACCTATCTTCCAGATGGCAGACACATACACGCTCTAGCGAGACAAGACCAAGTATAAATCAACAAGCTGATTTATATTTCACTATACGTGAATGAACAGAGTAACATTTACAATGAATTTTAAACTAGTTCATAACAGTTATTGTAACATAGAAAATAAAGCAATCCACATTACCTCAGTTAGTGGGCTAAATACACTTTTCTGACAACAACAACATCAACTTGCATTTATATAGTGCCTTTAACGTAGTAAAATATCCCAAGGTGCTTTACATGAGTGTTGTCAAATAAAATTTGACACCAAGCCACATAAGGAGATATGAGGACAGGTGACCAATAGTTTGGTCAAAGAGGTAGGTTTTAAAAAG
The DNA here is from genome assembly GCF_035084215.1 of Heptranchias perlo. Lineage (NCBI taxonomy): Eukaryota > Metazoa > Chordata > Chondrichthyes > Hexanchiformes > Hexanchidae > Heptranchias > Heptranchias perlo. The sequence goes on from NC_090335.1 coordinate 33,963,451, forward strand.
CGTCTTAAAGGAAAGGTATAGGGAGGGAATTCCAGAGCTTAGGGCCTAGACTGCTGAAGAGCCACCAATGGTGGAGTGATTAAAATCGGAGATGTGCAAGAGCCCAGAATTGGAGGAGCGCAGAGATCTCAGAGGGTTGTAGAACTGGAGGAGGTTACTGAGATAGGGAGGGGCGAGGCCGTGGAGGGATTTGAAAACAAGGATGAGAAGGGGACTTGGTGCAACATAATTTTAAGCAGGGAATTCTTATCCTCTGTTTCTGACTTCCTTACTAGGCCTCTGCGCACTCTGACCTTTCTTAGCTGGTCAGGAAGTCAAAGAGTTGACCTTTGACCCTACCCTGCTCAGGGATTGACTGGTCTATCTGCCAACTAAACCCACTGCCAGCCCTGCAGCCAACTCCTGCTGAACTAACACGAATGAAGCCGTCCCAATATATGGGGAGCGATTTTTGGGTGAAGGAGTGGGTGCGTTGCGGGCGGGGGGTCTCCGAAAATCGATGAAATGCCGAGCGGGTTCGGAGCCCAGCTCCAACCCGCTGACTTCCAGGTTCCCCAGTTACACGTCTGGGTGCTCATGCGCCTCCCGAATGCGGAAATCCCATCGGAAATTAAAGCCGGCGGGATGATAATTTGCATAGTTTGTGAGATAGTTGAGCTACTTCAACCACTTGATTGACTCGACATTTTGGTAAGGGTGCAATTTTGAAGCATCCTCAGCGTGTTTCCCATGCTGTGGGAAACACTCCCTGTTGCAACAGACGTGTTTCAGCCAGCAGCCGGTGGGAGATGCAAATACTTATTTAACAGGTGGGGAGAAAACGTCATTTATTGCAGCAGGGCGTTCTGTCACTTCAGACAAAGTTTTGGCTGCAAGACCTTTGAGTTTTCACTCAAAATTCTCACTTTCCACCTAAAACTCTGCTGTTCAAATATATTTAACTACTTTGCAGACCCCCTCAAACTCACACCGTCAGGATGGGGGGCGCCATGGCTGCATTCACCACTACATCCGAGGACGAGCAACATGACCAGCCTCACCAGGCACGGCATCTACCTCCGCCACGTGGAGCTCCACAACACAGTGCTGCGCCACAAGCACCTGCACAAGAGCACGGAGGTCAACAACAGAGAGAGCGACGTTGCAGGAGGCACTGCACTCACAACAGGGTCCGCAGACTGTGGCTCAGCTTCCTGGACCTCTCTGAGGAGCAGTACATACAGAGGCTCAGAATCAGTTGTCAGGTAGCCACAGTCATCTGCAGCCTCCTTCATGCCGAGCTGCTCCCGGCTGGGCCGAGCAACACCTCCTTACCTGTCGCTGTCAAAGTCACCACTTCTTTGCCTCCGGATCATTCGAGGACATCGCCGGGGTCTCTCAATCATCTGTACACAAATGCATAAGGCAGGTCACCGATGGCTTGTTTCGCAGGGCCTCGCACTACATCAACTTCCCCATGGATGACCTCAGCCAGACGGAGAGGGCAGTGGGATTCCATGCTGCAGCTGGCTTCCCACGGGAGCAGGGTGTAATCGATTGCACCCATATAGCAATACGAGCACCTCCACACGAGCCAGGAATGTTCATCAACAGGAAGGGCTATCACTTCATTAACACTCAGCTCGTTTGTGACCACCGCAAGAGATTCCTTCACATGTGCAATTAGGGATGGGCAATTAGGGACGGGCAGTAAATGCCGGCCTCGCCAGCGACACCCACATCGCATGAACGAATTTTAAAAAAATGTGCGCCAGATACCCTGGCAGCTGCCATCATTCCTTCATCCTCCGAGAGTCCAACATCCCGTCCTTCTTCCATGCACCAAACACCCGCAAGGGCTGGCTCCTCGGGGACAAGGGATACTCCCTGCACACGTGGCTCATGACACCTCTGAGGAACCCCATCGCTGAGCAACAGTGTCAATATAACAACAGCCACATCGCTACCAGGTCTACAATTGAGCATGCTATAGGGCTGCTCAAGATGCTCTTCAGGTGCCTTGATCGTTCTGGGGGAGTACTTCAATACACACCAGACTGAGTGGGATGCATTATAGTTTTGTGTTGTGCCCCGCAGAACATGGCACAACAGAGAGGGGTGCCGCTTGAGGAGGCCCCATCCACATCTGCCACCCACATTGAGGAAGAGGAGGAGAAGGAGAAGCAGGAGCAACCCATGGGCAGAACAATGGCTCATCTGGCTGCTCGTGAGACCAGGGTGTCACTGATATGTGAATGGTTCTCCTATCATCAGACAGTGTGAAAAGTCCAGTCCTCACACCACCTGGATAGAGCAGCGCCCATGCCAGCACCACCCCCCATCCCTCCCCGCACAACACAATCCTGCAACTACACATACACCCACTGTAGAGTGACCCAATGGTTGGCATCAAATGTCGGCGTTCATGGTGAACCTCAAGGAAAGGCCTTATTACAGAAGCCAGTCAAGAATGGCCAAGGCGTGGCAGTTTTGGTGACAATAATAATATTTAATGTGAGTTTAACAAAAAGCAAATATAAATAAAAAATATGACAAACCATCAAACACCCTTGTGCAGACCCTTCGTGCTTACAAAACCTTCGCCTTTCGCTTCCGACTACTTTTACACGGTGCATTCCCTGTGGCTGCAGCAGAGGTAGTGGCAGGTTGCTCTTGTTCTTGCCCTGACTGATTAGATGCTTTGGGCCTATGCCCTCTGAGTTTTGGTGCTCGTGAGGGCCCATCCAAAGACTGCTCCACCTGCACCTGTGCTGGGACAGACTTGGCCACCTGGAGAGGAGGCAGAATCGCGGGTACTGGTTGAGAGGGGGGCAACGGGTGAGATGTGGGGGTGCTTTGAGTGGTGACCCCACTTCCATGTCCCCTTTTGCCATCATCCCTCTCCTGGGCCACGCCCACACCACTCCTACCACTCAGCTGGACGACAGTTTGGAGGACATGTGTGAACCCTAGTAAGGCCAGTGCTAGTGTATCTGCCTGTCTGATTAAGGCGGCAGAATGCTGTTTACCCTGAGTCCAAACGGCCGTTTTCAGGGCTTGAATGGACTCATTTGTGAGCCGTGCCTAAAGCTCCATGGAGGCTAGCCTTCCCTCCATCGCAGACATTCCCCACTTAACTGTGACGTTATCTCAGAGATGCCCTCACATCCCTGTGACACTATCTCAGAGATCCCTCCTGTACCTGTGCCACCATTCCACTCATGCAGGAGTTGGACTCCTCCATCCTCTGCGCTATTGTGGAGGGTGCTCGTGGCACTTGTTCCAGCACCTCGCAAATGTGCTGCTGCCCCTCGATCATTCTCCTTTTAAAGGATGGCCCCCAGGGTTCAACATCTTTGTCCAGATGAGCAGAGCCTCGAGAGGAGTGCTCCCACTGACATGGACTCTCCACATCTGCCCCTGCCACCAGTGTCTGCTCGTGTTCACATGTGTGTGGTAACTCACCACGTGTGACCCCAACTAACTGCGGATGGGGACCCACCGAGGTATGAGTATCTGCGCTGGTGGATGGCTCGCTCAGGTGAGACAGTGCACCCTCAGAGGCCGGCAGGTACTCTGAGGAATTACCCTCTACTGTCACAGCGGTTGCTGAAGGCCCTGTAAGAGAACAGAAGCCAATATTAAGCTTGTTCACAGATGTGTCATGTTACGATGAGCATACTGATGTGCTGAAGATGGCAAGGCATGTTAACATCAATTCATATTGTGAGTGCTGAAAGTTAAAGTTCTGTCACCAGATGTTTGTCGGGTGCCAGTCTCGGCGTCCCCGATGAACAGGCACTCAAGGGTACGGCTCAGCTCCAACACCTCCTGCTCCACGTCTGTGAGGACGACGATCTGTTGCAACCCCGCTATGGTCCTCGCCCTCTCCCGTGCATTCTGGGCTCTCTTCTCCTATAAAGGGGAGAAAGTACAGACACGTGAGTGAGTGATGGTGACGTGGCCAACCGATGAATGCATTGGTTTGGGTGCAGTTGGCCGTGAAAGAGATGCATCAGAGGGTGAGTATGAGAAGAGCCATGACATTGTATGAGGATTGGGTTGAGTGGTAGTGGTGGGGTGAACTAATGGGGAGGTGAGGAACTGCAGATAAGTTGAGGACGAGCCTTAAGTGGGTGTGGGAAGTGACGTGATAGAGTAGTGTTGGCAGTGCAGAGTGAGTTGGGGAGTGGGGGCGGTGATGTGGAAGATGGAATGTAGGAGAATCAGTAAGTGGTCTCACTTTGGCTGACCTAGTTAGGTCATTGAAGCGCTTCCTGCACTGGACCCAGGTGCGGGAGGTGTTGCTGCTGCTGGTGACCTCGTCTGCCACCTCGAGCCAGGGCCTTCTTGGTGGCAGAGGCAGGCCACTTCCTCCCGTCCGTCGGGTAGAAGACATCCCTCCTCCTCCTCACCCCATCCAGTAGCATCTAGAGTGAGGCATCACTAAATCTAGGAGCAGCCATTGGAGGATGGCCCCTTTAAATAGAGCTCCTCCAGCTGACAGCCTGTGATGCGGGTGCATAGTCCGCCCGCAGCACAGCTTTCGGACGGCAAATCTCGAAGCCACGTTAAATGGCTCCAATTGAGCCGCGATCACGTGGGAAATGGACAGATTTTATTGGGCGGGTTACCCACGCGCCCAATCGCCACTCTTCTCCCGCCCCCGGCTGCCATCCCATCTCCCCGCTAATATCAGGGTCATGATGTGTGGATGTTTATTGGAATGTTTTTAGTGAACCTCCATTGTCTCAAGCAAATATGATATACAGGAAGTACCATTCTAGATAAACTCTTTGACTGTGTCTAATTCAAATTCCCAGCACAAGGCTGTTCTGTGGCTTTAATCTCTTGTGAGTTAAATTTAACTTAATAACAACATCTTAATTCCTCTGAGGTTAAAAAGTCAAAAATCCCAAAACTGACATGCTGCTTCCAATGTTTCTTGCAATGGAACACTTTAATTTGGTTGAATTAACGGAGCTTTTCTCTTCTCCTTAAGTAAACAGCATCTCTCAAGATGAAATGTTACACATGCAGTACATGGGCCTCAATTCCAAGGAGTTTGATGTGTCTAAAAATTACTATCCACGTGTGGGGCACAATCCTTTAAGAAGTGAAGTAAACAAATTTAACAGTCTTCAGGTCGTGGTAGACAATAGGATAATAGGCTGTAACACTTATATTTCTTTTTTCACATTTCAACCAGACTGTTAATACTTGATGGTAGTTTGAAATTACATAATAATCTGCCAAAGCTAGATATGCTAACGCTTTAATGACAATGCTCCCCTTTATTTGTTGATCCCTCGTCAACAGCTCTGTCTGGTTCTCATTGATGGAGTGTCTCCATTCCACCATTTTGTACTTAGCAAGGAAGTAGGTTGCGTTTTAAACCTGTATGAAGATATATAAAACCAAAAATCTATTTTTGTCACACCACCGCCAATGCAATACTTGCTACCAACTTGGAAATTAAATTGTGCTTAATTAGTACCCTAGGTGAGCCATCAGGCAGAAAATCAGCAAAAAGCTACTGGGCAAGCCCAGGTTAACTTTTTAAAAATAAATTTATGAAGGAAGAATTTTAATAAAACACCATGATTAATTTAAGTTTGGCAATTTTAAAATAAAATTTATGGAATAAATGCATAAATAATTACCTAAGGAGCTTATGATTTGTGTTGGCCATGGCACGAGTGGCTTATTTTGCATAAACAACACATTCCCCTCTGAGTTCTGTATACAACATAATTGATTATCTGACTACTTACTTTAACAGCACTTACTAGTGCATTATAACATCATGCGATGTGGCCCAATATATTTCTATTGGAGCTGTGTTGTCACTTTGACATTGAAACTTGAAGAGTGAGAAAAGAAAGAGGGGGTGATTGTCAGTTTGGGCGCAGGTGGGAAATTGGCAGATGTGGTTTGGCCGTCTGTTGCACACTCTGCTCAGTTTCCCTTTCCATTGAAGTCACACGGAATGAAAATCAGGCAAGCTATGTAATGTCCCAGAAAGTTTCATAAAGCTGCCAGTAATGATTTTATGCCTATGGTTCTGTAGGAAGCCACTCATTTAAAGTTAAAACATATGACAAGAAAATTAATTTTATAATTACACATTAAAAACAGGGTACGATTGGCATTTACACACGCTGGATGGTTTAAGAAAAACTTTCTCGTGGCTGCTCAACAGGGGCAGCAGTCAACATGTGTTGTGTAAGTAGCTGTGAACAAATTACTTCCAGGTTGTTATCATCCAATAACTGGTCACACTTTATTTGAAAACTGAAAGCTAACTGGCTGAAAGGTATTCAGGATATCTTGTATCACATGAGACTGATTTATAAGTATTGGGGGAGGGAAACACAGCTGACAATAGGCTTGACGACTGAGAAATTCAACCTTTAGTCTCTTTCTTCAATCACAGAATTTTGCAAGACAATACAATTGACCTGGGTGCCTATTTTTGCTTCACTTTGATTGCACAGCTATTTTTGAAAATCTGAGCTATTAGGTAAGTGTGGCCTTGGCTCAATGGTAGCACTCTTGACTGAGTCAGAAAGTTGTGCGTTTAAGCCCCACTCCAACGATTTGGGCACATAATCTAGGCTGACAATTCAGTACAGTACTGAGGGAATACTGCACTGTCAGAGGTGCCATCTTTTGGGTGAGATATTAAACCAAAGCTCCATCTTCCCTCTCTGGTTGACATAATAGATCCCCTGGCACTAATTGAAGAAGAGCAGGGGAGTTTCCCCTGGTGTCCTGGCCAACACTTATCCTTAAACCAACATCTAGGAACATTGCTGTGCATAAATTGGCTGCTGTATTTCCGGCATTACAACACTGGCTACATTTTGAAAATACTTAATTGGTTGTAATGCACTTTGGGACATCCTGTGGTTGTGAAATGCACTATTTAAATGCAAATTCTTTCATTCTTCTTTCATTCTTTCTTTGTTCTATCATAGAATCTTACAGCACAGAAGGAGACCATTTGGCCTGTTGTTCCTGCGCTGGCTCTTTGAAAGAGCTGTCCAATTTAGTCCCACACCCCAGCTTTTCCCCCAGAACCCTGCAAATTAGTCCTCTTCAAGTACATGTCCATTTGCCTTTTGAAAGTTCCTATGGAATCTGCTTCCACCACCCTTTCAAGTAGTGTGTTCCAGATCTTAACAACCCTCTGTGTGAAAACATTTCTCCTCATTTCCCCTCTAGTTCTTTTGCCAATTATTTTAAATCTATGATCTTTGGTTACTGACCCACTTGCCAGAGGAAACTGTTTCTCCCTACTTGCTATATCAAAACCCCTTATTTTGAATACCTCTATTATGTCTCCCCTGAACCTTCACTGCTCTAAGGAGAACAATCACAGCTTCTCCAATCTCTCCACATAACTGAAGTCCCTCATCCCTGGTATCATCTTGGTAAACCTCCTCTGTACCCTCTCTAAGGCCTTGACATCCTTCTTAAATAATGGTGCCCAGAATTAACACAATACTCCAGCTGAGGCCCAACCAGTGATTTGTAAAGGTTTAGCATTACTTCCTTGCTTTTGTATTCAATGCCTCTATTTACAAAGCCAAGTACCCATACACTTTCTGAACTGCCTGATCAACTTGCCCTGCCACCTTCAAAGATTTGTGAATATGCACTCCCAGGTCCCTCTGCTCTTGCACCCCCTCAAAATAGTACCATTTAGATTATACTGCCTCTCCATGTTGTTCCTCCCAAAGTGCATCACTTCACACTTATCTGTATTAAATTGCATCCGCCATGTGTTTGCCCATTTCACCAGCCTGTCCAAGCCCTCCTGAAGTCTGCTATTATGCTCCTCGCTATTTACTATGTTGCCAAGTTTTGTATCATCTGCAAACTTTGAAATTATACTCCCTATACCCAAGTCCAGGTCATTTATATATAACAAGGAAAGCAATGGTCCTAATACTGACCCCTGGAGGACCCCACTGCATACTTCTCCCCAGTCAGAAAAAACATTCATTCACCGCGACATTCTGCCTCCTATCCTTAGCCATTTACGTACCTGAGTTACCGCTGTCCCTTTAATCCCATGTACTTGTATTTTTTGAATCAGTCTGTTATGTGGTACTTTATCAAATGTCTTTTGAAAGTCAATGTGTACAACATCGACTGCACTACCTTCATCAACCCTCTCTGGTACTTCTTTTCTTTCTGTCTTTCTTTTTTTCTTTCTTTTCTGGATCCTATACTGACTATACTGCTTAGATGACGACCTGAAACGTTAACTCTGTTTCTCTCTCCACAGATGCTGCCTGACCTGCTGAGTATTCTCAGCATTTTCTGTTTTTATTTCAGATTTCCAGCATCCGCAGTATTTTGCTTTTGATATTGCTTAGATTCTTCGGTGTTATTTTAACTCTGCTCTCCAATTTAACTCCACAAACTTACCTTTCAGGGCCTCTCCACATCCCGATACTCTTCAGACCCGCGAAGGCTTGGCGGGAAAGCTGCAGCATCTTCTCCACTCAGGCGGCTTTCTGGTGGGTAAGTAATCCAGAACATTTTAACTCGGGGTTAAACTCCCCACTTTTTACCCTGAAACGTTTGGGTGGGGTGTTTCTGTTTATATCTGCTTTCATGCAATACCTGAAATAAGGTTTTGAAAGTATATGCTGTTATCTCTTTTCTTTCAAAAAAAATTCACAGTTGTGTAAGATTTGTTAATTGAAGTCATCGGAGGTAATTTTGACTTTGTATAAAATTGGTGATAGCGAATCGGCAGCCCATCTTACATCTCTCCTGATTTTTATTTCCATTGATGTTACCTATTTTAATTACCCCAATTATGTCAATAAAGACTTTAAGTGTGTTGTTCCAAACACAGTTGAATTGTGAAGACTAATTTGTCAAGAATTTTTCTACATGGATCAGAACTATAAAAACTGCATACTGAATCAGAGCAAAGCAGGGGAGTGCACCGGATTTTTTTTTATTCGTTCATGGGGTGTGGGCGTCGCTGGCAAGGCCAGCATTTATTGCCCATCCCTAATTGCCCTTGAGAAGGTGGTGGTGAGCCACCGCCTTGAACCACTGCAGTCCGTGTGGTGAAGGTTCTCCCACAGTGCTGTTAGGAAGGGAGTTCCAGGATTTTGACCCAGCGACGATGAAGGAATGGCGATATATTTCCAAGTCGGGATGGTGTGTGACTTGGAGGTGAACGTGCAGGTGGTGTTGTTCTCATATGCCTGCTGCTCTTGTCCTTCTAGGTGGTAGAGGTCGCGGGTTTGGGAGGTGCTGTCGAAGAAGCCTTGGCGACTTGTAGCAATGCATCCTGTGGATGGTGCACACTGCATCCACAGTGCGCCGGTGGTGAAGGGAGTGAATGTTTAGGGTGGTGGATGGGGTGCCAATCAAGTGGGCTGCTTTGTCCTGGATGGTGTCAAGCTTCTTGAGTGTTGTTGGAGCTGCACTCATCCAGGCAAGTGGAGAGTATTCCATCACACTCCTGACTTGTGCCTTGTAGATGGTGGAAAGGCTTTGGGGAGTCAGGAGGTGAGTCACTCACTGCAGAATACCCATCGTCTGACCTGCTCTTGTAGCCACAGTATTTATATGGCTGGTCCAGTTAAGCTTTTGATCAATGATGACACCCAGGATGTTGATGGTGCGGAATTCAGCGATGGTAATGCCATTGAATGTCAAGAGGAGGTGGTTAGACTCTCTCTTGTTGGAGATAGTCATTGCCTGGCACTTGTCTGGCACGAATGTTACTTCCCACTTATAAGCCCAAGCCTGGATGTTGTCCAGGTCTTGCTGCATGCGGGCACGGACTGCTTCATTATCTGAGGGGTTGCGAATAGAACTGAACATTGTGCAATCATCAGCGAACATCCCCATTTCTGACCTTATGATGGAGGGAAGGTCATTGATTAAGCAGCTGAAAATGGTTGGGCCTCGGACACAGCCCTGAGGAACTCCTGCAGCAATGTCCTGGGGCTGAGATGATTGGCCTCCAACAACCACTACCATCTTCCTTTGTGCTATGTATGACTCCAGCCACTGGAGAGTTTTCCTCCTGATTCCCATTGACTTCAATTTTACTAGAGCTCCTTGGTGCCACACTCAGTCAAATGCTGCCTTGATGTCAAGGGCAGTCACTCTCACATCACCTCTGGAATTCAGCTCTTTTGTCCATGTTTGGACCAAGGCTGTAATGAGGTCTGGAGCCGAGTGGTCCTGGCGGAACCCAAACTGAGCATCGGTGAGCAGGCTACTGGTGAGTAAGTGCCGCTTGATAGCACTGTCGACGACATCTTCCATCACTTTGCTGATGATTGAGAGTAGACTGATGGGGCGGTAATTGGCCGGACTGGATTTGTCCTGCTTTTTGTGGACAGGGCATACCTGGGCAATTTTCCACATTGTCGGGTAGATGCCAGTGTTCGCTGTACTGGAACAGTTTGGCTAGAGGTGCAGCTAGTTCTGGAGCACAAGTCTTCAGCACTACGGCCGGGATGTTGTCGGGGCCCATAGCCTTTGCTGTATCCAGTGCACTCAGCCGTTTCTTGATATCACGTGGAGTGAATCGAATTAGCTGAAGACTGGCTTCTGTGATGGTGGGGATATCAGGAGGAGGCCGAGATGGATCATCCACTCGGCACTTCTGGCTGAAGATGGTTGCAAACACTTCAGCCTTGTCTTTTGCACTCACGTGCTGGACTCCGCCATCATTGAGGATGGGGATGTTTGCAGAGCCTCCTCCTCCCGTTAGTTGTTTAATTGTCCACCACTATTCACGACTGGATGTGGCAGGACTTTGATCTGATCCATTGGTTGTGGAATCGCTTAGCTCTGTCTGTAGCATGTTGCCTCTGCTGTTTAGCATGCATGTAGTCCTGAGTTGTAGCTTCACCAGGTTGGCACCTCATTTTTAGGTACGCCTTATGCTGCTCCTGGCATGCTCTTCTACACTCCTCATTGAAGCAGGGTTAGTCCCCTGGCTTGTTGGTAATGGTAGAGTGAGGAATATGCTGGGCCATGAGGTTACAGATTGTGCTGGAATACAATTCTGCTGCTGCAGATGGCCCACTGCGCCTCATGGATGCCCAGTTTTGAGCTCCAGATCTGTTCTGAATCTACCCCATTTAGCATGGTGATAGTGCCACACAACACGTTGGATGGTGTCCTCAGTGCGAAGACGGGATGTCATCTCCACGAGGACTGTGCGGTGGTCACTCCTACCAATACTGTCATGGACAGATGCATTTGCGACAGGTAGATTGGTGAGGACGAGGTCAAGTAAGTTTTTCCCTCGTGTTGGTTCACTCACCACCTGCCGCAGGCCCAATCTCGCATCTATGTCCTTCAGGACTCAGCCAGCTCGGTCAGTAGTGGTGCTACCGAGCCACTCTTGGTGATGGACATTGAAGTCCCCCACCCAGAGTACATTCTGTGCCGTTGCTACCCTCAGTGCTTCCTCCAAGTGGTGGTCAACATGCAGGAGGACTGATTCATCAGGTGAGGGAGGGTGGTAGGTGGTAATCAGCAGGAGGTTTCCTTGCCCATGTTTGACCTGATGCCATGAGATTTCATGGGGTCCAGAGTCAATGTTGAGGACTCCCAGGGCCACTCCCTCCTGACTGTATATCACTGTACCGCCACCTCTGGTGGGTCTGTCCTGCCGGTGGGACAGGACATTCCCAGGGATGGTGATGGAAGAGTCTGGGACGTTGGCTGAAAGGCATTATTCTGTGAGTATGGCTATGTCAGGCTGTTGCTTGACTCGTCTGTGGGACAGCTCTCCTAATTTTGGCACAAGTCCCCAGATGTTAGTGAGGAGGACTTTGCAGGGTCGACTGGGCTTGGTTTGCCTTTGTTGTGTCCGGTGCTGGGTGGTCCGTCCGGTTTTATTCTTATGACTTTTTTTAGCGCAATTGTATAACTGAGAGGCTTGCTGGGCCATCTCAGAGGGCAATTAAGAATCAACCACATTGCTGTGGGTCTGGAGTCACATATCGGCCAGACCGGGTAAGGATGGCAGGTTTCCTTCCCTGAAGGGCATTAGTGAACCAGATGGATTTTTCCGACAATCTAGTAGTTTCATGGCCACCATTACTGATACTAGTATTTTAATTCCAGACTTTATTTAATTAATTGATTTTAAATTCCCCAGCTGCCGTGGTGGGATTTGAACTCATGAGTCCCGATTATTAGTCCCGACTTCTGGATTATTAGTCTAATAACATAACCACTTTGCTACTGTACCCTACTATGCTCACTTCAGGTACGGATTTAACCAGAGTGCACTAAAATAAACAAAAGTCAAATTTAATGATGGCCAGAAGGTAGTGCCAAAATGAAGGTCTTATGAACATTACTTTTTTCCCTGATGACTCATTTCAGTTATTGAGTGCCTGAGCCACATCGACCAGGAAGGTCCCAGGTTTGATCCCCAGTTTGCGTTTTGTTATTTAATTGCACCCAGGCGGTTTTAGGGGTGTTACATTTGGCCGCAGCTTCCCCAGGTTAGGTTAAGAGAAAATCAGCAAGATTGCCACTTCTGATCTCTGTTCAGTCATCGCTACTGGAAGTGCAGGTGTGGATGTCAGCCGGGGATAGGATCAGGCTTGGTTGTAACGTCCCGTGATTGAATAGCCTGCCAAACAATGTCAAGGTTTACATATGAATAATGGCCACTTATGGGAAGCAGCAGAGTATCGTCTATGCCCATGAAGCATTAATACAGCAATGAGTCAATGCCTTCAGGTGAGGAGGAGGGGAGAAAGGGGGAATGCTGGAAGAGAAAATTGGCAAGGGACAAACAATCAAAATAATGCTAAATTCATGTATAATGAATAGGAAGCTGGATGTGATGCAATATCTCAAAGTCTCAACGACAGGAATAGTTGTAGGAAATGAGACAAGAATAATATGGTAAGCATCTCTCATTAAGCAGGACTTTCTTAGAATGACTTTAGGGGTATGAAATCCTGGAGTCTCATGTAGCCATTACACATAGGCCCATCCAGAGAGGAAAAGAAATCCTTAAGGGCCTTACTTAGTAAGGATCTTTTATTACTATAGAACTGAGCCTTTTTAAAGTTTCTTGTCAAAGGTTTTCAATAAATTATACAACTGACTGTGCACATCCCTGGGGTTATATATTATTTAATTACTTTGAATACTCAGGGCACTAAATTGGGCTGTGTAGCGCCCGTTGTTTCGTGAGTGACGTGCGCCAGACGCCATCTTGGTATAGGAGTTAGCGCATGCGCTATCCCCGAATGCTGGAAGCATGTAAAGTAGGGAGAAAATGGCGGCAATCAGTGTGCAACGCTGATTTAAAGTGATACACACAATTTTGGACCTTAACGCTCAACTCAACGCACAGTCTTATCCCCGACCATCTAAACGTTTCTAACAATGCTTGAAGGCGCTATTTAAAGGGCCATGCAGGTGTTACAGGTTAGTTGCTGGATTATTCCTTCTGGCTGCTGGAGGAGTAGGAAGTGTTTTTTAAAGCTCCCTATTCTTATTCAGAGTTCCTACACTACTTTTGAGAGTGCTTTGGCAGATATTACCTTAAGGGTTGGGAAACTACAACCACGGTGGAACAACATTCCTGGCAACCACGGGCGGTCTGCTGGGGCTCCCGTTGGGCATTGAGCACAACTGGGAGCATGCAGAGAGGCCACGCCTAGTGGGTCAAGCTGCGAGGAGAGGGAGGACGAGGAGGCGCAGGGTACTGAGCAGAAGGCCCTACCCAATGAGGGCCTTCAGGGATCAATTCTCTTACCTCAACATGACCGAGGAGGATTGCATCCGACGCCTGAGGTTCACCAAGTAAGCCGTCACCGAGACCTGTCAACTGGTGAGGCCACAACTGCAGCCTTAGAGCAGGGCGAGGACAGCATTGCCTGTGGCTGTGAAGGTCACCGTAGCGCTGAATTTCTACGGCTCAGGAGCATTTCAGGCCTCTGCTGGCGACGTGTGCAACATCTTGCAGTATGCAGTGCACTGCTACATAAGGGAAGTCACAGACGCACTGTACCACATAAGGAACAGGTTCATCACCTTTCCTCTCGACAGAGAGAATCAGAACGAGCGAGCACAGGGGTTTGCCAGGGCATTGCTGGCTTCCCCATGTGCAGGGTGCCATGCACTGCACACATATTGCCCTGTGTGCCCCACACATCAACTCGGCTCTCTTCGTCAACCGAAAGGGCTTCCACTCCCTCAACGTTCAGCTGGTGTGCGACCACACGCATCGCATCTTGGAGGTCGATGCCCGCTACCCTGGGAGTAGTCACGATGCCTTTGTCATGCGGCAGTCCAACGTGCCAGCTATCTTTCATCCGACTCGGCAAGTCAAAGGCTGGCTAGTGGGCGACAAGGTCTATCCCCTCACACCATGGCTCATGACACTGGTCAGGAATCCACGCACATGTGCACAGCAGGCCTATAATGAGAGCCATGCTGCCACACGCAACATCGCGGAGCACACCATAGGCCTCCTCAAACAATGCTTCCACTGCCTGGACCGGTCTGGAGGTGCCCTGCAGTACTCCCCTGAGCGGGTGGGCAGATTCGGGGTGATCTGCTGCATGCTGCACAACCTCGCCATCATGAGGGACCAGCCTTTGCCACCAATGACTGCAGAAGATCCTAAGCCAGAGGTGGAGGAGGAGGCGGCGGAGGTGCAAGAGGAGGAAGAGGCTGAGGAGGAGCAGGAGGAGGGGGTGGAGCCGGAAGAAGATGTGGAGGAGGACGCAAGGGTGCAGCAGGAACCACACGTCTTTCTGCAAGGGCTCTGCGTGCTCGCCTGATCCTTGCCCACTATCAATAATTGAAACTACATCTCCGCCAACTCATCAACAGTCCTACATTCCCCACCTTTCCCCTCCCACAAGACAATCAAATCGCCCTCCATCACATTACACATTGGTGTCCCTCTCAGCTCATTGCATGAATAAAAACCACCACCAAATGCAAAATCAAACTCTCATTTATGGATTAATAAATGAAATTATGTAAACATAACAGAACTATTTACCATTGTGCATTCCCTTAGACCCTGTTGTCCGTGTGCCTTTACCTATGCTCGTGCTCCTATGAGGTGCTTCCCGAGGGGCTGGAGCATGGGTGGTGGGAGGTTGCTGGCTTTCAATGAAGGAATGTCCAGATGGCCTTGGAGGACGACCTTGAGCTGCTCTGGGCCGGGAGGGCCCGGCTTCAGACAGGACCATCTCAGCATGGGCTGCAGCAGTCTGGCCTGGCTGGCCGACAGGCAACAACAGGGGCACTGGCAGAGTGGCAGGGGCGGGGGCAGGAATGCTGTCATCCTGAGAGAGGACAGCAGGTCTGACTGCCATGACACCACTGCTACTCTCCTGGGGCAGCGCCTCAGCACCCCTGGTGATCGGCTGGAGAACGGATTGCTGGAGTGCTGTGATGCCCTGGAAGCCCCATTCCACAGTGGTCCCCGAGAGCCATGAGCGCAGCAGTCTGAGCTTCCAATGCAGCAGTCTGAGCTTCCAATGCAGCAGTCAGACATTGGATGGTAGATGTTTGTGCTGCAATGGATGCTGTGACATCAGTCATCAGACGCTGCATAATGGTGGGTTCCACAGGTGCGCTGATGGAGGTGACCACCCGTTCCATGTTGGAAAAGATGGGCTCCAAGCTCTGCGCAAAGCCCTGGGCCAAGTTGGAGCTGGACTCCTCCATGCCCCTTCTCATTGTGCGTAGGCTTTCCAGTGCCCCAAGTATTTGGTGGTGTATGCCCATCAGCCGTCTTCTGTAGCCTGGCCTATCGAAGTCCTCATCTGACTCCTCTGCAGCAGAACTAGTGAGCAACCTTGCCCTCCAGCGAATTGGCTCCTGTGATATCCGTTCCCTCCACCCTGACTCCTACGCACTTGTGTTCGGTGTCTCACCGCATGCAGATCCCTCCTCTAACCTAATCTCTATAGTAAACAATTTTACAACACCAAGTTATAGTCCAGCAATTTTATTTTAACTTCACAAGCTTTCGGATGCTTCCTCCTTCCTCAGGTAAATGTTCAGGAGCTCCTCGAAGCCTACGCATTTATACATATAGAACAATACATGGTGTTTACAGAATGCCCCTGCAACTGCCCGTTGCCAAGGCAATCACCGTGTTCAGACAGAGAGGTGTCACCTGCAGAACCCCCGAATACACATTCAACAAAAAAACAAACAGGAAAAAAAACAGAGAGAGGCAGAAACATCCGGAAGGCAGAGAAAGCCAGCAAATGACCCATTATATTAAAAACAGATAACATTTGTTCGCTGGTGGGGTAACGTGTAGCGTTACATGAACCCAAGATCCCGGTTGAGGCCGTCCTCATGGGTGCGGAACTTGGCTATCAATTTCTGCTCGACGATTTTGCGTTGTCGTGTGTCTCGAAGGCCGCCTTGGAGTATGCTTACCCGAAGGTCGGTGGATGAATGTCCATGACTGCTGAAGTGTTCCCCGACTGGGAGGGAACCCTCCTGTTTGGCGATTGTTGCGCGGTGTCCGTTCATCCGTTGTCGCAGCGTCTGCATGGTCTCGCCAATGTACCATGCTCTGGGGCATCCTTTCCTGCAACGTATGAGGTAGACAACGTTGGCCGAGTCACAGGAGTATGAACCATGCACCTGGTGGGTGGTGTCCTCTCGTGTGATGGTGGTATCTGTGTCGATGATCTGGCATGTCTTGCAGAGGTTACCGTGGCAGGGTTGTGTGGTGTCGTGGACGCTGTTCTCTTGAAAGCTAGGTAATTTGCTGCGAACGATGGTCTGTTTGAGGTTGGGTGGCTGTTTAAAGGCGAGTAGTGGAGGTGTGGGGATGGCCATAGCGAGGTGTTTGTCCTCATTGATGACATGTTGAAGGCTGCGGAGAACATGGCGTAGTTTCTCCGTCTTTCAGCGTCTGTAGGTGTCCATCGCGTTCCTCCTCGTCTGAGCAGACCCTGTGTATTCGCAGGGCCTGTCCATAGGGGATGGCCTCTTTGACGTGGTTAGGATGGAAGCTGGAAAAGTGGAGCATCGTGAGGTTGTCCGTGGGCTTGCGGTAGAGTGAGGTGCTGAGGTGCCCGTCTTTGATGGAGATTCGTGTGTCCAAGAAAGAAACTGATTCTGAGGAGTAGTCCATGGTGAGCTTGATGGTGGGATGGAACTTGTTGATGTTATCGTGTAGTCTCTTTAGTGATTCCTTGCCGTGGGTCCATAGAAAGAAAATGTCGTCGATGTATCTGGTGTATAGTGTTGGTGTCGTGCATGGAGCATTGGTGCAGTTGGTAGGATGTGCCACTTGACACTTGCATTCACTCACCTTGACCACTTGTGTCAAGTCATTAAATTTCTTGCGGTACTGCACCCACCTGCGTGCTGCAATGCTCCTCGCATTCACCTCCTGTGCCACGGCCTGCCAATGCCTACGCAGCTGTAGTCTAGAGGGCCTCTTGCCACCCTGCGAGTACAATGCTGCCCTCTCCTGGTCCACCCCTTCCACCAGGGCCTCCAGAGCATCATCCGGGAATCTTGGTGCCCGCTCTCTTGCTGGTGCAGCTACTCGGGATGCCATTCTCCCTTCTCCTCCTTGGCTGTGTATCTGACATTAGAAATGTGCCTGCACCTTTAAGAAGCGCAGACAGCTGATGACGTGCGCTGGCAGTGAGGGCTGCGCTTGCTGCATGGAGATTTCAGGGTAAGTAGCAGGCGGCACGCATTTCACGTGCTGCCTTGGAGGGTCCGTTCAGAGCAGGGTGGTAGTGCATCGGGCTTCCATCACTCAGAACGGACCCTTATTCAATTTTTCCCCCTAATTTCTAATTCAAAACACAGGTGTGCAAAGTAGACAGCAAACGAGTGGGTATCATTGGGAATATAGGGAAATGTAATGAGTTATGTCAGCAGTAGCCTCACCATACTGTGGGGAATTTCAAAGACCCAGTGTAAAATAGGATGTGAAAGTTTAACCAAAGCTTTTTAATACTGAAATAATACTTCATATGATGTAAACAAATTGGACCCGAAATTCCTGGCCTGTGGGGGCCGCAAACAGAGCAGGCAGACTGGAATTTGGCGTGAGACCCAGATCTGCCAGGTCTCTACCACTTTTTATTCACATTGCACAACTCTCCCCCTATGCGTATATCATCAGAAGAGTTGGGATGATATCATGCATCATAAATTCCACCACTACCACTTCACTTGCTCCCTAGGCCTACTTGTGTGCCAGACCAGAGCCTGGCAGAAGTGGGGCCTATAATAAATGGCAATATTCTAAATTCAATCAATCACAGAGCACTTCTTCCGCTGGAACTTTGGGTTGCGCCCCTATGTAAATGACCCCACCCCAGGATTTGGAGTGGGGATAAGGGGCAGACTGGCAGCCAGAAGTCCTGCCCTGTTACACTTCTGAGGACAGGGCAGGGTGAGAGGAATTTCATGCCCATTTTCTTTATTGTGATGATACTGTGTAAAATTTTATACAGAATCAAAGAAAAATAAAGTCATTGTATGCAACTCAAGGAATCAATGAATTAATAACTTTAATTAAGGGACTCATAAAGGGACTTATAAGCCATATGCAATTAAAGATAGAAAGGAAAGACTGCACTCCTGCAAAGAATATCCCTTTATTTATATAAGAATTAATAAAGATAATTCTTTTCCTTTTCAGACCTGATAGCAGAAACACTACGAGAATCTGCTTGCCAATTTTCTTCCCTCTTCTGAAGGTATTAATTCCTTCCTGGGATGTATTTCCACAGGTGCCAAGTGCCCTCTGGTACCTCACCCAATTAACCATTAATCATTTATGAGCCGTAACAGTGAGGTGCCGGTTATTCAACTGCAGAGGGCATCACAGTTAAGCCCAAATCTGCCTTCAACCAACCTCCCACTTTCAGAGGAGGGTGGGGAGGGGCTCTGCATAATGATTAGAAGTGAAAACCATGGCCAATTCTCTCCCAGCAATACTAACGCCAGTTGTAGTAACCTACCATCACCCCAGCTCAATTTAGCATAGTTTGGCATTGAACCAGGTACTGTTTTGGTCTGTATGGCTCAGCTGATCTCTAGATAAACTTCCTGAGCCATTAGGTAAGAACAACTTAAAAGACTTAAAAATATCTTTAAAAATTTTGCAGATATTTCCAATGTAACATTATAATACTAATAGAGGACATTCTGCCCCAAAACTCCAATTGAAAAGTGCACCTTCAATCCTCAAATATATTAATAGCCTACTGTAACAACATTGGTTTTGCTACTTTAAAAAAAATGCCCAAACAGTTATTTTAGTTTTTAAATCAAAAGTTTCAATGCCACAGGTAGATTATAGATTTTCCAATAACTACATTGATTTTTTTTACCGATCGTTACATCAATACACGTGGTCTAAAATAATAATAAGATATAAATCTATTAGTTAGCTTTTAAACTAGAGCACTGTCTGCTATAATTAATTTTATTGATCATTTTAACTGCCAAGCAAGGGTTTTCCCTAAGTTAGATTAATAAGGTATGGACTCTTCAAACCAAACACCAGAGACAGACATGCCTTGGAAAGCAAGACATTTCTGATTTCATAGCCTCGATTTAATCCATTGTAAAACATTTCAGATGACATGAGGGTTAGCAAATATTAATTAACCTGTGCCAGAAATAAATTATTTTTTGATATTCATTGTTAATTTTATTATAGTCTCAACAGTCGCGCTTCAGTTATTCTACTTTGAACTCGTTGCCTACACATTATATTTAGAAGTAGGTCAAAGTACAATCAGAACTGAGCAGAAGATGGAAAACTGTTCATTCCACATGCACTGCCCTGTTCGGCACATGACTTGCCCTTGCGGTTTACCTTTCAGTTACTGTAGGTGCGCAAACACTCAGGATCTGTGAAGCATACTCTCTTTACATAGAAGTAAAATGAGAAAGAATTGAAGCATAGGGAAAACCTTGAGGTCTTGCACTTCTTCAATTAAATATGAAGCACAACGGCCTTATTTGGTTAAATCAATGGGTTTTAAAATTATCTGTGGTATTTCATCATCATTTGTTGTGGAGACAGCAATTTATGAGTGTTCTCTGAAGCAGAATTTTTTTAAATTACAGTTCTATCCCTAAAATTCTCCATCATAAAGTCACTGGAGAATGTTTCAGGTTAATTTATCAAGCTCCACTGTGAAGAATGGTTTCCTGAATTTTTTATGGTGGCTGGATATATTTACAATGTAGGCTGACTGATCACCAGTTCACACTGATACCCACCTTTGCTCCTTTATGAGCATCTGCAATGTGGTTTAGAGAGCCTGAGGGAGTCTATCCATTTAATAGTGATACAAACTTTATGTGCTATTAGAATCTCCCAACCTACCTAACTGATTCAAAGTATAACTTATCAAAAATAATTTAAGTGCTGCTACGGATTATTTTTGTGTACCACCACAGTTAATTAGCTTCAAACAACTGAAATTCATGTTAAGCCACTGTATGCTGTGGACATGAGATTGCCCACATAGTTAATTTTGATCTCAGCTGATACTCCCTGGAGCTGCGTGATTAACAGCAGGATACCTCCTCCTCAGTGTTCAGTTCCATTCGCAACCCCTCAGTTAATGAAGCAAAACTTGGACAACATCCAGGCTTGGGCTGATAAGTGGCAAGTAACATTCACGCTGGACAAATGCCAGGCAATGACCATCTCCAACAAGAGAGAGTCTAACCACCTCCCCTTAATATTCAACGGCATTACCATCGAATCCCCCACCATCAACATCCTGGGGGTCATCAATGACCAGAAACTTAACTGGACCAGCCACATAAATACTGTGTCTACAAGGGCAGGTCAGAGGCTGGATATTCTGCAGCGAGTGACTCATCTCCTGACTCCCCAAAGCCTTACCACCATCTACAAGGCACAAGTCAGGAGTGTGATGGAATACTCTCCACTTACCTGGATGAGTGCAGCTCCAACAATACTCAAGAAGCTCGACACCATCCAGAACAAAGCAGTCCACTTGATTAGCACCCCATCCACCACCCTAAACATTCACTCCCTTCACCACCGGCGCACCGTGGCTGCAGTGTGTACCATCCACAGGATGCACTGCAGCAACTCGTCAAGGCTTCTTCGACAGCACCTCCCAAACCCGCGAACTCTATCACTTTGAAGGACAAGATGTGGAGATGCCGGTGATGGACTGGGGTTGACAATTGTAAACAATTTTACAACACCAAGTTATAGTCCAGCAATTTTATTTTAAATTCACAAGCTTTCGGAGACTTCCTCCTTCCTCAGGTAAATGAGGAAGCTCCTGAAACATTTACCTGAGGAAGGAGGAAGTCTCCGAAAGCTTGTGAATTTAAAATAAAATTGCTGGACTATAACTTGGTGTTGTAAAATTGTTTACAATTTGAAGGACAAGGGCAGCAGGCGCATGGGAACACCACCACCTGCACATTCCCTTCATGTCACACACCATCCTGACTTGGAAATATATCGCCGTTCCTTCATCGTCGCTGGGTCAAAATCCTGGAACTCCCTACCTAACAGCACTGTAGGAGAACCTTCACCACACAGACTGCAGCGGTTCAAGAAGGTGGCTCACCACTACCTTCTCAAGGGCAATTAGGGATGGGCAATGAATGCTGGCCTTGCCAGCGACGCCCAGATCCCAGGAATGAATAAAAAAGAAAAAAAGGTAGAGAAGGGAAAGTTAGAAAAAAGACGTATAGTTTATGTCCCTTACTTTGAACACTTGCTGGATGGTTACAGAGCTTCATTAGTGGGCCCTGATAGCAAATTACTGCCCATCCTCTAGTTCAGAGATCGGTGGGTGCTACTGAGGTTTTAACACAAAATATTTCAAAATGGGTTAAACGAATAAACAGAACTAAGATTTTGTGCACTGTGATTCAATAACAGATTTCGTAGAGGACTATTTGTAAACTGACAAGCATTAAGGCACTTTACACAGAAATAATCTACTTGACCTATGCTAAGAAATTTGGGTTGGCATTCTCCTCCATGGTCCTGACCAAAATCGGGTGGGACGCTGTGGAGAATGAAGGAAAATGTGAACGGTGAGGCCTACTGCAATTCCACCATGAGGCTCCCATGCACGACTGGTGAACCCCAACCCAGAAAACGGGGTCAGAGCTCCCGTGGTATAGGAGGGGCAGCCTGAAGCCAGACCTTGCTGGAGCACTGCTGCTGACAGCACAATCACAGCTGTGTTTTGGACAGCAGTGGATGTGAAAAATAGAAAATGGAAGTTAAAGTGAAAGTGCAAAGAGAGTCATTTTCTTCTTTTCAGTTCCTTATTCTTTTCTAAAAGTGCATCAAACATAAATATGTCTTTGTGGCCTCTAGTCTGCTGACTCCATTACATAAGGTGAAGAACATTTGATCCATAATTGCATGTAAAGACAGCAAAGTTCCACGAAGTTTACAGAATTGCTGTAAATATATTAATGTCGTCAATGAGCATCGAAGAAGAAAGTCAAAATAAACGAACAATAGTTCACATCACAACAAAAACATGCACGGCTTTTCCAAACAAAAAAAAGCAGCAAATCAATCTTCTTGTCAGAGGAAAGAGGCCGACAAATGTAATATATATATTTTTAATCAATTCTCCATAGAGCAGGGATCCAATCTCGCTGGCCCCTCTCTGCTTGAGTGCTGGGCAGGCCCAGCATATTTGAAGCTCGCTGTGCCCATCCAGGCTGAGCTGTGCCCAAATTTGGTTGGGCCGAGTCATTAACATGCCTTGGTCACACCCTTGGCACAGTCCTTCCCACTAGCAGGGTCTTGTGCCAGGAAACAGGACAAAACCAGAAATGCAACTGCTTGGGGCCTTGGGGCCTTCTGCATGCTGTTCTCCAGCAAGACCTCCAAGGGCCAAAGACCAAGCAAAAAAGATGCCTATCTTTTGGATCCTCTTTGTCTTGCTGCCAGGTCTTCCAGAGGAGGGCTACCAGTACAAGATCTACTGCCAGCTTCTCAGGGCATCTCCTGGGCAGAATCAATGGTAATTGAGGCCAAGGACACCCCATTCTCTCCTCACTAACACTAGAACACCATTCTCCGCCTCTCAGTGGAAGCCCCTGAAAGAGTAAGGCAACATAAAGAGGTAGAGACCCAACCCCTTTGCATGATCCTTGCATGTGGGGAATAGGCATTCCACGGGGTAAAACATTTCGCAATATCGGCCGCCAGATATTTATAACATCTTCCTTAATTCACAAGCTCAGTTTTTAAAGCCATGGGGTGGGGGGAGGGGCAATCTTGATCTGACTCTGCATTTGCGCTCGAAGATAAAGTGATAGCAGGCGGAAAATCAAGTTTCACTTCCTCCCACCCAGTTAATGCTGCTTCTAGACCCACCTGATTTGCCAGGGGGTATACATCCAACAGCCAGATCTACCTGAAACAGGCGGGGGTCTCATGAATATATTCAAATCAGGGATGCGTGATGTCATTAAGATGCCAAAACCATTTTGTGACCTTACCACCTAACTAATGCTACTTCCTGCTCCTGCCCACAAACCAAGGGTGGTACAAGTTCTGAGGCACCCATTTCAAATACTATTTAAAGGTGTCCTTAGCTGCTCACGAGGAAAGCTGTGTAGAGCTTTTGGAAGCATTTTTCTTGCATTAATTTGTTTTTTTTTATTTTAAGGGGTAGATTGTCCCCCGGCGCAGCAAGATAACTGACTGTCCAATTGTGCCAGCAGGTGTAAGGGGTTTTGTTTCCGGGGCTTATTGTAGGTCAGCCAGTTATGTTTTCCTGAGCTGCCCTGCCCGCTGTGCGGTTTTGAATCGCTTTCCCCTTCCTGATTCTGAGCTCAGGACTTATCGAGTGGTAATAAGGACAGACGAACAGACCAGTGGATTGGTGCAAGGAAAACCAATGTTTATTAATAAGAAAACTAAAACTACTAAGTAAACAGTATTATACAGAAGATAAAAGGAATCGCTATGGATGCAATACAGTCTTACACTTAACGGGGTGGAAGAAACGGACACATCGAGGGAAAATTGTAAAATCACAATTTTAGCAATACCCCTTTAACTCCCACCCTTACACCGAGCTAGGTTATCTTGTGGCGGCCAGAAAAAAAACTAATGCTCACTGGTGAAACAGATGAAAAGGCCTGGCCCCTGTGTCCTGCTGCTGCCGTCGACATGTGGTTGACTGGACGGCCTTCCTTCTTGGTTGCTAGCAGGCAAGCAGGACACTGGGCCAAGGCGAAGAGAAAGAGAGAGAGGTTCTGGGATGCCCCCAGTTATACCCTCCTGGTAATGGGTTAATTTCGCGCCTCATCAGTTTGCTCCATTGTCCTATTTGGGCGTGGAAACGTAAGACAAAAGGGGTCCCCATCTTGGCCCATTTACATTAATGGCCGGTACCTGTACTGATCTGTTCCATAACTGCTTTCCATTGTTCCGAATGTTCCTTAATGGGCAACCTTTAGTCCTGGGATTTCTCCTGCTCGAATTTTGATGTGTAGACCGGCAACGTTGATGGCTTGCCTCAGGGCGTGAATGCAACTGCATTGTTCAAAGAAACCTGTCTGAAACACGGAGCCTGCCAAGCTGTTAGAGAATCCAATTTCAAATCTGCCGGCCCTTGGCCATGTGTCTGACCGCAGCCATTTTGAAAGACCCTGGATTTTTTAAAACACAGTCACACCAGGGTTTCTTTAATAACTCCAATAAATCTTCGGGGGTGGGGGGGGGGGGGGAACATGTGAAATTCTGCGAATCCTTTCACAGGTGGTCCCGCCCACTTTGAGGCTTGAACCTCAGTGACATACTAGGTGGGCTGACGGTGGAAAGCAAGCAACGCGGGTCAGCCTGCTGTGTCCGGGCCACCTCACTATGGGCAGCCTAGCTGGCTTCCGGACCTGGAAAAAGGCAGATCGTGGGGGGGGGGGTTCCTTCTCAGAGGGGTTGGGGAGGGGGTGGGGATGGCGGAGAACCCATTGCAGCAGCCCAGGCTAATTTTGTGCAGCCTGGAAGAACACACCTGCTCTTCCCGGCCCCACATAAAGAACTTAACTTTGGGCCCGCCTTTGGCTGCACCACCAGCTGAAACTCTGCAGACCGTGCTCTGTGCCATTCCACCCAGCTCAGTTGAGTCCTAAAATGGCAATTGTGGTCCTATGTACGTCAGAGGCCCCTGATTTGCATATTACAAGGGCTTACCACCTGACTCAGGCGGGTGCTCTGGCTGCCCAGCGCTAGGCCTTTTGGAACATAACGTCAGTCACACCGTTACCGGGAACGTGACAGTAAGTCATTCCCCACCATTTTCGGATACTACCATTCCGTTTCCGCTTGGCAATCAGCTTGTAGTAAGTGCTTGTAGTCCTGATTGTAGATTCTGAATTGCTAAAGTGCTTCTGGCATAGCAGTTGCTCCTTGATAGGAGTCCTCCTCGGAATCTTACTCTGGAAGGAGGAGAAGGCAGATCAGGAGGAAGGAGTAAATGGAGCTGCAGGGAGGGCAAATAGAAAGAATCGCAAGGGGCTGCACTCCATTAATGCAACTAGTGTGTAATGATCAACAGCAAAGCATGTAAGTTTTTTGGCAAGATTCCTGGCAGCTGCTACGATGTTTTTATATTATCCCCTCACTGTTTACTTTGCATAGGAAGTTAAAGGCTGGCTGCTTGGAGACAAGAGTTAACCCCCGAACACATCTGGCTTAAGACTCCTCTTCGCAACCCATGCTTAGCAGCAGAATTCCACTACAATCAGATACATGTGACAAATACAGCCCTCATTGAGCAGACTATTGGGCCCCAATAATAACTCCGAGGCAGGAAGAGAGCTGGGGGGGGGTGGGGGGGCAAGATTGCAGATGGGAAGCCCAGAAGTAAGGGTTTCCCACAGGCCCTGACGAATTTAATGGCAGGACCTGTTTAAAATTTTATCAAAAGGTTTCCCGCCCGACAGCCAGCCAGATTGATAGCCTGTCAGGCTGGAAAGCAGGAGGGGACCAGATCGGAGATAAGTCCGACATAACGGGGGTGGGGGGAGTTGGACATCGGGAGGTGGGGGGAGTTGTACATCACGGAGGGTAGGGGGAATCGGACATCACGGGGGGTTGGGGGGGTTGGGGGGGTCGGCCGATCGCGGGGGTCCGATCGTCGGATTAAAGAGGTTTGCTTGGTGGGCCGAGGGCAAGGATTCCAGCTCCACCTGGCCCACATGCAGTGCAATAAAGGCACTTACCTTTTGGATCTGGCCCTTCTCCCCTTCTTTTATCTGCAGGGTTTCCTGAGGCCCAGGAAGCCCGCCCTGCTGGAGTTAAAAATAAAACACTACTTAAAATGGAGGCACGCAGCCTTCTTAATATATTTTAGTGACTGACCCGCCTCCTGAGAGCGGGTTGGTCATCCACCCCTCGAGCCTCCTCCGTTAAAACTGGAAGTGGGCAGGTTGGGGGCGGGTTGCCCATTTTTTTATTTTCGACCCTCCCCACACCCGCCACCCCCCCTCCATCCGCTCTGGGGGTTAAAATTTCCCCCTTGAAGTCCTCAAAGAACGACTCAGATGCCTGGGCATGCCTGATGATTTCCTGCAATACAGCCCAGAAAGAGTGTCCTGTGTGACTGTGGTTCGCTGTATAAATTTGCTCTGCCATGGTGACAGCACATGCCAGAGCAGAGCCTTCAGCACGTTGAGGGAGAAGTCACTGATGACATAGGGGATGGTGAGAAACCGGGAGGGTTCCAACAGTTGTCTGCAGTCAGAGCTCTTCAACAGCATCTTGTTAAATAGAACTTCAGCTGAACAATCTGTGCCGCTCTGCATTAATAGTCTGTCTCAGTCCTTTAACCCTCAAATCAAAAACCCAAATATCGAAATTAATATTAATGTTGCCTAACATTGCAAGATCACTCTCTGCACATGAATATTTCAAGCAGCATTGTGATTTTAATGGCTTACAGAAGGCCTACGCACAATTTTTCACTACCTGATGTCTGTCTGAAGTATTTTTTGAGTCAGAAGGTTGCAGACTCAAGTCCCACTATAATCCAGGCTGACACTCCAGTGCAGTACTGAGGGAGTGCTGCACTGTCGGAGGCGCCGTCTTTCGGATGAGATGTTAAACCGAGGCCCCGTCTGACCTCAGGTGGATGTAAAAGATCCCATGGCACTATATTGAAGAAGAGCAGGGGAGTTCTCTCCGGTGTCCTGGCCAACATTTATCCCTCAACGAACATCATTATAAAAAACAGTGAAGTGTCAACCTAAATTATGTACTCAAGTCTCTGGTGTGGGGCTTGAATCTACTATGTTTGGGACTCAGAGGCAAGACTACTACCACTAAGCCAAACCTTGTAGGCTAGCCCATTTCACATTTTGGAATATGCATCCTGACCGAATTCAATTCACTTTTCCCAACAAATAATTGTTTCAATTGGTGATTTGAATTGACCCAAATTAAACAAAAGGTAGCTGATGAGTTTCTGCAAGTTGAAGACATCTCCAGTTATAGGTGCTAGGCCTTGGGGGGTGGGAGTTGGAGGATTCGTTGTACCAGTCATTGTAATCTGTTGGAAGAATTTCCCAAAGTTCTTTTCCCCCCATCTTGGCTGAAGTTTTGTGTGTGGTCAGTCATTAAATGGTGGATGGGGCAGACCTGTTGGGCCAGCTGGTCCTTTCCTATATCTTCATTTATCACTGTGTTAATCCACATCAAAATGTGCAAACTGTTGCTAATACTGTCCAAAGTAACCTTACAGCCCAGACTGCATTTTCTGCTTGGCAGCAAGTTGCCATTAAAATGACTTACAGTCAGATATTTGCCCCTTGATCGTACAGCATCAAGATATTTAGCTGTTAAAATAAGCTGCTAAGATAAGATTTACTTCAACTGAGGTTGAAATTTAATTGATCATAAATCTATTTTAATACATTTGCTAAGCTTTAAATGTAATGTGTGTGTAAGTAATCAAGTGGCAACAGGGAGTTCATTTAGTAGTTGGCGTGCATGTCACTGCCGGGGAAGTCAATAACTAAATTGGACAAATTAGCCATGGAGAGTTATTTAGTATTGGAAATAGCCTTTACTGTGTTGATGGGATTTCTCAGCCCAATAAACAAAACTAAGGAAAGTGCCGTGCAATATGAAAATAGGAACCATAGTTCTTTATTGCTGCAGTTATAAGAAAGTTACTTAGAGCCCTAATGCTACTTTAACTACTCTGAATTCAAAATCGAATTTGGTAAAGTTCAGATAGTCTCATGCCATAGTTCATTGGTGCACCTACATGCTGCATCATAAAATAGGATGTCCTTTCACAGTCCCACATGCTGTGTCGCTATTTCAATTAGGCTGTCAGGGGGAGATACTGAGATACTAAGGCAACCCAATACAGGAAGGAATGTTACAGGGGATATTCTAAAGATGGAAATAAAGACCCCCTTAAAGATTAAGCTTTATAGTTTAGGTTTTGTAGTCAAGATTTGAAAAGCCAATGCATCCATAATTTTTCTGAAACCTACTGACATAAGCTGCAAAATGAGCTTTTCCAAAATGTAAGTAGCAGTAAAGCTTCATCAATAAGACCTCTTGCTAAATTCAATATGGTTACATTCACAAGTTTACCTGCCTTTTACTGTGATGATAGTTCAGAAGGCTTTGATTATTTGATCATGCAGTTTTACATTTTTTTTATCATGGTGCCAGTACTCATTTGATGCATTTCTCTCCAAGTGTTTGCTGTTTACAGTATTAAGAAGGAAGAAGAGTAGCTTAAATCTTTGATTTGTTTGCATATTACACATGGTTGTAGAAAGATTTCCAATGACGATTTTCAAAATTAAGGAAAATCTTGAGCAAAATGCTAATGATGTACCACAATAAGTTAATTCAAAATAACACCCAAGTAATTCAGGTGATCAAGCACTGACAGAACAAGAAGGAGCTCAGGAATTGATGAAACTGATATGAGTGTCTCAGTATTTCAGACAGAAATGTTTACTGTAAAGAACCAGCAGCTGAAAAGGCACAGGAAATCCCGGAGGGAAATAGATATGACTAATTTTGGACTGCTGGATGTAAAGGCAGCTTTGCAGCATTAACTTCTTATGGCTAATATGGAACTGATGATACACTAGGTTGCCTGGATTTTTTTTTACAGCTCTGCTTAGATATTTAAGCTGCCATTTATGAGAGCCTAGTCATAAGCAAAATTAAGTACCTAACTGAGCAAACTAGAAATGAAAAGAATCATAAATGACATATGCGGCAAAAACCACACACCCCAAACCACAAATTACATCTGTGGTAAAAATGTACAAGCCACAGTTCAGTGAGCATAAAGTAGACCTACGGCTGAATGAGGTGATTTCTGGGAGTCAGGAAGTAAAAGTCCTGGTAGATGAGCTGATGTCCAAGACAGCTAGGATTTTCAGCAGTAGAGTTAATGCTGCCAACCTTAGGTTCAGGACAGATGTCTGAAAGAAAGAAAGAAAGAAAGATGGACTTGCATTTATATAGTGCTTTTAATGACCATAGGACATCCCAAAGCACTTTCCAGCCAATTAAATACTTTTTTTTGAAGTGTAGTCACTGTTGTAATGAAGGAAACACGACAGCCAATTTGCACACAGCAAGCTCCCACATACATCAATGTGATAATGACCAGATAATCTGTTTTAGTGATGTTAGTTGAGGGATAAATATTGGCCAGGACACCGGAGATATCTGCCCCTCTTGTTCAAAATAGTGCCATAGAATCTTTTACGTCCACCTGAAAGAGCAGACAGGGCCTCGGTTATACGTCTCATCTGAAAGACAAGTGTTAGCCTGGATTTTGTGCTCAAGTTTCTGGAGTGGAACTTGAACCCACAACCTTCTGACTCAGAGTCGAGAGTGCTACCCACACGCACAGCCTGGGCAGAGGCCATGTGGGAGTTGAACACAATTGCAAGATATAGAGGCATCTGACAGGATGTTCACAAATGGGCAGCTTCTCAGAACGGTTGCAAATAAGTAGCAGCGTCTCACAGGATTCTGTTCTGGGACCCCCTCTGTTCACTATGTATGTCAATGATTTGGATATAGGGCTAGAGGAAGTGGCGTCCAAATTTGCACACAATACTAAAATAGGAGACATAGTAATTAATTCTGAGGACCAAAGGAAGCTGCAATGGGATACTGATACCATTGTGGAATGGGCGAAAACATGGCAGATGGAATTTAATGTACGTACAAGAGAGGTGGTATATTTTGATTAAAAAAAGGTAACATGTATACTTTGGGGGAAAGTTGAGTGGTGTGAAAGAGTAGAGAGATTCATGAGTTCAGGTTCACAAGATCTTAAAAGCAGGACTTCAAGTGGATAAGGCCATAACAAAGCTAATGGAATGCGAGGATTTATGGCAAGAGGTATAGAATATAAAAGTTGAGCTGTAATGGTGAATCTATATAATGCTTTAGAAAGACCACATTTGAAGTATTGTGAGCAGTTTTGGGCTGCACACTATAGGAAGGAAGTTGAGGCAATAGAGAGGGTGCAGTGCAGATTTACCAAATTGCTGCCTGGTGTGAGGGAATACAAATACAATGAAAGATTTGAAAAATTGAGGCTAATTTTGTTAAAACAGAGGAGATTAAGGAGTGATTTGATAGAGGCATTTACATTCCAAAGGAATGAGACAAGTTAAATCGGAACAGACTGTTTCCAGTGCTTAAGGAGTCTAGAGCAAAGGGGCATAGATATAAGATTAAATGCAAGTGACTTAGGACAGAAAGCAGAAGAAACTTTATAATACAGAGGCAGAGACTATGGGATGTACTACCAGTGCTGGCGAATGAGGCAGAGACCCTGTCAACATTTAAGAATAGGTTAGAGTCTCATCTCAGTGAAGCAGCTGACCCAGAGAGGCCAACTTCCAGCAGTCTTCTCATCCAATAGCAAGGGTTGCTGGGCCCAGATCTGAAGCGCTCTCATGTGCAGGCATTTGAGGGAGTCTAAGGAAGCAGGCTCAGTACCACCCTAAGCAGAGTCATCCACATCGGTGCCCACTCTTAGCAGCCCTCCGGTGGTGGGCATAGGCTCAGGGCTGCCACTAGTTGGTGTCATTGCAGGCAAAATAGTCCTAACCAGGTGTTGGAAGCCATGTGCATGTGTGGCATTCAGGCCAATCCTCAAGACATCTTTTTTTTTTTATTCGTTCACGGGATGTGGGCGTCGCTGGCGAGGCCGGCATTTATTGCCCATCCCTAATTGCCCTCGAGAAGGTGGTGGTGAGTGGCTTGCTAGGTCATTTCAGAGGGCAATTAAGAATCAACCACTTTGCTGTGGGTCTGGAGTCACATATAGGCCAGACCGGGTAAGGACGGCAGGTTTCCTTCCCTAAAGGACATTAGTGAACCAGATGGGTTTTTACGACAATCCGATAGTTTCATGGCCATCATTACTGATACTAGTATTTTAATTCCAGATTTTTATTTAATTAATTGAATTTAGATTCACTATTGAAGAAGTGGTAGCTGCCACTCTGGAAGCCACTATTATCCATATTATCCTCCTGTTGGAATCTTGTGCTACAGCAATCTCCTGAACTGTCACTGTCTCCTGAATGTTCTGCAGGTGAAAAATTTACTGCAGGTGAAAAATATGTTGCAGATGTGAGTTCTGGATTCCTCCCACTTGACAATCATCTCAGCCAGAAACATGGAAACCATCTCCCTGTCTCCACATCAGACCAATGCTACCTAATCATGGCTCTTTTGAAGATTGGGCCAGAGATCTGGCTCCCTAGGTCCCCAGCCAGGAAGGAACAGCACTCTCCCTCTCTTGCACTCCTAGATCCTCATTCTCACTAGTCCTCAATGTTTCACCCAGTGAAAATCCTTCTGACTCACTAACTACTTCCTCTTGAGTGGGTATCTCTGGGATGATGCTGGAGTAAGTGAGATGTCATGATGGAGTTGGTAATGAAGTGGCAGCAGCTAAGGAAACGGATGTGCCAGCAGATTCCACTCTGGAAGTGCTCGGGTAGTCTTCAGAGTGGCCGGCCTTTGTGACGTGAAACATATAAGAGCTTATTTTGGTGTCACTGACATTTCTCTTAAAGAAACAACGGCTAGCTATTAAGGCATTGCAAAACTTTAAGAAAGTACATAAAGTTGCCACTATCTATGATGAGCAATTCCCAGCTTTTACCAACCTTCTATTGTCACCTCGCCTCCAACCTCCTCATTTACCATTGTCTCTTCTGTCTGCCTATGATTTCCAGAGCAGCCTGCTCATGTGGACTGAGGATTTTCAGTGATGGTGCTCCTTTTCTGCTTATATTTCTCTGGCACTGGTAATGGGCAAGCTTTTCCTTTGGAGCTAGAGAAGAAAAAGTTAAAGGCATACGAGCGACATGGGTAATTCCCTCAAGTGAGCGCATGCTTTCCATGATGTAGGGAATTCCTTATTTTGTGTGATTCTTGGACACTGGACGAATAGTCAAACAAAGAAAGTCATCCTCATTCACAGTAGTTTCGTTAATCAAAAGAAATTATTTAATGATGTTATCGTTCATATGAGCATTCATGAAGCAAAATCAAACCACATATATGACTTTCCTATATAAAATCCCGTTATACACTTACTAATTCGCAACTAAGTCATTATGTAATGACTTAACAATTCATACTCACATCAGGCAAATCATTAATACATGTACAACCTTTAAACCTAGGATTTTCGGGTCTGAAAGTTGATCAGCTCTTCAGAACTCAAGGTCCGCTCTTTCTTCTTGCGTGATGTTTGACTGCAGTGTGTGTTCCTTGTGACTGCCAGAAGGTGAAGAAGAGACTGTTCTTCTCTCCAAGTCTTCTATTTATATTATTTTTTTTACCAATAGGACGTAGGATTGGGGAGGATCATTCTTTTTGTCTAATCGCTCCCTGTTGCTAGGCCTCAATCGTTAACATACTTCATTGATTGACAGTTTAGGCTTTGATTATGTGACTAGAGACCCTTTGATGCAGAAAAGACCACGTGCTCGAATGATGGATTGTAAGAGGTGCCTTTACTGCCTCTGTTTATGGTCTTTCATAAAGAGATAGCCCCTTACATGTTTATGCCCAGACATTCTTAATGGTCCTTACGATTCCAATTTTGATTGCTTCAATGGGTTCAAATCCATACCTTATACCATTTGACCATATGCTGGATGCAATACTATTTGATGTTTTACAAATCCCAGTTCTTTTGAACGGATTACCAGACAGGAATGAGAGGCCCATGCTTTTTTCACACCTATTATTGCTTTCCTGATCCGATGCCTTTGATGTATGTCCTTGTTGCCTTTTCTTACATTACCCCCTGATGTGTTGAGAAGTTTGTGCTTCCAAAAGCCTATGTGTTTTGAAAGCCTGACAATGCTTTAAGCTCAATATGATCCATCTACTTATTTATTTAATAATCTAGATACCTATCCGCAGTACAATGTCTTCAATCCCGAAACTCATACTTCTCCAATGTCGTCAGTCAGTGAGGGAAAAACAGGATTTGCGAAAACACAGTTTACCACATTACTGTGTTTGCAGGTTTTCAAATGTCTTTGTTTAAAGGGGTACAGTTAACCCTTTCCTTCAAATATCTTTTGTTAAAAGGGTTTTGAACCCCAAAGTGATGATGATTCCATTTTGAAAATTATATCACTTGTAGCGCCTATAAATAGATGGTGGATTCATAAAATTTGTCGGTCAAGATGAATTGAGCTGTAACATAAAGAAAACAACTAAATAAATTATGATTGTCATTATTAACTTGAAATACTATGTAAAGAAGAGATTGAATCACTTAGAAAGCCATTACCTTGGGGAAACAAATTGTCCAGTAACTGGTTTAACAAAATTAAATACTGTAGCTAATGTTGCTAATTACCATGTTTATTAATAGCTATAAAGAGTCTATTTGCTTCCAAGTTCCCCAATTTATTGCTGTTACATTAACTGCTGGAATATAAATTTATTGAAGGCTATGTACACAAAGAGGCAAAAGCACAGCACTCTAATGTATGCCTCATGGATAGTTGAATCGAGTTTTCACACAACTATCAATTTATAATAACAATGACGTTTAGGAATGGCTGGAACCCAAGCCATGAATAGATTAGTTGGATTGACAGGAGGATTGCTTAAACCCAAGCCAAACTGGGACGTTTTGTGTTAAAATTCGACTTTGGTGGCAGCGCAAAACGTGCAATAGTGATTTGACAGCCCATTTTACACCCCGCTGGATTTCCTTTTCCATTGAAAGCGGCATGTAAATCAGAATGCCAATTCGCTATCAGCCATTTTGTGCGACCGCCAAGGTCGAACTTCACCCCCTTTAAGTTTCAGATTCAGTGTAAATTAATACCACTTCGTACTGAAGATTATTAACACTGTAGATTATTACACAAATACCATAGATCAAATGAACTAAAACACCAGAATCATATGTTCCCTGTACTTTTGAATTTTCACAGTTGAGCTAATATTCATACATGGTGGCAGTTAAAAACATTCCAACTAATTGATATTAGGGCCATGATTTTAGCATGTCAGTGGGTGGGTGGATTTGCACATGGGGAACCTGGAGGCAAAATGAGCATGTTTAAATCTGCAATCATATCTCGATTGCAGTCAATTACCTTTGCTTCTGGGTTTTGCGTCTCTAAGCCGTGCAGTGGGCCTACTGCACACCAAAATGATGCGATTTAAAGCCCACTATTTAGCAGGCCAGTCCAAGAATGGATTTTGAAGGAGGGAGGAGTAATAGGGTGTTAAATTGGGCCGTGTAGCGCCCATTGTTTCGGCCGGAGTTAGCGCAGGCACAGATAACGAACGCTGGAATCATGTAAAGTAGGGAGAAAATGGCTTCAATCTGTGTGCAACGCTGATTTAAAGTGATAGACACATTTTGAGACTTAACACTCAACTCAATGCACAGTTTTAACCTCGACCATCTGAACGTGTCTTAGAGTGCCTGGAGGACCCCCCACCAGTTCTATTTAAAGGGACCATGCAGGATTTACAGGTTAGTGGCTGGATTATTGCTTCTGGCTGCTGAGACATTTATAACTATTTTTGGAGGTTTCGTATACTTGAATACTAGGATGCGGGGACATAGCCTAACATTTAGAGCCAGGACATGAAGGAGTGAAGTTAGGAAATGCTTCTACACGCAAAGGGTGGGAGACATTTGGAACGCTCTTCTGCAGACGGCAGTTGATGCTAGCTCACTTGTGAAAGTTAAATCTGAGATTGATAGATTTCTATGAACCAAGAGTATTAAGGGATATGGGGCTAAGGCGGGTATATGGAGTTAGGTCACAGGTCCATCGTGATCTCATTGAATGGCGGAACAGACTCGAGGGGCTAAATGCTACTGCCCCTTGCTGCCTCCTGATGTGTGCCACCTTCTCCTGCAAGAAAGCGGGACATGTGTCTGGGTGATGTACCTGTCATGGTTGAATAGCTAATGTGTGTGGCCTGTGAGTTGTGGGTGGGCGGCTTGAAACAGTGGTAATGTGAAAGGGTGAGAGGAAGTATCTGGCTGGAAGAGTTGAGTACTGATGGAAAGAGTTTGTTGATATGTGGGGGATGAGGGGTGTAGTGCGTGGTGCAGTTGGTAGGAGACGCCACTTGACAGTTGACCTTACTCACCTTGATCACTCATGTCAAAGCATTGAACTTCTTCCTGCTCTGCATTCATGTTCATGATGCAGTGCGCCTGGCATTAACTTCATCCCCCGCTGCCTCCCACTGCCTTTTGGATATATGTCTGGAGGATATCCCCCCCCCCCCCCACCGTGGATATAGGATGTCCCTCCTTCTGTCCACTTCTTGCACCAAGGTCTCTTGTGCATCAGCAGAGAACCTTGGTGCGTGCACTCTCGCAGGCCTGGTACCAACTCAGATCGGCAGATTGGTGAGGTCTGGCATGCAGATTGGAGGATGTTTATTCAATGTTTTAACATAACTCATCAGTGTGTAAACATAGGGATGGGACTTACATCTGTGTTTTACGTGTGCGATCTCCGATCTCCGTTCAGACTGTGCAGAGAGTAGACTGTTATTTTCAGCAAATAACAGGTACCAGCTACCTTTAAGAGATTTCTAAGAAACATCCTCCCTTTAAGAGATTGAGCTCCCCTGGTGGTGGAAAGTGTGAATTACATTGATTCCTGGAATGGAATGCTGATTGCAGGTGAGTTCTCAGATCAGCCGAAACTTGAGCCCTGCTTGCACAGGGGTCATTGAGCGTGGGGTAAAAGCACATCATGCTACTTGTGCCCAAAAATGGCCTTATCCAATTTTCCCCCAGTGGAGTCCAGGAAAACAAAGGCTGCCCCTAGATTTAATGATGCTTCCCTGGATGTACTGTTGGCTGCAGTGAGAGCCAGGAGGGAGATAATGTTTCCAATGGATGGCAGGAAGAAACCTGGCTCTGTAACCAAAAATGCTTGGCTGGAGGTGGCAGAAGAGATAAGCAGCTGGAGCACAGTGCCCAGATCTTGGGTTCAGTGCAGGAAGCATTTTAATGACCTAACCTGGAAAAGTGAGTACAGTTTCTGATTCACCCACATCTTGTATTGTTCAACACCTCCTTCTCCCCCCCCCCCACCACCCACCCCCCCCCAGTCACTCTTTGTTGGCTCATCTCCCCCATCATATAACTCTTCACACCCACTTAAGTGTCAGCAGCAGCAACCATCCTTCACTTCCTATGCACTTCCTCAACTGTCCATTTATTCACCCACCACTGTCACTCACCCCAATCCTGATGCAGTGTGATGTATATGTCTGTTGTCAGCCTCTGATGCATCTCTTTCGTGGTCAGCTTCACCCAAAGCAATGCATTCATAAGGTGAATATGCCACCTTCAGTCACTCACAGGTCTGTTCTTTCTCCCCTTGTAGGAGAAGAGAATGCAAAATGCAAGGGAAAGGAGCAAAATTGGAGGTGACAGATATGGATGAGGAGGCCATGGAGATAAGTCGGAGGCCATGGAGATAAGTCGGAGATAAGTTGGATAAAAGTGCCTATCCATCGGAGATGGAGAGACTGGCAACCCTCAGATGGCTGGTGACAGAACTTTAACATCTTTCATACAGTGATGAATTGATTTAATCAAAGATGTAATTGTGCCAGACCTCAGTGTGGTCATTGGAAAGATTGTCACTTCTGCGATGAATCATTAATATCGCTTTCTGGTGTCTTCTAGGGTCTTCACGAGAAATCAGCAGAAAGGAAAGAAAGCAATTCCTCAGAGGAGCTCATTCCTTCTGAGGGTGCACTGTCACAGGACATACAATCATAAACCAGCACTGATACTTGCACTTTGGGTCCTGTTAGACAGATAGTTGGGTTGTTACCTGGTGCTTTACCACTCAGAAGTGAACACGAGCAGACACTGGTGGTGGGGGCAGCTGTGGAGAGTCCGCGTTGGAGGGGGGGGGCGCACTCCCCTTCAAACTCTGCTTAGCTGGACATAGATGCTGAACCCCTGGAGTCATCGTTGAGAAGGAGAATGATAGAGATACAGCAGGAACTTTGTGAGGTAATGGAAAAAGTGCCACGCACACTTTCCACAATGCCAGAGAGGATGGAGGAGTCCAACTCCATCACTAATGGATTGGTGGTGCAGCTAAGTACGAGAATGTCTGCAATGAAGAGAATGGCAGCCTCCATTGTGTTTTAAGTATGGCCCTCAAATGAGTCAATGTAGGCCATGACAACGGCCACGCGGACTCTCGATGCCAACATGTCTGTTGCCTTAAACAGGCAGACAGGTACTTTAGCCGAGGCCTTACCGCGCGGAACATCTGCTCACCAACCTGCTAACCAGTAGAGTGGTGGGAGTGATGTTGCGCTGGCCCGGGAGAGGGATGGTGGCAAAAGGAGACATGGAAATGGAGAATCCACTCAAAGTGCTCCCACCTTTCACCCGTTGCCCCCCGTTCAACCAATACCCGCAATGCTGCCTCCTCTCCCGACGTCCGAGTCTGCCCCTGCACAGGTGCAGTTGGAGCAGTCTTTGGTGGGGCCCTCACAGGCTCCAAAACCCAGAGGTCATAGGCCAAGAATATCTCAGCAGTTCAGGCAGGAATCTGAGCAACCTGCCAATACCCCTGCTGAAGCCACAGGCAATGCACCATGTAGAAGCGGTGGAAAGAGAAAGGCTAAGCAATTGTAATTCATCAAGGGTATGCACAAGGGTGTTTGACGAGCTGTTATGTTGTTAATTTCTATATTTTTTTTGTTGCGGCACATTAAATTTAACCATCATTGCCAACACTGACATGTCTTGGCAATTATTGAGTCCCTTTTGTGAATTTGCCCTTTCATGTGCTTCATCATGAATGCCAAGACTTGATGGGAGCATGTGCAATGGGTGTAGGCGTAGTTGAAGGGCTGTTTTGTGCAAAGGGAGGGGCCAGTTGGTGGTGGTAGTTGTTCCAGGTGGCCTGAGTATTTCAAAGTCTTCAATTTGCACATCTCATTATGAGAACATGTTAGAGATGAGGGAATCCCTGGCATCACGGGCAGCAATATGCATGGCTGCTCTGACGATGGGTTCCCCATCTTCATTTACTCCTCCTCAGATATACTGTGGAATAGATCCATTGCACCCCCCCATCCTGATCTTGTCAGTTTGAAGGGCTTCAAAATGTAGGTAAATTTGCCTGAACACAACCAACTCAACAAAGAAATCTCAGTCAAAACACAAAGAACTCCCAGCCAAACGTTTGTCTGAGAGAACTGCTATACCTCATCTTTTATTGAGATGTGTCAACCACTGGTTTAAAGGGCCAATTGAGTATCAACTGCAACTCTCCTCCAATTCAATGGTGTGTTTCAGAAGCCATGGGAGACATGTTCAGGAGTAGTTAAATCCATTTCTGTTGCAGAATCCACAAAAAGTTCAGTACCTAAAGTGTTTCAACTACCTGAATTGGCCCTTTAAATATCGGCCCGACAGTTTTAAGCGGGGACGGGACTTCCGGGTTTCAGTTGTGCACGTGCTTCCTGGGTTAAACCCGGAAATGGCCGTGCTGGAGCCGGGATGCGGTCCCACTCCAAAAATCCGCTACTTTAACGTCCCACCCGCCCCGAACCCACCCGTTCTTGGGGGTTAAAATTAACCCCACCCCCCCCCCCCCCGAATTCTTTCGGCTTGGCATTGCTGCTGTAAACATTCTTGTGAGATAACGGCACAATGTACACATTGGAACAGGCATTATTAATCAGGTTCACTTCTTCATTGTTAGGTCTGAATTAGTGTGAAAATTTAGAACATATTTCATTTAATTTCATGATTGCCAGACTTATACTATTGTTACATTTGGGCTGTTTCTTCATTATTATATGAAAGTCAGAGAAAGGAATGATGAAAACCTATGCTATTTGAGCAGGGCTCAGTGTAATACTGTATTACTGGACAAAAAAATTGTTAAAATTGAAAGGAGCTGTATAAGGTTACCAATTATACTAATATATGTATAATAACACTATAATTTTCAATAGCTTCTGCACTCTACCATAATTAATTAAGAAAGAATTTACTAATTTACCTTTCAGATGTATAAACATGGGCAAAGTAATTGTGTCCCTGGATAAGTCTATTGTAATAATGGTTACTTTACTCTATGTGTGAAGCAAAGGTCAGATGAGATATTTGTTTTTGTTACATGCACTTTTTTTCCTCATAAAGGTTACCAATCATTTCTTGTGGATGATTATTTTTACAGGTAAATTATTATGTTTAATCTAACTCAAATGTTGTTTGAATGTATATTTTACCTACAAAATGAACTGCTTAAATTGCATGGATTTTTTTTGCTTATTTGGATGATTTGTGACTCTGGGAGCTTTAAAAAAAATAGAAAATTCTTTATTTTCCTGATGAATCTCTACTTTTGTCCCTCTTCAAGTTGCTACCATGTCTGTCTTAACATGCCAGAGTAGCTGACAGAGTGACAGCATTGCTATAGACATAAACCTGCTGTGCCTGAGTACATTGTAATCCACTGTAATACAGCAGTCAGAGTTTCCCTCAAGTGAGATCTACCACCTATGCAGTAATCTATTTGAAAAATGGAAAACTAGACAATGCACCTGCGAGAGGGGTTGAATACTAAAAGAAGCTTTAAAGAGTCTGAGCTATTAACTTAAACGAATATAGCTGCACTCGATCTCAGTGTTATTTACCTGTAGAGATTGGGGAATAAAAAGTAGTGGATGCAAAAGATCAGTTTTAGGCTTCTAAATATTTGAACATATTAATTGTTTTCTGTGTTACACAAATAGAAAAGCTTGGTAGGTATAGTTTGCCAGAGGTGGGTGAAGACAACCAAAAAGAAACTTGAGCATTTAGCTCCTCTTTTCTGTTCTGGT
Organism: Heptranchias perlo; assembly: GCF_035084215.1. NCBI lineage: Eukaryota > Metazoa > Chordata > Chondrichthyes > Hexanchiformes > Hexanchidae > Heptranchias > Heptranchias perlo. The sequence goes on from NC_090335.1 coordinate 34,003,853, forward strand.
TCCATAAATTCAGCAAAGCTTAATCCTAAAACATTGAACTTTCATCTATTCACCTGGTTTGCCTCCACATAGTAATTATGCCCACATATTTGAACAATATGGTAATTTAATGGCCATTTAATGTTTTCATTTTTTTGCATTTTTAGCAGTAGTCTTTGAATCAGCTATGTTGCATATTAGCATGTTCTATTCTTAGAAAGCATTACTGAAGGTACCAAATCATCCTGAACCTTAAAAATGTGCCTTGAGGGATTTATTTAGGAGTAGTATTCTCAGTTCCCTACACCACATGTTCAAGGTCACACTGCAAACCAATGTTTAAGATTTAAATTGCACTCTCAGTAGGATTTCGTCTCTTTTTTTGGTTGTGTTATTTATGTAAAGTTAAATGCCCGAGTGAAGGAAAAACTTGAATTTATATAGTGCCTTTCACAACCTCAGGACGTCCCATAGCGCTTTACAACCAATTAAGTACTTTTTGAAATGTAGTCACACTTTGTGTGATGGCAGACAATTTGAGCATGGCAAGGTTCCACAAACAACAATGAGATAATAACCAGATAATTTGTTTTAGTGATGTTGGTTGAGGGATAATTATTAGGCAGGATACTGAGGAGAACTCTCCTGCTCTTCTTCAAATAGTGCCATCAGATCTTTTATGTCCACCTGAGAGAGAAGATGAGGCCTCAGTTTAATGTCTCATCCAAAAGACAGCAGCTCTGACAATGCAGCGCACCCACAGTACTGCACTGAAGTGTCAGCCTGAATTACGTGCTCAAATCTCTGGAGTGAGACTTGAATCCACAAGGGCAACTGAATCTAGATTTGCAAAGCAGTCATTAAAATAAATATTAACATGATACAGGAAATTATAATTATAATTGTAATTAGTGAAAGGTATAATTGATCTCTGTATAAAACCACTATTGTATATTCATTACGTTGTAAATAATGCATTGTCCAAAAGAACATCACAAATTGAGTAACTTGCTGAAGATAATCACAAACTATTAAAACTGCAAAGATCTACAAGATGCACTGCAGCAACTCACCAAGGCTTCTTCGATAGCACCTCCCAAACCTGCAACCTCTACCACCTAGAAGGACAAGAGCAACAGACACATGGGAACACCACCACCTGCACGTTCCCCTCCAAGTCACACACCGTACTAACTTGGAAATATATCACCATTCCTTCATCATCACTGGGTCAAAATCCTGGAACTCCCTACCTAACTGCACTGTGAGAGTATCTTTGCCACACAGACTGCAGCGGTTCAAGAAGGCGGCTCACCACCACCTTCTCAAGGGCAATTAGGGATGGGCAATAAATGCTGACCTTGCCAGCGACGCCCACATCCCATGAATGAATAAAAGAAAATTAACAATGTAACTGTCATCCAGCACAGCAAAATAAATCCAAAACACTCTCTTTGAAATACTTTAGCCACTATTCAAAAATTAGAATGTATAATAGTTTATTAAAGTTAGTACATAAAATCTTGGGTGTTATCCATAATAAAGTGCAAAATAAGACTAACTTGAAACTAGATATATGAACATTACTCAGTACAGCTTGCATTGTTATTCCTGTGGAAACCAACCACTGAGGTTTTAAATAAGGTTCAAATTTGTACCACTAGGAAATGAGGAGTGAGACTTTTCTATGTAACAGTGATTTTATATTAGCGTAAGCCTTCACTGAATGCATGATTTGAGAGAAATTGTTTCTGTTTCTCTCTCCCTTTTGGGTTTCACAGATAATTGAAAAAAATCTTGATGCAGTCCAGCCCCACTTCTCTGCTGAAGTTTATCTACTGTAAATTCAGAGTGAGTGATAAGCTACAGTGCAGCATAATACTGTATGATTAGATTGATTGTGTGTCTAGTTCTCGATTCATCCCATGTTATTAATGCACAAAGAATATAAAAATGCAAAAAAAAATCCAGGCAGTTAGAAAAACATTTTTGATGTTACTATTTTTACTGTACCTGAATGGAACACTTCTAGAAAAAGTACTAGTTCTCAAACAGGAAAAACAGATACCATCATTTTCTGTTTGTGTTGGATACCACTTTACATTGAAAATGATCCCAAATCCTAAGTGGATGTTGTAAATGAATACACACTATTTGGAGTATTTTTTTCCAGGGGAAGAAAGGGTGTGTTATGCAGAAGTGTGAATTATATACTCCGATCCATTCAGAAACAAACATCTTCACTGTGATATTATGGTACTTGATATCAAATTGCATCACATGTGGTAAGTATAGATAATTGTGGGATTTGTTGTGGAATGTTATGCCATGGCAAGTCAACCACACTAATCATATCTAACATGTATATAAATATTTATTTATATATTTATGTATATATATCTAATGGCTTTTTAAAAATTCAAGACCTGTTCTGGGACTTGAGGCAATACTGCATTACTGCAAGTGCTGTCCTCCAGATGAGATTCTAAACCAAGACCCTATCTGCCTCTTCAGAACATTAAAGAAATGTAAGTAAAATAACATTCATTGTGGGGCCATGGGGAGCAGGAAACCTCCTCCAGGCCTCACAAGGCAGGTCTAATCCTCTGCCCCCTCCCCACTTGCTCTGATTTTCACTAGCTGGCAGCTGGCCAGCTGCCTCTTTACTCTGGTTTCCGGTGGGCAGCAGGCCGGTGGGATGTTAATGAGGCCCAGCTGTTAAAATCGACTGGGCCTCCCACAGAGACTCACGGTTGGGAAGTTCGGCGACTCACCTGGCTTTCCACACGGGAGTTAAAATCCACGCTAATACGTTTGCTCTAGTTTACCTCAGATGTGATTGCCGTACCAAGGAGCTGAATGACCGAAATTGAAGTGTTTCATGTCACCTTAAAGGAGACTTATGTGGCAGTATCACAGTCACACTGTCTCAATAAAGTTAAATGATTAACTCAAAACTGACAATAATCCAAAAATTTCCAATCACTGTCAAATTCTTTTTTTGTATTTTTCTGCAATGCTTTGGTACCTACTCTTCTTTGAGATGGGAAATAACTAGAAGATGGTGTTATCAGTAAAAGGAATATTACTTTAAGTGACATCCAGATGAAAAACAAAGTGCATCAAAGTACCCATCCCCAATAGAACCTTTGTGCAAGAATTGCAATAAAATGATTAGTTTTGGATGCACTATACTGCTTCCCCATTGACATTATAAAATTGTTCTGAAGTTTTTTAGCCATATCCTTTTGGACAATGCATTATTTACAACATAATGAGTATACAATAGTGGTTATATACAGAGATCAATTAAACCATTCACTAATTACAAGTATAATTATAGAACACCAACAATGGTTTAAATTGGAAACATTATTAAAGAAAGGGCAAGACAATCGGCTAAATGCCAGACTTTTATTTTTGTCAAGTAGATAGTTTAAATTGAGGAATAGAACTTATTTGTTTTTGCTCTGAACAGTTCAGCACCTTGTCCATACATACACGCCACACATTCGTGCATGATCACATTTTGCATCTGTGTTTTGCTTGTATTTTTATGTAGGGTTTAGGCTAATGCTGATGAGAATTAACCTATTTTAAATCCAAGTAATAACAATAATTTTCTATCTATTACATGTGCTTTAAAGAGAAGGAAATGATTATAGAAATGTTGCATTGTTAGGCAAGTGTCAAGTGACTAAAAGATAAAAGAAGTATTCAGACTTACTCACATGGTAATATATTCCAGGACAAATGATAGAGCCATTCATTCTGAGGCTGGGTGTGAATCGCTTAGAATATTCATATCAAATATTCAGATTACTTGTGGCTCACTGAACAGACCAGAAATATTGCTTGACCTGAAGCAGACTGTATCTGACAAAAATTACATTAATTGAATGCAAATTAGTAAAAAAATGGTTTGGTGTTTTGGAATTTCATGGTAATTCATAGGTTATCATATAAATTGGCACAAAAATGAATTTCCAGTGATATACGTCACAGAGGAGTCTGCAAGCCATTTATCTACCCTCCCACTGAGAAGAAATGAGTGTAAAGTAAAACGGTTCTTAGAGGCCACCGCCTCAAATCTGCCTCTCCGCTCCATCACTAACTCACCAATGGGATGGAAATTCAGGGCAAATGTTACGATGTTGGAGTTAATAGCAAATTAAGAAGATATTAAAAAGATGAAAATACCCTGTTGCCTCTAGATTTCTACATTTAATTAAATAAATAACTTTTGTGAAATCCTGTAACCTTTGCCGTTGTATAATACGGCTCCTAATTTCTCTTAGCCATGTTTGAAATTCATAGGATCCTGAATCACAAGTTCCCTCTAGAGTTACCTAAAGGGATATTTGTAGGCAATTGGATGTGCTATAGTTCAAGAATATGAGTGCCCATGGTCACTGTATGATCTGGAGCGTTGAATATCTTCACCAAAAAAATTAACAAGTAACCTATTTTACTTGGGATATATATGGACTAGGACTATTGCATCTATTACATAATAAGTCAGACCAGCTAGCCTTAATTTTATTATGTAAATTAGCTTCAATAAAACTGGGTAGTCACCACATTAATTCAAAATAAAGTATTTGATCTCTTTCAAATGTTAAGAGCCATCGTTAAAAAATGTGATGCTAACAGCTTTCCCTTATTAGTATAACAAGCTTTTCTAGCATTAATTTTCTCATCTCATGATTATGTGCTGATTCATATGGTATTTGTGTGTGAATATACCTATAATTTCAAAAAAATTGCATCTCTGTTTTGCACACAGTTAGTGCACTGTTTATTGCCACCTTTTAATATGTTGACACTTGCTCAAAATACATTCAATGTTCCATAAATGTTATTTTTTTCATGTCCATTAATCTGATCATTTGAAGTCTTTATTTGTGAGTATTTATGAATCAGCATCTTTAAGAGGATTTGCTAGCACAGACAAGACAACATATGACATCAGTTTGAAATGTACCATACAGTACACTTTAGTACATTTTCAATACAGCTCGATATGTAGAACCACATCTTTCGGTATTATGGTCACATCAGTGTAGAGCTCAACATCGTGGCATTGGAGCTGATTTTCACTTTCAGCAAGGGTGGTAAACTGGTGGTTGTGGTGCCCGTGGAGAGGAGAATCAGGTAGGGCCTATAACGGGCAGCTGATTCACAACCACCGGTTTACCATCCGCACCGAAAATGAAAATTACTCCCATTGTCTTTCCACTTCCCTTAGCATAATCTTTAGGCTTGAAATCAATGGTAAAGTACTTAAACAATTGCATTTGTCATGGTGAGTTCTAAAGTCCTAAACTCAGGAGCCCTGCTGGTAGAGACGACAAACATGGTGAACAATTACTGTGGAACTTGAGGAATGTTCTGTAGGGATTACATTCTAAGAGTTGAACAAATGTGACTGAAGTAATTCTAAATCCCTGGAGGATGCCAAGAAAGAAATTGTGATCCTAAAAATAAAGCAGAGTGACAATTCCAACAGAGAGGGCATGAAAAAATATTGGCAATTAAAATCAAGGAAAACGCAAAAATGTTTTATAAATACATAAAGAGCAAGAGAATAACTAAGGAAAGAGTGGGGCCTATTAGAGACCAAAAGGTAACCTGCGTGTGGAGGCGGAAGCTGTGGGTATGGTTCTTAATGAATACTTTGCGTCTGTCTTCACAAAAGAGGGGCACGATGCAGACATTGTAGTTGAGGAGGAGGAGTGTGAAATATTGGATGGGATAATCATAGTGAGAGAGGAAATATTAAGGTATTTAGCATCCTTGAAAGTAGATAAATCATCAGGCCTGAATGAAATGTATCCCAGGCTGTTAAGAGATGCAAAGGAGGAAATATAGGAGGGCCCTGATCATCATTTTCCAATCTTCACTGGCTACAGGTATGGTACTGGAGGATTGGGGGACTGCTAACATTGTACCATTGTTTAAAAAGGGAGAAAGGGATAGACCAAGTAATTACAGGCAAGTCAGCCTAACCTCGGTGGTGGGCATAATATTGGAAAAAATTCTGAGGGACAGCATTAATTGTCATTGAGAAAGGCACGGATTAATCAAGGACAGTCAGCATGGATTTGTGAAGGGAAGACCGCGTCTGACTAACTTAATTGAATTTTTTGAGGAGGTAACAAGGAGGGTCCATGAGGGTAGCGCGTTTGATGTAGTCTACATGGATTTTATCAAGGTTGTTGGCCTTCATTGCAAGAGGATTTGAGTACAGGAGCAGGGATGTCTTATTGCAGTTATACAGGGCTTGGTGAGACCACATCTGGAGTATTGTGTGCAGTCTCGGTCTGCTTACCTGAGGAAGGATGTCCTTGCCATGGAGGGAGTGCAATGAAGGTTTACCAGACTGATTCCTGGGATGGCAGGACTGACATATGAGGAGAGATTGTGTCGACTTGGCCTATATTTACTAGAGTTTAGAAGAATGAGAGGTGATCACATCGAAACATATAAAATTCTAACAGGACTAGACAGACTAGATGCAGGGAGGATGTTCCCGATGGCTGGGGAGTCCAGAACCAAGAGTCACAGTCTCAGGATATGGGGTATGCCATTTAGAAACAAGATGAGAAATTTCTTCACTCAGAGGGTGGTGAACCTGTGAAATTCTCTACCACAGAAGGCAGTGGAGGCCAAGTCATTAGATGTATTCAAGAAGGAGATAGATATATTTCTTAATGCTAAACGGATCAAGGGATATGAGGAAAAAGCGGGAACAGGGTACTGAGTTAGTCGATCAGCCATGATCATTTTGAATGGCGGAGCAGGCCCGAAGGGCCGAATGGCCTACTCTTGCTCCTATTTTCTATGTCTATGTCCCACATGGCAGACTGGTCAGAAAAGTAAAAGCCCTTGGGATCCAAGGGAAAATGGCAAGTTGGATCCAGAATTGGCTTATTGGCAGGAAGCAAAGGGTAATGGTTGACGGGTGTTTCCAAAGGGGTTCCGCAGGGATCAGTACTAGGTCCCTTGCTTTTTGTGGTATATATCAATGATTTAAATTAAAATGTAGGGACATGATTAAGAAGTTTGCAGAAGATACAAAAATTGGCCGTGTGGTTGATAGTGAGGAAGAAAACTGTAGACTGCAGGAAGATATGAATGGACTGGTCAGGTGGGCAGAAAAGTGGCAAATGGAATTCAATCTGGAGAAGTGTGAGGTTATGCATTTGGCAAACAAGGCAAGGGAATATACAATAAATGGTAGGATACTGAGAAATGTAGAGGAACAAAGGGCCCTTGGAGTGCATACCACAGATAGCAGGACAGGTAGATAAGGTGGTTAAGAAGACATACAGGATACTTTCCTTTATTAGCCAAGGCATAGAATATAAGAGATAAGAGCAGGGAGGTTATGCTAGAACTGTATAAAACACTAGTTAGGCCACAGCTTGAGTACTGCGTACAACAGGAAAGATGTGATTGTACTAGAGAGGGTACAGAGAAGATTTACAAGGATGTTGCCAGGACTGAAGAATTTTAGCTATGAGGGAAGATTGGATAGACTGGGGTTGTTTTCTTTGGAACTGAGGAGGCTGAGGGGAGATTTAATTGAGGTGTATAAAATTAGGAGGGACCTAGATAGAGTGAATAAGTAGGATCTATTTCCCCTAACAGAGAGGTCAATAACCAGGGGACATAGATTTAAAGTAACTGGTAGAAGAATTAGAGGGGAGCTGAGGAGAAATTTTTTCACCCAGATGGTGGTGGGGATGTGGAACTCATTGCCTGAAAGGGTGGTAGAGGCAGAAACCCTCATCGCATTTAAAAAAGTACTTGGATATTCACTTGAAGTGCCATTACCTGCAAGGCTATGGACCAAGAAAAGTGGGATTAGGCTGGATAGCTCTTTTTCAGCCAGCACAGACACAATGGGCTGAAAGGCCTCCTTCTGTGCTGTAAATTTCATAGAGTCATAGAGTCATAGAGTTATACAGCACGGATAGAGGCCCTTCGGCCCATCATGTCCGCGCCGGCCATCTATGATTCTATGACAATATAACACCTTTTGCTCATAATCATAAGTTTTTTGACTAAACAACAACAACTTGCATTTATATAGCACCTTTAACATAGTAAAATGTCCCAAAGCAGTTCACCGGAGTGTTATCAAACAAAATTTGACACCGAGACACATAAGGAGATATTAGGACAGGTGACCAAAAGCTTGGTCAAGGAGATAGGTTTTAAGAACCATCTTAAAGGAGGAGAGAGAGATAGAGAGATGGGGAGATTTATCATAGACAGTTACGGCACAGAAGGAGGCCATTCGGCCTATCGTGTCCATGCCGGCCGAAAAAGAGCTATCCAGCTTAATCCCACTTTCCAGCACTTGGTCCGTAGCCTTGTAGGTTATGGCACTTCAAGTACATATCCAAGTACTTTTTAAATGAGTTGAGGGTTTCTGTCTCTACCACCCTTTCAGGCAGTGAGTTCCAGACCCTCACCACCCTCTGGGTGAAAAAATTTCTCCTCAGCTCCCCTCTAAACCTTCTACCAATTACTTTAAATCACTGACCCTCTGCTAAAGAAAATAGGTCCTCGCTATCCACTCTATCAAGTCCCATCAAAATTGTATATACCGCAATTAAATCTCCCCTCAGCCTTCTTCGTTCCGAAGAAAACAACCCCAGCCTATCCAATCTTCTCTCACAGCTAAAATTCTCCAGCCCTGGCAACATCCTCATAAATCTCCTCTGTACTCTCTCTAGTACTCAAGCTGTGGCCGAACCAATGTTTTACACAGTTCTAGCATAATCTCCCTGCTCTTATATTCTATGCCTTGGCGAATAAACGAAAGAATTAGGGAGGGAATTCCAGAGCTTAGGGCCGAGGCAGCTGAAGGCACGGCCGCCAATGGTGGAGCGATTAAAATCGGGGATGCGCAAGAGGCAAGAATTGGAGGAGCACAGAAATCACGGAGGGTTGCAGAGCTGGGGGAGGTTACAGAGATAGGGAGGAGCGAGGCCATGGAGGAATTTTAAAATCGAGGCGTTCCCAGACCAGGAGCCAATGTAAGTCAGTGAGCACAGGGATGATGGGTGAATGGGACTTGGTGCGAGTTAGGATATGGGCAGCAAAGTTTTGGATGAGCTCAGGTTTATGGAGGGTGGAAGATGGGAGGCCAGCCAGGAGAGCATTGGAATAGTCCAATCTGGAGGAAGAAAGGCATAGATGAGGGTTTCAGCAGCAGATGAGCTGAGGCAGGGGCAGAAATGAGCAATGTTATGGAGGTGGAAGTAGGCGGACTTGATGATGGTGTGGATATATGGTCAGAAGCTCATCTCGGGGTCAAAATAGGACGCCAAGATTGTGAACGGTCTGGTTTAGCCTCAGACATTAGCCAGGGAGAGGGATGGAGTCGGTGGCTAGGGAACGGAGTTTGCAGCGGGGACCAAAGACAACCAAAATGATGCACATAGAATATGGTGTCTAAATGCAAGCATATTAAAGCCTTTCTAGTCCTCAGATTGAAATTGAACAGGGGATGCAGTAGAGAGCAATTTATTTCATCCAACACATTGCTCAGTGGAGGCACTCTTGCCCCGCTCGAGAGACTTGAGCATATAATCTAGGCTGCCACTTTAATGTAGTCCTGAGGAAGTGCTGCACTGGCAGAGGTGCCACTTTTCAGTTAAGACATCAAACTCAGGTCCTGTCTGTCCTCTCAAGTGGACGTAAAAGTTCCCATGGTATTATTCAAAGAGCAAGGTAGTTCTCCCAGTATCCTGGCCAACATTTATTTCTCAACCAACATCGCTAAAAACAGATTATCTGGCCATTTATTTCATTGCTGTTTGTGAGACCTTGTTGACTTCAAATTAACGACTGTGCTTTCTGACATAACAATAGTGACTACACTTTTTTTATTATTCGTTCATGGGATGTGGGCGTCGCTGGCAAGGCCGGCATTTATTTCCCATCCCTAATTGCCCTTGAGAAGGTGGTGGTGAGCCGCCTTCTTGAACCGCTGCAGACGGTGTGGTGATGGTTCTCCCACAGTGCTGTTAGGATTTTGACCCAGCGACGATGAAGGAACGGCGATATATTTCCAAGTCGGGATGGTGTGTGACTTGGAGGGGAACGTGCAGGTGGTGTTCCCATGTGCCTGCTGCTCTTGTCCTTCTAGGTGGTAGAGGTTGCGGGTTTGGGAGGTGCTGACAAAGAAGCCTTGGCGAGTTGCTGCAGTGCATCCTGTGGATGGTACACACTGCAGCCACTGTGCGCCGGTGGTGAAGGGAGTGAATGTTTAGAGTGGTGGATGGGGTACCAATCAAGTGGGCTGCTTTATCTTGGATGGTGTCGAGCTTCTTGAGTGTTGTTGGAGCTGCACTCATCCAAGCAAGCGGAGAGTATTCCATCACACTCCTGACTTGTGCCTTGTAGATGGTGGAAAGGCTTTGGGGAGTCAGGAGGTGAGTCATTCGCCGCAGAATACCCAGCCTTTGACCTGCTCTCTTAGCTACAGTATTAATATGGCTGGTCCAGTGAAGTTTCTGGTCAATGATGACCCCCAGGATGTTGATGGTGGGGGATTCGGCGATGGCAATGCCGTTGAATGTCAAGGGGAGGTGGTTAGACTCTCTCTTGTTGGAGATGGTCATTGCCTGGCACTTATCTGGCACGAATGTTACTTGCCACTTATGAGCCCAAGCCTGGATGTTGTCCAGGTCTTGCTGCATGCGGGCTCGGACTACTTTATTATTTGAGGGGTTGCGAATGGAACTGAACACTGTGCAGTCATCAGCGAACGTCCCCATTTCTGACCTTATGATGGACGGATGGTCATTGATGAAGCAGCTGAAGATGGTTGGGCCTAGGACACTGCCCTGAGGAACTCCTGCAGCAATGTCCTGGGGCTGAGATGCTTGGCCTCCAACAACCACTACCATCTTCCTTTGTGCTAGGTATGACTCCAGCCACTGGAGAGTTTTCCCCCTGATTCCCATAGACTTCAATTTTACGAGGGTTCCTTGGTGCCACACTCGGTCAAATGCTGCCTTGATGTCAAGGGCAGTCACTCTGACCTCACCTCTGGAATTCAGCTCTTTTGTCCATGTTTGGAACAAGGCTGTAATGAGGTCTGGAGCTGAGTGGTCCTGGCGGAACCCAAACTGAGCATCGGTGAGCAGGTTATTGGTGAGTAAGTGCCGCTTGATTGCACTGTCGACGACACCTTCCATCACTTTGCGGATGATTGAGAGTAGACTGATGGGGCGGTAATTGGCCGGATTGGATTTGTCCTGCTTTTTGTGGACAGGACATACCTGGGCAATTTTCCACATTGTCGGGTAGATGCCAGTGTTGTAGCTGTACTGGAACAGCTTGGCTAGAGGCGCAGCTGGTTCTGGAGCACATGTCTTCAGCACTACAGCTGGGATGTTGTCGGGGCCCATAGCCTTTGCTGTATCCAGTGCACTCAGCCATTTCTTGATATCACGTGGAGTGAATCAAATTGGCTGAAGACTGACTTCTGTGATGGTGGGGATATTGGGAGGAAGCCGAGATGGATCATCCACTCGGCACTTCTGGCTGAAGACGATTGCAAACGCTTCAGCCTTGTCTTTTGCACTCACGTGCTGGACTCCGCCATCACTGAGGATGGGGATGTTTGCATGGACAGTTGTTTAATTGTCCACCACCATTCACGACTGGATATGGCAGGACTGCAGAGCTTTGATCTGATCCGTTGGTTGTGGAATCGCTTAGCTCTGTCTATAGCATGTTGCTTCCGCTGTTTAGCATGCATGTAGTCCTGAGTTGTAGCTTCACCAGGTTGGCATCTCATTTTTCGGTACGCCTGGTGCTGCTCCTGGTAATACTCTTCTACACTCCTCATTGAACCAGGGTTGATCCTCTGGCTTGTTGGTAATGGTAGAGTGAGGAATGTGCTGGGCCATGAGGTTACAGATTGTTTTGGAATACAATTCTGCTGCTGCTGATGGCCCACAGTGCCTCATGGATACCCAGTTTTGAGCTGCTAGACCTGTTCTGAATCTTTCCCATTTAGCACGGTGGTAGTGCCACACAACACGTTGGATGGTGTCCTCAGTGTGAAGACAGGACTTCGCCTCCATGAGGACTGTGCGGTGGTCACTCCTACCAATACTGTCATGGACAGATGCATTTGCGACAGGTAGATTGGTGAGGACGGGGTCAAGTAAGTTTTTCCCTCGTGTTGGTTCGCTCACCACCTTCAGGACTCGGCCAGCTCAGTCTGTAGTGGTGCTGCCGAGCCACTCTTGGTGATGGACATTGAAGTCCCCCACCCAGAGTACATTTTGCACCCTTGCTACCCTCAGTGCTTTCTCCAAGTGGTGCTCAACATGGAGGAGGACTGATTCATCAGCTGAGGGAGGGTGGTAGGTGGTAATCAGCAGGAAGTTTCCTTGCCCATGTTTGACCTGATGCCATGAGATTTCATGGGGTCCAGAGTCAATGTTGAGGACTCCCAGGGCCACTCCCTCCTGACTGAAAATCACTGTCCCGCCACCTCTGGTGGGCCTGTTCTGCCGGTGGGACAGGACATACCCAGGGATGGTGATGGAAGAGTCTGGGACGTTGGCTGAAAGGTATGATTCTTGAGTATGGCTGTGTCAGGCTGTTGCTTGACTAGTCTATGGGGCAGCTCTCCCAATTTCGGCACAAGTCCCCAGATGTTAGTGAGGAGGACTTTGTAGTGTCGACTGGGCTTGGTTTGCCGTTGTCGTGTTCAGTGCCTAGTGGTCCCTCTGGTTTTATTCTTATTATGACTTTTCGTAGCGAGATTTTACAACTGAGTGGCTTGCTAGGCCATTTCAGAGGGCAATTAAGAATCAACCTCATTGCTGTGGGTCTGGAGTCACATATAGGCCAGACTGGGTAAGGATGGCAGGTTTCCTTCCCTTAAGGGCATTAGTGAACCAGATGGGTTTTTACGACAAGCCGGTAGTTTCATGGCCACCATTACTGATACTAGTATTTTAAGTCCAGATTTTTATTTAATTAATTGAATTTAAATTCGCCAGCTGCCATGGTGGAATTTGAACTCTTGACTCTGGATTTTTAGTTTAGGTCTCATGGATTATTAGTCCAGTAACATAACCACTATGCTACCGAACATACGTACCTACGAATATACGAATTAAGAGCAGGAGTCGGCCATTCAGCCCCTCGAGCCTGCTCTGCCATTTGATAAGATCATGGCTGATCTGATTGTGACCTCAACCCTACTTTCCTGTCTACCTACTATAACCTTTGACTCCCTTGTTAATCAGGAATCTATCTAACTCAGCCTTAAAAATATTCTTCAAAAACACTTTGGTACGTCCTGAGGTTGAGAAACGCACCATATGAATGAAAGTACTTTCTTTTCTTTCCTACATATATACACAACTGTGGTTTCATGCTATGGCTCAGTTATATCTTCAGCTCTATGCAGACTATGACTGTGTCCCAAATCCTACTTTTGGTTCTATTGTGATTTTGATCTATTTTTCCTTTGGTCTTACTATCAAATAAATATGCTTTGTGTATCTAAAGGGAAAGGTGATGGATTGATTCTCTTTTGGGAATTCTGATTTTTCTTTGTCTTTGGATTGGGTGCCAGCAAAAATTCTTGCAGCTTCTTTAACTTTAGCAAAATAATAGCTCCATTTTAAAGCTGGGCTTGAAACAATTAAATCCTACTCTTTATTACCCTGTCTCCATCCTCAATCAGTGTTAGTACTTTGAACTTATTTGATACAGGATCCGTTATGGAAGTGGAAGTAGGCAGTTTTTGTGATGGAGAACATATGGGTTGAAAGTTCCACTGTAAACCTATAATCTAAGTTCCACTATAAAACCATTATCACAGGTTGCAGTGTCCTTGAAAGCAAAGAAGATGGTGGGCTTGTGTCAGGGGCATCCCAGGGCCATGTTAATAGCGTGGGACATGCTCCACCCCTGATGTAAGACCAGGACCCATGGTATCAGGGTCACGGGCCTAATTTGGGGCCCTTCCAGCGGCTGGAGTACACCGGAATGGTTGCGGTCTTTTGGGCCCCACCTTCTGTGACCAAGTTTCTTCTAACTTCCTACTTTATTCTCTTGATAATCTTCAATCTATGTCCTCCTGTTGCCAATTCACCAACCGTTTACAGCTTTATCAACTTGTCCTCCCACTTTCAAAGATTTGTGTATCTGAACCCCGAAGTCTATTTGCCCCTGTACTCCTTTTAAAGTTTTACCATTTAGCGTACATATCCTCTCCTTATTCAGTTTCCTGAAATGTACCATCTCACATTTCTTCATGTTAAATTTCATTTGATATCTATCTGCTGAATTGTAACAGGTCTCTTAATAGGTATCATATAAAGTGTCATCTGATAATCCATGTACACGTGGCACATTCCTTTAATCTATAGACGCTGTGATTTCATCAAAAAACTCATTTAAATTAGTCAAGCATGGTCTAACCTTGGCATTATCTTTGATTAGTCCGTGTCGTTCTAATCGTTCACTAACTTTATCCCATGTTACGGACTCCAAGGAGTCGATTTTGACCTTCGAGCGACCGACTAGTGGAGTGTGCCAGCCAGCCACCTGTTCCAGTGGCGATGAGGCGGCTGCCATTTTGAGGCCCCCGGTCTCACTTGAATTTGGCAGGCGAGGTGCGCGCACCAAACAGGGGGGATCCCAAAGCAGCTCGCTGCTCCTCGGCCTCAGGAATATCAGTCGGCTGGGGTGCCAGCAGAAGCCCACAGGTAGGTCCTTGGAGGTGGGGAGGTGACATCGAGGCAGGGCAAGGTCAAGCCAGCAGTGGCCACCAGTATTTTTATGGTGTCAGGAGTAGCAATCCTGCTCCTTCAGGCTCCACAAAAAGAATCAATTTTTAAAAAAATTTCTGTCCATTTCCGGAACGGAACACAAGTCCACAGGGACGAAGAACGTGTGTCGCAAGCTCCGCCCATGTGTCCCTTAAAGTTGCAGTTGGGGTCCTAACTACGTCATTAGGACCCCAATATTTATGGGAAAGAGGCTGACTGCCCATTTCAGGCAGGCGCTACAGCCACCCGGGGTAGGCCCCTATCAAAATGGCTGCGGTGAAATTGTTGGGCAGTAAGTAAGACTACTGACCCCATTTTGAGGCCTTTACCACCCATTGACGCTAATTTTCCCAAATGAAAATTGGTCCCTAGAAGTTTACTCAGAACAGAGGTAAAACTAATTGGTTTATAATTTCCTGGCTTATCCCTTTCCCTTTCTTAAAAGAGTGATAATAACTTTTTGCCACCCCTCATTCATTTGGAATAATACGTGTTTTCAAAGATTTTTGGAAAACTATGGCTAGTGCCTCTGCTATCTCCTTACCAGTATTCTGGGATGCATACCATCTGGACCTGGTGACTTTTTTTTCTACTTTAATTCCCATTCACTTTTCTCATACTGTGTGCTTTTTAATACATATCTCCAGTAGTGGCTCTTCCACATCCTCCCTGGGTACTTCTAGAGTTCTTTAATCACCTTTCTCTGTCAAACTGATGCAAATATTTATTAAGCGTCTTTACCATTTCCTCACTCTCAAGTACAAGGTGGCCTTGGTCCCGAAAATCCATAGGGGAACGCATCCTGATGTAATTGCCAGGATGCGCCCTCCATGGATCACTGCTACTGACTCCACTGAAGTTCACTGGGTCAGAGGGAGGAGCCTACATGAGCGGGAATTTGGTGGAATGGGGCACATTGCCCCCTTGCTGAAGAAGCCAGAGGTGGGGGGTGCCAGGTCTTTCTCCTGAGAAGCTGCAGATTATGGCTCAAGCCATGAAAACTTTTGAACATTACTGACATCCCCCCCCATCATTCTCAGGGATCCATGCCCAAACGCCAGCCTGGACCCGCTGGCCCGGCCCCTTTATGTTGGTAGCCTTTTAAGGACAGGCGGAGGTTCCATCCCATGACTCTGCCTTAAGGCTGGGACTGAACTTACAGCAGAAGTCCATGGATTTCTTATGTGCTTGTTCTTAAAAGCCTTTGCTATTTCCCTTTATGTTGACTGCTAATCTGTTTTCATAATCCCTTTTAGCCTTCCTAATCTTTTTTGCTGTTTATATTTTTCATTGTTTTGTTCTGCATTAACCCTCCCCCAAAAAATTATCATATACCTCTTTTTTAAATCTCATTTTTGTTCTAACCTCTGTATTTATCAATGGAGTTACTGCCTTCCAATCCATTCCTTTTACTTCTAATATGAATGTATTTAACTTGTAATTTATCCAGCTCATATTTAAATAGCTCCCATTTCTGACTGCTCTTTGATCTATCATTCTTTACAACCAATTAATCTGATTAGCCGCTTTCTCATCGCTTTAAAGTTAACAATTTCTAATCCAACACCTTTGACTCCTCTTTCTCTTTATCTATTTTCAAATTGAACCCAATTAGATATGTCAATATTTCCCAAGTGTTCTCTACCTTCAGATCACTAATTGACCTGTTTTGTTAGCCAGAGACAGATCCAGTGCTGCATGCTTGCTTGTTGCACATTCAACATATTGATTAAGGAATTGACCCAGAATGTATTCTATGAATCTCTTCCCATTTTGACCTCAGATTTTTGTCTTATCCCAGTCTGCTTAGTTAAAGTCCCCCATAATTGTAACTGTTACTACTACAAATTTCTCTAAATTGCCTATATTGTAAGAACAATGGGATTTAGGTATCCTGATAAATATAATCCCCTTGTTTACTCCTCACTCAGGAACTGTCTGAGGTTTAACATCCGGTTTAGTGAGCGATGTCTAAGCCAGCTCACCAAATTGGCTTACACCACCCAATTTGGATTGAATTGAGTTCCTTACCAACCCTTGATTGATAACTCACAAGCTACTGAATGAACGAATTAACCCTTCATTGCTGAATCATCAAGGAAGAAGCCAGTCATGCACTAACAGCTATTTATTGACTGCAAAATGGCAACTAAATGTTGAGTGTATGAACAATTAATAGAAATAAATAAATGTAGTCAGGACCATCTAGCTGTTGAATAGCAAACAATTAATCAACAGAGTTATTTAACAAAATAAGTAACTTAGCAAAATGAGTAACAGAGGTTGTAAAGGCAATTCAGTACTGTCACCATGGGCATCATTTTAGCACCCGCTATCGGGTGCGTTCCTGGCGGGGGGGCTCCCAAAATCGGGGAATACCGGAGCAGGTTCGGAGCCTGGCTCCAACCTGCCCACTTCCAGGTTCCCCACTGACGCGCCGGCGTGCGCGCGCAGCCCCCGCTGGTGGGAATCCCGCAGGCAATTAAAGCCAGCGGGATGCCACTTGAAAGTATTTATGTTGCTTGTTCAGGTTGTTTACAGACCTGATTGAGCTGTTTTATGAGGAGGGGTGGGATTTTACACTGAACTGAGACTGTTTCCCATACGGGGGGAAACACTCCCAGTTCAAAAGGAGGTGTTGCAGCCAGCAGCCTGTGGCAGCTGCAAAGGTGCATTCGACAGGTCGGGGGGGGGGAGACCCTTCACCATCGCAGGAGGCCACTCCGTCACATTGGACAAAGGTTGGCCTCCACCACCCTCCTCCTAACAAGAAAATTCACCGACCTGGAACCGCAACCCCGGTGTGAGGACACACTTACCTACCTTGCGGACCCCCTCAGATGTACATCTTCTGGATGGGGGCCGCCGTAGCTGCAGTCATGACCACCTCAGAGGGCGAACAGCTTCACCAGCCTCACCAGCCTTGCCATCCACGCCGTCCACCTCTGACACGTGGAGCTCCACAACACAGTGCTGTGACACATCGACATGTACAGCAGGAGGGAGGGCAACCGCAGAGAGAGATGCGTCGCAGAGGGCACTACCCTCGCCACAGGTTCCACAGACCGAGGCTCAGCCTCCTGGACCTCTCTGAGCAGCAGTGCACACGGAGGCTCAGAGTCACTCGACATGTAGTCGTGGACATCTGCAGCCTCCTTCATGCCGAGCTGCTCCCAGCTGGCCCGAGCACCATCTTCTTACCTGTCGCTGTCAAAGTCACCACTCCCCTCAACAACTTCTCCTCCGCATCCTTCCAGGGTGACACCGGGGACATCGCCGACGTCTCTCAGTCGTCTGCACAAAAGAGCCCTCCAAATACACCGACACCCACTCTGCAGTGACACAATGGGTGGCATCAGTTGTGGGTCTTCATAGTGATCCTCAGGAAAGGGCATTATTGCACAAACCAGACAAGATTCGCAAAGACGTGGCAGTAGTGGTGCCAATGTAATATGTGATGTGAGGTGGTCAGAAATTAAATATAAGTAAAAACCATGACAAACCCTCAAACACCCTTGTGCATCTCCTTCATGCTCACGACACGTTTGCCTTACGCTGCCTACTGCACATATGTGATGCATGCCCTGTGGCTGCAGCACAGGTAGTGGCAGGTTGAGTGAGGCTGACTGTGAAAGAGATGCACGAGAGGGTGAGTATGAGATAAAGCCATGAGATTGTATGAGGATTGGGTTGAGTGGTAGTGGCGGGATGAGTACTGGCGAGGTGAGTAAGTGCAGGTAAGATGAGGATGAGGTTTGAGTGGGTATGAGGGGTGATGTGACAGAGTAGTGTTGGCAGTGCAGAAGGAGATGTGGGGTGGGGGCGGTGATGTGGCAGACGGAGTGTAGGGGAATGAGTAAGTGTACTCACTTTGGCTGACCTACTGAGGTCATTGGAGCACCTCCTGCACTGTATGCAGGTGGGCGATATGTTGGTGGTGCTGATTACCTCCTCTGCCACCTCGAGCCAGGCCTTCCTGGTGGCAGAGGCAGGCCGCTTCCTCCCGCCCGCCGGGGGGAAGATATCTGTCCTCCCCCTCCTCCTCACCCCATCTAATGATACCTGGAGTGAGGCATCATTAAACTGGGAGCAGCCTTCCCCCTGGGCTGCTCCATGCTGTAATTTTTCCTATTTGTTGCAGCATCTGTCAGTGGAGGACTGCCCCTTTAAATAGGGCTCCTCCAGCTGACAGATCTTACTGCGCATGCGCAGCCCGCCCGACACGCAGATCAGCAGTGGGGAACCTGGAAGAGCAGGTAAGTGGATCCAATTGGGCTGCGATCGCGCGGGGGGCAGACTGATTTCGCTGGGCGCGTTACCCACGCGCCCAATAGCCCCCCCGCTGCGAACCCACAGCCCTGGTAACATCGAGTCCCATAATTCAGCACTAAGAGAGTCACTGGGGGTAATTTTGACTTTGTGCGATAGTGTAAAACGAGTGATAACAATTCGGCAGTCCAATTTACATCACTCCTGATTTTTATTTCCATTGAAGTTGGAAATAAAAATCGGGAGAGATGTAAAACGAGCTGCCAATTCGCTATCACCCATTTTACACTATCGCACAAAGTCAAAATTACCCCCACTGATGATTAAATTATTGTTCGGATCGGTGTCTGAGTCTGAGGTCATTCATCCCTTTAAGGACTGCTGGTTAGGCCTCTCAACGCATTGACATGCGCCGTGCAGGCTACACCCATTTCTCCTTGAAAGTTGCAAATGGGATCCTACAACAGGCATAGGACCCCAATTTACATATTTAAACAGCCTCTCACCTGGATTAGGTGGGAGTGCCAGGCGCCAATTAAGGGCCTCCTGATTCAGGCGGGCAAGTGGGTGCACGAGGTCCCCACCAGACCTTCAACTGTTGGTTGCCCGTTTTTCAGGTAAGGATCAGACGACTGGTGGTTGAAAGTCTCCCCTTCTCCCCTTTTCCCCATTTTCAGCTGGTTTGGCACTGTGAAAGGTGAAGCCCATTCTGATTGTAGGGGAGAGAAAATCAGAGCTGACTTGATTATTTTTGTGCACCTTATATCAGCCAGTTACAGAGAGCATTGTTGGCAGAGAATGAGAGTAGGTTGCACGCCTACACACACAGCCACAATATAATGTGTGGTCTGGAATATTTAAATGGAGGACACTGCAAAAAAAAATGTCAGTTTATCAGAAATATCCTCATATTGCCCGTAAAAACAATTAATTGCAATGTACAATAATACAGTGACAATCTAGATAGGATAGTTTCCAAGATGACCAATTTGTAGGAAAATAGTAAGTGAATTGAAATCATGCTGTGCAGTATTAATAATGAATAATAGTTCTTTCTGATCTTGATGTATAATAGGGATAAAGGACTTCAGAGTACAGATGGAGAGTGGGCAACTCTAATTACATGGTCAGAACAGTTTTCCCTGTTGTATTCATGGATTTTACATTTGAGACAATAGATGGGTCACAATATTTCAAGTGAGTAAACTGCAATAATGAAGCTCCACTGATTTGTTGGTGCTATTCGAACTCTAATAATTGTAGCTGTCTTGAAGCACACTTCTACCGGTGCTAATTTTTATGATGCATGTGCTACACTTGAGAATTCATCAATAAACTTATCAGCTGATATTATATTAAATTATTGTCTGAGCGAGAAGTGCCAATACAAATAGATGGGGTGTACCAATGGTTGGATAGTTTGATTCAAATGGCAGTGATTATTTATTACTTGATCCTCAGTGCTACTGGAAAGATAACGGGCCAGAAATTGGGCTGAGCAGTGAATGCACGTCGCCCGCCGCTCGTAAGTAACTAACTCATCCACAAACTTTTCGCGGGCTTTTGGGCACCAATTTGCTTTAATTGTGACCTGCAAGAAGTGCAGCAGTCATTCCTGGGCTTCTCTGAGCCGTGAGAGGAAGAAAGGATCTCTGCGTCCCCTCCACCAATCAGATTGAAGCAAGCCATGCTGTGGGAACCAGGAAGTGATTGCCCATTCACAAACCGCGCAAACTAAGAACCAGGAAGTGTCAGATAAGATTAGTAAAGATTAGTAAATGTACTATTTCGGGTACTAATCAGGAGTCCAGAGTCCAGAGCGAGTGCGGACCTGCGAGAGACCGGGGATGGAGCATCGGAGCATCGCAGCAGGTAAAAAGCGAGGCCCAGGAAGAAACCCAAAGTGATGTCAGTACAAGGGACGGAGCTGATTGGTGAGTAGCTGATTGGTGAGTAGCTGGTGAGTGTTTTTTTTGAGTCTCTAGTTTATTTCTGGTAAGTTTAGTTAATAATCTAATAAATCGAGGCGTGGTAGGGCACCTCAGCCCTGTCGAATCTACATCTTGTGCCATGTGGGAACTCCAAGACACTTCCCATGTCCTGGACAACCACTGGTGCTGGAAGTGTTGTCAGCTGGAGGAGCTCGAGCTCTGGATTTCGGAACTTGAGCAACAGCTGGCATCACTGCAGTGCATCCGCAAGGCTGAGAGCTACGTGGAAAGCACGTTTCAGGAGGTGGTCACTGCACACCTCCTTAAGGGAGTGCAGGCAGAGAGGTACTGGGTGACTGCCAGATAGACAAGAAGAACCAGGCAGGTAGTGCAGGCGTCCCCTGAGGGCATCTCACTCTCTGAATACTGATGAGGGAGAGGGTTCCTCTGAGGAGTGCAGCCAGAGCCAAGTCCACAGCACCATGGGTGGCTCAGCTGTACAGGGGGGGGAGGACAAAGGTCGGGATTCAATAGTTAGGGGACAGACAGACAGGAGTTTCTGCGGCCGCAGACATGATTCTAGGATAGAATGTTGCCTCCCTGGTGCCAGAGTCAAGCATATCACTGAGCGGCTGGAGAACATTCTGGAGGGGAAGGGTGAACAGCCAAAGGTTGTGGTCCATATCAGTACGAACAACATAGCTGGAAAGAGGAATGAGGTCATGCAGGCAGATTTTAAGGAGCTAGGAAAGAGATTAACAAGCAGTACTTCAAACATAGCAATCTCGGTATTAATCCCGGTGCCACAAGCTAGTGAGTATAGAAATAGAAGGATAGAGCAGATGAATGCGTGGCTGGAGAGATGGTGGCGGAGGGAGGGCTTTAGATTCCTAGGCATTGGGACCAATTCCGGGAGAGGTGGGAGGTGGGAGCTGCACAGGCCAGACAGGTTGCACCTCAACAGAGCTGAGACCAATGTCCTCGCGGGGAGGTTCGCTAGTGCTGTTGGGGAGGGGGGTTTAAGCTAATTTGGCAGGGTGATGGGCACCAGGATATGGCATTGGAAAGGAGAAACAAAGTGCACAAAGGATTGGGAGAGAAAGATAGCACTAGAATAAGAAATAGTACAGTATTAGAGAGAGTACAAGAAAGTCTAAGCTAGGCTTACAGTGCATGTGTGTAAACGCACAAAGCTTGGTAAACAAGGTTGGTGAGCTGCAGGCGCAAATGGCCACATGGGAATATAATGTCATGGCAATATCGGAGACCTGGCTCAAAAAAGGGCAGGATTGGATACTAAATATTCCTGAATACAAGGTGTTCAAGAAAGAGAGGAAAGGAAAGAAAGTAGGGTGAGTGGCAGTATTGATTAAGGAGCATATTGCAGTCCTGGAGAGAAAGGATGTCCTGGAGGGGTCAAGGACAGAAACTATTTGGTTTGAGTTAAACAATAGAGGTGCCATTACATTACTGGGTGTATTCTATAGGCCACCAACTAGTGGGAAGGATGTAGAGGAGCAAATTTGCAGGGAAATTACAGAGAGGTGCAAAACCATAGAGTAGTGATAATGGGAGACTTCAACTATCCTAATATAAACTGGGATAGTAATAATATAAGGGGCAAAGAGGAGGAGGAATTTTTGAAGTGTGACCAGGAGAACTTTCTTGACCAGTACGTTTCCAGCCCAATGAGGGAGGAGGCATCGCTGGATTTGGTTCTGGGGAATGAGGCGGGCCAAGTGAAACAAGTGTCAGTGGTGGAACATTTAGGGAACCGCGATCATAGTATAAGGTTTAGAATAGCTATGAAAAAGGACATGGTCCACTCTAAAGTAAAAATACTCAATTGGAGGAGGGCCAATTTCAGTGGGATGAGAACAGATCTGGCCCGGGTAAATTGGAATCAAAGATTGGCAGGCAAAACTGTAATTGATCAATGGGCCTTTAAGGAGGAGATGGTTCAGATACAGTCCAGGTACACTCCCATGAGGGAGAAAGGTATGGCAACTAAAACCAGAGCTCCCTGGATGACAAAAGAGATAGAGAGTAAGATTAAGCAGAAAAAAGGGGCATATGACAGATGTCAGGTTGATAACACAAGTGAGAACCAGGCTGAATATAGAAAGTTCAGAGGGGAAATAAGAGGGGCAATAGACTGGCGGCCAACATAAAAGGGAATCTAGAAATTTGTAGGGGGTGGTCGTGTGTGTCAGCTTCGCCTCTGACTTCTGAGCGGTCCGAATCGCTCCCACTCCCTGGGTTCTAGACCTTGGACTTATTTGGGGGTTGTGACAAAGTGCAGCAGACAACTGATTTTGGTGCAAGAAACTTTGACCTTTATTCAAGAGAGGAAATACAACACAACAATCTTAACACTCTAATAAAATGGGGAACACTTCAGTACACGCGAGGGAAATTACAGTAGAAAGATACCTCACCCCTCCCAAATCCCACTGTACTAATTAGGTTGGACTCTAAAGGACCAGGGATAATGCTCACCAAACGAAACCTTGACAGTAATTCACCCAGAGGTAAGTCAGAAATAGATTGTAGAGTGGAAACTTTGCAGATCGTCGGTTTTCTCCTGAGTTGGTTTTTCTTTGGTCGCGGTGGCTCAATATTACCCGGTTGGTTGGTGGTAATATTCGGTTGGTTGTTTCGTAAGGCCCTTGTTGCCGCGAGGTGTCTGATGGTCACTGGGACTGTTGCTCTGGTTTCTTCTTGTGTGTCGGCCTGCTTCTAGAGCTGCTGTCCTTCCCTGTCGAACTGCTTTCCTTGTTGTCTGCTGGAAACTGCTCTTCTTTCCAGACACAGGCCGAACCAAGACAAGCAGCCCACCAGAGCCAGCAAGCCAGAGAGAGAGCGCTTTAGCCTTGTGGATGTCTCTCTTACAATGGTCTGTTTAAAACAGTTCTTACAAAGTTCTTTGATGGCCTTTCAATGGGAGTGATTGTCGACCCCCTGCGGTCGGTTTTGCATTAAAACAGAGACGTGTATGAAGCTCCACGGTGTGTGTGTTGTTGATTTCGTCTGGTGACCTCTCACTTATCCTTCCATCTTAGGATTTTAGTCAGGGTCCAAAGTTTTTCCATACTCAGGGAAAAGGTGAATTTCTTTAGGGTTTTTCTCTGAGTTTATTGGGGGATCTGTGAATTTTGAGAATCTTACAGCGGCCAACATCAAAGGGAATCTAGAAGTCTTCTATAGGCATGTAAACAGTAAACTGATAGTAAGAGGAGGGGTTGGGCCGATCAGGGACCTAAAAGGAGATCTACTCATGGAGGCAGAGGGTATGGCCGAGGTACTAAATGAGTATTTTGCATCTGTCTTTACCAAGGAAGAAGATGCTGCCAGAGTCTCAGTAAAGGAAGATATAGTTGAGATACTGGATGGGCTAAAAATTTATAAAGAGTTACCAGAAAGCTAGCTGTACTTAAAGTAGATAAGTCACCCGGTCCAGATGGGATGCATTGTAAGTTGCTGAGGGAAGTAAGGGTGGAAATTGCAGAGGAACTGGCCATAATCTTCCAAACATTTTTAGATATGGGGGCAGTGCCAGAGGACTGGAGAATTGCAAATGTTGCACCCTTTTACAAAAAACGTTTAGAAACGATAATCCGGGACAGAGTTAGCAGTCATTTGGACAAATGTAGTTTGATTAGGGAAAGCCAGCACAGGTTTATTAAAGGCAAATCGTGTTTAACGAACTTGATTGAGTTTTTTAATGAGGTAACACAAAGGGTTGATGAAGGCAATGCAGTTGGTGTGGTGTATATGGACTTCCAAAAGGGTGTTTTTTTACAGAGTAGATAGAGAGAAACTGTTCCCATTGGCTGAAGGGTCAAGAACCAGAGGACATAGATTTAAGATGATTGGCAAAAGAACCAAAGGTGACATGAGGAAAAACTTTTTTACACAGTGAGTGGTTGTGATCGGGAATGCACTGCCTGAGGGGGTGGTGGAGGCAGACTCAATCGTGGCCTTCATAGGGAATTGGATAAGTATTTAAAAGGAAAAAAAATTGCAGGGCTTCGGGGATATGGTGGAGGAGTGGGACTAGCTGGATTGCTCTTGCATAGACCGGGCATGAACTCGATGGGCCGAATGGCCTCCTTCCGTGCTGTAACCATTCTATGATTCTATGATTCTATTATAAAATCAGATAGAGAAAGCAAAAAAAAGGGTAAGATTAAAAGAATGAGATAAAAGAGACAGAAAGAAAAAAAAAAATGTTAATTTTTTAAAAATACATGCCTAAGAGCTATTAAAATTAGGAGTAGACGCCACATTTTTAAAATTTAATTTTCAGTGCCAGAGAGGTTGCTTGGCAGTCATTAATACTTACCACGCCATTAAAAGTTAGTTTAGACCTGATATAACTCAGCTTACCTTTTTACTTGCGAAATTAGTTAGTTTTCAGCTGGGCAGGAGAGCAAGTTCGCTCTGCTCCAGTGATTCCTGTCTGCGGTATCTCTTTAACGCGAAGCTGTCAGATCAGCAGCGAATCAGGAAGAGCACGTTCCGGACTTCCGGCTTTGACTGCGCACGTACGGTCACAGGAACTTGCTCTTCGATTTGCCTATTAATAATGGTGAACGCTGTTCGGTTCACTGTTATTTTATGAGCAATTTCCGGCCCAATGTACCACATGATTCGTGCTGCTGTGATAATGGGTGTTATTTTATAGCATGTATATGTATTGTATTAAATCCTCTTGTGACATAATGATACATGCATGGTGCATATAAAGACAAACTACTATGATGATGCATAGTATTCATTGTAGATTAAAATTATGTATATATTTAATATTTTGTTCCATTATTTCTTACAAAACTCAAAACTTTTTGATTTCCCCTCATATTTTGTGATAATGCTAAAATTATTTTTTTAGTTGATTTTGGTAGTAATGATTCAATTTTAAACAAGCAATAAACTGATGGCACAATATTTGAAGACCAGCATTGATGTCTTTTTCTGTAGGTCTGTGGAGTGACTCATACAAGTCACTAGTTCAAAAGCTTGCTTTATAATTAATGATGCACTTAGAGAAAGTAGTTCTGCTCTGTCTGGCATTACCCAAGGGACTCCATATTCCTCGCATGAGCAATCATGTTGGAATTTTTTGGATGCAGGTAATAAACATGTTGAAATCCCTGAATCTTTTTAAGGGAGGTCACACGTACTCAAAAGCATTAACAAAACCTCCTTAATAAAAGGTTTTTATTAAAAAGCCCGATTTCAACTCTGGGCCGATTTGGGTTTGCTGGCCTCGGGGGCCAGGGTAAATCGTAGCAAGAGCGAGGCCATGTTCTTTGGGAACTGGACCGACCAATCCTTTGTCCCATTCACCGTCAGGTCGGATTACCTGAAGGTGCTGGGGATCTGGTTCGGGGGAGCTGGGGCGTGCACCAAAAACTGGGAGGAGCGCATTGCCAAGGTTAAGCAGAAACTGGGACAGTGGGATCAACGATCCCTCTCGATCGTGGGCAAAAACCTGGTCATCAGGTGCGAGGTGATCTCGGTGTTGCTGTACGTGGCACAGGTCTGGCCCATACCTCGCTCCTGCGCCGCGATAGTCACCCGAGCCATCTTCCACTTTGTCTGGAGATCAAAAGTGGACCGTGTCCGCAGGGACACAATGTACAAATCTCCAGAGAAAGGGGGGAAAGGCGTGCCCAACGTGGCCCTCATCCTGATGGCCACCTTTGTGTGCTGCTGCATCAAGCTGTGCATAGACCCTCGGTAGGCAAACACAAAGTGTCACTACGTGCTGAGGTTCTACCTGTCCCCGGTGTTGAGAAGGATGGGCCTGGCCACGCTGCCACGGAACGCTCCGTCCAGTTGGACCGTTCCGCCCCACCTGTCCTTCCTGGAAAAGTTTGTGCAGAAAAACACCTTTGACCACAAGGCGATCAGCAAGTGGTCCGCACGTAACGTCCTCGAGACCCTGCGGGAAAAGGAGATGGTGGATCCTGTCGGTTGGTTCCCCGAGCAGACTGTCAATGTCATTTGGCAGAACGCCTCATCGCCAGAGCTTTCAAACAAGCACCAAGACCTATCTTGGCTGGTGGTGAGAAGGGCCCTTCTTGTCAGATCCTTCATGCACTCCTGGACTCTCAGCGCCACCGCGCGCTGTCCCCAAGGAGGCTGCGGTGGAGACGAGACCGTCACCCATCTCCTTCTGGAATGTGCCTTTGCAAAGAAGGTCTGGAGAGAGATGCAGTGGTATCTGTCCGGGTTCGTCCCGAGTAGTTCCGTAACACAGGACTCTGTGCTCTATGGGCTGTTCCCGGGGACGCACACTGAGGCGGACATCAACTGCTGCTGGAAGACCATCAACTCGGTGAAAGACACCCTTTCGTCTGCCCGAAACTTGCTGGTCTTCCAGTGCAAGGAGCTGCCCTCGACCGAGTGTTGCAGACAGGCACATTCCAAGGTGCAGGACTACATGCTTAGGGACGCCCTGAGGATGGGTGCGGCCGCCGCAAAGGCTCTGTGGGGAAAGGCAACCGTTTAGAGCCTTCCCGCCACTGTTTACCGAGGGGCTGAAATCAGGGAAAAACCCCTCGGGCAGAATGTAAAATTCAAATTGATGTAATGAAATGTAATGTACCTGTAATGAATCTGTAATGAATCACCTGTATTGATTGTGATGCAATGAGGCACCCTAGAGTGTCATGAACTGTAATTATGTCCAATGTGGTCAGTGAACTGTACTTGACGTAACCTGCAAATTGTTTAATCTGTATTGTGTACATTTGGAATGAGATATGACAACTGTATTGTATGTATTGCTACAAATTTTATGAATAAAGTATATTTTTTGAAAAAAAAACTGTTTGTGGCTTAGAAACTCGCCCACTGCTCTAGAGATGAATTCCAGGGGTATTTTAACTCCAGGGCCTCACTTATATCCCACTGGCTGACTTCCCACTCATTCTGGCCGGTAAGTCAATGGGAAGCGGAGGAAAATTGTACGGCTTGGAGGACGCCCACCAACACCAGGTAGGTGGCGGTATCGGCTGCCAGGCCACTCCTGATCCTCTTGGCCCCACAAAAACTTACCTGTTTGGGCCTCTTCTGGCCCCGAATCTCTTCCTCACTCTCTTCACCTGGCGGGAAAGGCACTGCGCCTTTCCACTCAGGCCGTCGAGTTAAAGTTGCAATCGGGTCCTGGTGACATCATCGGGACCCGAAATGCACATGTAAAGAAGGACCCTGCCGGCTTTGGTCATTCAGTATATACCATGTATGTGCCAGTGGAGCAGTTTAAAATAATGAAGAGTCAGCTCTCAGCAGCTCCACGGCGGGTAAGTAATCGGAGTGATTTTTACTGCCTACCTGCTTGGTTTGCGAGTAGGGTTACAATGTACCCAAAGCTCCAATTAGACTGGATCAGTTGCAGCAAATGATTTCACCTTAAGAACCATAGGTTAGAAATTACATTAAATAGTGGACAAAGAAATATCAATTTACATATTAAATGTTTGTTTACGAATATCGCAAACAGTAATTTATAGGCCAAAATATAACTGATGTATCAACTTTAAATCAATAATTTTCCTTGTAAAATTCTTAATTTGTTTAGAATCTGCATACAAATAAGAATTGTCATCCATCCATGGAGGTGGCAAATCACTTGGGTCATTGTCCTTTTAGGCAATTCACACTTTTGGCTGTCAGGTGAACCTATTGCTACGCTGTATTGTAAGGCCTTCATCTGAGATGTGTCCTTATTCTTTCTCTCAAAATGACAGTGCAGATCTTTGCTGTCTTCCATACCAGAAAAATTTCAGCTGCTGTTTATTGATATTTTGTCGACTATCAAATAGTTTACATCTTCGTCTTCAGCTTGTTGGCTTGTAGCGGGAAACTTTTTTTCAAAGCTGTTTGAGTTTATTTTGCAATTTTAGACTGCAAACTTTTCATGTTGATTTCTACTGATGTCATTTGGAGTGACAGTCTACCTTTATCATAATATCATAGTAAGTACAGCACAGAAGGAGTCCATTCGGCCCATCGTGCCTGTGCTGGCTCTTTGAAATTTATTTAGTCCCATTCCCTTGCTCTTTCCCATAGCCCTGTAAATTTTCTTCCTTCAAGTATTTGTCCAATTCCTTTTTGAAAGTTACTATTGAATTTGCTTCCAACTCCCTTTCAGGCAGTGCATTCCAGATCATTACAACTCGCTGCATAAAAAAATGTTTCCTCATGTCGCCTCTGGCTCTTTTGCCGATCACCTTAAATCTGTGTCCTCTGGTTACTGACCCTTCTGCCACTGGAAACAGTTTCTCCGTATTTACTCTGTCAAAACCATTTATGATTTTGAATACCTCTATCAAATCTCCCCTTAACCTTCTCTGTTCTAAGGAGAACTACCCCAGTTTCTCCAGTCTCTCCACATAACTGAAGTCCCTCATCCCTGGCACCATTCTAGTAAATCTCTTCTGCACCCTGTCTAAGGCCTGACATCCTTCCAAAAGTGTGGTGCCCAGAATTGAATACTCCAGCTGAAGCCTAACCAGTGTTTTATAAATGTTTAGTATAACTTCCTTGCTTTTGTACTCTATGCCTCAATTAATAAAGCCCAGGTTCCCATATGCTTTTTAACAGCTTTCTCAAATTGTCCTGCCACCTTCAAAGATTTATGTATGTGCACCCCCAGGTCTCTCTGTTCCTGCACTCCCTTTAAAATTGTACCATTTAGTTTATATTGCCTTTCCTTATTCTTCCTACAAAAATGCATCAATTCACACTTCTCTGCATTAAATTTCATCTGTCATGTGTCTGCCCATTTCACCGGTCTGTCCACATCCTGCTGAAGTCTGTTACTATCCTGCACATAGTTTACTACATTTCCAAGTTTCATGTCATCTACAAACTTTGAAATTTTACCCTCTATACCCAAGTCCAGATCATTAATAAATATCAAAAAGAGCAGTAGTCCTAATACTGACCCCTGGGGAACACCACTGTATACTTCCCTTCAGTCTTAAAAACAACCATTCACTATTACTCTCTGCTTTCTGTCCCTTGGCCAATTTTGTATCCACGCTGCCACTGTCCCTTAAATCTCATAGGCTTTAATTTTGCTAACAAGTCTATTATGTGGTACTTACCAAATGCCTTTTGAAAGCCCATACTCACAACATCAACTGCACTACCCTTTCTGTTACTTATCAAAGAACTCAATCAATTTAGTCAAACACGATTTTCCTTTAATAAATCCATCCTGACTTTCATTTATTAGCCCATACTTTTCCAAGTGCCAATTAATTTGTCCCGGATTATTGTCTCTAAAAGCTTCCTGACTGTCACATTAGGTGACTGGCCTGTAATTGCTGGGTTTATCACTCTTCCCTTTTTTTGAACAGGGGTGTAACATTTGCAATCATCCAGTCCTCCGACACCATCCCCATATCTAAGGAGGATTGGAAGATTGTGGCCAGAGCTTCTGCAATTTCCACCCTTACTTCCCCCAGTAACCAAGGATGCATCCCATCTGGACCGGGTGACTTTTCTACTTTGAGTACTGCCAATCTTTTAAGTACCTCCTCTTTATCCATTTTTATCCTGTCCAATATCGCTACTACCTCCTCCTTTATTGCTACAGTAGCAGCTTCCTCTTTATAGTGAAGACCGATGCAAATTATTCATTTAGTGCCTCAGCCATGCCCTCTGCCTCCACAAGATCTCCTTTTTTGTCCCAATCCTAAAAACATCCACAGCGATTGCTGTCTCCTGACAGTTTCTTGTTTGAAAATAAATATGAGTGACATGGATATTCGCAGCAACCAGCAAGCGCAGCAGATGTCTTTACTGTCTTTCGTTGTTTGAATGTAAGGAATCTTACAACACCAGGTTATAGTCCAACAGTTTTATTTGAAAATCACAAGCTTTCGGAGCTTACCTCCTTCATCAGGTGAGTGGCACTGACGAAGGAGGTAAGCTCCGAAAGCTTGTGATTTTCAAATAAAACTGTTGTTGTAAGATTCCTTTCATTTGTCCACCCCGGTCCATCACCGGCATCTCCACATCATGGCTACTTTCGTTGTTTGAAAAGTCATGCAACAAGTCATGTATCATGAGCCTTTCTTTAATTTGTTCAGGGGATGTGGGTGTCGCTGGTAAGGCCAGCATTTATTGCCCATCCCTAATTGCCCTTGAGAAGGTGGTGGTGAGCCGCCGCCTTGAACCGCTGCAGTCCGTGCGGTGAAGGTTCTCCCACAGTGCTGTTAGGAAGGCAGTTCCAGGATTTTGACCCAGCGACGATGAAGGAACGGCGATATATTTCCAAGTCGGGATGATGTGTGACTTGGAGGGGAACGTACAGGTGGTGTTGTTCCCATGTGCCTGCTGCCCTTGTCCTTCTAGGTGGTAGAGGTCGCAGGTTTGGGAGATGCTGTCGAAGCAACCTTGGCGAGTTGCTGCAGTGCATCTTGTAGATGGTACACACTGCAGCCATCGGAGGATCTAGCCAGCATCGGGGATCGGGATGGTTGGGGGGAGGGATCAATCAGTGACAACATTGTGAGGGGGGGTTGTTTGCCAGCATCGGGGACCGGGGTGGTCAGCCAGCATCGGAGCTCAGGGCAGGGTTCAGCCAGCACCGGAGATCGGGGGGCGGGGGGGGGACCAACCAGCATCAAGGATTGGAGGGGTCAGCCAGCATAGGAGGGGGTCCATCATTGAGGGAGGGGTCCACCTTGGCGGGGGGGGGGGGGTGGGGGGGTCGGCCGTTTGCGGGGGTCCTGTCGGCCAGGTCAGTTTGTTGAGCCTGGATGACGCACAACTGCTTCTCTGGGCCCACAAGCAGTGCAATAAAGGCGCTCACCTCATGGATCTGGCCCTTCCAGCGTGCTTTCACCTGACATGTATTGGAAGCGATGGGAAGCCCGAACAGGTAAGGTTAAATTCATTCACGTTTTCCAATACTCAAGATATTAAGTACCTCAAGTATTTCAATGAGGTACATTGCCCATTTAAGTATTGGCCCTCTGGGTTTAAGTGGGGGCAGGACTTCCTGGTATCTGTTGTGCACACACATACAAACCTGCCTGGATTAAACCCAGAAGTATGAACGTTGGAGACGGGATGCGGTCCGGCTCCAAATATCTACTATTTTGACTGCCCACCCGCCCCCAACCCACCCGTTCTTAGGGGTTAAAATGACCCCCTGTGACTTGGGTTCAAATCCAGCTCACACGATGGGATGAAAATCTTTTCTGTCTGCTGGCTATAAGGCTCCTAAGTAAAATAACTTTGGGTACTACCAACCCAATTTCTAATGCCTAATTGGCAATAAATCACAGAGAGAAATAATAAAATGCCAAGTGTTGCAAGTAGGGGGCACCCTTCTGAAGTGGGGCAGAGTAGTGGAAATTTTACTCTACATCGGCTGTACTATAGGAGAGTGCTTGATGTTGACACGAGGGGCATGATTTTTACACAGGGCCAGGAACTCAGCGGGTGAGTAGATAATCGCGAGGGAAATCCAGCAGTAAAGTGAGCATGTCGGAATCTGCAATCGCAACTAAATTGAAGGCACTTAATTTTATTTCCGGGTTTCGCGTCTCCAAGCTGCGTACAGGCGTAATGCGCACCTGAATGAGGAGAGATTGGGTCGACTAGGCCTATATTCACTAGAGTTTAGAAGAATGAGAGGTGATCTCATCGAAACATATAAAATTCTAACAGGACTAGACAGACTAGATGCAGGGAAGATGTTCCCGATGGCTGGGGAGTCCAGAACCAGGGATCACAGTCTCAGGATACGGGGTATGCCATTTAGAACTGAGATGAGGAGAAATTTCTTCACTCAGTGGGTGGTGAACCTGTGGAATTCTCTACCACAGAAAGCAGTGGAGGCCAAGTCATTAGATGCATTCAAGAAGCAGATAGATATATTTCCGATTGCTAAAGGGATCAAGGGATATGTGGAAAAAGCGGGAACAGGGTACTGAGTTAGACGATCAGCCATGATCATTTTGAATGGCGGAGCAGGCCCGAAGGGCCGAATGGCCTACTCTTGCTCCTATTTTCTATGTTTCTATGATGTAATCTGAAGTCAACTATTTAAAGGGCCAATGCAAAAATGGATTTTGGAGGAGAAAGGGGGAAGTGAAGCGATGGATGCACAGCGAGGAAAGGCAGCACCCAGGTTCTCGGATGCATCATTTAAAGTACTGCTGGCTGCTGTGAGAGGCAGGAGGGAGGTTGGAGTGATCGGAGGAAGAAACCTGGTTCGGCCACCAAGAAGGTGTGGTTGGAGGTGGCAGAAGAGGTGAGCAGCAGGAGCAAGGTGTCCAGATCTTGTCTGCAGTACAGGGAGTGTTTTAATGACCTAACCGGGTCAGGAAAAGTGAGTAAATTTGCTGATTCACCCACATCCTCTCACGCTGTGTTGGCACGCCTACTCCATCACATCACTCCTCACACCCTCTTATGTTTCAGCATTAACCATCCTTCACTTTCTCTGCACTTCCTCACCTCCCCACCACTGCCACTCACTCCAATCCTGATACAATGTGATGAATCTGTCTGATAGTCACCCTCTGATGCATCTGTTTCATAGTCAGCCTCACCCAAAGCAATGCATCCATCGGGTGAATACGTCACCTTCATTCACTCACAGGTCTGTTCTTTCTTGCCTTGTAGGAGAAGAGAGCGCAAAACGCATGAGAGAGGAGGAGGACTGAAGGTGGACCACCACAAATAGTCCAGCTAACAGATGCAGAGGAGGAGGCCAAGGAGGTAAGTGGGATAGCTGCATCCCTATCTATTGGAGATGGGGAGACTGAGAATCCACAGATGCCTGGTGACAGAACTTTAACATCTTTCACACACATGATGACTTTATTTCATCAAAGACTGAACTCTGACAGACCTCAGTATGATGATTGGCAAGATTATCACTTTGCCAATGAATACATTAGCAGGGAGTATCCCTTGTCTCCAACGAGCCAGCCATTAAGTCTGTCTCCTGTCTGGAAGAGGTATGGAATGTTGGACTCGCGCAAAATGAAGGAATCGTGACAGCTGCCAGGGAATCTGGCGCACACCTGTAGAAATCTCTTCTGGTGGTTGCACACCAGCTGTGCATTGATGGAGTGATATCCCTTTTGGTTTATGAAGACTTCTGGCTCATGTGGTGGTCCTCGGATTGCCAGTTGTGTGCATCCGTGGGAAGTCAGCCAGAGAGGCGATACCCACTGCCCACTCATTTCGTCCCAGGGAAAGTTCACGTAATTGGATGCCTTGGCAAACAACCCATCCTGCCTTATACATTTATGTGCAGATGATTGAGACACCCTGGAGATGTCACCGGCGGCGCCCTGGAAGGACCCAGAGACGAAGAAATTGAGCGCAGTCATTACGTTTTCTGTGACGGGCAATGCATGTCCATCAGGTCCATTGGGGAGCAGCT
This sequence comes from Heptranchias perlo, assembly GCF_035084215.1. Classification (NCBI taxonomy): domain Eukaryota; kingdom Metazoa; phylum Chordata; class Chondrichthyes; order Hexanchiformes; family Hexanchidae; genus Heptranchias; species Heptranchias perlo. The sequence goes on from NC_090335.1 coordinate 34,038,286, forward strand.
CTTCCTCAAGGAGGCTGCAGATGTCTGCGACCATTTGCTGACTCAATCTGAGCCTGCATAGGCACTGCTCCTCAGAGAGGTCCAGGAAGCTCAGTCTCTGACTGTATACCCTCTCATGGGGGTAGTGCCTCCTACGACGTCGGCACCTCTGTTGGTTCCCTCTCTGCTGTTCTCCAGGTCCTTGGTATGCACCTCTGTCTTGTGCATCAGCAGATCCCAACACAACACGACGTGGCTGACATGGACATTCATTTTCCTCCTCCTCCGATGGCATCTCGAATACATCCATTGCACCCCCCCCCCACCCCCATTCTGATCTTGTCAGTTTGAGAGTCTCTAAAGCTTTCCTAAAGATGTCTCAACAAAGAACTCTCAGCCTCAACACAAGAAGAACTCTCAGCTAAACGTTTGCCTGAGAGACCAGCTGCAATGCTTGAGCTTTTATTCAGATGTGTCAACCACAGGTTTAAAGGGCCAAATCAACTACGGCTGAATCTCACCTCTGTTTCACTGGCAAGATTGAGAAGGCATGGGAAACCCATGCAGATGAGATTAAATTCATTTCAGACTTAGAATCCATGAAAAATTAAGTACCTTAACTATTTCAATGAGGTAAATTGCCCCTTTAACAATTTGTCCGCCGGCAATAAATGGGAACGGGTCTTTCAGGTTTCGGATGCCCACACGCAAAGTAAATTTAAAAAAAACTGGCACATGTTGACAACAACATTAACAGAACAAGATCATCAAAGAAAGGGTTGCATTTACATAACACATTATCATATCTCAGAAACATCGTAAAGTGCTTCAAATACAATGAATTACTTTAAAATGCATTGACAGGTGTGCAGGCAAATGGCAGCCATTTTGCACATTGTATTGTCACCATTTTTATTGCTTCGTTCATAGAATGCCCACCTGGAAAGCCTTGGTGCAGGGAGTAAACAGTCTTCCCCATCATACATGGTATATAAAAAGATTTGTAGTTTGGTTGGCATTGAGCCATTTTAAAGGAGGAATAAAGAACATACTTTTGTTCATTGTTATCTTTCAAAGCTCTTCCTTTCACTTGGGCTTCTATGCTGCCTTCTTCAGTCAAAGAACTAAAAGCACTCCCACAAAACAATGCCTTTGCTTAGAACACAAATCTGTTAAAAGAATAGTGTGCCAAGTGTTTTTTTCTGCTGGATTATGGTAATTCCCATTTTTGCGTGGACATTGAACTTTGTTTAAAGAATGGGGAAGACCATACCTACTATTATCACCAGACCATATACAAGATAGTGAACAAGCAGATCTCTTTTATAAACTGTAATATCCTTCTACCAACCGTATTATTTGATATCACACATTTATCTATATGCAAAAACCTTAAAATTTGTACTTACATCACTCCACTAGGATCTAAAGCAGATTTAAAGACTAGAATTAAAAAGTGAAACTACAATAAAATCTGGTGTAAATCACACCTACATACTAGCTTTATGTCATTTAAATATAGGGCAGCAATTTTTGCAATGGTGCAACTTATAATTTTTTAATCAAAGTGGCAATCATAAGATAGGCATGCACTTTTTACACAGGTACAACGTATAATCAGGATTTCACCATTTTTAAAAGCTCAATGTGTTTATATTATATAAAAAAAATAGAGAGCTGGGAAGGAGGTAAAAGCTGCAATATCTTACCACTGATTTTTGACACCATCTTGATTAGTTTACTGCTTTGCAATGTCTTCCTATTATCCATTTTTCTATTCATATTAATAATTTTCCAGATAAGTAGCACCAGCTATGAAAGACTGGACTTATTTTTATTTTGCTTTCGTCATACTGCTCTACACAGTATAATTTATCCAAGGTCATGCTGTTCCATATTTCCCCCCTTATTGTGAAAAATCAAGTGTGCAGTTAGTAGCTGCTAAATGATTTGTCTGGCTTTATGATCCTGAGCAGGGAAACATGCAGAGTTTCTTGCTGACAATCTGTAATTTATCTGCCATCCAACCTGTTGGGATGATCAACCCAGGCAACAAAAAGGAAAAGCAAAACCTGCAATGCAGAATTAAATGAACCATGTTTAACATGACATCAGCTCAGCCAGACAAGGCGATGGAATTACTCTTTCTGCTTGTCAGGAAGATTTGGCGTATCTGACATTTTGATAAGTGCCAGCCTTTACTGACAATTTGTAAATCTTTCTAGCTTTGAGCTGGACAAACTGTGCAATGATTATCTTTGGATAGGAACATCAAGTTGGAATATTTTATTTTTATGGATAAGCCAAGTATTAAATATGATTGTTCAGTTTTGAAATAAAATACCATTGAATGTTTAAAAAGGCAGGCTACGTCAGTAGTGAAAACTCTGCATGATAGAATGGACTGGCTGTTCATATAATGAGAGCGTTATAATATGTTTAACATAGTCTCATGGTCTCTCTTCCCCTTCTCCCTAACTTTTGGTTTAATGTAAATGCAACAGCAACATGACTAAAAAAATGTGATGGGCACAATGGTAACTCATCTCAACTCAAGTTTTACCTCAGAAAAATATCTGAAAAATATCATTTTATTATGACACTTAGAAATATATAAACGGCCAAATGAGGGTAATAGAACTCATAAAGAAAGAAGGAAATTACATTTATATAATGCCTTTGACATCCAAAGGTGCTTTATGGCCAATGAATTACTTTTGAAGTGTAGCCACTGTTATATAGGCTAATTTAAAATGTAACCGCTAATTTGCACACAACAATGTCCCACAAACAGCAATAAAATAAATGACTAGATAATCTGTTCTGGTTGATTTTGGTTGAAGGATAAATGTTGGCCAGGATACCAGGCAAATTCCCTTACTGTTCTGTGAATAGTGCCATGGGATTTTTTACATCCACCAGAATAGGCAAACAGGGCCTCAGTTTAACGTCTCATTTGAAAGATAGCACCTCCGACAGTGCAGCATTACCTCAGTACTACTGAAATGTCAGCCAGATTATTTGCTCAAGTTCTGGAGTGGGGCTTGAACCTGCAATCTTCTGACTCAGAAGTGAGAGAGCTACCATCGAATCAATCTGACATCATTTCTCACAGGAGTCTGAGGCCACTATTTAACAGGTGAATGCATCTCTTAAAGGGAGATTGCAGAACACCCAGTCTGTAACAAAATTTGTGCCTGTCATTAATTTTAATAGAAGACCAAATTAAATTCTTCAGAGTTCAGCTCTTCACTCAATGGAACAATGTAAATAAATTCCATAAACTTTGATGAACCCCTGGCCAGTCGTATTTCAACTATTCCTGTTAAATGCAAGTCTGGTTACATTTAATTCCAGAAACTGCACAATATGCCCAGCACAATTTTGGATAATTCTGGTGATGGGGTGAAAATTTGGGGCTGGTCCTGGCAGTGACAGTGATGGTCTTGGGTATAGCAGCACAGAATGTACCTTCACAATGTTGTCCTCTCACCTGATGAGAGCTCATGTGACCTTCCAGCCATCCCCTTCAAATGCCACATCATTGTTGGTGGCAGGATACAGGACTACTCTGCCCATGCACCTACTGCAGTGACACAGCTTCCTGAAGAGTCTTCTCGGGACTCAGAAGCCCTGAGACAAGGACTAATCAGGCCCCAAGAGGCTCATGATATCAAACTGCAGCCAAGCTGTACTAGTGTCCCTATCCCTCATGTAGCACTTTATTGTAGCACCAGGATAGGTTTAAAAAGAGCACAGAGAGGCACCAAGGGTAGGCACAGTGGTTAAAAAGCAAATGTTGAGAAAATATATATATGCACAATTGCTTTTTGATATGAAGTCCAGTGTGCCTCTTTGTTTTTTGTGCTTGAGAGAATGTTTGGAGGTCAGCTTGCAACAGGAAAGAGAGTTCCTTCTACACCTCCTTAATGACCTGTTGCCTCCTTAAGGAGATCTTGTCTGACACATAGGAACATAGGAATATAGGAACAGGAGTAGGCCATTCAGCCCCTCGAGCCTGCTCCACCATTTGATAAGATCATGGCTGATCTGTGATCTAACTCCATATACCTGCCTTTGGTTGCCTAAAAGCTATCTATCTCAGATTTAAATTTAGCAATTGAGCTCGCATCAATTGCTGTTGCGGAAGAGAGTTCCAAACTTCTACCACCCTTTGTGTGTAGAAATGTTTTCTAATCTCACTCCTGAAAGGTCTGGCTCTAATTTTTAGACTGTGCCCCCTACTCCTAAAATCCCCAACCAGCGGAAATAGTTTCTCTCTATCCACCCTATTTGTTCCCCTTAATATCTTATAAACTTCGATCAGATCACCCCTTAACCTTCGAAACTCCAGAGAATACAACCCCAATTTGTGTAATCTCTCCTCGTAACTTAAACCTTGAAGTCTGGGTATCATTCTAGTAAACCTACGCTGCAGTCCCTCCAAGGCCAATATGTCCTTCCGAAGGTGCGGTGCCCAAAACTGCTCACAGTACTCCAGGTGCGGTCTAACCAGGGTTTTGTATAGCTGCAGCATAATTTCTGCCCCCTTGTACTCTAGTCCTCTAGATATAAAGGCCAGCATTCCATTAGCCTTACTGATTATTTTCTGCACCTGTTCATGACACATCAATGATCTATGTACCTGAACCCCTAAGTCCCTTTGGACATCTACTGTTTTTAACTTTTTACCATTTAGAAAGTACCCTGTTCTATCCATTTTTGATCCAAAGTTGATGACCTCACATTTGCCTACATTGAATTCCATTTGCCACAGTTTTGCCCATTCACCTAATCTATCAATATCGCTTTGTAATTTTATGTTTTCATCTACACTGTTTGCAATGCCACCAGTCTTTGTGTCATCGGCAAACTTAGATATGAGACTTTCTATGCCTTCATCTAAGTTGTTAATAAATATTGTGAATAATTGAGGCCCCAAGATAGGTCCCTGTGGGACTCCACCAGTCACATCCTGCCAATGTGAGTACCTACCCATTATCCATACTCTCTGTCACCTTTCGCTCAGCCAACTTCCTAACCAAGTCCGTACTTTTCCCTTGATTCCATGGGCTTCTATCTTAGCTAACAGTCTCTTATGCGGGACTTTATCAAATGCCTTCTGGAAGTCCATATAAATAACATCCATTGACATTCCCCTGACCACTACTTTAGTCACCTCTTCAAAAAATTCAATCAGGTTTGTCAGGCACGACCTACCTTTCACAAATCCATGCTGGCTCTCTCTGATTAACTGAAAATTCTCGAGGTGTTCAGTCACCCTATCCTTAATTATAGACTCCAGCATTTTCCCCACAACAGATATTAGGCTAACTGGTCTATAATTCCCTGGTTTCACATTATCAAGGGAGTAGCAAGATCTGTAGACTCTGGTCGAAAGGTACCTCCTAGTTGATCTTCTCCTTTGGTGTAGCCTTGTCCTGTGTGCCTCTGTCCTCTCCTGTTCCTCCTGCTTCTGTTCCACCTCCATCATAAGGACAGATATGGGAATGCTCATAGTGAGAGCCATGGTAAGGGCTCCATGACAAAAGTGAGGAGCAAAAGATTTCCCTGCCTGAAACTGCTGAAAGGCAGCTTGCAGAATCCTTTCCTAACAGCACAGCTAAGAAAAGATTTTTCGAATCATTTCTATCAAAGTTGACGTTTCAAAGTCTGTAGAAATTCAAAGCCTGTGAATGCAACTATTTCCTGAAACAAAACAAAATCATGAAAACACTCAGCGGGTCAGACAGCATCTGTAGAGAGAACATACAAGTTAACCTTTCAAGTGTAGACCTTCCTCAGTTCTTGAAGATATTACAGATGAACTGCATTTGAAAAGAGCAGAACAAAGGGAAAGGGGAGGGAAAAAAAACAGAATTACTTGTGAAATGCTTAAGATGGTTAAATGGCAGAATTAATATTAACATGTGAAAATAGGAAGCATAATGAGAGAAATCAAACAAATAAAAGACAAAAATGAGTCACCAAGAGTTAAATTTTAACCCCCAGGAATGGGTGGGTTGGGAGTAAAGATCCTTTGTGCAATTGATTGGCCTCATTAAGGCCCACTTACCTTCTGGGTTTCGCACCCGGATATCTTCCCTCCCGTTCCCTTCTCAGCTCACAGTTAAAATTTACCTCCAAGAGTGTGTGAATAGTTAAAGGGGTGGCAAATGGGCAGGTAGAAAAGGAGGCATAAATGAAGTAGCAAAGCAGAGTAGGCTCCAGTGGTTCAGGAACCTGGTAGAAGTAAAGACCAGATTGACACCAAGGGTGCAGACCACCTCCCCAACACAGTATTTCTGACGGGGACCCCATCCCAAGCCAATCCACTCCTTCCCCCGCCCCCCCCCCCCAGAAATGCTGGCATACCCATCTCACATCGTTGTCACTTCCCGTTAGACAGACAATTGAAGCTATAGTTAAAGTCTGAAGTTGTTGAAATTAATATTAAAGTCAGAGGGTTGCAAAGTGCCTCGTAGAAAGATAAGATGCTGTTCGTTGACCATTTCCTGGTTTGACAAGTCATGCAGGTAATTTTAGTTAATGTCTCATTTTATTTAGTGCCTTCTCTTTAAATCCAATTCCTGTACATAAGCAGTTTGAACAAAAGACTGCTGTTCAGATCCCAGTAGCAAGCTTATTTTGATGCATGCATTGGATGATTGGTTCAAACTGGTTTTTGAACTATAGGCTTGAGTGAAAGAATCCAAGCTAATTTGAAGAAACACAGATGGTGTGATTTGTTCAATTAAATGCATAACAGCCAATTATTCTGAATCTGACTGTTGGTTATGAAAAATCAAAACAAGCCTCAGCAACCAGTGAAAGCATATTTAAGTGGTTGGATCGGTTCATTGAGCTGAGTTATCGGAAGATAGTTAAATTGATTGAAAACTTCACAAGAAAGGATAAGGCAGATTAGCTAACTCCTGTAGTCAGAACAGATAGAAAGGAAGGACTGTGCTTATAAAAGTTATCTATAAAAGAATAGTTTAGTATTAAATTCCAACTCTTATTAATTTGTCTGCATGAGTTAGATAAAAGACTTTCTACTGTAAATGTAATAACTGCTACATTAGTTGCTTGTTCATAGAATCATAGAATCATAGAAAGGTTACAGCACGGAAGAAGGCCATTCAGCCCATTGAGTTCGTGCTGGCTCTATGCAAGAGCAATCCAGCTAGTTCCACTCCCCCACCATATCCCTGTAGCCTTGCAATTTTTTTCCTTTCAAGTACTTATCCAGTTCCCTTTTGAAGGCCATGATTGAATCTCCCTCCACCACCCCATCGGGCAGTGTATTCCAGATCCTAACCACTCGCTGTGTAAAAAAGTTTTTCCTCATGTCACCTTTGTTTCTTTTGCCAATCATCTTAAATCTATGTCCTCTGGTTCTTGAACCTTTGGCCAATGGGAACAGTTTCTCTCTATCTACTCTGTCTAGACCCTTCATGATTTTGAATACCTCTATCAAATCTCCTCTTAACCTTCTCTGTTCCAAGGAGAACAACCCCAGCTTCTCCAGTCTATTCTCGTAACTAAAGCCCCTCATCCTTGGAATCATTCTAGTAAATCTCTTCTGTACCTTCTCAAAGACCTTCACATCTTTCCTAAAGTGCGGTGCCCAGAACTGGACACAAAACTCCAGTTGTGGCCAAACCAGTGTTTTATAAGGGTTCATCATGACTTCCTTACTTTTGTACTCTATGCCTCTATTGATAAAGCCCAGGATCCAGAATGCTTTTTGTACCGCTTTCTCAAACTGCCCTGCCACCTTCAAAGATGTGTGCATATATACCCCCAGATCTCTCTGTTCCTGTACCCCTTTTAGAGTTGTGCCCTCTAGTTTATATTGCCTCTCCTCATTCTTACTACCGAAATGTATCACTTCGCATTTTTCTGCGTTAAATTTCATCTGCCTTGTGCCCGCCCATGTCACCAGCCTGTCTATATCCTCTTGAAGTCTATCAATATCCTCCTCACTGTTTACTACCCTTCCAAGTTTTGTGTCATCTGCAAATTTTGAAATTTGCATTAATAAATTATTTTAATAAATTAATTAACAAAATAATTTTTATACATTAGCTTGATATCTTAAACTAGAACACTTGGCCTGATGTGATGCTCCCAACACTTTCGAAGACTGAACTGAAATGTTATAGAGGCATAACATCATCCAATGCCTAATAGCATTCACCAGACCGGCACGACTCTTTGTTTTTCCAGGTGCTTTACCAATGGCTTTCCTAAATCTCAAGGCAAGGATGAATACCATTGAAAATTTGAGGAATTGGGACTCGCTCTTGAGAGCAATCTAAGATACGACAGCCAAAATAATGTAAGGTAAGAACATTTTAAAAGTCCCAAAAACTGTAATAAAAATAATTACAGAATTTTATAGTTATGTGTCAGTTTTTGCACTGGATGGATAGTTATGCTTATTGCAGTGAATATGTGAAAGTGTGTGTGTTGTTAGACAGGAAGTTGGGATGTTGAGCTTAAGTGAAGACTTGTTGTTTTCATAGGGGTTAGAGTTGTACTCTATTTAATTTGTTACTGATATCGCGCAGTGCAACTTCAATCCAATTGACTGGGCTAGACCAGCAACCATGAATCTGGAAGGATTGCCAGAGCAATTAAGTTCAGAGAACAATTGACTCAATTCTTCAAATAATTTGTCAAAAGATACATGTTTCTACTAGATAATTAATGATGTCTAACTTACCAAAATACATTTCCAGCTTGTGAAATTGGAAAATAAAGAGCAATAGTCTCTGCCCTTATTGTCTGAGGGGTAGCAAGGTGAATCATTTACTGAATAGACTCTATTCAGGTCACAGATCGTGAATGAATCATCAGTCATGCGATACCTTAGAGCACTGGTATGGAGGTGTGCCAGTGAATGCAACCACCCAAAAAAATTAATGAATCCCAGCTCGCAACTGAAAGGTTTTCAGCTTTTTCTAGTCCCCTCGTCAGTCCAACTAAACAGATAAAAAGTAAAAAGATGCATTACAAAGGGAAGCAAAACATTTGTGAAGCAATTCAAAGGAAATTATTTATGTTTTTTTTGTTAATCCCCTCTTCTGGACCGAATATCAAAACTCCAGGAATTGTGTGTTGAAAATCGATAAAACTAATGAATTGTTCAATTCCTGGATTAATTGTCAGTCAATAAAGAGAATTACCTTGTCAATCATTTCAAAAAAAGAGGAGAATCCCTTAAAAATAAATTAATCACTAAATTCAAACAATGGGCAGAAGCACTCTCCCCTGTCAAAACTATTCACTAATCCAGGAACATCCTGGAGAGTAAAGGTAACCCCTGTTTTATTTTCCTTACTACCAACAGTCTCCTTAAACATCTATCCACTACCCCTTCTACCCTCCTCTCCAACAACAAGTGTGAGGAGCTCATAGATTTCTTAGTTACTAGAATTGAGACTGTTTACCAGGGCAGGGGGATGGGCACCAGGATAAAGCATTAGAAAGGAGAAACAAGGTGCACTAGAGAAAGAAATAGTACAGTATTACATGGGATCAGACTAAGAGAGAATAGGAGAAGGTCTAAGGTAGGTTTAGAGCGCAGTTGTGTGAACGAATGAAGGGTGGTAAATAAGGTTGGTAAGCTGCAGGCACAAATAGCCACATGGGAATAAGATGTAGTGGCACAAAAAAGGGCAGGATTGGGTACTAAATATTCTTGGATACACAATGTTCAGCAAAGATAGGGAAGGACAAAAAGGAGGGGGGTGTGGTGGCAGTATTGATTAAGGAGATTACTGCAGTGCTGGAAAGAGAGAGGATGTCCTTGAGGGGTCAAGGACAGAATCTATTTGGTTAGAGTTAAGAAACAATAGAGGTGCCACTACACTACTGGGTGTATTCTATAGGCCACCAATTGGTAGGAAGGATATAGAGGAGCAAACTTGCAGGGAAATTACAGAGAGGTGCAAGAACCATAGAGTAGTGATAATGGGGGACTTCAACTATCCGAATATAGACTGGGATAGTAATAGTGTAAAGAGCAAAGAGGGGGAGGAATTTCTGAGGTGTTCAAGAGAACTTTCTTAATCAGTATGTTTCCAGCCCAATGAGGAAGGAGGCATTGCTGGGTCTGGTTCTGGGAAATGAGGTGGGTCAAGTGGAGCAAGTGTCAGTGGGGGAACATTTGGGGAACAGCGATCATAGCATCGTAAGGTTTAGATTAGGTATGGAAAAGGACAAGGAGCAACCTAGAGTAATAATATTTAATTGGAGGAGGGCCAATTTCAGTGGGTTGAGAACGGATTTGGCCCAGGTAAATTGGAATCAAAGATTGGCAGGCAAAATTGTAATCGAACAATGGGAAGCTTTTAAAGAGGAGATGGTTCAGGTACAGTCTAGGTATATTCCACGAGGGGAAAAGTTAGGGGAAACCAAAGCCAGAGTTCCCTGAATGACAAAAGAGATCGAGAGAAAGATGAAGCAGAAAAAGAGGGCGTATGACAGATGTCAGGTTGATAATACAAGTGAGAAACAGGCTGAATATAGAAAGTACAGAGGAGAAGTGAAAAAGGAAAGAGAGGCAAAGAAAGAGTATGAGAATCGACTGGCGGCTAACATAAAAGGGAATCCAAAAGTCTTCAGTAGGCATAAATAGTAAATGGATAGTAAAAGGAGGAGTGGGGCTGATTAGGGACCAAAAAGGAGACCTACGCATAGAGGCAGAGGGCATGGCTGAAGTACTAAATGAGTACGTTGCACCTGTCTTTACCAAGGAAGAAGATGCTGCCAAAGTCACAGTAAAAGGAGAGATAATTGAGATACTGGATAGGCTAAAATTTGATAAAGAGGAGGTACTAGAAAGGTTGGCTGTACTTAAATTAGATAAGTCATCTTGTCCGGATGGGATTCATCCTAGGTTGCTGAGGGAAGTAAGGGTGGAAATTGCAGAGGTGTTGGCCATAATCTTTCACTCCTCCTTAGATATGGGGGTGGTGCCCGAGGACAGGAGAACTGCAAATGTTACACGCTTGTTCAAAAAAGGGTGTAAGGATAAACCCGGCAAGTCAGTTTAACCTCGGTGGTGGGAAAACTTTTAGAAACGATAGTCGAGGACAAAATTAATAGTCACTTGGACAAGTGTGGATTAATAAAGGAAAGCCAGCATGAATTTGTTATAGGCAAATCGTGTTTAACTAACTTGATTGAGTTTTTTGATGAGGTAACAGAAAGGGTTGATGAAGGCAATGTGATTAATGTTGTGTATATGGACTTTCAAAAGTCGTTTGATAAAGTGCCACATAATAGGCTTGTCAGCATAAGTGAATCCCATTGCATAAAAGGGGCAGTGGCAGCATGGATATAAAATTGGCTAACTGACAGGAAACAGAGAGTAGTGGTGAACGTTTGTTTTTCAGACTGGAGGAAAGTATACAGTGGTGTTCCCCAGGGGTTGGTACTAGGACCACTGCTTTTTTTTATATATATTAATGACTTGGACTTGGATGTACAGGGCAAAATTTCAAAATCTACAGATAACACAAAACTTGGATGTGTAGTAAAGAGTGAGGGGGAATAGTAATAGACTTCAAGAGGACATAGACAGGATGGTGGAATGGGCAGACACGTGGCAGATGAAATTTAATGCAAAGTGATACGTTTTGGCAGGAAGAATGAGGAGAGGCAATATAAACTAACTGGTACAATTCTAAAGGGGGTGCAAGAACAGAGAGACCTGGGGGTATATGTGCACAAATCTTTGGAGATGACAGGACAGGTTGAGAAAGCAATAAAAGAGGCATACAGGATCCTGGGCTTTATAAATAGAGGCATAGAGTACAAAAGCAAGGAAGTTATGTTGAACCTTTGGAAAACATTGTTTCAGCCACAACTGGAGTATTGTGTCCAATTCTGGGCACTGCACTTTAGGAAGGATGTGAAGGCCTTAGCGAGGGGTGCAGAAAGGATTTGCTAGACTGGTTCCAGGGATGAGGGACTTCAGTTATGTGGATAGACTGGAGAAGCTGGGGTTGTTCTCCTTAGAGCAGAGAAGGATGAGAGGAGATTTGATAGAAGTGTTCAAAATCATGAAGGGTTTAGATAAAGTAAATAAAGAGAAACTGTTCCCATTGGCGGAAGGGTCGAGAACCAGAGGACACAGATTTAAGATGATCGGCAAAAGAACCAAAGCCGACATGAGGAAAATCTTTTTTTACGCAACCAATGGTTATGATCTTCAATGCACTGCCTGAAAGGGTGGTGGAAGCACGTTCAATTGTGGCATTCAAAAAGGAATTGGATAAATACTTGAAGGGAGAAAATTTGCAGGGCTGCAGGGAAGGAGTGGTGGGAATGGGACTAACTGGATTGTTCTTACAAAGAGCTGGCATGGGCTAGATGGGCCAAATGGCCTCCACGTGTGCTGTAACCATTCTATGATTCTACGTTCAGCCTCTCTTTTAAAACCAGTCATCGATCCCCCCTCAAAAAACCCATCCTCCATCCCTCTGTCCTAGAATCATAGAAAAGATACAGCACAGAAGGGGGCCATTCGGCCCATCGTGTCCGCGCCGGCTTGAAGAACAACCAGGTGCTCATTCTAATCCACCTTCCAGCACCCGGTCCATAGCCCTGCAGCTTACAGCACTTTAGGTGCAGGTCCAGGTACTTTTTTTAAAGAGTTGAGGGTCCCTGCCTCTACCACCAATTCGGGCAGCGAATTCCATACACCCACCACCCTCTGGGTAAAAAAGTTTTACCTCATGTCCCCTCTAATCCTTCCGCCAATCAGCTTAAATCTGTGTCCTCTAGTTCTTGAACTCTCTGCTAGGGGAAACAGGTACTTCCTGTCTACTCTATCTAGGCCCCTCATAATTTTGTACACCTCAATCAAGTCACCCCTCAGCCTCCTCTGCTCCAAGGAAAACAACCCCCGCCTATCCAATCTCTCCTCGTAGCTGCAATTTTCAAGACCTGGCAACATTCTTGTAAATCTTCTCTGCACTCTCTCCAGAGCAATTACGTCCTTCCTGTAATGTGGTGACCAGAACTGCACACAATACTCCAGCTGTGGCCTTACCAGCGTTTTATACAGTTCCATCATTACAACACTGATTTTGTATTCTATACCTCGGCTAATATCGGAGAGCATTCCATATGCTTTCTTCACAACCTTATCTACATGTACTGCCACCTTCAGGGACCTGTGCACATGCACTCCAAGGCCTCTCACTACCTCTACCCCTCTCAATATATTCCCGTTTACTGCGTATTCCTTTTTACTGTTTGCCCTCCCTAAGTGCATTACCTCACACTTCTCCATTTGCCACTTTTCTGCCCACCACACCAACCCATTGATATCTTCTTGGAGTCCCAAGCTATCCTCTTCACTATCAACTACACAGCCAATTTTTGTCTCATCTGCAAATTTGCCAATCATGCCCCCTACATTCAAGTCCAAATCATTAAAGTATACCACAAACAGCAAGGGACCCAACACTGAGTCCTGTGGCACACCACTGGAAACAGATTTCCATTCACAAAGATATCCATTGACTTTTACCCTTTGTTTCCTGTTACTGAGACAATTTTTGATCCAATTCACCATATTTCCCTGTATCCCATGGGCTTTTACCTTTCTGATCAGTCTGCCATGTGGGACCTTGTCAAATTCCTAACTAAAATCCATGTAGACAACATCCACTGTACTGTCCTCATCAATCCTCCTTGTCACTTCCTCAAAGAATTCAATCAGATTTGTAAGACATGACCTTCCCTGAACAAATCCATGCTGACTATCCCTGATTAAACCCTGCCTTTCCAAGTGACAGTTTATCCTATCTCTCAGTATTGATTTTAATAGTTTGCCCACCACCGAGGTAAGACTGACCGGCCTATAATTGTTCGGCTTTTCCCTCGTGCCCTTTTTAAACAATGGTACTACGTTTGCAGTCTTTCAGTCCTCCGGTACCTCCCCTGTATCTAGTGAGGATCGGAAAATGATCCTCAGAGCATCCGCTATTTCCTCCCTGGCTTCCTTCAATAGCCTAGGAAACAATCCATCCGGCCCTGGTGACTTATCATCTTTCAAGGATTCCAGTCCCTCTAGTATTTCCTCTCTCATTATGTTTACCTTATCCAATATTTCACACCTCTCCTCTTTAACTACTATGTCCGGATCATCCCTTTCCTATGTGAATACGGAGACAAAATATTCATTTAAAACCCGACCGACATCCTCTGCTTCTACACACAAGTTACCCTTATCATCCCTGATAGGTCCCACCTTTTCCTTAGCTTTCCTCTTGTTCTTAATGTACTGATAAAACATCTTTGGGTTTTCTTTAATCTTACTAGCTAATATTTTTTCATGCCCTCTCTTTGCTTTCCTTATTTCTTTTTTAACATCATCCCTGTACTTTTTATACTCCTCTAGGCTTTCTGCAGTATTTAGTTTTTTAGTCCTTGCAAACTAATGCCCTATGACCAATCACCATTTCCTATCCAAGTCCTTAAATGTGTCATCATCTCTCAAATCCATGTTCATCTTTTCCACAATTACATGTTTGAATCTCTACAGTCAGTTTCCTACCCTGCCATAGCACCAAAACAAGCCGAACAAGAGTCACTAATGACATCCTCTGTGACTTTAACAGTGATGCATAATCCCTTCTCATCCTCCTTGACCTCTCTGTCAAGACACAGTCAACCAAACCTTCCTCCTCCAATGCTGCTCCTCTGTTGTCCAGCTCAGTGAGATTGCCCTCGCTTGGTTCCACTCTTACCTTTCCAAATGTTGCCAGAGCATTTCCAGCTGTTCTTCTCACCCCCACACCATTGCCCTCCACAGTCCCCTAAGAATCTATCTTGGGTCCCTTCCTCTTTCTCATCTTCATTTTACCCCTTGCCGAAATCATCCATAAACATGGGGTCACCTTCCATATTTACGCTAATATCACAGCTCTATACCTCTTCACCACATCTCTCAAACTCTCCACTGCCTCTGTCTTGTCAGATTACTTTTCTGACATTCCGTCTTGGATGAGCTGCAATTTCCTCCAGCTAAACTTTGCAACGACCAAAGCCATTGTCTACAGTCCCTGCCACAAACTCTACTCGCCATCAATTCCATTCCCTTCTCAGACCACTGTCTCAGACTGACCCACATTGTTTGCAGCCTTGGCATCCTATTCCATTTTGAACTCAGCTTCTGACCCCATATTCTCTGCATTACAAAGACTACCTACTTCTACCTTCGTAACATTGCTATCTCAGCTGATCTGCTGATGAAAACCTCATCCATGTCTTAGTCACCTCCAGACTTGACTATTCCAATATTCTCCTGGCTAGTCTCCCATTCTCCACCTTTTGTAAACTTCAGCTGATCCAAATCTCTGATACCCATATCCTGGCCTACACCAAGGCCCACTCACCCATCACACCTCTGCTTGCTGACCATCATTGACTCCTGGTCTCCTAATGCCTCAAATTTAAAATTTGTTCAGATTCCTTTGTGTCTTTGTCCCTTCCTATCTCCTGTAACCTTCTCCAGACCTACAACCTTCACCCCACCCCACCCCTGCCTTCTATTCGTCTGACTTTGGCCGCGTGTTTCTCTCTATGACTAGCCTAATATTGTAATATGCCTCATTGTAACACTCTGCACCTCATGTTGCAATTCTTAGACGGATCGTTATCCATGGCAGCAAGGGGTATGCTGTCACCCACAAGCCATCCATTCACTTGACAATCTTGCTTGACAAGCTCAGGCAGGGCAGAATTTCTGATAATGAATGCATCATGGCAACTTCCAGTAAATCCAGGAAGTGGTAGAAGGCCCCAGGAACTCAAATGAATGGCTACCCACCGCATGTCCCACATCTGACTGCCCCAGATCTGCTTGAAAGCAGGTGGACAGGGAGAGGAAAATCCTGCCCCTGATTTATTATCACTGGATTTAAAGAGAAAGCCACCAAAACAAAACAGGATACAAATACTTCATTTTTATCAAATTATTAATTAAATTTTAAATGTTAAAATACATATATAAAAGCTGATATACTCAGCTAATGGATTTGTATTATAATGTTACTTCCAATAAGATTATGCATCATATTTACAGTAAATTCAACCAGATAAGGTCCAACTCTGGGAACTGTTTATCATTAATTGTACTCTTGGCATGATGTTGCTTTGGAGCAGGAAATAGTAAATCAAAGCAAGACACATATATACTGCAAGCAGTGTGTGATATTGTTAAAGTTTGTCCTTGATCACGACTGGTTGACTGCCCATCCTGCAGCCCAGGCTATCTGATGTTATTTATTTTCTATTATATATTTTGTGTGTATTTGTTTTGGGCAGGTGAAATCTGTTTGTTCGCCTTATTACTCTCTACACAGGTGTGAGGCACTGGTGCACAGAATGCTGTCTCTTTTGTGCATTTTAAGATTTTCTATTGGGGGCCCAAAAGGTTTCAAATAATTTTTTTCCACCTAGTCACATTTGTTTCCCTTCAAATTCGTGAATTCAAAAGAAGTATCTCAGAGCTGTCAGAAAGATTGTGTTAAATGTAATTCCAGCATTACAATACCTTAATGTTGGCAGCTGCCTACATAGACCTACCACTGTGAAAAGCATTTACATGGTTCTAAAAAGTTATTTCCCATATAGCCTTCTAATAAAACCATCACTTCATTTTATATGAAAAGTGATGGGAAGAGAAAGACAAAAATTTAGGTGTGGAAAACCTATACACATTTTCAGAATTGAAATGACAGAGATTTGGTTATAAACACCCTAATTTGAATGTATCTTAACAAAATTGATTTTAGTTTGGAAATGTTGTTGGGTTTTATTAACCAAATGACAAATAAAATTACAGAATAAAATTCAGGACAAGCACTTTTTTCATCATTAGTAAATCTCTGTAAATTCATTTATCAATCAACTGAGTTAGATAGCAGCACAATGACTGTTTTATTTGGAGGCATTCTCTATTCATTTAGAGAATTTAAGAACATAAGAACATAAGAAATAGGATTAGGAGTAGGCCATATGGTCCTTCGAGCCTGCTCTGCCATTCAATAAGATCATGGGTGATCTTTCACCTCAACTCCACTTTCCCGTCCTATCCCCATATCCCTGGATTCCCTTAGTGTCCAAAAATCTATCGATCTCAGTTTTGAATATACTCAATGACTGAGCACCCACAGCCCTCTGGGGTAGAGAATTCCAAAGATTCACAACCCTCTCAGTGAAGACATTTTTCCTAGTCTCGGTCCTAAATGGCCGACCCCTTATCTTGAGACTATGACCCCTAGTTCTAGACTCTCCAGCCTCTCAGCTTCTACTCTGTCAAGCCCTCTAAGAATCTTATATGTTTTAATGAGATCACCTCTCATTCTTCTAAACTCCAGAAAATATAGGCCCATTCTACTCAATCTCTCTTCATAGGACAACCCTCTCATCCCTGGAATCAACCTAGTGAACTTTTGTTGCGCACCCTCTAAGGCAAGTATATCCTTCCTTAGGTAAGGAGACCAAAACTGTACACAGTACTCCAAGTATGGTCTCACCAGAGCCCTATATAATTGCAGCAAGACCTCCTTACTCTTATGCTCCAACCTCCTTGCAATAAACGCTAACATACCATTTTCCTTCCTAATTGCTTGCCGTACCTGCATGTTAACTTTCTGTGAATCGTGTACAAGGACACCCAAATCCTTCTGACTACCAACATTTCTTAGTCTCTCACCTTTTAAAAAATTATTCTGCTTTTCAATTCTTCCGACCAAAGTGGATAATTTCACATTTCCCCACATTATACTCCTTCTGCCACCTTCTGTTCATTCATTTAACCTGTCTATATCCCTTTGCATCCTACTCGCAGCTTACTTTTCCACCAAGTTTTGTATCATCAGCAAATTTGGATACATTACCCTCAGTCCCCTCATCCAAGTCATTGATATCGATTGTAAACAGCTGAGGCCCAAGCACTAATCCTTGCGGCACCCCACTAGTTACAACCTGCCAACCCGAAAATGACCCGTTTATTCCCACGCTCTGTTTTCTGTCCATTAACCAATCCTCAATCCATGCTAATATATTACCCCCAATCCCATAAGCCCTAATCTTGTGTAACAACCTCCTGTGTGGCACCTTATTGAATGCCTTTTGAAAATCCAAATAGACCACATCCAATGGTTCCCCCTTATCTACCCTGCTAGTTACACCTTCAAAAAACTCCAATAGACTTGTCAAACACAATTTCCCTTTCATAAAACCGTGTTGACTCTGCCTAATCATATTATGATTTTATAAGTGCCCTGTTACTACGTCCTTAATAATAGATTCTAACATTTCCCCTACTACTGATGTCAGGCTAACTGGCCTGTAGTTCCCTGTTTTCTCTCTCCCTCCTTTCTTGAATAGCGGGGTTACATTTTGCTATTTTCCAATCCATGGGGACTGTACTAGAATCTAGGGAATTCTGGAAGATCAAAACCAATGCATCCACTATCTCTGCAGCCACCTCTTTTAAAATTCTAGGATGGAGGACATCAGGTCCAGGGGATTTGTCGGCTTTTAGTCCCATTAATTTCTCCAGTATTTTTTCTTTACTAATCTTAATTGCTTTAAGTTCCTCACTCTCATTATACCCTTGGTTCCCCACTATTTCTGGTATGTTTATTGTGTCTTCTGTGAAGGCAGATACAAAATACTTGTTTATCGTCTCTGCCATTTCCTTATTCCCCATTATAATTTCTCCTGACTCTGCCTCTAAGGGACCCACGTTTACTTTTGCTAATCTCTTCCTTTTTACATACTCGTAGAAGCTCTTACAATCTGTTTTTATGTTTCTTGCTAGTTTACTCTCATATTCAATTTTCTCCCTCTATCAATTTCTTGGTCATCCTTTGCTGATTTCTAAGACCCTCCCAATTCTCAGGCTTACTACTCTTTTTGGTAACACTGTAAGCCTCTTCTTTTAATCTAATATTATCCTTAACTTCTCTTGTCAGCAGGGGTTGGATCACTTTTCCCATGGAGTTTTTATTCCTTAGTGGAATGTATATTCGTTGAGAATTATGAATTATTTCTTTAATTGTTCAGCATTGCTTATCTACCATCACATCTTTTAATCTAATTTCCCAATCAACCTTAGCCAATTCACCCCTCATACCTACGTAATTGGCTTTGTTTAAATTTAAGACTCTCGTTTTGGACTTAACTACATCACTCTCAAACTCAATATGAAATTTTATCATTTTATGATCACTCTCTCCCAGAGGATCCTGAACTATAAGATTACTAATTAACCCTGTCTCATTACACAACACTAGATCTAAAATAGCATGTTCCCTAATTGGTTCCTCAACATATTGTTCTAGAAAACTGTCTCGAATGCATTCCATGAACTCATCCTCCAAACTACTTTTGCCCATTTGAATTGCCCAGTCTATATGAAGATTAAAGTCCCCCACGATTATTGCATTAACCTTCTTACAAGCTCCTCTAATTTCCTGATTCATACTCTGTCCAACACTATAACTACTGTTAGGGGGCCTATAAACGACTCCCACCTGTGTTTTCTGCCCCTTGTTATTTCTTAGCTTGACCCACACTGATTCTACATCCTGATTTTCAGACCTAAGATCCTTTCTCATTACTGCCTTCATCTCATCCTTTATTATCGGGGCTACCACCCACCCACCTTTCCATTTTGCCTATCTTTTCTAAAAGTCAAGTACCCTGGAATATTTAGTTCCCAACCTCGGTCACCCTACAATGATTTTAAAAGGGAAAAACAGGTGGGTTGGGGGAGAGGGGCATTCAAAATTGCAACTATTTTGGACCCGTCCATTTCCAGTTTTCACTAGGGTGGGATGAGGGGCGGGCGACCAACCTGCTCTCAGAAGGTGGGTTTGTTGATTAAAACCTTTCAAGGAGGCTGCGGGCCTCCATTTTTCCAGAGTTTCCAATTTCAACCCCTGGGGGCCAGGATTCAGGGGCCTTCTCTTTTACACCACGTGAAAGGAGGCAAGGAGGCCCGAAACTAACAGGTATGTGCCTTTCTGGCACAGATTGTGGGCCCGGAGGAGCAGTAGTGCTTCCCCCAGGCTCAACGAGCCTACCTGAAGCGACCCCCGCAACGATCGCGGAACCCCCTTGATCTTTGACCCCCTCCCCCCAACGATCGTGGACCCCCGTGATGACCTCCGATCCTGACACCACCACACACACCCCCATGACTGACCCTCGATCCCTCCCGCCATAACTGACTCCCCCCCCAGTCCCCACCCATGACCCCCCCCTCCATCCATACAAACAAAGACTTACCTGAAGACTTACCTGAACACGTCCTCTCCCTGGCCGCTCACCTGTCCGACTGAGGCCAGCCTGTTAATCAGGTCGGCAAACCGACAAAAAAAAAATTTAAAATCCCATACTTCTGGGTGTCCCGTCAGCAATTCGACCCCCCGCCCCGCCCCCTTCCCGCCTCGGGGTCAAAATCATGCCCCATGTCTCAGTAATGACTACTAGATCAAACCCATTTGTCTCTTTGTGCCATTAATTCATCTATGTTGTTACGAAGGCTTCGTGCATTCAGATATAATGCCTTTAATTTTAATTTTTTTTACTATTTTTCCCTGATGTGACCTTAGTCACTAATGCCCTATTACCTTTGTTAAACTCTCTGTCCCTTCCTGACACGCTCCGCTTGTTTTTATCCAAATCGCTACTCTGCTCTACAACCTTGATTTTTCTCTTTTAGACATATAAATTCACCCTTACCTGAACCCTCCCCCCCACCTCTTATTAGTTTAAAGCCCTATTTACCGTCCTAGTTATTCGATTCACCAGGCTGGTCCCAGCCCGATTTAAGTGGAGCCCGTCCCAACGGAACAGCTCTCTCTTTCCTCCGTATTCATGCCAGTGCCCCATGAATTGAAACCCCTGGTTCCCACAAATCTCTTTCAGTTACGCATTTGACCATTTTTCACAGGTTATGGATGGGAAAACAATTGGCCAGTGTTCCAGCTCCCAAACTGGGATCAGGCTCAATTATGACATCCACTCTGGCTATCTCATTGCCCAACAATCTACTGTCCAGTCTTATACATTAAGAATGGACCAAGCACCAGTGGAACCAAAGCCCAGCATGAGTCACTGCCTCCAGGAGAGAGAGAAAGAAGAGAAAATTTGGAAGATGGGCACGAGTTCACTTTTTTCTAAGTTTAAATTTAGATCAATGGAAACAAATACAGTGGCACGGACAAGTTAGGGGAAAGGCACTGAGAGGGAGTAAAAACCATTTATGGGTCACAGAGAGAGAGTAGTTAAGGTATCAGTGTCCATGTTTTTGGGCTGCTGAGCATTCAACAGTGGAATTTGCTTAGCTGTTTATATTAGTTCATTGAATCATATAGCACAGAAGGTGGCCATTCAGCCGGCTCTTTGAAAGAGCTATTCAATTTGTCCCACTCTCACGCTCTTTCCCCATTTCCCTGCAAATATTTCCTTTTTCAAGTATATAGTTATGTTCCATGGGACTGATTTTCATGTTGCTTTTGTCAGTGTGTTCATGGGGGATTAACAGACCAGAATAAGAGGCAGACATTGTAATGCTGGGTCTCTTTCCTATTTGCGCACAACACGCATTTCTGCTGGACCTAGAGGTGGACACCATAAGCTCCCACCTGAAATAGGCTTCATATTAGTACTCAATAATTCTGGATAATGTCAGAACACCTCCCATGTCTTTTTCTGACCTTTACGCTGGTACAGCACCATCTCCAAATCATGCCATGTATAATGGGTGCCAGGATTCCTAGGGCATCAATGACGAGTAAAAGATCAAAGGCCAAAGTAAGAAGATTAAATGAACAGTTTTAAAGCCATTTTCTTAGCTTTTTTCTTCTGCTGCCACTTAGGCTATGGTGAACCTTGGTGGTAATTGTTTATTTCCCTACAGCTCCATTAGAGCTACCATTGGAATTCCCATACATGTGAGTTTTTTGGACAAGGAAGAGGAAGACCACCGGAGGGACCACCAGGCAGGTCAGGCACACCAGAGGTGTTCTGTGCCCACGTGCCAGTACCCTCACACATGTATCCACGTATAGTGATGCATTTAACTTGCTTTGGCAGAGTATTGATACATGTGGAGGCTCCATCTCTCAAGATAGGTTGTGACAGCAGGCCCACTGGCACAGATTGGTATGAAGATCTGACTAGCTGTTATGTTTAGTTCTTCAGAAATATCCCAATCAGAGCAGGTCATGTTTTCAGTGGTACTGCATGAAAGATGGCATGTCAGGATGGTCATGGGCCTCAAAGCCTGATGGGCCGCACCTATCAAGATTCCGCCAACCATATTTGCAAGCATAGTTGCACTTAGCTGGCAGGGACTATAGAGAAGTGTCTTCACAATGTTTGCATCGTCAGAGGGCCGGATGTGGAGCGGTGCAAGGGCACCATGGGCTGCCATAGCCAATGAAAGTAACAGTCAGCTCGAGCCTCAAGCCTGCTCCCACTTCCTTATAGGCATGCTACAATGAGGATTTATGGAGACGGTGCCATGAAATGGAAATCAGGGCCACCCTCTTTGCAACTACCCCATGCAGCACCAGCTCCACTCCAGCAATAATCAAAAAGGGATCAGGTATTGGGGCACTCCATCACATGCCTGCAAGATCATGATCACACCTCAGGTTTCCTTTCCCTTCACGTTTGCTTGTCACTTTTTAATCCTCTTTCCTTCCAACTTTGGTAGAGGCTTCTAATACGCCGAAATGTCTTGATTCTTTTCAAAGGCTGTAAAAATTTACAACTACATTTTCTGCCACTTCTTTTTAATTGTCTGCATCTTCTTAAATTGTATCTACATGCAATTTTCCACTCCCACCGCACGTGTGCTCCCTGCACCCAACAGTAATAGCAAAAGCTTTATTAGCTATGATCCTAGTCAGAAGACCATAAAGGATTGTGTAGGGCCACTAAAAGATAATGTAGGGCAGATTCAAACTGATTCTCAGGTTATGGCAGAGTTGCTAAATGACTATTTTGCATTAGTCTATACTCCTGCAGACGATGCTTACGTTCCAGATGAGGGGTACTTAATATTAATAATGCTATTCAATACTAAAATAGAGAGTAATGTCATCCTGGATAGGTTAGGAAAGCTCAAAATTGATAGGGCTCCAGGTCCGGATAATAGTCATCCAAGGGTGATTGAAGAGATGGGACAGGTGCTCTGTGAGACCATTGCCCAAATCTTTAATAGTTCAGTAGAGTCAGGGTTAGTTCCCTTAGACTGGAAGGAAGCTCATGTAGCTCCTATCTTCAAAAAAGGGACAAATCAGAGCTGGGGAACTACAGACCTATCAACCTGACCTCAATTATTGAGAAGCTGTACTGTCGCACTGAGCACATCATCCAACGTGTTGTGTGACACTATCACCATGCTAAATGGGATAGATTCAGAACAGATCTAGCAGCTCAAAACTGGGCATCCATGAGGCGCTATGGGACATCAGCAGCAGCAGAATTGTATTCCAGCACAGTCTGTAACCTCATGGTCCACCATATTCCTCACTCTACCATTACCAACAAGCTAGGGGATCAACCCTGGTTCAATGAGGAGTGTAGAAAAGCATGCCAGGAGCAGCACCAGGCATACCTATAAATGAGGTGCCAACCTGGTGAAGCTACAACTCAGGAGTACATGCATGCTAAACAGCGGAGGCAGCATGCTATAGACAGAGCAAAGTGATTCCACAACCAATGGATCAGATCAAAGCTCTGCAGTCCTGCCACATCCAGTCGTGAATGGTGATGGACAATTAAACAACTAACGGGAGGGGAGGCTCTGTAAACATCCCCATCCTCAATGATGGCGGAATCCAGCACGTGAGTGCAAAAGACAAGGCTGAAGTGTTTGCAACCATCTTCAGCCAGAAATGCCAAGTGGATGATCCACCTCGGCCTCCTCCCGACACCCCCACCATCACAGAAGCCAGTCTTCAGCCAATTCGATTCACTCCACGTGATATCAAGAAACGGCTGAGTGCACTGGATACAGCAAAAGCTATAGGCCCCGACAACATCCCAGCTGTAGTGCTGAAGACTTGAGCTCCAAAACTAGCCGTGCCTCGAGCCAAACTGTTCCAGTACAGCTACAACACTGGCATCCACCCGACAATGTGGAAAATTGCTCAGGAATGTCCTGTCCACAAAAAGCAGGACAAATCCAATCCAGCCAATTACCGCCCCATCAGTCTACTCTCAATCATCAGCAAAGTGATGGAAGGTGTCGTTGACAGTGCTATCAAGCGGCACTTACTCACCAATAACCTGCTCACCAATGCTCAGTTTGGGTTCCGCCAGGACCACTCGGCTCCAGACCTCATTACAGCCATGGACAAAAGAGCTGAATTCCAGAGGTGAGGCGAGAGTGACTGCCCTTGACATCAAGGCAGCATTTGACCGAGTGTGGCACCAAGGAGCCCTTGTAAAATTGAAGTCAATGGGAATCAGGGGGAAAACTCTCCAGTGGCTGGAGTCATACCTAGCACAAAGGAAGATGGTAGTGGTTGTTGGAGGCCAATCATCTCAGCCCCAGGACATTGCTGCAGGAGTTCCTCAGGGCAGTGTCCTAGGTCCAACCATCTTCAGCTGCTTCACCAATGACCTTCCCTCCATCATAAGGTCAGAAATGGGGATGTTCGCTGATGATTGCACAGTGTTCAGTTCCATTCGCAACCCCTCAGATAATGAAGCAGTCCGAGCCTGCATGCAGCAAGACCTGGACAACATCCAGGCTTGGACAAGTAACATTCGTGCCAGACAAGTGCCAGGCAATGACTATCTCCAACAAGAGAGAGTCTAACCACTTCCTCTTTACATTCAATGGCATTACCATCGCCAAATCCCCCACCATCAACATTCTGGGGGTCACCATTTACCAGAAACTGGACCAGCCATATAAATACTGTGGCTACAAGAGCAGGTCAGAGGCTGGGTATTCTGCGGCGAATGTCTCACCTCCTGACTCCCCAAAGCCTTTCCAACATCTACAAGGCACAAGTCAGGAGTGTGATGGAATACTCTCCACTTGCCTGGATGAGTGCAGCTCCAACAACACTCAAGAAGCTCAACACCATCCAGGACAAAGCAGCCCACTTGATTGGCACCCCATCCACCACCCAAAACATGCACTCCCTTCACTACCGGCGCACCGTGGCTGCAGTGTGTACCATCCACAGGATGCACTGCAGCAACTCGCCAAGGCTTCTTCGACAGCACCTCCCAAACCCGCGACCTTTACCACCTAGAAGGACAAGGGCAGCAGGCACATGGGAACAACACCACCTGCACATTCCCCTCCAAGTCACACACCATCCCGACTTGGAAATATATCACTGATCCTTCATCGTCGCTGGGTCAAAATCCTGGAACTCCCTTCCTAACAGCACTGTGGGAGAACCTTCACCACACGAACTGTAGTGGTTCAAGAAGGCGGCTCACCACCACCTTCTCAAGGGCAATTAGGGATGGGCAATAGATGCTGGCCTCACCAGCGACGCCCACATCCCATGAACGAATAAAAAAAAGATGCTGAAAGGGATTGTAAGAGATGCTCTCTATGATCACTGGGAAAGGGGCATTAGAAATACACAACAAGGCTTCTGAAAAAATAGGTTGTGCCTAACAAATTTGATAGAGATTTTTGAGGAAATCACTAAGGTAATGGATGAGGATAATCCGATAGACATTGACTACCTAGACTTTCAGAAGTCCTTTGATATGGTACCTCACACTTGGTTACTTCACAAGATAGAATCTTGTGGTATCAGCAGAAATTCAACAAACTTGTTTAGGAATTGGCTCCAATCCTGCAGCCAAAAAGCTGTAGTTAATGGATGTGGTTCAGCTTGGAGATATGTTACTAGTGGAGTCCCCCAGGGATCAGACCTAGGCTTACTACTCTTCATGTTCTTTATTAATGACCTGGACAGTGGTTTTGGAAATATGGTGAATAAGTTTGCAGATGACACCAAAATCTATGCAAGGTTAAGATGGTAGAGGAGTGCAATCAAATCTAAAAATGATTTAGATGTGCTAGGGGAATGGGCCACACATTGGCAAATGGCGTTTATTTTCGATAAATGTGGTGTTATGCATTTTGGTAGGGTCAACACATATATCATTTGCACGGAACAACACTGAAAGAGTTTGAACAACAAAAAGATCTTGGTGTTATTGTGCACAGATCACTAAAGGTTCATGACCAATGTAGAGAAACTGTAGCTAAAGCCAGCAAGGTATAGGGTTGTATTAACATAACCCCTCAGTATAAATCAAAGGACACTATTTTGCTACTATACAGGTTGCTGGTCAGACCGCATCTAGAGTACTGTGCCCAGTTTTGGTCCCCCCACATGGTGGGTGATGTCGTGGCTTTGGAAAATGTCCAGAGGAGTGCTACAAGAATGATTCCTAGCTTAAAGAATCTCATCTACCCTGACAGGCTCCAGGACCTTGGTCTGTTTACTTTAGAGCAGCATAGACTTAGAAGTGATCTGATAGAGGTCTATAAAATAATTAAAGGGCTGGATATTGTCTCTATTGATAGATTATTCCAGTTTTACAGGTTGCGGAGGACCAGGGGACACGAGTTTAAACTATGGAAGAGTAGGAATAGACTGGATGTTAAGCGTTTCTTCTTTTCCCAGAGAATTGTGAGCCTTTGGATTGCTGTCTGGTGTGGTGGGTGCTGACTCTCTGGATGCCTTCAAGAGGGAGCTGGATTGGTTTCTGACTGGGGCAGAGGTCGCATCATATAGAAGGCAAGTGTCCTTACAGATAACACTTGGTCCATGTGATCTCCTGGAATTGTTTTGATCGCCTGAGGGGGTCGGAGAGGAATTTTATGGAGTATTTTTTCCCTTATTGACCCTGTTTTCTTTTCTAGCTTTTGCCTCTCCCAGGAGATTACATGGCTGTGGGGGTGGGTGTGAGGGGGGGGTGGGGTGGGAGTGAGGGTGGGAGGTCAGGGAAGGGAAAAACTGTTTAGCCATGATGGTCCGGCCATCATGATGTGGGGTAGGTTTGATGGACCAGTTGGTCTTTTCCGACCCGTCAATTTCATATGTTTGTATGTAACCAAATCTGCTCCTGGAGCTGTGAATAGTTACACAAATTGTCTGACCCACAAAAATTGAGACCTGTTGGCACATTACCAACTGGTGAGACTTTCACTAGTTCTTAATCATTTTGTTCTTAGCCGTTTAGAAATGACCTTCAGTTCATTAACTTCCACGGTTAGCCACAGATCCAAAAAGTCAAGCACACTGCACCTAAAACTATACATAATTGTAGTATCGAGCTGACCACAGAAAATTGCAAACAGCACACTTCACTTCAGGTGAATGTAACACCCATTACAAACCTTTTGATTGTAAACTGGTCCCATAGCAGAAAGTTTACCCTCTCATCTCATGCATGAGTTTGTAGGCAATTGACATTGCAGCTCAGCACTCAGCTTCCTATATGAGGGCTATTGATGTGGAGGTGCGGTGAATGAGCTGTTTGTGAGGAGCGTGGTCTTCTGTGCCACTCCACAGCACCATCCTCATAGGTCAGCATCGCAGAATGCATTAAAGAAGGTGGAGGGAGGCTTCAGGCTGTAGCTGATAATGTGACTCTCTCTGCCTGCCCTTTGCTGCATGAGTAGCTGCAAGTGCTGGTAGAAATGTACTAAAATGCACCTCTCCATAATGTATAAGTAAAGTACTTATACAATTCAAAGTGACAGCATTTCCTCTTTCGTATTTTTATTCTGTAAAAGGAACAATATGTAATCACTGTACTCAGAAATACTGTACAGGAATGGAATATACTTTCTCATGATGATGAAAATGATAGTTATTATGTGGCTCTAGATCAAATTGATAAAACTTGCTTTACTATATTATGCACGTCAGGTGGGAATACACAAGTAGGGAGAACACCAGCAAAAGTGAAAAAGCTTTTTGTTAGTGGTTCTAAAAATAAAACTTCAAAATAATTACCTGCAATTCTGTTACTGTTTTTTTCTCCGAAAAAGTTTCATTCCATAATTAATTTTGAAGTAATTCGGAAATAAATAAAACTGATTTGCATATTTCTGTAATCTCAGAAGCATGAAAGCTAACAGTCTTATCAGTGGGGAATCTGATACACTCTCCAAATTAGGTATTCAATAATTGTAATGTTCTTGAATTTTCTTTTGTTTGCTATGGTTTTCAGTCAGTAGAAAAACATGAACAAGACAACCATTTGTTTAATTACAGAGATGTACAAAGATTGGGCACAAAATAATTCAGATTGAAGGTGCTATACATGGGGATTCCTCAAATCAAAACACAATAGCACATGTGTATCAAAAGAAAAAATCTTCATGCTTTCAATTTTACCTGAAGAGGACTAATTTACAGGATGATGAGGAAAATCTGGGGTGTGGGACTAAATTGGACAGCTCTTTCAAAGAGCAGGCATAGGCACGATGGGCCGAATGGCCCCCTTCTGTGCTGTAAGATTCTATGTATCATCCAGACTTTGAGAAATATGTATGAATATGAAGATTTGAGCTAAGGTCAGCTGACTTCACTAACATCTGGAATATAATGTGATTTGTGAAGCTGTAGCATAAGTCATCCACCCATAATAACAGGAATAGAAGCGAATAGAAGCAGTACCCTGAACAGATTAACAAGGCAGTCTGTAAAAGTGTGCATGTTATTTAACTGCACAAATTATCTTCACCAAGGCATTGTATCTCTAACAATTTATAATCACTGCAGTTAGGTTAGGAGATAATTTCCATTTCTGGACTGAAAACCAAAACATATCAATTAATCTCTGCATTTTCAGGTCTTTTGCAGGTTCTGAATTCAAATGCTAAAATTGAATGCAGAGTTCCACTTGCTTGCGTACAGCCATGATCATCTTAATATGGCTGCATACCTGACACCAAAATGAATACCCGCTTTACAATGTACCAAGGGGTGCCGTGTAAACTCCATTTTCACAGTGGCAAGCTGTGTTTTGCTGCCAACTTGCATTGCTTTGGAACTGGAAGGCAAGACTCAGTTCTTGCATACTCAAACACAGGCACACCTGACAATTTCCCAGTCTCTAACACCTGGTGACATTTATAATGAACTAACATAGTTTTTTTTTTCAATTATTAGAATTTGAGAAATCCATTCGTGCTCACCTTACATTTCTAGGCATAGTTTTACACCAGCTACTTTTTTGCTACAGCTAATGCTCATCACTACCTGTGTGAGACCACCACTTACAGATTATATTGCTAGGCATGCACTAAATTAATTTGCCCATTTTATACTGACTATTGTTGTTGTGTCATTATCTAAAATAAGACCTCCCTCATTCCAAAAGTACAATATAAAAGCAGTATCAGATATTCCGATGCAGACTGGACAGTATCTTTGTCCCGAATGCTATTGTTGTACAAAACTAAAGTTAAAATTGTTGCTTTGCTAAAATTGATACAATTAAACTTACAAGGGTCGTCAAACTGCATCCCCTTTAGCTGGTTACAGATTGAGATGAGCTTTCTTCCAGATGATTTCCAAAGTATCTTCATCCAGGCCTCTTTCAAAACCTTTTCCCCCAGTACAATAAAACAAATTATAAATTATAATTAATTAAAACAAAATTATTTTGCTACAAAAATTCATTGTTTTACACAGTTTTTGGGCTAGAAATTCGGCCGCGAAGCGCCTGTTGTTTTGGTGCTACGCAGCCTCCCGAAGTTCCAAAATGGTGTCCGGGACACGTGTGCACACTTCTAGCGTTATGTGCGCTGGACGCCATATTGGTAAAGGGTTTTGCGTACGCGCAGATAATGAGCACCAGCAACATGTAAAGTAGGGAGAATATCCATTAGATCAGTGTGCAACGCTGATTTAAAGTGATAGACACCATTTTGGCACTTAACGCTCCACTCAATGCATTGTCTTAACCACGAACACCTGAACATGTCTTAGATGGCCTGGAGGACCCCCAACCAGAGCTATTTAAAGGGACCATGCAGGATTTGTAGGTTAGTTGATGGGTTATTGCTTTTGGCTGCTCATGCATCCATACCTGTTTTTGGAGGTCTCCTATACTTGAATACTAGGACGAGGGCACATAGTGGAACATTTAGAGCCAGGACTTACAGGAGTGAAGTTAGGAAATGCTTCAATACCCAACGGGTGGTAGAAGTTTGGAACGGTCTTCTATAAACGGCAGTTGATAGCTCAATTGTTAATTTTAAATCTGAGATTGATAGATTTCTGTGAACCAAGGGTATTATGGGATATGGGACTTATGGAGTTAAGTCACAGATCAACCATGATCTCATTGAATGGCGGAACAGGCTCGAGGGGCTAAATGCCATTGCCACTTACTGCCTCCTGTTATGCACCACCTTCACCTGCAAGAAAGCGAGAAGTGTGTCGGTGAGTGTACTGCAGGATGTCTGGGTGATGTGCCTGTCACGGTTGAATAACTACCAGTGCATGTGACTTGTGAGTTGTGGGTATGTGGCTTGCAACAGTGGTAATGGGTGAGAGGAAGCATCTGATTGGAAGAATTGAGTACTGATGGAAAGAATTTGTTGGTAGGTGGGTGATGGATGTAGTACGTAGAACAGTGGATGCGGCTAGTAGTGCAGTTGATAGGTGATGCCACTTGACAGTTGGACTCACTCACCTTGACCACTCATAGAATCATAGAAAAGTCACAGCACGGAAGGAGGCCATTCGGCCCATCGAGTCCATGCCAGCTCAATGCAAGAGCAATCCAGGTAGTCCCACTCCCCTGCCCTATCCCCATGTCAAATCATTGATCTTCTTCCTGCATGGCATCCATGTTCACGGTGCAATGCGCCTGGCATTGACTGCGTCCCCTACTGCCTCTTGAGCATATGTCTGGAGGGCCTCTTGCAACCCCCCCCCCCCCCCCCCCCATGGATATAGGATGCCCCTCCTTCTATCCACCTCTTGCACCAAGGCCTCTAGACTATCAGCAGAGAACTTTGGTGCACACACTCTCGCAGGCCTTGTACAAATTCAGATTGGAATATTGGTGAGGACTGGCATGCAGATTGGTGGATGTGGGATTTAGTAGTGCGCAACGTTTATTCAATATTTTAACATAACTCAACAGTTTGTAAACATAGGGACGGGACCTGCATCTGTATTTTACGTGTGCGATGTCTGGTCTCCATTCAGACTCCGTGCGGACCGTATCTTATTTTTTTGCAAATAAGATGTGCAACCTGCCTTTAAGAGTAGTGAGCAAATCACGCTATATTTGGGTCCCCCCTGCTGGTGAGAAGTGCGAACCTGGTGTAAGGCCTGATTGCTGTGCTTCAATGAGGTAAGTGACCAGGCAGCACAAATGTCTCCTGCTGCCAGCATCGGAACCACTGGACGCGGGTTAGTCTCGCACCGCGATGCTGACGCCCAAATTCAGGCCTTATTCAATTTAACCCCCATAGAGTTTATTTTAGTGACAGTTATATGGTTCATGAAATTATAACATTCATAAATAAATTTCATTATTTTGGTATTGACTTTTAAATTGATATTTTTGGTGATTTTGTTTTTTTGTTCTATGCAAGTGAAGTAGATACTATTGTATCAACGTAGCTGGGTTAGTGGCAAGAGAATGTATTGGTCTGACTTTCAGCACCAATGGATTTATGCCCCAATGTGGATTATAAAATTGGGCCGAAGGTGTCATTGACTGGTGCCTGGATGCACCTGATTTTGTGACGTCAATATGGGAAGCTTTTTTGATGCCCGTGCTTCTTTTCCCATTTTTGTCACCCAGTGAACTACCAACCACCGCTCCTATGACAGGCATATTGCAGCCAGATGCAGAGTAAAGTCCCTTATTCTGCTGTAATGATGGAGAATGAATTGCTCTGTCACTATGTGCAGCAATATCATATATAAGTTCTCTTTGTTTGTTTGATTGCCTTTGTTCAGGAAGTAATCAAGTCAAAGGGTTGTTTGATCCTTAAAACAGCCTACTTGAAATGTTAACTTATGCGGATTGACAGACTATTGAGTAGATGATTATAATCTCTCTGATTGCTGAGCCATTAAACAAAATGAAAGGAAAAAGTGATGAGCATTAAGACATTGACATCTCACCTAACAATGAGCAGGATGCTGTGGAAATCATACGCAGACAGAAGAGACTATGGGAGAGGAGGAGGTTCGAGACGAAATGACAACAGAAGGCTGGTAAAAGATGGGAATTGCTTATCATAGGTAGTGGCAACTTTATGTGCTTTCTCAAAGTTTTGAAATGCCTTAATAGCTAGCTGCTATTCTTTTAAGGGAAATGTCAGTGACAGCGCACTGAAACAAGCTCTTATATGTTTTACGTCATAGGGAATGTCTTGCATAAAGAGGCCGGCCACTCTGATGACTACCCGAGCACTTCCAGAGTGGAATCTGCTGGCACATCCGTTTCCTTAGCTGCTGCCACTTCATTACCAACTCTATCATGACATCTCACTTACTCCAGCATCATCCCCGAGGTACCCATTCAAGAAGAAGTTAGTGAGTCAATCTGTTTCTATACAACCCAGGAAAAATATCAGGGGGAAGAAAAGGAAAAAAGTAGTTTGGTAAAAGTGAAATTGGTACTCTCAGCATTCCAGGCAGATTGTGTTTGACAATTGTGGTTATGAAGTTCAGAATTCTGTGCTGCATTGATCTGCCTACCATTGTATCAACACAGTGAGTCAAGGTCAATGAAAATGCATTGTTTTGAATTCCAGCAACAATACACTTGAAGCCAATTTTGCGATTGGCAACCACTCAGTCTGTAGGCCTGATGTCCTCTGCATATTTTCCATGCACAGGAAACCTAGGTAAATGAGGGGTGTGGTGGGCCAAGTTTGCAAAATTTGGTATGGCCTTTTTCCCCTCCACTGTGGGCATGTGCACCCTCCATTTTTTCTATATTGCAAGACTATATTGCATTATAGTACTGGTCAAGCTAACAATGGGATATCCATCTCAAGCCTGATGCACATGCACAAAGATGAAAATAATGGTATGTAACTGTAGGTGGTAGTTGGAAGGAAACTGCGACATGTAGTGATTATATCCCCTATATGATGCCCATTGTAGCTAATAATTGATTTGTCTATTCTGCAGTAAATGTATGCCTATAATAGTGGTATTAGCATTGCCCAGTTAGTTCAATGATAACATACTTATTGTCCTACATAATGCACAGTGAATTAGATTCATGAATGAATGGCTGGAGTGGCCTAGTGGACTACTAGCTGGTATAGGTTTGGGGTTTGGGGTGCAAGGTCAATGTGCAAGGTGCCCAGGTCAAGCTTGATGCACACCTTTACAGAGAAAAAACTACAGGGCTATGGGGAAAGAGCAGGAGAATGGCACTAATTTGATAGCTCTTTCAAAGACCCAGCACAGGTACGATGGGCCAAATGGCCTCCTCCTATGCTGTAACTACTATGATATATACCTTGATGACAATAACGATGATGAGTGGCTGTGGAAAAAGTCTCTGAAACAAAGTGTTCCACGCAGTAACATTATGACCTTGGGGACCAGAAATTATTCTGAATGCAGTAAGGTAATGCAGCTGTTGCTATTGCTTGAGGTTAGAGATAAGCCACCAAAATATACCCTCTATACTAATACTGTCTCTGACTCTACCTATGCCTACAAGAAGACAAAAAAAAGGCTTGACCACCTTATTTCTTTACTTTCTCTTTTGTTGTTCTATAGTACACTGAATTCTGTAGCTGACTTTAAGAAGTTGTTAGCAGATGACAGAGAAGTGCATGTGGGATTTTGATAAGGCCATATCAGATATGATTACAGTAATACTTTAATATGGTGGGATAGAATTAGTGATATGAACAGAAGCAATATCAGCAGGGGCTTCAGAACAGCAGGAAATTTTACCAAGTATGATAGTGGTTTTCTATATGCTGCATAACTTTGCTCTGCAATGGGGACAACACATGGAGTCACCATTGGACGATGTCTTTCAGCATGATGAGGGAGATGACACTGATGACATGGAGGAAGAAGCAGGAGGACTTCAACTCCTGCCTGAAGTCAGACCTCTTCGACAGGAGCTCAATGAAGAACGCTTCAGCTGAAAATTTCCTGCTCCCCTGCATTAACAGTTCTATCCAACATCTGTCCCAGTTTCTCCACCCATTGAATAAATGTAATGTGCCCAAACACCAATACTGATATCCATGCCAGCTAACATTGCAGGATCACCAGCTAGTATGGAAACACTCTCCACGCACAAAGATTTCAAAAATGTTTATCATTTTGCTGGCTTATGCAAATTCCAATACACTAATTATCACACTAATGTGAGCCCACAGTGCCTGCCTTAAGTGCTCTCTTACCTACTCTAGTGGTCCCATGAGGTGCTCCTGCATGGCTTCAGCATAAGAGGTGGAAGAGAGTTGTGGCTTAGTCATGAGCTCTTGAGATGCTGGTGGTCAATGATCTCTAAGTACTCAGGCCTGAGTAGGCCCAGCTGCGGACTGAGCAACCTGCCCTACCTGGCTTTCTGCCACCAGGGCGGGCATTGGTTGAGAGGGTTGCGAAAGTCCAGACGTGCTGTTGTCTTGAAAGTGGGCAATATGTTCTATTTTCATTGCACAACAGATTTCAATGTACTCAATTCAATTTTATTTGTATATTTCGTCTAAATGGAAGATTTATCAGGATTAGTAAATAGAAGTAATGCGTAAAGAATAAGAGGAAGTTATAAAGTGACAGCAATTCTACAAAAAAGTTGAAAACTTAACAATCATCATAGGCTTCTTGTTATTTCAGTGCATTAATTGAGTTAAATTTTATATGGACTACACGCTTCAATTTATTGCCAGCTTCCTGAAAGGATTGATTAAAATGTATATATGTACTTTCTGTAATAGAGTCCTAAAGAAATTAATTTAATTTTACCAAGGTGTAACCTTTACAATTAATTTTAGTGTTTTGTTCAAAAAGTCTTATCATTTGACTTCCTAGGTATAGTTACTGGTGATTGTTCTTTTTCCAGTGGTTGCTTTAAATTGCATCTAACCCCAGGAGCTGGTCTACAATATAATATGAAATGTCAAATGTAACCAGCACCTTCCACTTGAAAAGACTAATTTAGAAGCCAGGCTGTTTCTTCAATCTATATGTGGTTGTAAAAAAGTGTATAATTTCTGCCTTTTTGAATAAGCCAACAATACACGTGAAGCAATAAGTGCATTAAAAGGGTTTGCTCTTTTATTTGGTCCATTCTTTTTTCCATAAACAATACAGTCTTCAAATGGTCATGTCTTGCGGATTGATATATTAAGTTAAAATTTCAATTCTTGTTATGGAATAATTTTTAGTAGAGATTTAGAGGTAGATCTTACCAAGAGCCTCTTATAAGAATCTAACATTAAATTCCT
Organism: Heptranchias perlo; assembly: GCF_035084215.1. Lineage (NCBI taxonomy): Eukaryota > Metazoa > Chordata > Chondrichthyes > Hexanchiformes > Hexanchidae > Heptranchias > Heptranchias perlo. Next base: position 34,073,783 of record NC_090335.1, read on the forward strand.
TACATCAAAAAATCATAATGCTTCATCGTGTATTTCTCAGTTCTGCAGTCCTGAGTTTACACTGCTTTGCATATACAGCTTTATCGAAAATTCATAAAGACAAACCTCTAAATCTTAATCATGTCTATCCGATCATCATGACCCACTGTACTCCCATTGGTTGATTCAGAATCAGAGAATTTATACACCAGGGAGCTCTTCATAAGATTTTCATTCTTGAGCTACATAATGCAGTCACACAAAATAAATCATGAAAATATACTAATATTACTAATACCTGAATTCAAATTTCTACAGGCAAAACCACTTTGTTATGAAGATTAATGGAAGATAAATATTTTTGCATTCTGAGAACATATTGAAAACGATAGAGATTTTGCTGAGTTTTAATAGTGAGTGCTGCAGGCAGAACAACAATATAGCACCACAACATGGTGTGAGATTAAAAACTAACCCCACTGCATTTATCTTAGAATCACACTGCATAGATTTAAAGCCCAAGATTTATATGGTAAGCCATCTTAGTACACTTTATATATTAGCAAAGTTACAGTTTGAAAGAGAATAAAGCCCAGTCACAAAGGCACATGTGTTTGTGGTTTCAAAGTACAATGCCCTACAATCATCCAATCTTAGAAAGTACAGCAAGAAGGAGGCTATTCTGCCCATTGTGTCAGTGCCAGTGTTAACAACTGGAGTTATCGGGGTAGATTTTCCTCTTCAGTGCCAAGGTGCAAAAGCTTGATGGGACAGAATCCCTTATCACAAAATTGGGCACAAGCTGCTCATGTTAACTGAAAATCATAAGCAGATTATACCCAATGTTGTGATAAGGGCTTCCACATGGTCAAGCTCTTATGTTCGGCATTGTAGATGAAAAGATAACCCATCTATACTATGTAAGAACATAAGAAATAGGTACAGGAGTAGGCCATATGGCCTGCTTCGCCATCCAATAAGATCATGACTGATCTTCTACCTCAACTCCACTTTCTCGCCCTATCCCCATATCCCTTAATTCCCTTAGTGTCCAAAAATCTATCGATCTCAGTCTTGAATATACTCAACGACTCAGCATCCACAGCCCGCTGGGGTAGAGAATTCCAAAGATTCACAACCCTCTGAGTGAAGAAATTTTTCTTTATCTTGGTCCTAAATGGCCGACCCCTTATCCTGAGACTATGACCCCTAGTTTTAGACTCTCCAGCCAGGAGAAACAGCCTCTCTGCATCTACCGTCTCAAGCCCTCTAAGAATTTTATACGTTTCAATGAAGGGATCACCTCTCATTCTTTTAAACTCCAGAGAATATAAGCCCAATTTCGCACTTCCCTAGCTAAATGCCCAAATTTGAAATTTTTAGGTGCTTACTACATTTTCATAATATGTTATAAATCAAAGACATTATTTTGGTAATGATAAAATTATTAAAATAAATAATAAATATTCATGTTTGACATCTCAAAACTGCATCATATTCTGTAGTGCTTTTGGGAACTATAGGGAGCTATCAAATAAGAAATTTCAGCAACAAGCATTTCCAGTACTTACTCAAAATATATTTTAATTGCTGTGCTAGTGCAGAGTGCAAAACAGGAACTGTGTAGGAATGTCACCAATAAAAGGACATGCTTTGAAAGCTGGAAATTTGAATTTTCTCTATATTGTCCATTCTCACATGAATACTACAATCAATATGTACTAATAATGACTGTGTAGACACTTTTTCATATATTGAAGAAAATTTTACTGTGCAATGAAAACATTAATTATGAAGGTTACCAGTAACTTTAACACCTTGTATATTTTGTATAGTTTTTACTCCAGTTTCATAGACAAAGTGGAGATGTTAAGAAGATCTGATTGAATAATGCATATTCTGCTTAAAAAGCCCACCAATGATCCCTCTGTCCTTTCCAACTGCTGCTCCCTCTCCAGTTTCTCTTTTGTCACTAAGATGCTTGAACATGTCATCACCACCCAAATCCATGCCCATTTGGGTCTATTTGAGTGAATTTTGGATTGGATTTTAGTGCACAAACATAGTTAGGGAATTGATACCCAGAACCTACTCCATTATTATCAACAAGGACATTCTGTCCTTTATAAGGCAGTGAGAAAATTCCTGAAAATGTTGGAGACCAAGTGCAACCAGGTCACATCAGTTTCATGTGGGGTTCCACCAGTCACCAGCCAGAGTTATGGCTGGATAATGGTGGAAACCCCTAAAAAATTTCAGGACCAGAAGATACAACTTTAAAATGGGAATTTAATTACACCTGCACACCCTTGATCCTCTAATTCCACTTCACTTGAAGAATACACTTGGGCTTGAATTTAACTGCCAGGCAGGATTGCGGCAAAGTGAGTTGCGTGCCCATCAAGGAGCGGCAGTAGGGAGGCTCAGCCGATTTTAATGGCTGGGCCTCATTAACATGCAATTTGCTGACTTCCCAATCAAAATGGCTGGGAAGTTGTCGGGAAGCGACTGCTTGGTCATTAAGAAGGACACGGGGGTAAGGTCCTCGGCACAAGGTAAATGCTCCTGGAGGAAGTTGTGGGGGTGGAGGATGGGGGGAAGCCTGGGGCAGGAGAAGCCCAAGGTTTCCTTGCACATCTGCTCCTCCTGGCCCACAAGGAAACTAAAAACAATGTTTTAAAAACTTACCTCTCTGGGCTTCTTCTGGCCCTGGCTGCTGGTCCTGTCAGGTTTGACCTGGTGGGGAAGCCACCAGTGCTCCCCTGCTCAGGCCTTAGGTTAAAATAGCAGATCGTGTCCTCATGATGTCATTGGAGTCCAATCTGCATATTTAAGGAGGACCCCACTGACGGGGCGGATGTCCTTGCCACTTGCAAATTAAAGTTACAGTCGGCCAGATCGCCGCAGGAAAGGAGTGGGTAAGTTCCCCGCTCCATTTTAACTGCTATCCCCCCCTCCCCCAGCCTGCTTTCTGGCAGGCAGGGGAAATTAAAATCAACCCCTTGATCTTGCATGTGTGCAACAGCACAGCAGAAAGATATATAGACCCATCTCCGCTAATAGAATTTGTTCATAAAAATCTTTCTCAGGACATAATTTGTTGGAACAATCAAGATGAACGTTTTAATATGCTGTTCCACAGAGTCTAATCTGAATCTTCTCCCATTCTCCCATCTCAATCCTCACACAGTAATTATAGGTCTGGACCCACCTAAATCACTCTCTTGGGATACCTGAGTGAACTTCCACTGATTACTTTCTATTTTAGCAGTGATCTATACTAACTAGGAATGTTGAGAAAATACATCAACGTCCATGCCATTTAGTGTGAAAATGCTGTCCCTGGCAAAATCTCTGCATTAATAAATTAATGCAATAAACAGCCATTTACTAATGCTTCAACAAAGATTTAGTTCCTTTCAGTAATGTTCAAATTGGATAGATTGATAGCGCTGCATCATAAAGTTTTAGGAGATGGGTTTGAGCCTATGATTCCTCACACAATGAGTTCCCAATCTCAGCTAGGAATTACGAGTAAGGCACAAAGCAAAAGAATCTTCATTCGCCACAGGAATAAAAGGAAAACTGATAAGCAAGATCAATCTCATGAACCTCTCAGTAGATAGGGCAGATTTAGCAAATGACTGAGAACAGTTTGTCTACTCATTCTCCTGAAACAAATGGAAAAATAAAAAGATTCTCATAATCAGATTCAGAGCTCAGTGACTTTGTCCCTGAAAGATGATTATAGCTGAAAACAGATTGAGATTTAGGGTTCAAATGCAACCTTATCTCGCAGACTTCAATCTTTGTGGGAAATAATGCCTGGATTTACAAAAAGATTATGGATAGCCAAAAAAAGTAACAATTTGTAGAAGGCTTAGAACTTGATGGCTTTCATATGGCACCATTCATATAGCAGCTGTATAAAGAGTTATATTAACTAGGTGGCCAATGTACCATAAAACAAATTACCTAAGTTTCCTTAATTTGCTTTTGGGAGCAACAGATGGTGGTCAACAATTGCAACATTTTAGTTTGCCAGTGCATTTTTTATCTCCTTTAATTTGCAATATTTGCTCTAAGTTTATGGGAAACACATATGAGCCTACAAGTTACTTTTGGTCATATTTGCTTAAAGCATTTATGTGTCCACTATTTAATGAAGGCATTGATCCATTTATTTAAAAAGACTTAGCACCACTCTTAAAAAGCAGACAGGGCAATGTTACGCAAGCATCTTAAGCTTTTGTATCTTAACATCGCTAACAGTATCTAACAGGATATCATTTTTTTTGGAATATGTGAAAGCTGATTTCCGAAGCAGCAGATTGCAGAAAATTTCTGAGGAGTGGGCTGTCTGCAAAACATTTGGGTAGGCTCCTTGTTTGGGCAATTATGATTGAGGGACTAAACATCTGTCTTATAGTGTTATTTTATGGTTCTACCACCCTGCATGGCTAATGAGGGTTCTGGGAGGAAATTGTGGTAGGTTAGCAGCAGTTTCATATTGGCAGGTGTTAGGACCACCCCGCCAATGGGAGGAGCATCCACACCACCGTCTCAATCAACCGGACATTTTGGACTGACTTGATCCTGGAAGAATGTGCCTGGGTTTATATCCAATTATAACACCTTACTCAAATCCTAAACACCCAAGTCATCTGTGAAAGACATATTACGAAATTGCATTTGGACCTTTCGTTCTTTATAAAATGGCATTATTTATTGACGATGAACTTGTTGAGGACACTTTTTTGCATTTATACATATTCAACAAACATACTCAAACACACATGTGCAAAAATACTTTGTGAAAATGTTTTTTCACAATGTTGGTAAGAATAATTGTTATCATGGTACTTTGTGTTTTGCATCTTCTTTAAATTGAAATTGAAAATGATATAATATGACTATTTTAGGTATTATGTTTGCAAGACATTATTTAATTACTTTAATCAGTCGTTGTGTTAATGGTGTGAAGGGAACAGGTCTTCTTGGAGCTGAGCAGTGGGGAAGCAACACAAAATGTTTGTTAAACTGATTGCTATTTTTGAAGCAGCCTTAGCTTTAGCGACAGTATCTCTTTTAATCACAAATTATGATAAGAATTATCAGTAACTTCCACTTTTTAAAAAATAATTTATATTTCTGCAGATTTATCTGCAATTTTTTTGAACAGTGAATGCTAATGATGTCATAGGCAATAAGTTTGGATGTCAGATGGTGCAAAGGAGTTCACTTAACACATAGATGGCTGAGATTGTCTGATCACTGAAGCATTCAGGGTTAATGGTTATATCTCTACATATGTTAATTTAGTTCCTCTTTGTTGGCCTTAGTTAAATCTTTGAAGTCAGTCCTTCCAGTGATGTCACTATATATATATATATATATATACATATATATATAAAAACATATATAAAAGTTAAATTATGTAAAAGCTTATTTGCATCTGGGGGAATGTTTTTGGTCTGTTGGGTATTAATGCACTTTGCACGGGGTAATGTGGTTGTAAATATGAATGCTGCATATTCTGAAACACATCTTACTTCTGGCAGCTTCAGGCATCCAATCAGCTGCTGGTTGAACTTATTCAGGTTTACTACCTCAACAAATGGGAATGAGGAATTTGAATTATGCAGATGATGTACAGTGGTGGCAGTAAATGGTGGAAATTGGAGACTTAAGCAAAAGTGAAGAGGCAACCACACTGTTCTGAAGCTTAACTTTTTATACTTGATAAATAACTGATCAAATATAAAAGACGAAGATGCCATTTTTGGCCCCAAATTTGGGTAATTTCTGTGTTCATGAAGATATAAAATCCAGATCTGATAGTTCTCATCAAGTATGACCAGATCTCAACTATTCTTGGAGCTATAACTTGCTGTAAACCTGAAAGACAGTTCAGTCAGTGGTGGCCTGGGGGCAGTAACACATGAATAGGAAATGGAATGTGACAGGGAACCAAACTGTAGATCATGAGATGTAGCAGCCAAGATCTAGGCTAAGGGTACATCATCTAGTTATTTGACATACTTTACATCTGCATCTAAATAAGAAATATCTTCTTAAGAGAATTTATATTCTCAAGTTTCCATTTTGAGCTTATCCATTAGAGATTCTGAATTTGGCAGATTTTAAATCTTTACATTAGCAAGCCAAATTTTAACAAAATATAATCAAAGTAAAAAAGAAACGTGCGGATTAGCATGTACAAATCTAGGAACAGTACTGCTATGGACTTGCTTCTAAATTAATGATTACTTTACTATTTTAATGTTGATGCTTTCAATTAGCTCCAAGATACCATGAATTATTTGTAAACAATGATGACTTCAATGCCAAGCAGGCAGTATGTTTATCTAGTCAGTATGTTCATCTCCACATTATGTTTATCTAGTCAGTAACTGACCCATAGAGACCATGAAGAGCTCAGGTTTGATCCCCACTCTTTGCTGAATTAACTGACCTCAGCTGGAGGTGGTGGTAATGTAGATAATACATTTGATTTTAATTCATCTGAGTTGTGAAGGTAAAAAGAGATGCGGAGAGGAAGACATTGACCCAATTCCAAATTATGGGGATGGGGTCACTTAAATACTAATGTGGGGTAGCCTGTGGTTATTAAGGAGCCTCAGAGGCATCCACCCAAAGCAGCTAGTAAATCAAAGTGGCACCATGCCACTTCCAGTTGTGGTTCAGAGGCCAAAGCACAAAATAGGTAAATTTTTTCTTCAGCATTTAATGCAGTCAAATGCCACAATTTTCTATGGTTCTTTTGGAGCTTTTACTCGGCCCTGAACTGAACTTATGCCAGATCTCAACTGGCGAGAGTTTATTTGGGTCTAATGGGGGAATAAGTTATGGAATTCTTGATGTGCCCAGGAACTCCCTCAGTGGTGACTGGAAGATTTGCTTGCTTACTTCCTTGAATGGAATTTCCAAAAGTTCCTACATGGGATAGAATCAGATTATGCCCCAATTCTGCCTCCACCAGCTAACAATGTACCCACTTTCCATTCTCTCTTTCCAGTTTCTCTGGCCACTGGAAATTTGGGACCTCTGTCTTACTTCATGTTAATAATTACATTTTCAAAAAGAAAACACCAGTTGAATTTTGTTGCCAACTAACTATCTCATCATTGTTTTGTTGACAGTTAGAAAAGGTAAATGCTAATTGCTCACAGTTGTGAAAGAGATTGCAATTGGTGACATCTATGAGACAAAGAGAGTAATAAAGAGGCAGTCAGACAAGCCCCAAAGTTCCTGAGGTTAGAGGAGGTGGAAAGTAACATACCCACACAGGGGTCAGGAATTTGGGATTCTGCTTCATTTACACTGCCCCTTTAAATTTGATCGTCCATCCACTCCACCACCACATACACACACACACACACGTACATCAAGGGCGGCATGTCTAAGAAATTCCCAGTCTTCCACAGGAATTCTGCCCATTACGCCCTTGGTAGGCCTCAACACAACTTATACCAGCTGAGAGCTTTGTCTTACTGAGGTCTTCAGAAGGGCCCCAAATCTTTATAAGGTTAAATTAATCAATCCTTCTGGGATTGATTATATTTAATCTGCAGTTCTGCCTTTGGCCTGAAAGGGTCTAGGGGCACCACTGGCAGAGTGGCTGCAGCTTTCTCTGCCTTCAAAGGATGTATCAGGGGCTGCTGCTGCTGAAGCATCTTTACAGGCATGATCCACCTGCCTTGCAAATTATCCTGTCCCTGTTATTTAGGAAAGGGTCAATGGCTGAGTGAGCCCCTAGTAATTTCAGGGCCCCAGTGTCTTTCCTCATTCTAATTTGTTTTTTTTAATTGAATTTTGAAATAAAAGAAAGCCTCTTTGGAAATAGTTAGGAAGGGAGGGAACAAGAGGGAAGGGGAGGAGGGAAACAGTTTGAAGATGAGGGGCACCTGGTTTTTTGCTATCCTTTTTTGCAGGAATGAGTGGGATTGGGAGAGTGAATGGAGGGCTAACAGTGAGATGAGTGACAGTGGAGCAAGGTAGAGGGAAGGATACAGGGGTCAATGAGGAAGAGATAGGACTAGTGATAGAAGTGAAAGAATGGTAGGAAGGGGAGATGATGGAGGGAAGGGGAAGGTGAAGGAGTAGGGGACACCATGGTAGTGAGAAGTGAAGCAAGAGTGATTGGGGGAGGGGATGGGAAGGGAGCCACTGATACCCACAATTACCCCAAATCTGCCAACCCAAATGCTGCCTGCAGCCATTGGTGGCTTCCTTACCCAACAAATGACATCACGTCACCTATCACTTCCCACCCGAAAGGAGATAAAAGGTGAATAATAAACAGAGAGGGAAGCAGAAGGAGTCAGAAAGAAACAAAAACAAGTTAAGGAGAAAAAAATAAAAGAGAGACAAGAAGCAAGAGAGAAACAGCACAAAGACTGCAGAGACAGGTGAAAGAGACCACATTCTCTGACACTGTACGCAACACCACAAGAGGATGACTAATAAGCCTTTAAATAACACTCTGAGAATATTAGCATACAAGCTTATTAAGCATTCAAGTGCGAATGTTTACAGAGCATAATTTCAAGACCACAATGTTATTAAAAAGTAACCTGTCTCACAATTCAGGCCTCTGTCACCAGAAACAGGCTTACATTCAGACAATTACACTCAGAAAAAAAATAAGAAAAATAATTAAATAATTTATCTATCTTATTTTTGATCCTTAGAGTTATCTTTCTCTGACTCAATTCCCCCCACCCCGGCTGCCACCTCTGACTAAGCCCAGAGGTGTGGAACCTTGGCTCACTGCTTGGCCCTCAGCTCAACTGTCTCCCCCACATTCAATCTGTCACAAAAGCTGCTTTCATTTATCTCTACAGCATCACCTACCTCTGCCTTTACCTCTCCCTCTCTGCGCACTTATGCAGCATCACCTCCACTTCAGCAGCCATCATATAGGGGGTTAGGTACTGGACAGCTTCATCGCTTGTCTGCAAATTTATGACTGCACGCTTGATTTTCCTTTCCTTCATTTTGTCCGTCACTGTCTAGTCCTCTTTCCCTTCAGTTTTGGCCAAAATTGCAAATGAGTTGAGACGCGTACTTTTCTCACATCACAGCCAGTCTTCTTCAATATTCTCCTTTCCCACTTCCAATCATCCATAAATGGTAATTAACACAGAATGCCATGGCCCATCTTTAAAATTTCCCTTTCCTTACCAACCTCTACTGACTCTTGTATCTCAGAAAATTGACATTAACGTTCTTGTTCTTACCCTCAGATTTCTCTACCACTTTACCCTTTCCTACCTCTTTGATCTCCTCTAATCTTATGTATCTGTGTCTACCTTCTCCCTTTCCCCCCCACCCCCCGACTCATGATCCACCACCTATAAAGTGCTCTGAGGTGTCTTTTTGGATGCTATGAGTGTTACAGATATGTAAGTTGTTGTAATTTCCTTAAATCGGCCTTGATTTTCTGATCTAGTTTAAACCTAAATGGCTAGTGGCAGGTTTCAATGAGAGACTGTCTCAAATGAGAGTGTACTATTTGCACCCAATTTTCTGAGGTCAGCTTATTAGCCTAGCTTCAGGTGCAGATTTGGATGGATACAGGGAGTGTGCTAGTAGTCGGAGTGGAAAATTGTATGTAAGTGAAATTTAAAGGGAAACAAACAATTAAAGGAAATCAGAATAGGGGGTCAAAAATTCTGAAATCCTTTGGCAAGGCTCAGAAGGCATCTTAACTCATTTGCAACTTTGGCCAAAACTGAAGGAAAAGGGGACTAGACAGTGATGGACAAAAATGAAGGAAAGGAAAATCAGGCATGAAGTCATGAATTTGCAGACAAGTGATGGAGCTGCCCAGTACCTAACCCCCTGTATGATGGCTGCTGAGTGGAGGTGATGCTGCATAAGATGTTTGCTAGGAGGGTGGCCACTATGCCACTCTATGGCACGATTCCTACAGGTCGACATTGCAGCATAACTGCAAGGAGGTGCAGCCAAGTTTCAGGCCCCAACTGAGTGTTACAGTCACTGGATGTCCGTGCCCTATATTGTATCATAGCTGCAGGTGTCCTTGCAGTCAATGGCACAGATCTGCATCTAGCCATCTGCTAACCTGGACCTTTGAAGACAGTTCCTCACAGTTATTGCCAGGTAGGTGTGATAATGACTGCGGAAATATTTGTTAGCACCATGGCAGGTGCACCTAATCAGGGTGTGGTGCCTGTTGACCACAAGGCATGCCTTCTTCCCTGTATTGTCATTGAAAGCATGACGTTCTGTGACAGAGAGAGAAACAGACAGAATGACAGACAGAAAGAAAAAGAAATGGAGAGAGGGAGACGGAGGAGAAAGACAGACAGAGGGTGGGAGAGATAAAATGAATACAAAATATTTAAAAATATTACACCCGGAAAAATCTGTGGGTTCAGGCATGTATCCATATATGGCTTGGCTCCATGGGGAACTTGATATAGATGTTCTCTCTTGTGAATCAGTCACTCAGTGGAACATGGCTGGTGACAGCAGGTTTCCCAAGAACAAGCTCCAGAGATACCAAGAACAAGCTGCTATGAGAGGAGGGCCACCTCATGACCCTTTAGTAGAGCAGGAGTAGCTGATCACCTCTCATGATATTGGCCCTCAGGTTGCACCTAGGAGAAGCACTGGAATAGGTGAAAGAAAAGCATGTAGCTGCCCAGATGAAGGAAGGTATTAGGAAAGAATAGGTTGGTTCACTGTTTACCTTTTTGTAACAAAATAGGATGTGCACTGTTGCGCTTTGTTATTTGTGGAGGTTAAAGTCATACAGGAAAGCGTGCCAGGAGTTAAAACAGCCCGGGCCTGAAATTTAGTCCAGCAAGTGTGTTTCACACTAGCCCCATCCTTAATCTGTCCAAAACCCGTTCTGGGTTAAAATTGACCCCCTTCTCTCTCCAAAGTATTGCATTACTAATTTTTTCTGCTTCACTACAGTTAATACGCTGTTTAACAGCAGAGTTACGATGTTTAAATTAGTTAATTATTGTACTTTATATTCTTGGTGATAAACAGGATAATTAATCTTGAAGAAAAATGGTTTCTTAACCAACACATTGGGGCAGAACTTGCTCTCGAAATAATGGAGGCGCTCAACAGCGCTCACCATTTTTAATGGCAAATTGAAGGAACAAGTTCCCACGTTTGCACTTGCGCACTAAAACGTGGGAATCGTGAACTTGCTCCTATTGATTCGCCGGTGGTTTGACAGCTTCGAATTAAAGGGACATTGCATGCTACAATCATTGAAATCATTGAAATAGCACAAGCTTGCTCATCTGCCCAGCTGGAAAGTAACTAATTACGCCACCAAACAGATATGCATAAAAATATCAGGTCTAAACCAAGTTTTAAAAGCAAGGTTAGTCTTAATGACTGCCAAACAACTAAAAATTAAATTTTTTAAATGTGGAGTCTCCTATTACTCCTTATTTTAATCATTTTTGGTCATTAAAAAAAAATTTTAAATTAAAAAATTAAACTTTTTTTATTTTTCCCTTCTGTCTCTTTAATTGTTTCTTTGGCTTTATATTAACTATTTTAAATTTTTTTATTTACAATGACTTCCATAATACTAACTTTAAATGAATAAAGTCTGCTTGCTTGCTCGTGGGCGTGACTCCTCATCCTGACAGATTTTGTGGGCGTGTCTTCTATTCTCACAGACTGTTCCATGCGTATCAACTTACGCTGCTCAGAGGCTGAGTTGATAGCGCACAATTTCTTAAAAGTTCAAAATCAAGCAAGTCGACGCCACACAGCCCACAGTAAATACATTTGTTAATTTAATGCGTAGGAGCTGCGGTGAGCATTGCTATGCCGCTCTGCGCAAGTTCTGGCCCATGATTTCTATTTTGAGTAAGTACCTGACATAATACCAGAATTAAGATATAGTGGGTCAACATGCTCTTAGCTTACTGAATATAAATTAATTGATAGTTACTTTATCTCCCTTTTTCAGTGCACTTGCAGGAATGCACAATTTTACTCAATGCACTTTCTTAGAGGTTGGCTGAATTACAATTAATGCACAACAATTCAGCCAGTCTTAGCACACCTGCAATAATGCTGCTCGGTCACCTGTTAAACACCATAATATGTAGGTAATTGCTATAAATTAGTCACATTATGGTGTTTGGGTTGTGAGGTATATAAACTAAAGTGCTTATGGGACAACTTAGTAGATGTTGAAAAGCTTGCTTTACAAAAGAGGTCTTTCAGATTATTGTGGATGGTGTGAAGGAAGAGTGCAGTGTCTTTTATGGGTTAGAAGTACAATGCATCATTAATAAAGCTTACAACACCAGGTTATAGTCCAATAGTTTTATTTGAAAATCACAAGCTTTCGGAGGCTTTCTCCTTCGTCAGACTCACCTGACGAAGGAGAATGCCTCCGAAAGCTTATGATTTTCAAATAAAACTGTTGGACTATAACCTGGTGTTGTAAGATTCCTTACATTTGTCCACCCCAGTCCATCACTGGCATCTCCACATCATCATTAATAAAGGGCACAGTAGCAGTGAGAGGCACCTAAACATGAAGTGAACAAAATATCTGTTGTCCACTTTAGTTATAAGAATATGGGAAATAACTATCTGATTTGAATAAAATTGCCAAAGTTAGCTATGAAGATGGCAGTTAATTATCTTAGTCACAAAAATACCTAGCCAGAGGTTATAGATAGCAGCAATATTTCACAGAAGATTATTTATTCCAAGTTCTTCCATGTGCAATATTGGGAATGGAGCTTATAAGAAAAGAAATGAGGAATGTGACAAATATAGATTTTTGCCTGCCTTGAATTTTTAACTTGTGTTTTGTATTGCTAGAAACAGCATGTAAGGAGTTAACATCCAATGTCATGCAAAACACGTTTTGACAGAAAAGCCATCAGCTCAAACCAGACAGTTTGGCTACAAGGGCTTCACAAGGTGTGAGTCTGCAAATAACATTGGGTGATTTGAAGTGTGAACGGTTTAATTGACCAGACCCATTACATTCAATCACAAATGTTTTTGCCATTGTGAAAGGTTGCCTGTCCATTCAATATTGATAAATGGCTGTATGATCGAATGCAATTGATAGATGTAGTCATCTAGTGCCTTTTGGTTCTGCATGACTTCAAATGAGGTTGGATTAAATTCCTACGGGATGCTTGTTTTACCTGAAAGTCAGTATTTGAGTTTCATAGCCAACAGCTGCTGAGCTGTGAGTTTATAAGCTATTATGCTGAACTAGCAAGACAATTAGGTAAAATTATGGCTGCAGCAAGTAAGCTTCTATTTAGAGGAAACAGTAAGTGGTATATTTTCTATGTATTGAGGGAAAGTAGAGTAATGTATGCTTCACTGTTAACTGTTCTATCTTAAGTAAATGAAACTACTTTGGTTCAAAGATTGACTCTTGGTTTGCATAGTTAGTCCACTTATTAAACAAAAGAGAATCCTGGGGCAACATGTGAATCATTCCAATAGCTGATATACAGATTAAGGGCCTCTGTGATGATCCCTGGGTCTTGTTATTGTTTAACTAGATAGTGCATCATTTTTTTTAATGTAGTCTGGCAATTTTACTTAAAACTTATTTCCAATGTTTGACCTTCTTTCCATTTACAAAAAGGGCTGTGTGGAGAGCTCAAGAGGGAATAATTGTTGCAGAGTGCTACTTGCACCCATGTGAATTGAGGCACCTGCTGCTGTTTTGTAGATGGTTGTTGCTCTGCCTTATCCTCATCCTGGAGCCCGTCTTATTGCAACTTCTCTTCAGGAAGAATTCATATGCCTCTTTTGATGGTATTATGATGTAGCTTACTATAGTTACTGCCCCAACTCTCTCCAGCTCATATTCCAAGGTTTTGTCAGGGTGGTATGAACATCAAGGAGTAGATTTTCATCACCAGCTGGGTGGAATCTGGTGGGTAGATCACATGCCCATTATAGACCCTGCATGGACTCAATGGAATAAAAATCAGGTAGGTCCTGTAAAGGGCAGGTAATCTGTACAGCCAGATTACTGCTTAGGTAAGAAGATGAAAATTTACCCCCAAATATTTTAAGAAGCTGAAGGTCTGCTCTATGGCAGTTAAACCTTGCAAACATGTATTAGTTAAAACCTTTTTTTATGGGTCTGGGAATTCTGCTGAGTTGTCATCAGTTATCTTAAAAAGATGTAACCCATGTCTCCTAGAAGTCAACTTTGTATTTTATTTCCCCTTTTGAACAATTGGGGAACCACTTTGATTCAAAGATTGGCTCTTGGTTTGATAAGTATGCAGTTAGTCCACTTATTAAACAAAAGAGAATCATGGGGCAACATGTGAATCATTCCAATAGCTGATATACAGATTAAGGGTCATCAACATATCTGCATAGTGAGTATTCCCCAGAAAACTAACATTCACTTGCATCATTGGTTTCTGGTAGTTGCCCAGAATCTCGTACTTTAAGGTAGCAGTAATTCTTTATTTTGATGAAAGGGAAGGTATCTTCTACAGGTTCATGAATGGTGATAAATACAATCATTGACTTACATTTGGAAGATGCTGAACAACTGCCTGTCCAACTGATGCTGCATGCTGATTTTGAACTTTATGTCTGCAGACATGTGGTACCTATCATTTACATGGTGAAATAGTGAACTGCACACTTACTGATCTCACTGATGTGTCCTGATAGCACCTGGAAGGACCCAATGGAATAGAAGTTTAGAGTAATGAACACTTTCATTTCTGCTGAGGGCACTGTCTGGATGTTTCTCCTTGGTTGCAGGTCTGGTATTAGTAAATGACGTAGGTCTGAGATTATATCCCTAGTGCTCTGTCGGCTTCTTGCACGCCATTGCTCACTAAAGTCCAGGTTGTTGACATTTGTGATATATACACTGCTTCAGGTAGTAGCGAGTCCTGAAGTCTGCCTCCTGTGCCTTTGAACCTCCCAATGGCCATTACCTGCTGCCTTTAGGAATGAGAGACTTTGTTACCATCATGCTGTTGTGATCACTAAAAGATTCCTCTTTGAGTATTTTTCTAATCTCTCTGTTCTGCTTACCCTCAAACTTTGTTAGTTCCCTTAATTGTACAAGATCAACGTGCTGTGTGAATCAAGTAAACACTGAGTAGATTTTGCACATTCCCCATTAATTGCTATTAACTACTTTTTGACTTGAGTGCTTGTTATTTCAAGGTAAATTTATTTGTATGTATTGGACCTCTTTAGCCCAAGGGCAACTTTGAGTATAGGTAAAAGTTAGCACCTGTTCCATACACACATTTACTATTGCCCCGATGCACATTTAGTGAGTATATTAACCTTAGTGCACAGAACAAATTAAACTTTATAATGTAAATGTTTTCTTACTTTCACAATAATGGTTTTGTGAAAACTGGGACATTTTGTCCACCTTTTGTTTTCCTTTCTCAGACTATTTAAAATTCTCATCGTTGTTTTCAAATCCCTCCAAGGCCTCGCCCCTCCCTATCTCTCTAATCTCTTCCAGTCCTACAACCCTCTGAGATCTCTGCGCTCCTCCAAATCTGGCCTCTTGTGCATCCCCGATTTTAATCACTCCACCATTGGTGGCCATGCCTTCAGCTGCGTAGGGCCTAAGTACTGGAATTCCCTCTCTACCTCGCTCTCCTTTTTAAAATGCTCCTTAAAACCTACCTCTTTAACCAAACTTTTGGTCACCTGTCCTAATACGTCCTTATGTGACTGGGTTTCAAATTTCACTTGAAAACACTCCTGTGAAGCACCATGGGACATTTTACTACATTAAAGGCACTATATAAATGCAAGTTGTTGTTGTTGTTATGGAGTAAACAACAGTAAATGCCCAGCAATTGGGGAGTTCTTCTGATGGCCAATTTATTCGATATAGAACTGGCATTTTTCTGAACTCTGATGTTGCCTTCAACAATGACAGCTATGTGTCATGTCGACTCTTTAGAAATCAAACCTACTGTATGTTGAAACTTAGAACTAATGATATCAATAGAGAAATTAATACATGAAGGGCATATGTCTTAACAGATTGCTGGAATTACAAGTTACCAAAAAAATGAAATTCAGAGCACAATACATGAGCTAATTACAATATACTGTGAACTACCCAAAAATTAAGTTCAACAAGGGACTAAATGGCATCAGATGGATATCTGAATGGAGGGTTTGTGAGATATTATAATTTTGGGAGGAAAAAAAATCAAGACTTGTCATGTATACGCAAGTACATTGGTTAAACTCGGACAGAAGCAATGCAGCATTGACATAGTCTGTAGGGTACAAATAGTATAACAGCAAATGAGACAAACGATATGCAAAATTCTTTTTAAAATTACAGCACAAATCCTCCAAACACAATCAAAATCTCTTATGCAGCTAAAATCACCACCAACTTCCATAACCAATCTTAATTGTATGCCCTATTTTTCAGGTGTGAGTTCTGCAAACTTTTTTTAGAACACATATGCAACAGATGTGCCAAGCAGAACACACCTGCATTAATACTGCTAAGCCACTTGTGAAGCTGCTGAAATCTGCAAAACGTCGCTAATGTTACTGTGCAGTATTCATGCTTCCAGTGCTTTTCATTCGCATTGGTTTGAGTGAAAATGTGGGAAACCCATGCATCTTATAGGCCTTGCATTCACTCAGCCCAATAATGGTAACCCTTCTGATTTTTGCAAATTGCAGCCTGTGTTAAAATTATGGTTTGTAGGAGCTTACCTTGTCGAAAATTTGATGTGGTTTATTGAGCTCTGAGATGTGCACAACGTTTTGATCAGGTCAGTAATTTGTTTTAAATTGCGAGGAGGAAATGAAATCACCATGTATTAATAGGAGTAATGTGAGGGGACTGAAAGATGTTCCATTGTTGCACAGAGAAAATCATACACATTGTGCTGATGTGATTTGGGGGATGTTTTAAGGGTAATGTGCATATTCATGATATTTGTAAACATTTCATGACTTTGCACCGTAGCTAATAAAATGAAGCATGCAAGTTTAATCGTACTTGAATTAAACATGTATAAAAGGTAATCACTATTTTTTGGTTCTCCTTTTTTCCAATATCTTGTGCATTCAAGTGGAACCACTATATTATAGGACATGCAAGAGAATCATGATAAAATATGTCCTCTCATTTACAACCTGACATAGTAAATTACAGGTCAGGATTCTGCATAGCCTTTCTCTTATCTGTGTCAGCATAATTGCATAACAAGTGTGTGGAAATTAGCATGAAGTAAAAAATATTGTTATTTAAAACTTAAAGATTACCATGCACACATTTCATAAAACACCATTATTGAAATCAATATATAGAATTCCATAGGTCACTGGGGCGGGGGGAAAGGTGCAACAGAATGCTGCCAGTACAAGTTTAATCCTGCAATGCTGAATGCATTGTTGATGCAAAGCTAGCTGCAATAGCAGTGATCAACTCCCATGATAACATCAGGATCACTTTGGCATATCACAACCAAATTTGAATGCCTGCATTCTGTGGAAAAATAAAACACAATCCGGTCAGGAATAAAGTAGGTTGAATTTTAGCAGATTTAGAAACTTTCATCAGTCCTATTAGTAACAGGCTGACCATGTTTACATAATCATTCATAATGGAATGTTAACATGTTTCTGGAATTGTGCAGTACTACTGCTCAGTTCTGCCTTTGTGACGATGTGGTCCATCACAAAACTAGGCACCCACATTGTGTTTGTGACATGTGGCACACTTTATCCTAAGGTCAGCTTTGTCTGCTATCCATATTATAGTCACAGCATCCCCACTTTTCCACACTTTTTTGTCAGTTTCAGGTCATCCTTTCATTCCTTCTGCTTTAATGCCAGTTCTGAACATGCAGCAGATATGCCTTTGCTGTGGGAAGTCCAAAATTGCAGTATTTTTCTTATGAAGTCCAATTAATTGGCTTTTATCAAGAATTTAACAAGCAAAAAACTGATTTAACCACCTAATTTCCATTATTGTTATAACAGTGCAAGCAAGTAAAGTTCATTGCTTCCTTCACATTAATGCTCGATATTCACATCTGATCATTCTAACTACCGGAGGGATCTCTAGATTATTGTCCGTTGAGAAAAATAACACTTCTAGAATATTGAGAACACAACAAATTTTCAGTACTTACTGACATGCTGGTAAAGGCATAATGGATCTCGAATGTTCTTCTTTTCAGAAAGCCATGGTTAAAATGGAAGAATAAACTGACAATATGAACAAATTTAAAATGCATTCTAAAGATTACTGGGAGGATTATACACAGAATAATGGATTTCTTACAGTGTCTCCAAAACAGTAGTCTAGTCAAAAGGTTCAGATGACATCCATAACTGTCAAGTGAAATAAGATTACTGCCTTGAAATCACCTGGAGGGTATCTTTTTTTGTTTAAAAAAATATATCATGTTAATTTTATTTGATTATCTTATTCAGTTCTGAGACTACTTTTTGTGCTAATTGAGCATTGATAGTATCTTGACGATCAGAACAAAAGAAAAACTTGCATTTTTATATAGTGACTTATTACATCTCTCAAACGTCTAGAGGCATTCCGCATACAATGAATTACTTTCAAATTCAATGACTGTTATGTAGTCAAGCACTTGAAGAATTAGCTATTATAATATCATTACTAGAAGTACATTGAAATAATTTGCTGTTAATTGCTCAGAAATGGAATGGCTACTGTCATACTCCTGAAGTTTTCCTATTATGAACAATGCTTGCTTTAATTCCTGGAAGAGACTATGAAATGGTCATTTAAACTCTCCCTCAAATCGCTTACAACTGCAGTTCAGAACCTCTAATCGCATAGCCTTTGGCCGTCTATTTGCCATAATACCTCTGCAGCTGTTGATTTGCTCGACCACTCATTCACCTCCATCTTTGATGCCATTGTCCCCAGTAAAACCTTCACTATCTCCCATCCTGGTCATTACCCCATATTTGTTCCCTCAAGTCCAAGAAGCACAAACTTTTTTGTATCTGACACACAACTGACTTAGCCATCACCAGCTCTGACGGACCACATTAAGCTCTACCAGGCGTTACTTTCCTCTGCCAAAACTGTGGGCTACTCTAGGATCATTCTGCAGGCAGAGATAACTTCTGGCATTTCTCCATTACCAACAACCTCCTTTAAACCCCTCCCCCCCCTGCCCTCACTTCTAACTAAGTGTGAGAAGTTCATAGATTTATTTGTCAGCAAAATAGAGACCATCTGTTCAGGTGACTCTGCTGTTGTTTTCCTCACTAGCCTTGGACCCATTTCTCTCTTTAGATTCGCTTCCATTATTTTCCTCCTTCCAAGTCCTCTCTGAGTTCATCTCATCCATGAGACCCACCCACTGATACTTCAGGTTCTGAACTGTTGAGGGGCTTCTGACCGAGGAGTCTTAGACTATAAATTGAGAGCAGCAATAAAGAAAACTAATAAAATGTTGAAATATATAACCAAATCAGTTGAATATAAGTTAGAGAAGGTCATGATCAAACTGTACACTGCTTTGGTCACACCGTAACATAAGTATTGTGTCCAGTTTTGCTTACTAAGAATCAAGGGAGATATTCAAGCAATAGAGGCAGTGCAGAGAAGAACCACACGGCTGATCCCTGGTGTCAGGGATCCAAGTTATGGGGAAATATTGGAGAGACTCGGGCTCTAGAGTTATGGAACGTAGTAAATGGTATGGAAAAGTAAATCCCATGAAGTGTTATCAAAACATTCTCAATACAGGTGATTATTTTTGTAGAGGCTTTTTTAAGGAATACTGAGGAGTAGGAATTTCTTTTTCGTTCATGGGATGTGGGTGTCGCTGGCAAGGCCAGCATTTAGTGCCCATCCCTAATTGCCCTTAAGAAGATGGGGGTGAGCCGCCGCCTTGAAATGATGCAGTCCATGTGGTGAAGGTTTTCCCACAGTGCTGTTAGGAAGGGAGTTCCAGGATTTTGAAACAGCGACGATGAAAGAACGGCGATATATTTCCAAGTCGGGATGGTGTGTGACTTGGAGGGGAACGTGCAGGTGGTGTTGTTCCCATGTGCCTGCTGCCCTTGTCCTTCTAGGTGGTAGAGGTCGCGGGTTTGGGAGGTGCTGTCGAAGAAACCTTGGCGAGTTGCTGCAGTGCATCCTGTGGATGGTACACACTGCAGCCACGGTGCGTTGGTGGTGAAGGGAGTGAATGTTTAGGGTGGTGGTTGGGGTGCCAATCAAGTGGGCTGCCTTGTCCTGGATGGTGTTGAGCTTCTTGAGCATTGTTGGAGCTGCATTCATCCAGGCAAGTGGAGAGTATTCCATCACACTCCTGACTTGTGCCTTGTAGATGGTGGTAAGGCTTTGGGGAGTCAGGAGGTGAGTCACTTGCTGCAGAATGCCCAGCCTCTGACCTGCTCTTGTAGCCACAGTATTTATGTGGCTGATCCAGTTAAGTTTCTGGTCAATGGTGAGCCCCAAGCTATTGATGGTGGGTGGTTCAGCGATGGTAATGCCGTTGAATGTCATGGGGAGGTGGTTAGACTCTTTCTTGTTGGCGATGGTCATTGCCTGCCACTTGTCTGGTGTGAATGTTACTTGCCACTTATGAGCCCAAGCCTGGATGTTGTCCAGGTCTTGCTGCATGTGGGCACGGACTACTTCATTACATGAGGGGTTGCGAATGGAACTGAACACTGTGCAATCATCAGCGAACATCCCCGTTTCTGACCTTATGATGGAGGGAAGGTCATTGATGAAGCAGCTGAGGATGGTTGGGCCGAGGACACTGCCCTGAGGAACTCCTGGGGCTGAAATGATTGGCCTCCAACAACCACTACCATCTTCCTTTGTGCTAGGCATGACTCCAGCCACTGGAGAGTTTTCCCCCTGATTCCCATTGACTTCAATTTTACTTGGGCTCCTTGGTGCCACACTGTCAAATGCTGCCTTGATGTCAAGGGCAATTACTCTCACCTCACCTCTGGAATTCAGCTCTTTTGTCCATGTTTGGACCAAGACTGTAATGAGGTCTGGAGCCGAGTGGGCCTGATGGAACCCAAACTGAGCATGGGTGAGCAGGTTATTGGTGAGTAAGTGCCGCTTGATAGCACTGTCGACGACACCTTCCATCTGTTTGCTGATGATTGAGAGTAGACTGATGGGGCGGTAATTGGCCGGATTGGATTTGTCCTGTTTTTTGTGGACAGGACATACCTGGGCAATTTTCCACATTGTCGGGTGGATGCCAGTGTTGTAGCTGTACTGGAACAGTTTGGCAAGAGGTGCGGCTAGTTCGGGAGCACAAGTCTTCAGCACTACAGCTGGGATGTTGTCGGGGCCCGTAGCCTTTGCTGTATCCAGTGCACTCAGCCGTTTCTTGATATCACGTGGAGTGAATCGAATTGGCTGAAGACTGGCTTCTGTGATGGTGGGGGTGTCGAGAGGAGGCTGAGGTGGATTATCCACTCGGCACTTCTGGCTGAAGATAGTTGCAAACGCTTCAGCCTTGTCTTTTGCACTCACATGCTGGACTCTGCCATCATTGAGGATGGGGATGTCCACGGAGCCTCCTCCTCCCATTAGTTGTTTAATTGTCCACCACCATTCACGACTGGATGTGGCAAGACTGCAGAGCTTTGATCTGATCCATTAGTTGTGGTATCGCTTAGTTCTGTCTATAGCCTGTTGCTTCCGTTATTTAGAGTGCATGTAGTCCTGAGTTGTAGCTTCACTCGGTTGGCACCTCATCTTTAGGTACGCCTGGTGCTGCTCCTGGCATGCTCTTTTACACTCCTCATTGAACCAGGGTTGATCCCCTGGCTTGTTGGTAATGGTAGAGTGAGGAATATGCCAGGCCATGAGGTTATAGATTGTGCTGGAATACAATTCTGCTGCTGCTGATGGCCCACAGCGCCTCATGGATGTCCAGTTTTGAGTTGCTGGATCTGTTCTGAATCTATCCCATTTAGCATGGTGGTAGTGTCACACAACACGTTGGATGGTGTCTTCAGTGCAAAGATGGGATGTCGTCGCCACAAGAATTGTCCGGTGGACACTCCTACCAATACTGTCATGGACAGATGCATCCGAGACAGGTAGATTGGTGAGGCCGAAGTCAAGTAGTTCCCTCGTGTTGGTTCACTCACCACCTGCCGCAGGCCCAGTCTGGCAGCTCTGTCCTTCAGAACTCGGCCAGCTCGGTCAGTAGTGGTGCTACCGAGCCACTCTTGGTGATGGACATTGAAGTCGCCCACCCAGAGTACATTCTGTGCCCTTGCTACCCTCAGTGCTTCCTCCAAGTGGTGCTCAACATGGACGAGGACTGATTCATCAGCTGAGGATGGGCGGTAGGCGGTAATCAGCAGGAGGTTTCCTTGCCCATGTTTGACCTGATGCCATGAGATTTCATGGGGTCTGGAGTCAATGTTGAGGATTCCCAGGGCCACTCCCTCCTGACTGTATATCACTGTTCCGCCACCTCTGGTGGGCCTGCCTGCCAGTGGGACAGGACATACCCAGGGGTGGTGAGGGAAGAGTCTGGGACTTTGGCTGAAAGGTATGATTCTGTGAGCATGGCTATGTCAGGCTGTTGCTTAACTAGCCGTGGGACAACTCTCCCAATTTTGGCACAAGTCCACAGATGTTAGTGAGGAGGACTTTGCAAGATCGACTGGGCTTGGTTTGCCTTTGTCATCTCCGGCACCTAGTCGTGCAATTCCGGGTCGTCCGTCCAGTTTTATTCTTAGGTGATTTCAGAGGGCGATTAAGAATCATTGCTGTGGGTCTGAAGTCACATATAGACCAGACCGGCAAAGGATGGCAGGTTCCCTTCCCTGAAGGGTATTGGAGAACCAGATGGGTTTTTACAACAATCCGATAGTTTTATGGCCACCATTACTGATATTAGTGTTTTTATTCCAGATTTGATTTCATTAATTGAATTTAAATTCCCCAGCTGCCATGGTGGGAATTGCATTCATGACTCCGGATTACTAGTCCAGGCCTTTGGATTACTAGTCCAGTAAGATTAAAAGGGGAAAATAGAGTATGAGAGTAAACTAGCAGGGAACATAAAAACTGACTGTAAAAGTATCTATAAATATGTCAAGAGAAAAAGATTAGTGAAGACAAATGTAGGTCCCTTACAGTCAGTAATGGGAGAAATTATAATGGGGAACAAAGAAATGGCAGAACAATTAAACACATACTTTTGTTCTGTCTTCACAAAGGAGGACACAAATAACCTCCTGGAAATGTTCGGGAACCAAGGGTCTAGTGAGAGGGAGGAACTGAAGGAAATCAGTATTAGTAAAAAAAAATAGTGCTAGGGAAATTAATGGGGCTAAAGGCTAACAAATCCCCACGGCCTGATAATCTACATCCCAGAGTACTAAAGGACGTGGCCCTGGAAATAGTGGATGCATTGGTGGTCATCTTCCAAAATTCTATAGACTCTGGAATAGTTCCTATAGATTGGAGGGTGGCAAATGTAACCCCACTATTTAAAAAAGGAGGGAGAGAAAGAACAGGAAATGACAGACCAGTTAGCCTAACATCAGTAGTGGGGGAAATGCTAGAGTCTGTTATAAAGGATGTGATAACAGAACACTTGGAGGGCATTAATGGGATTGGACAAAGTCAGCATGGGTTTATGAAAGGGAAATCATGCTTAACAAATCTACTGGAGTTTTTTGAGGATGTAACTTGTAGAATAGATAGGGGAGAACCAGTGGATGGTGGTGTATTTGGATTTTCAGAAGGCTTTTGATAAACTCCCACACAAGAGGTAAGTGAGCAAAATTAAAGCACATGGGATTGGGGGGAATATACTGGCATGGATTGAGAATTGGTTGACAGACAGGAAACAGAGAGTAGGAATAAACAGGTCTTTTTCCGGGTGGCAGGCAGTGACTTGTGGGGTACTGCAGGGATCAGTGCTTGGGCCCCAGCTATTCACAATATATATCAATGATTTGGATGAGCGAACTAAATGTAACATTTCCAGGTTTGCAGATGACACAAAGCTGGGGTGGAATGTAAGCTGTGAGGAGGATGCAAAGAGGCTCCAATGTGATTTAGACAAGTTGGGTGAGTGGGCAAGAACATGGCAGATGCAGTATAATGTGGATAAATGTGAGGTTATCCACTTTGGTTGTAAAAACAGAAAGACAGATTATTATCTGAATGGTGATAGGTTGGGAAAAGGGGAGGTGCAACGTGACCTGGGTGTCCTTGTACACCAGTCGCTGAAAGTGAGCATTCAGCTGCAGCAAGCAGCTAGGAAGGCAAATGGTATGTTGGCGTTCATTGCAAGAGGATTTGAGTACAGGAACAGGGATGTCTTACTGCAGTTATACAGAGCCTTGGTGAGACCAGATCTGGAGTATTGTGTGCAGTTTTGGTCTCCTTATCTGAGGAAGGATGTCCTTGCCATGGAGGGAGTGCAACAAAGGTTTACCAGACTGATTCCTGGGATGGCAGGACTGACGGATGAGAAGAGATTGGGTTGACTCGGCCTGTATTCACTAGAGTTTAGAAGAATGAGAGGTGATCTCATCGAAATATATAAAATTCTAACAGGACTAGACAGACTAGATGCAGGGAGGATGTTCCCAATGGCTGGGGAGTCCAGAACCTGGGGTCACAGTCTCAGGATGCGGGGTATGCCATTTAGAACCGAGATGAGGAGAAATTTCTTCACTCAGAGGGTGGTGAACCTGTATAATTCTCTACCACTGAAAGCAGTGGAGGCCAAGTCATTAGATGTATTCAAGAAGGAGATAGATATGTTTCTTAATGCTAAAGGGATCAAGGGATATGGGGAAAAAGCAGGAACAGGGTACTGAGTTAGACGATCGGCCATGATCATTTTGAATGGCTGAGCAGGCCCGAAGGGCCGAATGGCCTACTCTTGCTCCTATTTTCTATGTTTCTATGTAACATAACCACTACGCTACCGTACCCTATAATATATATATATGTGGCCACCATGGATATTGGAAATGGGCTGGTCTCACTTAAGTCCATTCGCCTCATTTGATTCCTCTATATCTAAACTGTTGATACCATCTTTGCAGGCCATTCAGATGCATTTTGTCAAGGATTTTTATTTCAGCTCAGGCTTCATTATGCAACGTTAGTGTGGACTTGAGGATAGTAAACGTTAGCTTCTGGAAACACTTGTCAAAGCACTTCCACTAAAAGTGAGAGAGTGCGTAGATCAGCTATCATATTAAGTGTGCTATACTTGCAGTTCTAAGGAATGATCTAAAACATTTCTACAATGTGCTTCTTTTCCACTACCATCAATAGTCTTGTGTTAATTAATATTCAAATTATATGGAAAATGCTTGGGTTTAGATTGAGGTAAATATCACCCAACATAAAAAATGATGTGGCCACCTGTCAGATTTGGAGAAGGGTTACACTTTTACAATGCTGATTAGATGAATAATTTGCATTTCTTGTGAAGAGCTTATTGAAGAATATGGTAATTCGGTAAATAATATATATCTGCCCAAAATCATTACTTAAAATAGAAAAGAAAATGCTTATGTCACTGCAGAAATAAAATGAAGATCAGGCTCATGGTGTCTACTAGGAAATCTCCTCTGAAAATTAGCTTGAAAGCTTTTATTCGGTGACTGCAGCCGGTTCATTTAACGCAAGCAAGGAAATTAAGCAGAGAAAGGAGTGTTTTAAAATATTTAACATGTACTCTAGTTGGTAACTAATTGTTTTTGAATAATGTGGATCCTGAGTTTATGTTGCATCATTGAAGACAAATCTTAAGGTTTATAGTGTATGAGTGAAGATGGTAGTCATTAAATGAATGGTATGCCATAATATGCTGTTGTTCATGGTAGAATCCCTAATATTGAAATCCTACTGCTAACAAGATAAAACAATACCTTTCAAATAAAAACTGTAAAATCCTAATGTTTAAAAGAAGAAAACAATATTACCTAAATTGTTGGAGCCACTGCTGGTTCTCAGCCAAGCCTACAATCTTGGTTTTGTGCTGAGGACATTACGCCCACACATTCTTTCCTCCCTGTAATTGTGGCCTGATTTCTGTGGCAACCCATTATACAATGACAGATGCAATAGGCTTACTATCATGTTTGTCAGCCTACCTAAGTTGGAGTTGACACAGAAGCTGGTGGGACAAACTGGATTGAGTGCACACTGCCCAAACAATTATGCTAAAATGTTTTATTTAATTCATTTTAAAGAAGCAAGTGGCCACCAGAGGAATGGGGGCAAGTTAATGATTTCATTTTTTATTAAATTTTAAGATATTTTATTTCCATAATGTGGATAAAAACACACAGGGCTATAAATTGGGCCACATAGCGCCCATTTTGTCGGCGCTACAAGGCCTCCTAAGGACCCAAAATAGCGCCTGGAATGCATGCGCCCGCTTCTAGCCGGCACCATGTAAAGTAGGGAGAATGTGCAGTAGATCAGTGTGCAATGCTGATTTAAAGGGAGACCTGCAATTTTGGAACTCAACGCTCCAGCCAACGCACTGTCTTAACCTCGCACAGCTGAACAGGGCGTAGGCAGCCTGGAGAACCGCAGACCAGTGCTATTTAAAGGGATCATGCAGGTGTTGCAGGTTAGTTGCTGGATTATTGCTTCTGGCTGCTGGTACAGTTGTACGTGTTTGTTGAAGTTTCCTATACTTGGAGAAAGTTGCAATGTTATATAGAATATGGTCTGGCTGGTCCTGCATTACTGTTGGTGGCATTTAAAAAAGTGTGCTGAACAAGGTTTCTGCCAATCATGGGTGGTCTGCTTGGGCTCCCGCTGGGCATTGAACATGACTGGGAGCATGCAGAGAGGCCACACAGCAAGGAGAGGGAGGAAGAGGAGGAGGCATAGGGCACTGAGCAGGAGACCATATCCAATGAGGGCCTTCAGGGACCAATTCTCTTACCTCAATATGAGTGAAGATCAGTGCATCCGACGGCTGCAGTTCACAAAAGAAGTCGTGACCGAGATTTGTCAACTGCTGCAGCCACAATTGCAGCCTCAGAGCAGGGCAAGGGCAGCATCGCCTGTGGCTGCGCAAGTAACCGTGACGCTGAACTTTTACAGCTCTGGATCCTTTCAGACCACTGCTGGCGATCTGTGCAACATTTCGCAGTTTGCAGTGCAGTGCTGTATAAGGGAGGTCACAAAAGCTCTGTACGAGCTGCGAAACAGATTCATAACATTTCCTCTTGACACAGAGAAGCAGAATGAGCGAGCAGGAGGGTTTACTTGCATTGCAGGCTTCCCCATGGTGCACGGTACAATTGACTGCACGTATAATTGCCATGCGTGCTCCACATCTCAACTCTGCCATCTTCATGAACAGAAAGGGGTTCCACTCCCTCAATGTGCAGCTGGTGTGCGTCCACATGCAGCGCATCATGCAGGTCAATGCCCGCTACCCTGGCAACAGTCATGACTCCTCCATTATGCGGCAGTCCAATGTTCCACTTATCTTTCAACCGGCGCAGCAAGTCAAAGGATGGCAATTGGGCGACAAGGGCTATCCCCTCATGAGATAGCTCATGACTCCGGACAGGAACGCATGCTCACGTGCAGAGCAGGCCATGAGAGCCATGCGGCCACACGAAACATCATCGAGCACACCGTAGGCCTCCTAAAGCAATGCTTCCGCTACCTGGACGATTCTGGAGGAGCCCTGCGGTACTCAACTGAGCGGGTGTCAAGATTCATCATTTGTATGCTGCATGCTGCACAACCTCACCCTTATGAGAGGACGGCTCTTGCCACCACCTATTTGCCGAGACCCTGAGCCAGAGGCAGAGGAGGAAGAGGCAGAGGAGGAAACAAAGGAGGAGGAAGAGGTAGGGAGGCAACAAGGTGCACAGGCCCTGTCTGCCAGGGCTCTGTGTGCTCACCTTTTTCATAAGCGATAACAGTAACCTCAACGGCACCTCCCAAGTCACCAACTCCTCAACTTTCCTCTCCCACATGACCATCAAATTGTCTTCCTTATGATTACACATTGCTTCCTCCCGCAGCTCATCGCATAAATAATAACCACCACTAAATGTGACGTCAAATACAAATTTATAAACCAACACATGAAATCATGTATACAACATTACACTATTCACCCTTGTGCATTCCCTCAGTCCCTGTCGTTCGAGTGCCTTTGCCTTTCCTAGTGTTCCTATGAGGTGCATCCCCAGTGGTTGGAGCATGGGTGGTGGAAGGCTGTTGACCTTCAATTGAGGAGCGTGCAGATGGTCGTGGAGGATGACTTCGAGCAGCTCTAGGCCGGGAGGGCCCAGCTTCAGACTGCACTATCTCAGCATGGGCTGCAGCAGTCCGGCCTGGCTGGCTGACCAGCAACAGCAAGGGCACTGGCAGAGTGGCAGGGCTGACAGCAGGAATGCTGTCATCCTGGGAGAGGACAGCATGTTCGACTGCCATGGTGCCACAGCCACTCTCCCGGAGAGGCGCCTCAGCAATCCTGGTGATCAGCTGGAGAACGGATTGCTGGAGTGCTGTGATGCCCTGGAAGCCCCGTTCCACAGTGGCATCCAGAGCCAGGATAGCAACGCAGTCTGAGCTTCCAAAGCAGCAGTCTGAGCTTCAAATGCAGCATGCAGATCTTGGATGGCAGATGTTTGTGCTGAAATGGAAGCTGTGACATCAGTTATCAGACGCTGCATCATGGTGGGTTCCACAGGTGCACTAATGGAGGTGACCACTTGTTCCAGAATGGGAACGAATGGGCTCTGCGCAAAGCCCTGTGCCAAGTTTGAGCTGGACTTCTCCATGTCCCTTAACATTGTCCACAGGCTTTCCAGTGCACCAAGCATTTGGTCGTGTATGCCCATCAGCCTTCTTCCACAGCCTGGCCCATCGAAGTCATCATCTGACTCCTCGGCACCAGAACTCCTGTGCAACCTCACCCTCCGGCGAGCTGGCACCTATGGTATCTGTTCCCCTGCCCCAGCTCCTGCGCACTAATGGCCTGTGTCTCACCATGTGCAGATCCCTCCTCTAACCTAGCCTCTAAAGGACATGCAGTGTCAGTATCTGAGCTGATGGATGCAAGCGTCAGATCGAATGATGGTGTGGCTTCATTATCACTGTTTTCCTCCTCCTCCTCCTCCTCCATTTGGACCTCAGTTTGGCTCAGTGGCTAGGTCGAAGATCAGCCATGATCTGATTGAATGGCGGAGCAGGCTCGAGGGGCCATGTGGCCTACTCCTGCTCCTATTTCTTATGTTCTTATCTCTACCTCTAAGTCAAATTTGTGGGTTTGAGCCCACTCTATGACCAATATTGAAGGTGAACCGCATTACCTTCGAGGTGCTGTCCTTTGAATGGGATGGCGGCCTGTTCTGGTTCTGTTCGGTTCTGGCTCAGGTGGATGTTAAAAATCCCATTACACTATTTGAAGAGGAACAGGGAGTTCCGCTAGTGCTGTGGTCAACGTTTCTCCCTCATCTAACACCACTAAAATCTGAACAGGTCATTCATCTTGTTGCTTGTTTGTGGGATCATACTCTATGCATAGGATGGGAATGGGGCAGTAAGTTTTCAGAGACTATTTTAACTGTGCAGCTGACCCATTCATGCCGGGTGGGGTAAGTTTAAAATCGCCCCAGCAGCTCTAGTGCAGCTTGACTTGCACCAATGATCCTCCTCCTCTTGCTCCATTATTTGTTGGCAGTAATATCGTTATTGGGGAGGCAGCAAGAAATGGGGCAAACAATTGGCACAAAGGAGCATGAAAACTTAAGTGCCAAATGAAAACAAGCAAAAAATAGCATGAAGCTAAACTGTCCAATAAAGCTTTAAAAGAGTTACCTTTTATATTGCAATGATCTTTAAATGACCTTCAATACTTTTCCCAGTCCTTTCAATGATGGATACCAATTCCTAATGTGCATAATTAATGCTGAGCATCCACAATTTTAATGTAGCTACCATGTAAAAATACAAATTATTTCCCAAAAATATATTAACTTGCTCATAAAGTTGTACAACTCCTGTTGTAAATGTGAAGTCTAATCTTTTGTCAATGGTCTGGGCTGAAGTTTGTGGGAACCAGGCCCAGGAACATGGTGGGGGTGTATCTAACGCAACAGTGGGCTGAGGGCATGGCGGGCCAGAATCTCTTGGAGCTGCCTCCCCACCCATTCACCCCCCCCCCCCACCCCCTTCCACTGTTGTCAGACCGTACATCCCCTCTTTTACCCAAAATGGTCCTGGACCCAAGGACTCGCATCGAAGATGGCAAACCCTGCCACACCCATCTCTCAATGTTCCCAATCTGCATGTCCATGCATGCTACTTAGAAAGTAGCCATGAGCGGGTCTTATGTTAATCCTGGCAAAAATCCAGACTGAGATATTTTCATAGCTCCTGGGTGTAGATCAGTGTAAGTGACATTCATGGCCTTATCCCAAGGCAAAAATGAAAGGTATGTTCACCTGTGGGGAGTGGTCAGAACAAAACCTGTGATTTAACCAAATAAATAACACATTGATAACTCACTGAGAAGCTGAAAAAGTTTTGACGTGCAGTAAGAGAATAGTTGTTAATGAATTTTAATTTTGTATGCTAAAATAAATAGCAGTTGGCACAGTAAAGATTCCAAAACAGTTAGAGCATGGACACTTTATAAGTAAAAATAGAAGTCAAATTTTCCATAGCACAAGATAAAATTATGTTTATTGATTGAAATGGTAGAACGGAAACCATCTAAAGAATTGCTAAGCCAACTGAATTAAAGTATATTGATGCAAAATTCATATAGTTTTAATATATTTACAATTTCCTTTCTGCCTTCTCCCTTTCTATTTAGTGATGATTGATTAATATTAGACTTGATTGGGCCAAAATTGTTCTTATTCAAATAACAGAATGGGATAGATAGAGAAAAACATTATACTGTGCAACCCTTTTACAATGAATGTTATTTGTCATGTCAAATTTTCATTATTTCAAGAGTTTCACCATTTTAGAAGCACTCTGAATTTAACAGAAATTTACTTTTTAATCATCTCACTCTGAAGGGAGTTTTATCATAATAAGATTTGTTAATATGGGTTTGTTAATGTCGTTTAAAAATGGTAGAACTTCTAAGCAGTGAACATTTACACACGAATACTTAACATGCCCATACCACATTTCTGTGTGTGCTACTTTTACACTTTCATACAACATGTCCATGGGCACAACGTTTTTATACAGCCATTAATTCACTTCAAATAAAATTCTAACCCAGAAGCAGAAAAACACTGGAAACCTATGTCTGAGAATAAGTATGAAAGTGTGAGCTAGCTATCCATCTATCCAGCTAATTAAAAGTTTTGAATTTAGCGTGCATCCATCACATCATGCCTTTCATAGAATGATAGAATTGTTACAGCAGAGAAGTAGCCATTTGGCCCATGTCTTTGTAAGAGCAATCCAGTTATTCCCATTCCCCCACTTTTTCCCCATAGCCCTGCAATTTTTGTTTCCCTTCAAGTATTTATCCAATTGCTTTTTGAAAGCCATAATTGAGTCTGCTTCCACCACCCTTTCAGGCAGCATATTCTAAATCATAACTACTCGCTGTGTAAAAAAGTTTATCCTCATGTCACCTTTGGTTCTTTTGCCAATTACCTTAAACTTGTTTCCGCTGGTTCTCGACCCTTCCGCCAATGGGAACAGTTTCTCTTTATTTACGTTATCTAAACCCTTCATGATTTTGAACGCTTCCATCAAATAGGAACATAGGAACAGGAGTAGGCCATTCAGCCCTCGTGCCTGCTCCGCCATTTGATAAGATCATGGCTGATCTGTGATCTAACTCCACATACCCGCCTTTGGCCCATATCCCTTAATACCTTTGGTTGCCAAAAAGCTATCTGTATCACATTTAAATTTAGCAATTGAGCTAGTATCAATTGCCGTTTGCGGAAGAGAGTTCCAAACTTCTATCACCCTTTGTGTGTAGAAATGTTTTCTAATCTCACTCCTGAAAGGTCTGGGTCTAATTTTTAGACTGTGCCCCCTACTCCTAAAATCCCCAACTAGCGGAAATAGTTTCTCTCTATCCACCCTATCTGTTCCCCTTAATATCTTATAAACTTCAATCAGATCACCCCTTAACCTTCGAAACTCTAGAGAATACAACCCCAATTTGTGTAATCTCGCCTCATAATTTAACCCTTGAAGTCCGGGTATCATTTTAGTAAATCTACGCTGCACTCCCTCCAAGGCCAATATGTCCTTCCGAAGGTGCGGTGCCCAGAACTGCTCACAGTACTCCAGGTGCGGTCTAACCAGGGTTTTGTATAGCTGCAGCATAACTTCTGCCCCCTTGTACTCTAGTCCTCTAGATATAAAGGCCAGCATTCCATTAGCCGCCTTGATTATTTTCTGCACCTGTTCATGACACTTCAATGATCTATGTACCTGAACCCTAAGTCCCTTTGGACATCCACTGTTTTTAACTTTTTACCATTTAGAAAGTACCCTGTTCTATCCTTTTTTGATCCAAAGTGGATGACCTCACATTTGTCTACATTGAATTCCATTTGCCACAGTTTTGCCCATTCACCTAATCTATCAATATCGCTTTGTAATTTTATGTTTTCATCTACACTGCTTACAATGCCACCAATCTTTGTGTCATTGGCAAACTTAGATATGAGACTTTCTATGCCTTTATTTAAGTGGTTAATAAATATTGTGAATAATTGAGGCCCCAAGACAGATCCCTGCGGGACTCCACTAGTCACATCCTGCCAATGTGAGTACCTTCCCATTATCCCTACTCTCTGTCGCCTTTCGCTCAGCCAACTTCCTAACCAAGTCCGTACTTTTTCCTCGATTCCATGGGCTTCTATCTTAGCTAACAGTTTCTTATGCGGGACCTTATCAAATGCCTCTGGAAGTCCATATAAATAACATCCATTGACATTCCCCTGTCCACTACTTTAGTCACCTCTTCAAAAAATTCAATCAGGTTTGTCAGGCACGACCTACCTTTCACAAATCCATGCTGGCTCTCTCTGATTAACTGAAAATTCTCGAGGTGTTCAGTCACCCTATCCTTAATTATAGACTCCAGCATTTTCCCCACAACAGATGTTAGGCTGACTGGTCTATAATTCCCCGGTTTCCCTCTCTCCTTTCTTAAAAAGTGGAGTTATATGTGCAATTTTCCAATCTAGAGGGCCAGTTCCTGAATCTAGAGAACTTTGAAAGATTATAGTTAGGGCATCCGCAATGTGCTCACCTACTTCCTTTAAAACCCTGGGATGGAAACCATCTGGTCCTGGGGATTTGTCACTCTTTAGTGCTATTATTTTCTTCATTACTGTTGCTTTACTTATGTTAATTTTATCGAGTCCCTGTCCCCGATTCAATATTAGTTTTCTTGGGATTTCCGGCATGCTATCCTCTTTTTCTACTGTAAATACTGACGCAAAGTAATTGTTCAACATGTCCGCCATTTCCCCATTGACAATGACAATATCCCCACTTTCAGTTTTTAAGGGGCCAACACTGCTCCTGACCAACCTCTTTTTCCTAATATAACTAAATCTCCTCTTAACCTTCTCTGCTCTAAAAAGAACAACCCCAGCTTCTCCAGTCTATCCACATAACTAAAGTCCCTGGAACCATTCTGGTAAATGTTTTCTGCATCCTCTCTCAGGCCTTCACATCCTTCCTAAAGTGTGGTGCCCAGAATTGGACACAATACTCCAGTTGTGGCCGAACCAGTGTTTTATAAAGGTTCAACATAACTTCCTTGCTTGTGTACTCTATGCCTCTATTTATTAAGGCCAGGATCCCATATGCTTTGTTAACCACTTTCTCAACCTATCCTGCCACCTTCAAAGATTTGTGCACATATACCCTCCGATCTCCCTGTTCCTGCATCCCCTTTAGAATTACACCATTTAGTTTATATTGCCTCTCCTCATTCTTCCTGCCAAAATGCATCATTTTGCACTTCTCTGCATTAAATTTCATCTGCCATGCGTCCGCCCATTCCATCAGCCTGTCTATGTCCTCCTGAAGTCTATTACTGTCCTACTCACTGTTTACTATGCTTCCAAGTTTTGTGTCATCTGCAAATTTTGACATTGTGCCCTGTGCACCCAAGTCCAAGTCATTAATATATATCAAGAAAAGCAGTGGTCCTAGTGCCGACCCCTGGAGAACACCACTGTATACCTTCCTCCAGTCCGAAAAACAACTATCCACCACTACTCTCTGTTTCCTGTCACTTAGCCAATTTCGTATCCATGCTGCCACTACCCCTCTGATTCCATGGGCTGCAATTTTGCTGACAAGTCTATTATGTAGCACCATATCAAATGTCTTTTGAAAGTCCATATTTACAACATCAACCACATTGTTACCTCATCAAAAAACTCAATCAAGTTAGTTAAACACGATTTGCCTTTAACAAATCCGTGCTGGTTTTCCTTTATTAATCCACACTTGTCCAAATGATTATTAATTTTAATCCTGGATGAACATTTCCAGAAGCTTCCCCACCACTGAGGTTAAACTGACTGGCCTGTAGTTACCGGGTTTGTCCTTGCACCCTTTTTTGAACAAGGGTGTAACATTTGCAATTCTTCAGTCCTCTGGCACCACCCCTTTATCTGAAGTGGATTGGAAAATTAGGCCAGCACCTCTGCAATTGTCACCCTTACTTTCCTCAGTAACCTAAATGGATCCCTCCCCAACTGGGTGACTTATCCACTTTAAGTACAGCCAACCTTTCTAGTGCCTCCTCTCTATTAATTTTTAGCCCATTCAGTATCAGCTTTACTGTGACTTTGGCAGCATCTTCTTCCTTGGTAAAGGCAGATGCAAAGTACTCATTTAGTACCTTGGCTATGCCCTCTTCCTCAATGCGTAGATCTTCTTTTTGGTCCCTGATCAGCCCCACCCCTCTTCTTACTACCCGTTTACTATTTATATGGCTATAGAAGAATTTTGGATTTCCTTTAATGTTAGCCGCCAGTCTATTCTCATATCGCTTTCGTCATCCAGGGAGCGCTGGCTTTGGTTGCCCTACCTTTTCCCCTCGTGGGAATGTACTTAGACTGTACCTGAATCATCTCCTCTTTAAAGGACGCCCATTCGATTACAGTTTTGCCTGCCAATATTTGATTCCAATTTACCTGGGCCAGATCCGTTCTCAACCCACTGAAATTGGCCCTCTTCCAATCAAGTATTTTTACTCTAGATTGCTCCTTGTCCTTTTCCATAGCTAATCTAATTCTTATGATGGTATGATCACTGTTCCCTAAATGTTCCCCCACTGACGCTTGCTCACTTAACCCCTTCTCTCCCCAGAACTAGCTCCAGCAATGCATCCTCCCTGGTTGGGCCAGAAACATACGGATCAAGAAAGTTCTCCTGAACACACTTCAGAAATTCCTCCCTCTCTTTACCCTTTACACTATTACTATTCCAGTCTATATTAGGAACGTTGAAGTCCCACATTATCACTACTCTATGGCTTTTGCACCTCTCTGTAATTTCCCTGCAAATTTGCTCCTCTATGTCCTTCCCACTAGTTGGTGGCCTATAGAATACACCCAGTAGTGTAATGGTGCCTCTGTTGTTTCTTAACTCTAACTAAATAGTTTCGGTCCTTAACCCTTCAAAGACATCCTCTCTCTCTCCAGCACTGCAATATTCCAATATTCTCCTTAATCAATACTGCCACCTCCACCTCCCACCCCACCCCCAACCTTCCCCATCTTTCTTGAACACCTTGTATCCAAGAATATTTAGTACCCAATCCTGCCCTTTTTTGAGCCAGTTATCACCACTTTCATGGGCATCCTACCTGAAAGTGTGGCCTCAGGCATCACATCTCAAACGTAGCATAACGGAGGGGTCTACACCACCTGTATCAAATGGACATTGTCCAAATTATCATAATTAGCTTGTTACCAATCAAATATCTGAATTACTAAATGTGAACAAATCAGAGGTAATAGAACAGTATCTATGAGGCACAAGTAACCAGCAGAAAACCAAGCCATCAAATCCCTCCATTTTTTTTTCTAAAGTTTCCATTTACAAATCGGCAATGACCACAAAACTAACCAATCAGATCCTTCAAATAATTTCTTCACACCGTTTTTGGCGAGCATTTTCCTTCACCCAGGTGAGCATAGCCAGCTAACTTAATATTCATAGCAAGACAAATCATACAAGTTGAAAACAATCCCTCTGTATGGTGTCTGGATCCTGTGCTGGAACTTTCACTTGGCGATCAGTATTGTAGATATCTACCTCCTGTGGTCAGAGTGTGTGAAGTGAAAGATGCATTATAGGAGTAGTAGTTTTCACTCTGCTCCGTATTACACCAAGACAACACACATCACATACAAACAGCACCAGGAAGTTCTTATCCTTGTGCTGATATTGAGTGAGTGTGTGAGAGAGATTATGATGGATGTCGTTTGTACCCCGATCCTATGAAACTGCAATACCCAGAAAGCTGTGCGCCTTATCCAGCTGATGCCTTCTTTCAACAAGAAAAGTGATGGTTTTGCAAACACAGCGGTTATGACTTACTTGACAACAGGTGTGTACTGCAGACTGCCTGCAGTGGCAGACATCTCTTGGAGTGGCTTGGAACGATATGATCATATGAACGTTTCATGCTGTAGTAACCCCTTCTATAGGAAACTAATGACCTGATTCAGATGCTGCCTGCAGGCCATTGTGCAGAAAATGATAGGTTGTTACGTTAGCCTGTTTTGTGCCAGTGGAGGCATGGACAAGAGGTCTCCTAATATATTCAGGTACATTTGGAAGGGTCTATACATGCAGATCCCAGAATAACAACAGGTATTGCCAAAGTACGTCTGGGGGTGTTGCAACTGCATTTTTTTGCACTTACTCCCAGAAACTCAGGTTTTTCAGCTTGATAAATGCAACATGTTCAGAACCAAAGGAATATCTATCCTCATTTCTTTGTATGGTATGATTTGGATGCAACCAAGAATAATGAAGCAAAATATTGACGGGATGAAAAAAAAATGCAAAAATGGAGGAGGACTACACAGCAAAGCCAACGAATGCATGGAGAAAAATCCATCCAATATTTTTTAATCTCAAAGGCCGCCTGTCTCTTTAAATTGCTGCAGGTGTCCATCTCCTGCAGCAATGGTTATTAACATTCCCACCCTCCACTCTGTGGCAAGTTCCCAAGACCAGATGGAAATGTCTCCAAGAGCCCACCAAACATAGGCAAATGAATCTGACCCCAATTAATTTGTCCACGTCTGTGGTGGGTTGGTCAGTTGGACACAAAGCCCACCCCATAAAAGTCCCAGCAGCATCGCCGCTGCAGCAGCAATCCTGACCCAACATTCAACAGCTGGCCAATTTAGAAAGTTCTAATTTAGCATGAATTATTTTATTATAATTCTCTATAACCATCAGATCACAACAGGTCAGTGGCTAGGCTGCTTTGAGAACAGAGGCATTATATATGTAGCAAATAATATATGATTACTGTGCTGCCAAGATGCAGCTGTGTTACTTATGCTCTTTTTAAGGACACAACATATAGTTGCTCGACCTTTTTGGGTCAGTTGGATACTAATGCTCCTTTGGCAAATCTCCCGGGCTGTTGCGCCTGACTGTCTTTTTTGTTTATTTGTGTGATTCCTGAAGTCAATTAGAAAGTATCATCTGCAGGTGGACGTTTCTCTGTACATCGGCAATGATTCTCTGATATCTGAATTGTGACAGAATTATCTTGAAACTTTAAAATATATCTAGTAGTTCGTCTGTGGTGTTGTTCATAGTAAACCAGAAGATGTTGAGTGTCCAATTCTGGTAGTGTGTAAATGTGTCCATTTAATGTCACAAAGCCTAATTCTATTAGGCCTCTTCTCTGGGCTGGGAGCTTTTTATATTCTGCCAGAAATATTTGGAGGATTATGTGGGAAGTGTTTGCTGCTGTTGGTTTTTGTTGAATAATGTCAACCAGAGTTGAGAAATGTCATTAATTCAGCTGAAACATTGAACTATGGTAAATGCGTGCAAACATTAATGTAATTTAGTTTTCTTAAAATTGTTCTGTCAGTATTAGTGAAGGAGGTCATTGTATTTGAGATTTATACACTCCCTAATTCAGGATATCAAGAAAATAATAACCAAGATAATTTGATGATGCTGTGATACAAATGATGATACTTTGATGTATTTCAATGGCGTGTAACCGGCTCAAAAGTTCAGCACAAATTTGTTTTTTATTAGGTCAAAACAAGTATTTGGCATATAATTTCAATAAATATCAGAATGTTGTAAATTTTGAATTGAAAAATAATTACTTAATAATCAAAGGAGCTTTGAAAGCTGAAGCTGTAGATAAATATGTTAAATAGAACTGTTGAACCACTAAAATGCTGCAGATTAAAGTTGTTATTAAAATACCCATGAAGATAAATTAAGCTACGTTTTTGACAATAAACTAAACTGTGAAACACTTAAAATCTGTAACCCTTAATCTTTTTACGAACCATAAAGGAAATTATTTAGGAAGTAAGAGAGCTATAAATTGTAAATTACCCTATAAGGCATCTACTGGAGTTTTGAAAAAATGGACAATCAGGATATAAAAACAACTGCTGCAAATAGTTATGAAGATTGAAAATCTAACCTTTTGCTTTATAACCATTTGCTATCATCTCATTCCCACTGTGCCCTCCTTTGTGTTCTAATCTGGCAATCACATGCTTGATGCATGTGTAGGCAGTATGTTGGCTGATGCTGCAGGTGACCTTTGCATCAGCCTGATGGAGGCAGAAACGTTGGGGTTGGTGGTCACCTTTTCGCCCAGTGGCAGTGTTGTTCCTCTGTTGCAGATTGACTGCAGGTGTTGTTGCAACTGGATCTATGCTGAACCAAAGCAGTTTCCCCAGTCACTACCAGGGAAATGTGCCAGGGCCTGCAGATACAGTTGGTGGCATAATTTTGGATGCATGCAGTCTGGCTTTGCTGCCTGCTGATCTCCTGGCATGCCTTCTTTCATCTTGTACCATTTCTACCATCCATCATGATTTGTTAACTGGAATAGCTTCCCTTGTCACTTCTGTTTTTTCTAATGTTCTTCCTGTTGTGCTGAACGTTCGTCAAGGCTTCAATTACAGTCAGATTTCCAGGATGCAGACAATATCAAGTTATTTTTGCTTCTATCTAAATATTCTCTATATTTTCTGAAGCTGTCCTTTATAAATTAACATTACAAAATCAGAGAAATAAAAGAAAAAAACAATTCTAAAAGGGCACAAGGAAGATGAAAATGGAAAATAAACCAATTACAAAAAAATCTGCTCATTTTTTGCGCTCCATTGTATATGAAGCTTGCCTTTTTGCTGGCTGCAGAAAAGGCTAGCAGAGTGCATGGTGCATTCCTGTCCTAAATAGATAGGAAAAAGCACCAGTTGCATCGGCATCTTTATCGTACTATTCAAAAGATGCTCGGAGCATTTAAAAGGTACTTCTTGGCCCTGACTCACATTTCACACTGGCACTACATTTTCATCCACTGGAAAATATGCCCCAATGAGCATGTGGAAAAACATGGGCCACGAATTCCCTCAGAGCAGCTCCCGCTCCACTGCCATAACTTTGCCGAAAGTGCAGCAGTAATATGGTTTCTGCCACACTTACGCCAAAGTTATGGAGTAGGTGCACGGAAATTCCTGGTCATAAGAATATAAAGAAAGCATGGAACAAGAAAAGGGCCATTTGGCCTATCAAGAAAGAACTTGTGGTGTTTTAGCATCTTTCACATCCTGGGGCATCCCTAAGTGCTTTATACTAATGAATTACTTTTAAAGTAACTGTTGTTTTGTAGGCAAATGTGGCAGCCAATGTGCACATAGCAAGGTCCTACAAGCAGCAATGACCTGTTTATCTGTTTTTGATGGTGAGGGTTGAGGGATAAATGTTGGCCAGGACACCGGGAGAACTCTCCTGCTCCTCTTTGAATAGTTCCATGGGATCTTTTACGTCCACCCAAGAGAGCAAATGGGGCTTTGATTTAGCATCTCATCTGAAAGATGGCACTTCCAACGGTATAACTCTCCTTCAGTAATGTGCTGAAATGTCAGCCTAGAATATGCTCTGAACTTCTGAAATGGGGTTTGATCCCACAGTCCTCTGACTCAGCCCACTCCTTCAGCAGATCTAACTAATAAATAAAACTATACCAAGTTGACAGTAGGCAATCTCGTCCTCCAGCCGAATCCCACCTGCGTAACCTTGTATTCACATGCAGTGGTACCTCCATCTCTTTTTTTTGCCCGTTTTCTTCCACTCCCTTGTACTTTGACCGAGAGGTTGCCATTTTTGTGTGAGTTTTAACCATGAGTGTTAGCAGGCTGTTCGTTATTGGACTATAATCATAGCTGAGCCTGATCCTGTCTTCACCTGACATCCAAAGACATACACTTCAAGCAGAGATCGCTGGACAGCAATCGGAAACAAGAATTCTCTTCTTCCCAGCCCAGGGCCAATCAGACAAATTGTATTGCTCCTACCCGATTCCCAGCGGAGTTCACCAAAAGGATCCAACCTGATGTCTTACTGATCTGTGTGCTCAACTACTCACTGAATTAAACCTATTGATCCCTTGGGGAACTGTAACTCAATATTAATTTTAGCCTGTAAAGAAGACTGTAATAATATCAAACTCTGAGGCAAGCATGAGGAGGTGATCTACACTGAGCAGTAACACAGATGCAGTAGGAGAAGAAAAGCACCCAGCTCAATATTCACCTGCAACATCTTCTGAAGGAAGGATAACTAAAGATTAATCATCACATCTATTATACTCCCACTCGATTGTGTCAATTCAGGTTCACAATTCCAACACTTGTTGCCGTGGTTATGGAGCAAAGTGATGCTTTTTTTCATATAATTGATTTTGGTCCTCCTATCTGAATGCATATGGATCTATAATTTTCAAAGAAATCAAATTCATAACATTAGCTAATCCAATGCAATACCCTTTACTGCTCCAAGAAAACATTACTGGGAACAACAAAAAAACAACTTCTTTGGTTTCTGTAATTCGCAAGTCACAGATGCTATACTAGAACACCCAAGAATCCCACAAAATTAGCATTCAGCAATTACTTTTATAATTTCTAGTACTGACCGTGGAGAAATGTAACTTCCCGATCATTTAGCCCCCTTTCTAGTAAAGACCAGACTAGTGGTCAAAGCACAAATGACGATGAATGTTGCAAAGGTTGCTACAATGTTAACTACAATCCCTGGATGTGTGATCAATCTCTCTCTCCTCTTCCTCCTCTCACCCATCACACATGCACACTGAAACTCCCATGAGAATCATCACCAATGAAAATCTTTCTTGTATATATCCCAAAATATATGTTCAGACCTCAATCAGTATTTTAAGGAATAAATAGTAAACAAATAATTACAAATTGTATGCAAACTGTACACTGTATTGGATTTATGTAAGCGGATGTATTAATTGTTTGTGTGCATCACAATGTAGGAATTGCTTTGAGTCTTTTGCATTGATCCCTGTTTTGTACTGAATATGACAAATTTAATAATGTCAGTTTTTATCGTGAACTGCTGCTGATCTCCTGAAAATGTCACTCTCAGGATTGCTGGCATATTTATGTGTTATATATAATTTGAAAACTGTTTGGCTCAGGGGAAAGTCTCACATTTCACTAAAGAAATAACCTATAAAATCAATTGTTACATAGGTAATATATGTACATCATGACTGGCTTTCAACAAAAATATTGATTACTCAACAACTGCCTTCCAATTGTGCATTGCTTTTTAATATTTTAGCAATTTCATCAATTCTTCAGTGAGCTCTAAACACTGGGTAATCCACCCTGCCCAGTATGCAACAAAGCACTAAGTATGAAAAAGGTGTTTTATGGATATGAGCTGATATTAATCTGAACTCCAAATTAATCCAAATTGGACCATTTCAGGTTAATTGGGAAAATTTGGGTTGTACTAAATTTCCACAAATTTGGGGTTTGGGTCGGCTTGACCTATTTTTAAAAATAAAGTGGACAGTGAGCAGTGTGACAAGGTGCTCTGTGTGTGACGGTCACAGTTTGTATTTCCCTGTCATAACCGCTGGTGAGTGTGTATCCACTGTCTGTGATTGGACCGGCGAACGAACAGTGCTCGCCGCTCCATAGATTTATACTAATCCGTTTACTTACTGTGGTCTTTACTATGGGAACTTCCTCTAATAGGAAGCTGAGAAGAGCCCAGCGTTAACTCCATAGAAGCTAGGGCACATGGAAAAAGTGAGAGGATCAATCTCTCCCCTCAACCAACCAGATTGCAGCATCCTTGAAAAGCCGCGAAGAGTCAAAGGGCACTAAATTGGGCCGTGTAGCGCCCATTGCATCTTGGCTGCGCATGCATGTTTCCAGTGTGACGTGCATCACACGCCATCTTGGTATAGGAGTTAGTGCAGGCGCAGATAACAAATGCTGGAAGCATGTAAAGCAAGAAAAAAAAGGATACAATCAGTGTACAACGCTGATTTAAAGTGATAGACACCATTTTGGGACATAATGCTCAACTTAACACACAGTCTTAATCCCGATCATTTGAACATGTCTTAGAATGCCTGGAGGACCCCCACCAATGCTATTTAAAGGGACCATGCAGGATTTACAGGTTAGTGGCTGGATTATTGCTTCTGGCTGCTGAGACATTTGTAACTATTTTTGGAGATCTCCTGTACTTGAATACTTAGACTAGGGGACATGGCCTAACAGTAAACAGGTAGTAAGAGGAGGGGTGGGGCCAATCAGGGACCATAAAGAAGATCTACTCATGGAGCCAGAGGGGATGGCTGAGATACTAAATAACTACTTTGCATCTGTCTTTACCAAGGAAGAAGATGCTGCTACAGTCTCAGTAAAGGAAGATATAGTTGAGATACTGGATGGGCTAAAAATTGATAAAGAAGAGGTATTTGAAAGGCTAGCTGTACTTAAAGTAGATATGTCACCCGGTCCGAATGGGATGCATCCTAGGCTGCTGAGGGAAGTAAGGGTGGAAATTGGAGAGGTACTGGCCATAATCTTCCAAGCATCCATAGATACGGGGGTGGTCCCAGAGGACTGGAGAGTGGCAAATGTTACACCCTTGTTCAAAAAAGGGTGTAAGGATAAACCCAGCAACTATAGGCCAGTCAATTTAATCTCAGTGGTGGGGAAACTGTTAGAAACGATAATCCAGGATAGAATTAACAGTCACTTGGACGAGTGTGGATTGATTGGGAAAGCCAGCACGGATTTGTTAAAGGCAAATCGTGTTTAACTAAACTGATATAGAGTTTTTTGATGAGGTAACCGGGAGGGTAGATGAGGGCAATGCAGTTGATGTGGTGTACATGGATTTTCAAAAGGCGTTTGATAAAGTGCCGCACGGTAGGCTTATCATCAAGATTGCGGCCCATGGAATAAAGGGGGCAGTAGCAACATGGATACAGAATTGGCTAAGGGACAGGAAACAGAAGTAGTGATGAACGGTTGTTTTTTGGACTGGAGGGAGGTGTACAGTGGTGTTCCCCAGGGGTCAGTGCTGGGACCACTGCTTTTCTTGATATATAGTAATGACTTGGACTTGTGTGTGCAGGGCACAATTGCAAACTTTGCAGATGACACAAAACTTGGAAGGGTAGTAAATAGTGAGGAGGATAGTGATAGACTTCAAAAGGATACAGACAGGTTGGTGGCATGGGCAGACACGTGGCAGATGAAATTTAACGCAGAAAAATGCTAAGTGATACTTTTAGTAGGAAGAACGAGGAGAGGCAATATAAACTAGAGGGCACAACTGTAAAAGGGGTACAGGAACAGAGAGATCTGGGGGTATATGTACATGGATCTTTGAAGGTGGCAGGGCAGGTTTAGAAAGTGGTTAAAAAAGCATACGGAATCCTGGGCTTTAAAAATAGAGGCACAGAGTACAAAAGTATGGAGGTCATGATGAACCCTTATA
This sequence comes from Heptranchias perlo, assembly GCF_035084215.1. Lineage (NCBI taxonomy): Eukaryota > Metazoa > Chordata > Chondrichthyes > Hexanchiformes > Hexanchidae > Heptranchias > Heptranchias perlo. The sequence continues at coordinate 34,117,848 of NC_090335.1, forward strand.
AAACACTGGTTCGGCCACAACTGGAGTATTGTGTCCAGTTCTGGGCACTGCACTTCAGGAAATATGTGACGCCTTAGAGAGGGTGCAGAAGAAATTTACTAGAATGATTCCAGGGATGAGGGATTTTAGTTGCGTGGATAGACTGGAGAAGCTGGCGTTGTTCTCCTTGGAACAGAGAAGGTTGCGAGGAGATTTGATAGAGGTATACAAAACCATGAAGGGTCTAGACAGAGTAGATGGAGAGAAACTGTTCCCATTGGCAGAAGGGTCAAGGACCAGAGGACATAGATTTAAGGTGATTGGCAAAAGAACCAAAGGTGACATGAGGAAAGAATTTTTTACACAGCGAGTGTTTAGGATCTGGAATGCGCTGCCCGAGGGGTGGTGGAGGCAGATACAATCATGGCCTTCAAAAGTCTATCATGATCTCATTGAATGACAGAACAGGCTCGAGGGGCTAAATGCCACTGCCACTTGCTGCCTCCTGTTATGTGCCACCTTCTCCTGCAAGAAAGCGGGACGTGTGTCTGGGTGATGTGCCTGTCATGGTGGAATAGCTGCCAGTGTGTGTGGCCTGTGAGTTGTGGGTGGGCAGCTTGCAACAATGGTAATGTGTAAGGGCAGGAGGAAGCATCTGATTGGAAGAGTTTGTTGGTATGTGGGTGATGGGGGTGTAGTGTGTGGAGCAGTGGATGTGGCTAGTGGTGCAGTTAGTAGCAGATGCCACTTGACAGTTGACCTCACTCACCTTGACCACTTACGTCAAAGCATTGAACTTCTTTCTGCACTGCATCCATGTTCGTGGTGCAATGCGCCTGTCGTTGACTTTGTCCCCCGCTGTCTCCCACTGCCTTTTGGGTATATTTCTCGAGGGCCTCTTTCCACCCCCCCCCCCCCCTGCGGATATAGGATGTCCCTCCTTCTGTCCACCTCTTGCACTAAGGCCTCTAGTACATCAGCAGAGAACATTGGTGCTCGGACTCTCGTAGGCCTGGTACCAACTCAGATTGGCAGATTGGTGAGGCCTGGCATGCAGATTGGAGGATGTGGGAATTACGTAGTGTGCAACCTTTATTCAATGTTTTAACATAGCTCGTCACTTTGTAAACATAGGAACGGGGGCTGCATCTGTGTTTTATGTGTGCGATGTCTGATCTCCGTTAACACATTGACCAGAAACTTAACTGGACCAGCCACATAAATACTGTGGCTACAAGAGCAGGTCAGAGGCTGGGTATTCTGCGGCAAGTGACTCACCTCCTGACTCCCCAAAGCCTTTCCACCATCTACAAGGCACAAGTCAGGAGTGTGATGGAATACTCTCCACTTGCCTGGATGAGTGCAGCTCCAACAACGCTCAAGAAGCTCGACACCATCCAGGATAAAGCAGCCCGCTTGATTGGCACTCCATCCACCACCCTAAACATTTATTCCTTTCACCACTGGCGCACCGTGGCTGCAGTGTGTACCATCCACAGGATGCACTGCAGCAACTTGCCAAGGCTTCTTCAACAGCACCTCCCAAACCCACGACCTCTACCACCTGGAAGGACAAAGGCAGCAGGCACATGGGAACAGCATCACCTGCACGTTCCCCTCCAACTCACATACCATCCTGACTTGGAAATATATCGCCTTTCCTTCATCGTCACTGGGTCAAAATCCTGGAGCTCCCTTCCTAACAGCACTGTGGGAGAACTTTCACCACACGGACTGCAGCGGTTCAAGAAGGTGGCTCACTATCACCTTCTCAAGGGCAATTAGGGATGGGCAATAAATGCTGGCCTTGCCTGCGATGCCCACATCCCATGAACGAATAAAAAAAAAACTCCGTGCAGTCAGCAGACTTTTTTCAGCAAGTAACAAGTACCAGCTACCTTTAAGAGATTTCTAACAGACAGCTTACCTTTAAGAGATTGGAGCTCCCCCTGCTGGTGGAAAGTGCAAATTGCATGGAATCCTCATTCAACGCTGATTTCCAACGCAGAATGCAGGTAAGTCCTCAGGCCTGACAAAAGTTTCATCCTTGCCTGCGCAGGGGCCATTGGGTGTGGGGTAATAGTGTATCGTGCTACCCCCGCCCAAAAATAGGCCCTATCCAATTTTTCCCCCAAAACCTTGAAGTACAACCTGCAACCTAAGAGCCAGGAAGTGAAAGCTACAACAATAAAATCATTTGGAAAAACAGTTATAGACAGTGAAAAAAACAGAGTGTAAAAATAATCGACTTAATTAAGAGACAGAAGGAAAAGGCAAAAAGAAAAATATTTAAATTTTTTTTAATTTAAAAAAAATGTTTTAATGACCAAATACTATTAAAATAAGGAGTAATGAGACTCTGCATTTTTAAAATTTAATTTTTAGTTGTTTGGCAGTCATTAAGACTTATCACACTGTTAAAACTTAGTTTGGTTAGAATTAAGGAACAATAGAGAAACTTTTATGATACTCGGTGTATATTAGAGGCCATCAAATAGTGAGAAGGAGGTAGAGAAACAAATTTGCAGGCAATACAGAAAGTACAGAGGAGATCTAAAAAAGAAATAAGAGGTGCAAAGAGAGAGTACGAGAATAGATTAGCGGCTAACATAAAAGGGAACCCAAAAGTCTTTTATAAATATATAAGTAGTTAAAAAGTAGTCAAAGGAAAGGTAGGACTGATTAGGGACAAAAATGGAGATCTTCTTGTGGAGGCAGAGGGCATGGCTGAGGTACTAAATGAGTATGTCACATCGGTCTTCACTAGAGAAAAGAATGCTGCCATTGTAGCAGTACAGGAGGAGGTAGTAGCGATATTGGATAGGATAAAAATAGATAAAGAGGAGGTACCTAAAAGATTGGCAGTACTCAAAGTGGAAGAGTCACCCGGTCCAGATGGGATGCATCCTAGGTTACTGAGGGAAGGCTCTGGGCACAATCTTCCAATCCTCCTTAGATATGAGGGCGGTGCCAGAAGACTGGAAGATTGCAAATGTTACACTTTTGTTCAAAAAAGGGGAGATGGATAAACCCAGCAATTACAGGCCAGTCAGCCTAACGTCGGTGGTAGGGAAGCTTTTAGAGACATTAATCCGGGACAAAATTAATTACCATTTGAAAAGTATGGGCTAATAAATGAAAGTCAGCACGGATTTGTTAAAGGAAAATCGTGTTTGACTAACTTGATTGAGTTCTTTGATGAAGTAACGGAGAGGGTTGATGAGGATACTATGGTTGATGTTGTGTATATGGACTTTCAAAAGGCATTTGGAAAAGTACCACATAATAGACTTGTTAGTAAAATTAAAGCCCATGGGATTAGAGGGACAGTGGCAGCGTGGATACAAAATTGGCTAGGTGACAGAAAGCAGAGAGTAGTGGTGAACAGTCGTTTTCCAGGCTGGAAGGAAGTACACAGTGGTGTTCCCCAGGGGTCAGTATTAGGACCAGTGCACTTTTTGATATATATTAATGACCTGGACTTGGGTACAGAGGGAATACTTTCAAAGTTTGCAGATGACACAAAACTCAGAAAAGTCGTAAACAATGTGGAGGGTGGTAACAGACTTCAGGAGGACACAGACAGACTGGTGAAATGTGCAGACAAGTGTGGAATGATTAATGTTGGTACAATTTTAAAGGGAATGCAGGAACAGAGAGACCTGGGGTGTATGTACACAAATCTTTGAAGGTGGCAGGACAAATTGAGAAGGCTGTTAAAAAAAACATATGGGATCCTGGGGTTTAATAATAAAGGCATAGAGTACAAAAGCAAGGAAGTTATGCCAAACCTTTATAAAACACTGGCTTGGCCGCAACTGGAGTATTGTGTTCAATTCTGGGCACTGCATAGTAGGAAAGATGTCAAGGCCTTAGAGAGGGTGCAGAAGAGATTTACTAGATTGGTACCAGGGATGAGGGACTTCAGTTGTGTGGAGAGACTGGAAGAAGCTGGGGCTGTTCTCCTTAGGTTAAGGAGAGATTTGATCGAAGTGTTCAAAATCATGAACGGTTTTGACAGAGTAAATAAGGAGAAACTGTTTTGAGTGGAAGAACAGTCAGTAACCAGAGGACACAGATTTAAGGTGATTGGCAAAAGAGCCAGAGGCGACATGAGGAAACATTTTTTTATGCAGCGAGTTGTAATGATCTGGAATGCACTGCTTGAAAGGGTGGTGGAAGCAAATTCTATAGTAACTTTCAAAAGGGAATTAGATAAATATTTGAAGGGAAAACATTTACAGGGCTATGGGGAAAGAGCAGGGGAATGGGACTAATTGGATAGCTCTTTCAAAGAGCTGGCACAGGCACGATGGGACGAATGGCCTCCTCCTGTGCTGTACCAAACTACGATACTAGGTTACTTATTGACCCTGAAGCCACTGGGATCTGCCGGTTCCCAATTTTAACCTGCTCGCACTGAGCAGGCAGCAAGGAAACCCGCCCAAAGTCGACAGGGACTTTTTCTACATATGCATGTTGGTTGCCAATGACGTCATGGGGACCCGATGGCAATTTTAACTTGGTGACCTGAGCAGGGAGCCACAGTGACTTTCCCACCAGCTGAAAACGGCAGGGAAGAGGATCCGGAGTGTAGGGAATTTAGGGTTTTTCCCAGAGAATCATGGATCTGGACGATAGTTCAGGCAAAGAAAGCAACTTGATGGGGTAGTTTTGTGAATCGAAGTGATTCTTTATTTAGTAATTTAAAAAGAGCAAATAGCAAGTATGAAGCAACTCAATTAATACATGAATTACTCTACCCAATATTACAAGTGGGGGTTCGCAACGTTCCTTACTTAATGATTTAAAAGAGTACATAAGCAGGCACAAAACAAAGTTAGTAAGTAACAGATTCGACCTTATGCATCAAAGCAGTTGTTTAGGTCCAAAAGTAGGGAGCTGATTACTGTGGTAACAGGTGATGTGTCGAAGTTCTTCTGGTCAACGTTTGTCTTTTCATCAAAGTTTAGAGACAAAGCTCAGAATCAAAGGGCTCAAAGTGAAAAACAGGTGGGTTGGGGGTAGGGGGGCATTGAAAATTGCCACCATTTCAGGCCCACCTCCAACCCGCCCATTTCCGGTTTTCACTGGGGCAGAAAGAGAGGCGGCCGATCAACCCACTCACAGGGGGCGGATTGGGCCTTAAAACTCTTCAAGGAGGCTTCGGGCCTGCATTTTTCTGGACTTCCCGATTTCAACCCGGGGGGCCGGGATTCCCGGGCCTTCTGTTTTATGCCTTGTGAAAGGAGGTGAGAAGGCCCAAGACTAACAGGTAGGTGCCTAGAAAGGCACAGCTTGTGGGCACGGAGGAGCAGGAGTGCTTCTCCCAGGCCCAACAAGCCTACCTGCACGCCGCTGTCGCCATCTCTCCCACCCCCGCCCCCCCACCCCCGACCCCACCAACGATCGGGCACTCCCGACCCCCGATCGCCGACCCCCGACCCCGATCCTCCAACCCCCGATCTTCCCCCTCAACAATCGTGGACCCACACGATGACTCCCCATCCCAACACCCCCCCCACCGTGACTGATTCCTGATCCCTCTCCCCGTGACTCACGACCCCTGTGCCAACTGTGCCCACCCATGCCCCCAGTGCCCCCCCCCCCCACCACCACCCCCAATCCATACAAACAAAGACTTACCTGCAGACTTTCCTGAGGACGTCCTCACCCAGCCTGTCAATCAGGCCGGTCAGTTGGACGGGAAACCGACAAAAGAAAATAAAGGACGTCCTTACGTCAAGATCGTAAGGACGTTCGGGAAACCCGTACTAATGGGGTTCCCGTCCGCAATTTGACCCCTTCCCGGCTCGATTTTAAAATTGAGCTCAAAGTCTTTTTGTCAAAGTTCAGAAACAACGGCCTCAAGGGCATAGGTTGGTATAGGTGGGCACAGGTTGGTACGGGGATCACGAGTCATGGGGGGAGGGATCAGGGGTCAGTCATGGGGGTGGGTGTAGGGATCGGGGTTCATTGCAGGGGTCCGCGATCGTCGAGGGGGAGGGTTGGGGTTGGGAGGATCGGGGTCGGAGGAGCGGAGTAGGGGGAGGATTGGGGTCGGGAGTCGGGGAGAGGATCGGGGTCGGAGATTGGGGATCCATGATCAGTGGGGGGGGGGGGTCTGCGATCGGGGGTCAGGTGTCTGTGATCGTTGGGTGGATCAGTGCAGGTAGGCTTGTTGGTCCTGCTCCTCCAGGCCCACAAGCTGTGTCTTCTAGGCACCTACCTATTAGTCTCAGGCCTTCTTGCCTCCTTTCACGAGACGTAAAACAGAAGGCCCGGGAATCCTGACCCCCCAGGGTTGAAATTGGGAAGTCCAGAAAAATGGAGGACCGAAGCCTCCTTGAAGGGTTTTAAAGCCCCACCCGCCTCCTGTGAGTGGGTTCGTCGCCTGCCCCTCTTCCTGCCCCGGTGAAAACCGGAAATGGGCAGGTTGGAGGCGGGTCTGAAATGGTGGCAATTTTCAATGCCCCCCTAGCCTCAACCCACCTGTTTTTCACTTTGAAAATTGAGCCCTAAGTCTCATTGGAGGAACACATGCTGCAGTCGTTAACTCTTGAAGCTTCTTTCAACTTCTCTCGATGTTGTCTGTTGTTTTTGATTGCTATGATGTCTTATCTTTATATGCTTCTGAGGAAATAGGTGTGAACCAAGTTACGAGAAGGCCCAATTTGTCCATAGCATTAAGATGGTTGGCTGGTTGGACCATTCACAAACCATATGAACCCCTTATATCCTCCCCTTTATGCAAAGCCAGCTGTCCTATCAGTTCTTTGTCCTTTGCAGTTGTTGACATAGAAAACTTTCTGGAAGCTTCTCCTTATCAGTTGTTATTGAAAGTTTCTCTACTGTATTGCTCCTGCAGTGTTAAACTGATGTCCAACTGTCCAGTTTAAACGGTCTGCACTTTGCTGTTTTGCAATTGTGCATTTACACTGTAATGTCCAGGGCAAGTTAACCCTTGCTTTCAAATGTACGATAAATGTACTATCCAAGTGAGTGTCCAAATCCTTAAAGGGACTGGTTAACCCTTTATATTGAATCATCCAGTAGTTCAAAAGAGTAAAATGGGGTTTGACCCAATCTCCAAAATCCTTACAGGAGCCAGAAAAGGCCAAAACAGGTACTTTTTTTTTTAACTTGTGGAGCCAGAAGGAGCAGCTGATCTCACCACCTACCAGCTGTCAGTGAGTGACCTCCAGGCCAAGTAATTTTGCACCTCTTAGCATTACCACTCAGAACGGGTGGGAAGTTGGGCGTCAGGATTAAAATGAGGCCCAGGAGGTAAAATACCTTTGGCCCCATTTCTGGAGCAGCGGGTGAGTTTCTGATCAGCACTACTGCCCATCCGCTCATGACCAGTCTGGAGTTAAAATTGGACCTTCAGTTTTTAACAATTTTTCTAAAACCTCAACTGGTGAGTTGGGACATTGAATCCTTGCAGGCCAGCTGGTAACCAATGGAGAGGAGAGTTGATTCCCAGGATTCAATGAAAGACAACAGTGTTGATTATTATGTTGGTTCCCCCCCACCCCCCGCATGCATCAGTTCAAGGGGTGTAACATACCAAAATGGGCAGTGGAGTCTAACGCAAAGTCTTCACTCCATTTGTACATGTAGGCAAAGGCTGCTAATTGATTGATGGGTCTTCTGATCCTGGTAGTTATGCTGGGATTGTGCCTGCTGGTTCTCTCCTGGAGTTTGTAGGGTCAGTAGGATGGCATCTAATTAGCATGGGGCAGGTGGGATCCGGCATCACCGCGTTGTCCATCTCTAGTGCTTGCCTGCTCTGGAAAACTTTGGTTTCTGCCTATCCATGGAGTAGGAGGGTTTACCCAGCCCCCGCCCCCCTGCCCCCACCCTTCCTTAGCCATGTTCCCTATGGCCCCCTCAGCAAGGCCATCAATACTCTCAGGTTTCTCCAGAGGTCCAGGCCACTTCCCTGGCCTGGATCCCACTGGCAGGGGCCATATCCGCCAAACTAGAGACGGCTATGCCTTATCTCACTGGGCGTACTGGCCTCTATTGATACTCTGGGTACCAACAGAGCCAAAGGAACGGGGTGTCCTGGCATAGGGACTCCCCACTTCTGGCTCCATCGCTTTTCCAGTCATTTGCCTTAGAAGGGGCAGATGGAAGTTCAACCCTTTACAAGGCAAAGAGGAAAGTTCCGAAAACAGCAAAGACCCGACGCGACTGGATTGTCTAATGGGTTCTGCCAGTCTTGCAACAGAGTTTCTGTAAAAGACCAGTGCAGTCCCCAAGAAATTTCAGCCACAATAAGTCTATCTCACTCATTAAAACATAAACCATATAAACACAACACCTTACCTGCAATAATGCATGTTAGACAGGTCTACTATACTGATGATGGCTTTTAATATTAATAGCGAATTTGTGAGCTTTTAATGTAAATCCTCCTTTCCTACCTAGAATTGTGATGGCTTCTCCTCCCTGTCCCCTTTCCCATCAATTTAGTGTATGACATTCAATCCAAGAGGAGATGATTCATTTCTCTGCAGCCTCCTCTCATCAGGCACAACAATCTCCCTGTGAAAGTGACTGTAGTTACACAGTAGCTCATTTGCTGAGGTAAATGGAGGCACATCTCCTTCCCAGCAGCATATTCTTTGCCCTTAAACTGACAGTGTTCGCAAATGCAGTAGTCAAAGGGAAAAGCCCTCAACCCAGGCTGATGTTATCACACAACAGCTAGTTTCTCTTCCATCAAGGCAAGGAAAGATTCTGTTTTTCTTGCATAATTGATTAGAATCTCCAGAACTTATCAGAAAATAAATATTTCTTCACAGCCAAGCCTTTTTTTTGTACTGTCGGCTAGATTGGAAATTCACTTGCCTCATTGCTTTTGGCAGCTGTTATCTCAGTGGTGATCTGACGCCTCCAATATCCTGCTAATGCTTCCCAGTTTGTAAACTGCGGATGCTTTTCTGGGCAAGCATCCCATATCCACAGCCTGTAATTATCAGCAATCACTACTTGTGATCCAGTGATACCACCCAGAGAAGAAGCAGGTGGATAAGCTGCATCTGTAAACAATGGTGTTTTATCAAAATGATTGGCATTAAAATGACACTATTCCCCACCCCCGCTAAAAATGAATTTCACTCTCGTTTTACTATACACCCACAGAGGTGTCAACACAGATGTAGAAGTTTGCAGATGTCTGTATTAATTTGGCCTTAGTGTGTTACAATGGTTTGCAGATGTCTATATCAATGCGACCTTAGAGCGAGGTCTAAACTAACTTTCAAAAGCATGTGTGGAATATATCTCATCAAAGAAGCAAATCTTTTAAGCTCCTAATGTAAAAATAATTAATCTCTGGCAAGTTGCTTCCCTGTTTTTTTGTTGGAGGGGGGAGGCAGGAGGTTATGTGGAACATGGGCAATGTAGGAGAAGGGAAGAGCACTGTTTTCAGTATTATAATAAACTATGGCAGGCTAAAATGCCAACTTGGCTCTGTGGGTAGCACCCTTGCGTCTGAAATTGATGGTTGTGGGTTCATGCCCCATATCAGGACCTCAATGTAGAAACTGGGTTGATGCTCCACTGCAATATTGACAAGAGTGTTGCATTGCCAGAGGTGCAAACCTTTGGATTAGATGTTAAACCAAGGTTTCATCATTCAAGAGGCTATTTGAAAATCTCATGATACTATTCAAAGAAGAGCAGGAAGTCCTCCTTCAACAAATACCACTTAAAAAACACAGAGTAACAGGTCACTACTGTATTTGCTTATACCAATCACTCAAACTCGTTCACTGTGTAATGTGCTCTGAAGATTTTCAATGACATGATAGGGCACTAAATAAATGCAAATATGTCTTTAATTTCAGTTCACAGTCCAACACTCTGCTCTTTGTAAAACTTTACAAAAGTATGCTAATCATTTTAATGGACTTATTTCTATTGTAAACAGAATTCAGTGACTATGATAAAGTAGAAAAAAATTACCAATTTTACAAATAAAATTCTTTCTTTCCTCACGCTACTTCATTCACAAAGGCGGACAATGGCTGTGAAGATGGGCAAAACCTACTAATTAACCATTAATATATTTATTTAATATTTTTTCATGTTTGGCAGCACTGGAGGGGAAAATAGGATTGGAAAAACAGATTTACCACTTATTTTTGCTGTATTAACACTACCAGCTGAGAAAAAAACAGGGGCACTGTACTGAAGACCCATTTTGACCTCTGCATTTCAAATATCAGCTACCCTTATGGCTTCTTTTAGTGAGAATGCTCAGTTGGCGTTGTTTTGTGCTTTGAACATCTGTCCAGTGGGATCTGGGTTGTGACTGTCTAAATTAATTTTATTTGGGACAATTAAAGGAAAAACTTGCCTTTATATAGTTCCCATAGTTCCTTGATGTGTTTTCTTAGAAATGTCTGCAAAGAGCTTCATGTATAATGAATCAGTTTGAAATTCAGTGAATGTGATTTTTGCAGCAGACACTTTGTGCACAGAATGATCCCATAAGCAACAATGAGTTGAATGGTGAGTTAATCTGTTTAGTGGTTGAGGGATGAATGGTCAGGACAATTGAAAACATTTATGTTCTTCTTTGACTAGTGCCTGGCTGGCTGTCAGGTGAGGACAAGTTTGGGCTTGATTGTGATGCCCATGTTGTTTAAACAACTTCTCAATATTCACCATCAAGGCTTGCAGATGAATAATAGGCAATTTGCTGAGTTACTGGAGTCCAAGGGAATGTATCCTAGCAGAAAAACAACAGATTCAGGATGAGGGGAGGGGGAGGGGGAGGGAGAGGGAGAGGGAGAAGATTGGTGGGGGTGGGGGAAAGTTGCCTTTAGGGGAATTTATGTCTTACAAGATTTTTTTCGATATTGTTATTGGAGACCTGCAATCCTGTGAGACAATTTCAAAATCATTAGTTTGTCTGTCGTGAAATAAATATACTGAAATCCTAACACTAATGAAATTTGACAATAAATACTATGCTTGGATCAGGATATCTATACCATCGGAATGAAAACCATTGTTAGAGATGTTTTCTTTTGGTCAATAATGTGAGTGAATGGGTTGGTGTGAATGTGAACCAGGGAAATGTGATTTGTATTCATACTATTTTGCTGGCTTCCATTAACAACTGGAGGAAAGTATTGATCTAGAATTCTACATTTAATTCAAATACATATTCTTCAAGACATCTATTTCATTTATTCCAAATAGATGTCCTGTAGTTCTACTCCTTTAATACAAAGTTGACATCCAGAACTGATTCACCATAACATGAACAGGCTGTACTTTAATTTGGAACTATCAGGGGTCATTTTCAACTTCAGTGGGGTGGAAAACTGGCAATAACAGATTTGTTCACTCATTATACATCCCACCCGATATTTCTTTTTATGGAAAGGTAAATCAGGTGATGGATAACGAGCAGTCATTCCAACACCATTAGTTTTCTGCCCCCACCACCACCAACCCCCCCCCCCCCCGCCCCGAAGTTGAAAATGTTACGCTGTGAAATTTTAATTTCGCTCTAATTGTGATTTTCATGAAAATAAATTCAGATTTAGAGCAAATGTTGTGTTTTACACATCAGTTCTCTTGATCTCCTTGTCCTGCATTGGTATTTTGAGACATTAATATATATAGTTATTTATGTCATAACTCAGTCTAGTTGCATTAATTTTAGGTGAAAAGGACACAGCCGTTCCTGTCAACAATAATGACATTCTGAGGAAACACATAATGCATGGTTTGAGTAAAGATTTTGATACAGATGAATTAAAATCATTTTCTCCAGTTGACTAAATATTAATAATTTTGGGTGTAGTTTTAGGACTGTCGGTCAGCCTCCCAAAAGTGAAAATCGACCCCTAGGAGCTTGATCATTATCTTGTTTACTAAGCAACACCAAAACTTACTTCTGAAAGATAAAGAAATCTGTGCACATCTCCCTAAATTAAGAGGACAGGTATTTTTCCTGTCTTTGAACATTTGCGAGAAAAAAGCCACACTGAAAAAATGTGATTAATTTATTAAATTCTAAAACATCCAACTCTGGAAATGATAGACTTTTGTTCAGGAAGAGCTATTGATTGGGATTAACAATTACTGTACTGTGCATCTAAATTGCCAAGTTCTAATAACTATGTGTCAATGAGGAACAGAAGATTCAGAATGGGGAGATTATCCTTCGATCTTGTTTGCAGTTGTGAAGGTCAATTAATAACTTGAAAGTTACAAAAATTATTACTGTTTCTTGTAATGTGGGTGTAGAATAATTCTAAGCTTACGACATACAAATATTGGCACAACAGTTTGAGTGGCTGTGCATGTAAGGGGGGGCAGGTTTTTGAGTAATAAATGTATATAGAGCATTAGGGCAAAGTTCATAGTCAAAATCAACTGGTGCTTCTTACACAACAGGCACTAAGATGTAGCCTGGATGGTGGTGAGAAGGGCCCTTCCAGTGCGGTCCTTCCAACACGCACAGAATCTCAGTGCCACCGCGAGCTGTCCTCGAGGCTGCGGTGGGGAGGAGACTGTTGTACACCTCCTGATGGACTGCCCCTTTGCACAGAGGGTGTGGAGAGAGATGCGTTGGTATCTGTCCAGGTTCATCCCCAACAGTTCAGCAACACAGGACGCTGTGCTCTACAGGCTGTTCTCCGAGACACACATCGAGACAGATATCAACTGTGGCTGGAAGACCATCAACTCAGTGAAGGAGACTCTTTGGTCCACCCGAAACCTGCTGGTCTTCCAGCTGAAGGAGTTGTCCACGACCGAGTGTTGCCGACTGGTATGTGCTGCGGGACACACTGCAGCGAGGTGCGACCTAAGCAAAGGCTCTATGGGGAGTGGAGGCCAAGTCATTCAATATATTCAAGAAGGAGATAGATATATTTCTTAATGCTAAAGGGATCAAGGGATATGGGGAAAAAGCAGGAACAGGGTACTTTTTTTTAAATTCGTTCACGGGATGTGGGCGTCGCTGGCGAGGCCAGCATTTATTGCCCATCCCTAATTGCCCTCGAGAAGGTGGTGGTGAGCTGCCTTCTTGAACCGCTGCAGTCCGTGTGGTGATGGTTCTCCCACAGCGCTGTTAGGAAGGGAGTTCCAGGATTTTGACCCAGCGACAATGAAGGAACGGCGATATATTTCCAAGTCGGGATGGTGTGTGACTTGGAGGGGAACGTGCAGGTGGTGTTGTTCACATGATATTTATTAATGACCTGGACTTGGGTATACAGGGCATAATATAAAAGTTTGCAGATGACATGAAACTCTGAAATGTAGTAAACAGTGAAGAAGATAGTAACAGACTTCAGGAGGACATAGACAGACTGGTGAAATGGGCAGATACATGGCAGCTGAAATTTAACGCAGAGAAGTGTGAAATGATTCATTTTGGTAGGAAGAATGAGGGGAGGCAATATAAACTAAATGGCACAATTTCAAAGGGAGTACAGGAACAGGGAGACCTGAGGGTATATGTACACAAATATTTGAAGGTGGCAGGACAAGTTGAGAAGGCTGTTAAAAAGGCATATGGGATCCTTGGCTTTATAAATAAAGGCCTAGAGTACAAAAGCAAGGAAGTTATGCTAAACATTTATATAACACAGGTTAAGCCCCAGCTGGAGTATTGTAGCCAATTCTGCGCACCACATTTTAGGAAGGATGTCAAGGCCTTGGAGAAGGTGCAGAGGAGATTTACTAGAATAGTACCAGGGGTGAAAGACGTCAGTTAGGTGGAGAGACTAGAGAAACTGGAATAAAAACAGAAAATTCTGGAAATACTCAGCAAGTCAGGCAGCATCTGTCGAGAAACTTTCATCAGAACTGGAAGATGTTAAAGATTTAAGTTTTTAAGCAAGTACAGAGTCGGAAAGGGGAGGGGAGAAAAGAAGAAAAGGGAAGGTCTGTGATAGAGTGGAGGGATGATGGTGCAAGGCAAAAGTGGGTGGTAATGGGATAAGTAAAGAAACAAAAGATGGGTCTAGAGGAGCTGTAAATGGCAACATCAGAACCATTACCAGCACCCACTGTCCGAAAAAAGTGGGAGCAGTGGTTATGAGCTGAAGTTATTGAAATCATTCTCGAGTCTGGAAGGTTTTAAAATGCCTAATCGAAAGATGAGGTGCTGTTCCTCAGGCTTCTGTTGGGCTTCATTGGAACAGTGTAAGAGGCTGAGAACAGAGAAGTCAGGGTAGGAGTAGGACGGAGAATTAAAACGGCAAGCGACTGGAAGGTCAGGGTCACACTTGCAGGCTGAATGGAGGTGTTCAGCAAAGCGATCACCCAATCTGCGTTTGGTCTCCCCTATGTAGAGGAGACCACATCGTGAGCAGCGAATACAGTATACTAAATTGAAGGAAGTACAAGTAAATCACTGTTTCACTTGAAGGAGTGTTTGGGGCCTTAGACGGTGGAAAGGGAGGAGGTGAAAGGGCAGGTGTGCATCTCCTGCTTTTGCACGGGAAGGTGCCGTGGGAAGGGGAGTGGGTGTGGAGGATAATAGAAGAGTGGACCAGAGTGTAGCGGAAGGAACAGTCCCTTCGGAATGCTGAAAGGGGACGGGAGGGGAAGATATGTTTGGTGGCGGCATCGCGCTGGAGGTGGCAAAAATGGCGGAGAATGATCCGTTAAATGTGGAGGCTGGTGGGGTGGAAGGTGAGAACAAGGAGGAATCTGTCGTGGTTCTGGGAGGGAGGGGGAGGACTGAGGGCAGAAGTGTGGGAAATAGGATGGACATGGTCAAGGGCCCTGGCAACTACAGTGGAGGGCCATCCTCGGTTGAGGTAAAAGACATATCGTAAGCACTGGTGTAGAAGGTGGAATCGTCAGAACAGATGCGATGGAGATGGAGAAACTGGGAGAATGGAATAGAGTCCTTACAGGAAGCGGGGAGGGAGGAAATGTAATCAAGATAGCTGTGGGATTCAGTGGGCTTATAATAGATATGGGTTGACAACCTATCCCCAGAAATGGAGATAGAGAAGTCGAGGAAGGGAAGAGAACAGAAGAGTCAGAGATGGACTATGTGAAGGCGAGGGAAGGGTGGAAATTGGAGGCAAAGTTGATTAAATTTTCCAGTTCGGGGCGAGAACAGGAAATGGTATCGATACAGTCATCAATATACCGGAAACAGAGGTGAGGGAGGGGACGTGAATAGGACTGGAACAAGGAATGTACCATGTATCCCACAAAAAGGCAGGCATAGTTAGGACCTCTAGCGACACCTTTTATTTGGAGGAAGTGAGTGGAGTCAAAGGAGAAATTGTTCAATGTAAGAACAAGTTCAGTCAGGAGGAGGAGGGTGGTGGCAGTTTGGGACTGGTTGGGCCTCCGTTCAAGGAAAAAGCGGAGGGCGCTCAGGCCGTCCTGGTGGGGGATGGACGTGTGGAGGGACTGGATGTCCATGGTGAAAAGGAGATGACTGGGGCCGAGAAACTAGAAACTGTTAAAGTGGCGGAGGGCGTCAGAAGAGTCGTGGATATAGGTCGAAAGAGACTGGACGGGGAGAAAAAATAGACTCGAGATAGGAAGAAATAAGTTCCATGGGGCAAGAACAGGCTGAAACAATGGGTCTACCTGGGCAGTCCTATTTGTGGATCTTGGGAAGGAGGTAGAAGCAGGCTGTGTGGGGTTGGGGGCTATGAGGTTGGAGTACATGGGGGAGGAAGAACGCCAGAGGAGATGAGGACAATGACGGTCTGGGAAACTATGGCTTGATGTTCGGTGGTGGGGTCATCGTCCAGAAGGAGGTAGGAGGAGGTATCGGAGAGTTGGTGTTGAGCCTTCGTAAGGTACAGGTCTGCTCACCAAATGACAACAACGCCACCCTTGTCAGCAGGTTTAATGACAATATCAGGGTTGGACCTGAGAGAATGGAGTGCTGCAAGTTCAGAGGGAGGTAGGTTAGAGTGAGTGCGGGGAGTAGAGAAATTGAGACGGCCGATGTCACGCAGGCAGTTCCCAATGAAAAGATCAAGAAAGGGTAAGAGGCCAGAGGGAGGGGTCCAGGAGGAACAAGAGTTCTGAAGATGAGAAAGGATTCGCAGTGTGGGGGGAAGACTCCTGGCCAAAGAAGTGGGCATGGAGGTGAAGACGATGGAAGACGAGTTCAGCATCGTATCGAGTTCGAAATTCATTGAGATGGGTAAGGGGATGAAGCTGAGACATTTGTTGAGGACTGATCGTTCAGGGACAGAGAAAGGAAGGTCAGAGGGAATAGTGAAAACAAGACAAATGGAGAGATCGGAAGGAGGGATGGGGTCAGAGAAAAGTGAAGGGGAAGAAGGATCAGAAGGGGTGTTGGTATCTAAGAATTGTTGAAGCTTGTGGTCCTTGACACCTGAAAGGAAGACAAAAAGTTTTTTGTTAAAGCGCTGGATGAGGCGAAGGATGAAATGGAACTGTGGACCAGGACAACTCTGAGATACAGTGAATCAATGCTGCTGAAGAGAGAGGTTAAGAGCGTACATGTGGCGACACATGACGTTGAGCATGGATCTCAGGAAGCGGCGAGAGCAGTGGTTTGAGGAACGCTGAATATCATGAATATATCTATAATAATGGGTGGATCCGAAACATGAGGGTGGAATAATTCAGAGCCGGAGACAGTTGCTGAGGAAAGAGATGTGGCTGTGAAAGCGAGTTTTAGTAGATACCTGATCAAACACGAGAAGGGAAACAGAAAGCAATGAAGGTGAACAAGGTAAAAAAGACAAATGGAAACTGGGGTTCTTCTTCTTAGAGCAGAGAAGGTTATGAAGAGGTTTGATAGAGGTGTTCAAAATCATGGAGGGTTTTGATCGAGTAAATAAGGAGAAACTGTTTCCAGTAGCAGAAGGGTCGGTAACCAGAGGACACAGATTTTAAGGTAATTGGCAAAAGAACCAATGGCAACATGAGGAAATAAAATTTTATGCAGCGAGTTATTATGATCTGGAATGCACTGCCTGAAAGGATGGTGGAAGCAGAGTCAATAATAACTTTCAAAAGGGAATTGCAAAATACTTGAAGTGGAAAAATCTGCAGGGCTATGGGAAAAGAGCAGGGGAGTGGGACTAATTGGACAGCTCTTTCAAAGAGCTAGCATAGGCACGATGGGCCAAATGGCCTCCTGTGCTGTATCATTCCATGATTCTATGATCAGGGCACCAAACAACAATCCAGTGGCTTATATGAATCACAAAGAATTCAATCAATGTCCAGATGGTCTCATCACCACAACAGAATCACGCAGATGACTGAAGATACTTCAGCAGTAGCCACGATAATTTCATCTTGTAACAGTCCACAATGCCACAACTGTTTGAAGGAGCTGGCCAGATGGATGATTGTTGAGGGTCCACTGATACCCTTGCTGCATCACGTGAAACAACAGCCAGGAAGTCTTGCACTATAATAGTGATAAAAAGAATGAGGCTTATACTTCCATTTAAATTCTAGTGGACCATATGATCGATATGTTAAAGCAACACTTCCGATGTCTGAAGAGATCAGGTAGGGTCCTATTCTACAACCTTGACAAAGTGTCCATGATCATCTGCATCTGCTGTGTGCTTCACAACTTCACCATGCAGCAAAAAGGCTGGGTGGCAAGCTTGCAGCCTTGGGTGCAGGAGAGAAAGAAGAGGAAGAAAGAAAACTCGCTGGGACTGATGCACAGCTAGGCCGACTGGTGCATCAAGGATTGCTTGGCAAAACCTCTTAAAGGCGGCCCTTTGCCCCTCCAAGAACAGTACTCTGGTCCTCTCTGCAGTACACTGATCCCATAAAAAACATAATGGCCTAAATCCCCCACCCTCATTGCTGTACCTACTAATAACAACATCAATCCATCTCCTCTGTGCAGAAAAATCATCCTGAAACATTCCAAAGGTGGTGCAAGCAGTTTACGTCTCAGGACAGTCCAGAGTCCACGGACTTGATAGCCTTCTCTTCCTGAAACAGAGCAAACAGAGAATTTCTGCATTAGTATTGAAGACTAGGTGCACCCATATGCCCAGGCTATGTTCTACCTGGCGTGAAAGGAGGAGTGAAGAGTATGCAAGATGTTTGAGGAGCCATAGTGAGTGAGTGAACAAACATACAGGAGGATAGTGAGTGAAATCAAGTTCTGGTCTTTGCCACCTATTTCAAGCGTACTTTCACTGAGATAATTGTGCGGGAGGTGTAACATTTGAGGACCGGTCAGTGCTTTGCAGGCTAAATTGCTGATGTATCAATATGCTGTGGGCTGAGTGCTTAATGTAAGCATAGTATAGTGCATTCCTTTCCTTTCAGTGGGGAGAATTTATTGAAGCCTACCTTAGCATTCTTCCTTCACCCTGAGAACTTTTTGCACATTTGCTGTCACAACCTATGGGTGTAGGAGACTGCATTCAGTCAGTTTGCCACCTGTACGTTAGCTCTGTTAGAAATATTCCTCTCTGCCCCCAATATGGCCACATCCCTCACCACCACATCCTGCAATAAGACCCCCAGGCTCTCTTTGTTAAGGGAACAGTTCTTGATGCTCCACCAGCCATGTTCTTTACCCATACATGATTCCAGGGATTAATCATCCATTATGTGAAGTTCTTCCTGACATGAATCTGGAGCTAACAAAAGCATGGATGAGAGTTTCAGCAACAGATGAGCTGAGGCAGGGACAGGGAAGGGCAATGTTACGGAGGTGGAAGTAGACGGTCTTTGTGATGGAGAGGATATGGGGTTACATTCAGGTAAGCTGTGCATAACGCCATAAAACTGCTACTGCCTAAAATAAACTGAGCAAAATATTTGTTCATTCAATGTATATTTATCTTTGCTTGGAGTAAAGGGCTGCCTTTAGTTGAAGGAAAGATGTTCAGAACGGTGAGGGACTCAGCAGGTCCAACCTTTCACCACCTTTGAAGATACTGTCCTGGAGGTCAGCAGCTGGGAAGCTTACATGTAAACTATTGGAGAGGAATATGCTTCAGGCTAGTATGATAATCACATACGTACTCTTTGCAATCGTGTTTCTCAATATGTACAGCAGTGTCTGTTACCCTGTGAGATGTGGCATGTACTGTGTGTGCAGTAACAGCATGTCTAATTATGAGCATTACTAATCAAGTGTCCTTTTCTTCCTGTAATAGGTATACCATAATCCCAGCAAGCCAAGCCCCGTCAGCCTTATAAGGTGAATGTCATCATCAGACAAGGTTAAATCTCAAAAGGACAATCAGCTGCCTGACATGGAGCAACAGTAATGAGCTGCCCAATCAAAGTTCTCAGATATTTTTTCTTTGTCGTTAATAACTTTGAACAAAACAAAGGGAAACTTATAAAACTAAATGATAATATTATTCCTGGTGTCCATAAAGCACTCCAGTCCTTGCGGTGCCCACCAGTCGTATTAGGCCTCAAGCATACCAGCGGACATCAAGATGAGCTGGACCATAGTATTCAGTGTCATCACCACTTCAAGCTAAGGAGCACACACTCCAATGAGTTTTAGTGATATAGAAGAGGAAGAACATGGTGAATTATTTCCCACAGGTGTGGAAGGGGCAGAGGTGGTTGCAGAAGAGCTGACTGCAGCTGAGTGAACCATAGCATAGCTACAGAGTCTATCAATGTGCTTCATAATTCCAACATCACAGGGCCAACTAGGAAATAGAGGATACTGAATGGCAACAAACACTTGCACCAGTTACTTGTCTCCTTGGAGACCATATTGACAACTGGGTTTGCTGCAGCACAGATCCTACTAACTGATTATGCACTGTCATGAAACAAGAGTAGGCTGCCTTGCAGCATCACTGGCATTAGTAGGGAAGACCTCAGGCATGCCAGCAGAAGCAGAAGTTAGACCATCCTTCAAAAACACTCCCACTTACAATGTCAAGGTGTTGAGGTTCACACACAGACATAATAACAGCCAGCTTTAATGTCCTTGGAGACAGATCCTAGAGATCTGAGAGGGAGCAATATACATAGACAAGTTAACATTGTCATGTAAACAGATCAATCATCTAATGATTCAAATTAAAAGTATAAATTAATCTGGTTGTATTGATTAAATGCACTTAACTGTTATTTTAATCTCTCAGGTTGTAATATTGCACAGGAATGGGGGCCCAGAAGCTCTGAATTGATAAGTCTTTGATCTAGCCACAGACACAATGGGCTCTGACATTCCTGGGGTCTGCTGCTCTGGCACAAGTGCAATGGAGTGGAACACCACTTGTCCTAACCTCATGCTGGAGACAACAGGGGTAATTTTAACCCCCAAGAACAGGTGGGTTGGGGGCGGATGAGAAGTTAAAATAATAGATTTTTGGAGGGGGACCGCAACTCGGCTCCAACGCGCTCACTTCTGGGTTTGACCCAGGCATATTAGGAGCGTGCATCAGACACCCGGAAGTCCAGCGGGCTGATATTTAAAGGGCCAATTTACGTACTTAAAGCACTTAAGGAGATGAACTTTTGGTGGATTCTGCAGGAGAAACAAATTTAACCTGTACTGAACATGTCTCCCGTGGCTTCTGAAACACCGTCGTAGAAATGGAGGGGAATTGCAGTTGAACCTCATTTAGACCTTTAAACCAGTGATTGACAAACCTGAATAAAAGGTGAGGTTTTTAGGCAAACCTTTGGCTGGGAGTTCTTTGTGTTTAGACTGAGATTTCTTTGTTCACACTCAGAATTATTGTGTTCAGACAGATTTACCTACATTTTGGATCCCCTCAAAATTACAGGATTAGGATGGGGGGTGCAATGGATGTATTCCTCTGTACATCTGAGGAGCAGGCACATCACCATCCACAATAGGCATGTCGTGCAGTTCTGGTGCACAAGACAAAGGTGCGCAACAAGGACCTGGAGAAGAGCAGAGAGGGGGCCAATGGATGGGCTGAGACCGCAAGAGGCACTACCTATGTGAGAGGGTCTAGAGGCAGAGGCTGAGCTTCCTGGACCTCTCTGAGGAGTAGTGCCTACGCAGGCTGAGATTGAGTCGGCAGGTGGTCGCAGACATTTCCACGCTTCTTCATGAACAGCTGATCCTGGCTGGGCCTGGTGGCCACGCATTGTCTGTCATGGTTAAAGTCACCGCTGCCCTCAAAATTTCTTCACCTCTGGATCCTTCCAGGGCGTCACCGGTGATATCTCCAGGGTCTCTCAGTCATCTGCACATAAGTGTATACAACAGGCAACAGATGGCTTGTTTGCCTGGGCATCCGACCACGTCAACTTCTCTTGCGACGACATCAGCCAGACTGAGAGGGCAGTGGTTTTCAACTCTCTAGCAGGCTATGTGTGCACAATTGATTGTGCACACATAGCAATACGAGGAGTTCCACAGGAGCTAGGACCGTTTATAAACCAAAAAGGATATCACTCCATTAATGTGCAGCTGGTGTGCGACCACCGGAGGAGGTTTTTGCAGGTGTATGCCAGATTCCCTGGCAATTGCCATGATTCTTTCATTTTGCACGAGTCCAACATTTTTTTTTATTCGTTCACGGGATGTGGGCGTTGCTGGCAAGGCCGGCATTTATTGCCCATCCCTAAGAGGGCAATTAAGAATCAACCACATTGCTGTGGGTCTGGAGTCACATATAGGCCAGACCGGGTAAGGACAGCAGGTTTCCTTCCCTAAAGGACATTAGTGAACCAGATGGGTTTTTACGACAATCCGGTAGTTTCATGGCTATCATTACTGATACTAGTATTTTAATTCCAGATTTTTATTTTTAATTAATTGAATTTAAATTCGCCAGCCGCCATGGCGGGATTTGAACTCATGACTCTGGATTTTAGTCCAGGCCTCTGGATTACTAGCCCAGTAACATAACCACTACGCTACCGTACCCTTCCCCACACAAGACAGACTTAAGGGCTGGCTCCTTGGAGACATGGGATACCCCCTGCAGATGTGGCTCATGACACCTGTGAGAAACTCCACCAACGAGACACAGAGCCACATCACCACCAGGTCTGTCATTGAACAAGCCATAGGAATGTTGAAGATGTGCTTCAGGTGCCTGGATGGATCTGGGGGAGCCCATCAGTACACACCAGCGAGGGTGTGCAGAATAATAGTCGTGTGGGGCAGAGAGGGTTGCAGGTGGAGGAGCTCGAATGAGCTCATGAAGCATGCTCATCTGCCAGCAACAATGAAGAAGATGAGGAGGAGGATGAAGATAGGGAACCCATCGCCAAAGCAGCAGCACACATGGCTGCTCGTGATGCAAGGGCTTAATTCATATCTAACAGGTTCTCATATTTAGATCTGCAAATTGAGGAATGTCAACTACTCAGGCCGCCTGGAACAACCACCATCACCAACACCAGCCCCTCCCTCTCTGTTTGCACAAAACAGTCCTTCATCCACACATACACCCATTGCGCACACGCCCAATGGGTGGCATCATGTCTTGTGCTTCATCATGAATGCCATGAAAGGGTGATTTCACAAAAGGGACTCGAGAATGGGCAAGACATGGCAGTGATGGTGAGAATTATAACATTTAATGTGAAGTTAACAAAAAACAAATCTAAATTCAAAACATGACCTACCGTCAGACTCCCTTGTGCATACCCTTGGTGATTACAAAATCTTAGCCTTCCTCTTCCTACCGCTTCTATGTGGTGCATCCCCTATGGCTTCAGCAGAGGTAGTGGCAGGTTGCTCAGATTCATGCCCTGATTGATGAGATGCTCTCGGCCTACGACCTCTGGGTTTTGGAGCCTGTGAGGGCCCCACCAAAGACTCCTCCACCTGCACCTGTGCAGGGGCAGACTCGGACATCGGGAGAGGAAGCAGCATTGCTGGTACTGGTTGGGGGGTAACAGGTGAGAGGTGGGAGCGCTTTGAGTGGAGTCCCCACTTCCATGTCCCCTTTCACCATCTTCACTCCCACCATTCTGCTGGCCAGCAGGCTGGTGAGGAGATGTGCCACGTTCTAAGGCCAAGGCTGAAGTTTCTGTCTGCCTGTTTAAGGCGACAGACATGTTGGCACTCAGAGTCTGCACGGCCGTTGTCATGGCCTGCATGACCTCAGTGGAGATTACCATTCTCTCCAATGAAGATATTCCCCCACTTACCTGCACCACCAATCCACTAGCAATGTTGTTGGACTCCTCCATCCTCTCCGCTATTGTGGAGAGTGTGTGTGACATCTTTTCCATTGCTTCGCAAAGGTGGAGCTGTACCTCGACCATTCTCAATCTCAACGAAGTCTGTGTCCAACTGAGCAGAGCTTTGAGAGGAGTGCGCCCCTCGACACGGACTCTCTACAACTGCCCCTGCCACCAGTGTCTGCTCGTGCTCACTTGTGAGTGTCGAATGACCAGGTGACAACCCAACTATCTGGCTAACAGGACCCACCAAAGTGAGAGTTTCTGTGCTGGTGCATGGATGGATTCATGTGACAGTGCGCCCTCAGAAGGATTGATCTCCTTGGAGGAATCGCCTTCTTTCATGGCAGCTGCCTCCTCATCAATCTGTGAAGGCCCTGGAAGACGACATAAACCAATATTAAATAATCATTGGAGATGTTACAATCTTTCCAATGAGCATACTGAGGTGTGGAACAGTTCAATCACTGATAACATCAATTCATCATGTGTGTGAAGGATGTTAAAGTTCTGTCACCAGCCATCTGTAGGTCACCAGTCTCTCCATCTCCGATGGCCGGGCATGCAACTGTTCAACTGATGTCCATCGCCTCCTCCTCCGCATTTGTCAGGAGTACTATTTGTGGTCGGCCCCCTCCTGATCTACTCCTCTCCCTTGCATTTTGCGCTCTCTTCTCCTTTCTCCCCTTGTAGAACAGATGTATAAGTGACTGAAGGTGACGTGTTCACCCGATGGATGCATTGCTTTGGGTGAGGCTACTAATAAAGCAGATGCATCAGAGGGTGACTATCAGACAGATTCATGACATTGCTTCAGGATTGGGGTGAGTTGGAGTGGTGGGTTTACAAATGGGGAGGTGAGGAAGTGCACAGAATGTGAAGATAAGTTGATGATGAGACTTAAATGGGTGTGAGGAGTGATGTGATGGAGTAGACTTGGCAAGACACAGTGAGGGTGGGGGTGGGGGTTCTTTTCACAGGATGTGGGTGAATCAACAAAAGTACTCACTTTTCCTTACCTGGTTAGGTCATTAAATCGCTTCCTGCATTGCACCCATGATCTGGGCACCGTGCTCCTGCTGCTGAGGTCCTCTGCCACCTCCAACCACATATTCTTGGTGGCAGAAGCTTCCTCCTGTCAGCTGGATAGAGGACTTCCCTCCTGTTCCTTTCACCAGCCAGTAGGAACTCAAGGGAGGAGTTGCTGAAACAGGATGCTGCCTTGTCTCTATGATGCTGCATTCTGGAATGCTCCTTCCTTCTTCTTCAAAATGCATTTTTGCAATGACCCTTTAAATACTCCAGTTCACAGCACGTCATGCGGGTGTGCAGCATGCCCGCTGCGCAGCTTGGAGATGCGAAACCCGGAAGTAAAATTAAGAGCCTTCAATTCAGTTGCGATCGCTGGAACTGACATACAAAAAAATTTTCCGGGTTTCCCGTGCAACTAATCACCCACCCATTGACTCCTGCCGCCATGTTAAAATCATGCCCCACATCTAAAACCCCAGGGATGGAGTTATTTGCATTGTCGAGCAGTCCGCCGGCACCTGCAAGGGTTCATCATCGCCACCTGCTCCAGCCTGGCCCCAATTAAGCTAAAGAAAAACATTTTATTTTCATTCTTCGGCTCTCAGTGGAGACATTCTGCCACTAGACAAGATCCTCTCGGATCCATTACCTTAGTCTACTAAAGGTTTAGGGCCTTCAGAATGCCTCAGAGTGACTGGCGTAAGTTCCACTGAGCCCTTTAAGGACACAAAGGGTGGAAGTTCCTAAGGAATTCCAGGAGTTCCTTCCAACACAATACCCTTGAAGTAGAGGGCCTGAGCAGAAGATCCACCCACAGCTGTCCCTAGCAAAACTTAAAAGGCCAGGGCAAATGGAAGTTTCCTCTCTGGTAAACTGGTCCCGGCCTCCCCCCTGCATATTCCGGGCCTTCCCATGGGTGGCATTTGGCCATTCTGCCCTCTCCAGCCTCAGAAGTGTTGGGATCACAACATCTGACAAATTACTGGATCATAAATTTACATTGCATTGCACTAACTTTGCAGTTGCTCAGTCAATTTATCATTTTCCAATGTTGTTGCAACTTCTGATGATTCCGACATATCAGGAATTTGCAAATTATTTCCTATGGGCCAGGTTGTAAATTAGATAATATACATCACTGACTATCATCTCTTTCAGTGGGACCATTTTTATGCATTTATGAATTGTCCAAGCAGTGGTTGATAATTTCCTACAGATTGAATTTGGAACCTTTTGAAATGCTTTGGACAGAATTCCTCCACAACTTTACAATCCATCATCTGCTGGTTATTCTACTTACACCTACTAGCTAGCTACACATGGACTTCAGTTACCACCACGAAGATTGAAGAGCGAATAAGTTAAATGGACAATTATGGCTATGCTGTTCTCTCCTTTACTGTCACTAATGCCCTCAACCTGCTGCACTACTTTCCAACTACCATTTAATAGAAATTATAGTTGGAAAGAAACACAGCTGATGCGGGCAGTGGATCTCACACTTAGCGATTCTATATCTGACCACCACTTGGTTTGTATCTAAGCAGCAATATTTAATATCTTGAAAGGAATACCAAGCACAAGGGAGCTGAAAATCTTTGTTCCTTCTGGCGCATCCCAACTGTAACTCTGGCAGGACTGCAGCAGAAGGGCCTGAAATTAGACTAGGGCATAGGTGTGCAGGATCCCAGACTAGTGTTAGAGTTTCTGCAGGCCTTTTAATAGGTGGAGTGTCTGCCCACCCCTTCCAATGCCACTGGGGGTAGGGACTCCCAGGCCGGGAGTTCCTGTGTCCCTGGCCTGGGAAATACCAATGAGGGGATTGGCAGGTAATACGCCCAGAAGATCAAGTATATTGGCCTCAGGAATGGTGGTTGTGGTCAGGCCTGGAATGTGGCCTGGACACTGAAGATTCAGGTAAAAACTCAACCCTTACACTAAATTGCAGGCAATTCCCCCAGCCTCCTTGCCCCATGGATTTTCAGCTCCAAGGTCTCATTGAGCTGGTTGGAATAGTCTCAAGAAAGAAATTACCATCTTGGAATGAGCACTGTTTTTTTAACAGTTAAAAGATTCAGGCTTCACTTTGGCTCAGACCAAACAGCTCATATTTAGTGCCCATGATGTGGAGATGCCGGTGATGGACTGGGGTGGACAAATGTAAGGAGTCGTACAACACCAGGTTATAGTCCAACAGCTTTATTTGAAATCACAAGCTTTCGGAGCTTTAAGCTTTATCTTTGGGTGATCCTGGCCATGACCCAGGTTGGACCTCCAAGTGGGGCTCACATGTGCCATTTGGCAGCCCAGGTACTTTATTTTCAAATGAAGCTGTTGGACTATAACCTGGTGTTGTATGACTCCTTATATTTAATGCTGCAGAGGACCTCACCCTTTTAGAGTGTCTAGGTATTAGTTCGTAGCTCTGGTTTATTGAAAGATGTGCTGCACCACTGATCGAAAGGTAAAAGTGCTCTGGTAAATAAGAAAGGTCAGGCAATCCAGAAGGACAGGGACATGTACCGCTATTCTAATTCTTGATTTGAAAAGACTAGAGTGTAAGTTAAGCGATCCTGTACTCCCAGTAGGAAGCCTTAGTTATTTGGAATGTGGGTCAGATAATGAGCTACACGACAGTAGTGCTGATTCTCTGACCTGCACTCCCGTCAAATTAGATTTCCCATTGAGAATGCAAGGTTGCTAATATAAATCCTTTTCTCTTGTTAAAGACATAGATATTGACACCCCCAAGAACCTGTGGCAGATTCAAAGGAAATGTGGAGACAGCCAAAATCTGCTTCCAGCATCTGGGCCAACTGCGCACTTGGGAAAATTATGATAAACATGAAGGGACTGAAAATCCATGGTGCTTCCAGTGCACTCCTGCTGTAATCCTGGCAGAGGTGCACTGGAAGAGCTGCAAATTTAACCACAGCCCCAGACTCCGCTGGGAATTCTGCAGGGTCTTTAAGAGGTAGTGCCTCAGCCCATCCCAAACAAAGCCATAGGAGGGAGAGGTGACTCCCAACACCAGGATTTTCTGCAATCCAGGCCCATCAAAGGCCTGGCTGATCATTGGTGCCAGTACCTGGGCTGCCAAATGGCACATGTGAGCCCCACTTGGAGGTCCAACCTGGGTCATGGCCAGGATCACCCAAAGATAAAGCTTAAAAATGTTTCACATTTTTTAAAAATGATGTACCATTTGATGGAGGCACTTAGTTATTCTCCCACATACCACTCCCCCTACCCCGGACCCAGCAATGGTCAGTTGATTTCCTAGCCTCTGGGGGCACCCCACCCCCAAAATGACAGTGCCAGACTTTCTACCATATTAGGGCAGAGGGGCGTCCTAGATGTGCCCTTATTGGTATGGATGGCCACCAATCATATGAAAGACAAAGGCCCCGATATTAGAGTGGAGGCGGGATGGTGAATGGGTGCGTGGGTAACCTGACCAATAAAAAATGTCCGTTTCCCACGTGATCGCAATTCAATTGGTGCCACTTAACGTGGCTTCTGGGTTTGCCGTCCGAAAGCTGTGTAGCGGGCGGACTGTGCACCCGCATCACAGGCTGTCAGCTGGAGGAGCTCTATTTAAAGGGCCATTGCTCCAATGGCTTTTCCTGGAGCGAACACCCACACACCACAATGCAGCAGCACAGGGTCAAGGCTGCTCCAAGGTTCAACGATGCCACACTCCAGGTTCTACTGGACGGGGTGAGGAGGAGGAGGAGGGAAGTGTTCTACCTGGCGGACGGGAGGGAGTGGCCTGCCTCTACCACCAAGAAGGCCTGGCTCGAGGTGGCGGAGGAGGTCACCAGCAGCAGCAACACCTCCCGCACCTGGGTCCAGTGCAGGAAGCGCTTCAATGACCTAACTAGGTCAGCCAAAGTGAGTACACTTACTCATTCTCCTGCATTCCTTCTTCCACATCATCACCCCCTCCCCCCAACTCATTCTGCACTGCCAACACCCACTTAAGGCTCACTCTCAACTTACCTGCACTTCCTCAGCACTTCCTCAACTCTCCATTAGTCACCCCACCACTACCACTCAGCCCAATCCTCATCCTGTCTCATGGCCCTGTCTCATACTCACCCTCTGATGCATCTCTTTCACGGTCAGCCTCACCCAAAGCAATGCAATCAGCGGTTGGCCACTTCACCATCACTCACTCACACGTCTGTTCTTTCTCCCCTTCTAGGAGGAGAGCACAAAATGCACTGGAGAGGGTGAGGACTGGAGGGGGGCTGCAACAAATTGTCATCCTCACAGAGGCAGAGCAGGAGGCGCTGGAGCTCAGCCAAACCCTCGAGTGCCTGTCCGTCGGGGATGCCGAGACTGGCACCCCACATACGTCTGATGACACAACTTTAACATTCATCACACACAATATGAATTGATGCTAACATGCCTTGCCATCTTCAGCACCTCAGTATGCTCATCGCAACATGACACATCTTTGATCATGCTTAATATTGCCTTCTGTTCTCATACAGGGCCTTCAGCGACAACTGTGACGGCAGAGGGCAATTCCTCAGAGGACCTGCCAACCTCTGAGGGTGCACCATCACATCTTAGCGAGCCATCCACCAGCGCAAATACTCATACCTCAGTGGGTCCTAGTCCTCAGTTAGTTGGGTTGGCACCTGGTGAGTTACCACACAAGTGAGCACGAGCAGACACTGGTGGCAGGGGCAGCTGCGGAGAGTCCGCGTCGGTGGGAGCACTCCTCTCCAGGCTCTGCTCAGCTGGACGCAGGTGCGGAACCCTAGGAGCCATCCTTTAAAATGAGAATGATCGAGGGACAGCAGCACATTTGCGAGGTACTGGAACAGTTGCCACGCGCACTCTCCACAATAGCGCAGAGGGTGGAGGAGTCCAACTCCTGAATGAGTGGAATGGTGGCACAGGTACAGGAGGGAATCTCTGAGATAGTGTCACAGGGACGTGAGCAACTCTCTGAGATAAAATTCACAGGTAAGTGCGGGAATGTCTGCGATGGAGAGAAGGCTAGCCTCCACTGAGCTTCAAACACGGCTCACAAATGAGTCCATTCAGTCCCTGACAATGGCCGTTCAGACTCAGATTGAACAACATTCTGCCATCTTAAACAGGCAGACCGATACACTAGCACTGGCCTTACAGGGCATCACGCATGTCCTCCAAACTGTTGTCCAGCAGATTGGTATGAGTGATGTGGCCCTGGCCCAGGGGAAGGATGATGGCGAAAGGGGACATGGAAATGGGGATGCCACTCAAAGCACTCCCACGTCTCACCCATTGCCCCCCTCTCAACCAGTACCCGCAATTCTGCCTCCTCTCCAGGTGGCCAAGTTTGCCCCTGCACAGTTGCAGGTGAAGCAGTCTTTGGAGGGGCCCTCACGGGCTCCAAAACCCAGAGGGCATAGGCCCAAAGCATCTAAGCAGTCAGGGATGAACATGAGCAACCTGCCACTACCTCTGCTGCAGCCGCAGTGGATGCACCACGTAGAAGTAGTCATAAAAGGCGAAGGTTTTGTAAGCACGAAGGGTATGCACAAGGGTGTTTGACAGATGCTCATGTTTTTCATTTATATTTGCTTTTTGTTAAAAGCAAATTAAATATTATGATTCTCACCACTACTGCCATGTCTTGGTCATTCTTGACTGGCTTTTGAAATAGCGTCCTTTCATGAGGTTCACCATGAACGGCGACACTTGATGCCACCGATTGGATCACTTTACAGTGGGTGTATGTGTAGTTGCAGGACTGTTTTGTGCAGGGAGGGGTGGGCAGCCTGGTGTGGGCGCTGCTCTATCCAGGTGGTCTGGGGACTGAACTCTTCACACTGTCTGATGTTAGGGGAACCGTTCACATACCAGTGACTCCCTGGCCTCACGAGCAGCCGGGTGAGCCGCTGCTCTGGCCATGGGTTCCTCCTGCTCCTCCTCTGCCTCAATGTGGATGGCAGATGTGGATGGGGCCTCCTCAAGCAGCACCGCTCTCTGTTATGCCGTGATGTGCAGGGCACAACACACTACTATAATGCGTCCCACTCTGTCTGGTGCGTATTGAAGCGCCCCCCCAGAATGACCAAGGCACCTAAATTGCATCTTGAGCGGTCCTATAGCATGCTGAATTGCAGACCTGGTGGCGATGTGGCTGTCATTATATCGACGATGTTGCTCGGTGACAGGGTTCCTCAGAGGCGTCATGACCCACGTGTGCAGGGGGTATCCCTTGTCCCCGAGGAGCCAGCCCTTACGGGTGTTTGGTGCGTGGAAGAGGGGCGGGATGTTGGATTCCCTAAGGATGAAGGAATCGTGGCAGCTGCCAGGGAATCTGGCGCACATGTGAAGGAATCCTTTGTGGTGATCACAAATGAGCTGAGTGTTGATGGAGTGATACCCCTTCCTGTTGCTGGACACTCCTGGCTCATGTGGAGGCGCTTGGATTGCTACATCAATTGCACCGTGCACCCGTGGGAAGCCAGCCACACAGTGGGATCCCACTGCCCTCTCCATCTGGCTGAGGTCGTCCATGGGGAAGTTGACGTACTACGAGGCCCTGCAAAACAGGCCATCGGTGATCCGCCCTATGCACTTGTGTGCAGATGACTGAGAGATCCCGGCGACGTCACCGGTGGCACCCTGGAATAATCTGGCGGCAAAGAAGTTGAGGGCAGTGGTGACTTTGACAGCGACAGGTAAGGAGATGCTGCTCGGCCCAGCCGGGCGCAACTTGGCATGAAGGAGGCTGAAGATGTCTGGAACTACCTGGCAACTGACTTTGAGCCTCCGTATGCACTGCTGCTCAGAGAGGTCCAGGAAGCTGAGCGTCATTGTGCGACATTGCTCTCCCTGTTGTTGCCCTCAGTGCTTTTGTGCAGGTCCCTGAGGCGCAGCACTGTGTTGTGGAGCTCCAAGTGGCGGAGGTGGACCCTGGCGAGGCTGGTGATGTTGCTCGTCTTTGGATGTAGTGATGAGTGCAGCCATGCGCCCCCATCCTGATGGTGTGAGTTTGAGGGGGCCTGAAAAGTAGTTGAATATGTGTGAACAGAAGAATTGTGAGTGGAAAGTAAGAATTTTCAGTGAAAACACAAAGATCTTGCAGCCAAAAGATTGTGTGAAAGAACTGAATGCCCTGCTGCAAAAACTCACCTTTTCTCCCCATCTGTCAAACAAGCATTTGAATGTGCAACTGGCTGCTGGCTGAAACATGTCTGTTAGAACATGGAGTGTTTCCCACAGCACGGGAGACATGCTGAGGCTGCTTCAAAATCGGACCACTGCCTCAATGTGGAGAAAATTAAGTATTTCAAGTACTTAAACTATCTAAGCAACTGAGTAAAGTATCATCCCGCCGGCATTAATTGCCAGTGGGACTTCCGCATTTGGGAGGCGCGTGCACACCCAGACGCGTCAGTGGGGAACCCAGAAGTCTGCGGGTTGGAGCCGGGTTCCGAACCCGATCGGGATTTCCCCGATTTTTGGAGCCCCCCCGTCCCCAACGCACCCGCTACTTCCCTGCAGAATTGAGCCCAAATAATCTTCCCCCTAACTCTGAGAACTTTGGCAGAATTAGTGTCGGAAGTCTCAGGTGGGTGCATCCCAGCAGTTACACTAGATGTGTCCCCCCTCCCCCCACCGCCCCAGGAATTTTCGTCCCTTGTGTTTAATGATTCCTTCAAAATTAGATGATTAAATATCTGCTTTGGAGGAAAATTGGAGCTTATGGGTTTCAATGTAGACTAAGATACTCAAATACTGCGTGGGACACGATGTTTCTTATATAGTGGGGAGAAAGACAGCAGGTCTGGAATTTTGTTAAGATTACTTTTGGGCTAAGGAGTATTTATGTAAAACATACCTTCAGAAGATGGTAGGCTAAATTGTGGAAAGAGCAAGCTTGAGGGGTCAAATGGTCTTTCTTGTTCCATGCTTTCCTATGCTGTTATATAAAGCTTGCCGATACTATAAGAAGACTAAAGAAGTGCCCAAAAGCCCATTTTAAATTAGATTTTAGCATATCAAGTCAAGACTTATCAGTACTGCATACGATGGGATTGCTGTGACTCACAAATATTCAACTGTTTAGTAAGCATCTGAGCTATGCTAGACCAAAAAAGTGACAAAGATAGCTGGAAAAGATGTTCAAAGAGAGAAATCATCAAGAAAGTTGAGCCTAACCTATCACCATTGGCAGTTTTAATGTCCAACAAGCATATAGGTCATTCTGTGATTCCATACTCCCTGTCTGCTTAGCTCACCATTGGAAGAGCGGGATTACAAAATTACCCCTTATATTTTCCCAGTGATGGAACATTCTAGAATGTTTGACAAGCTGAAGAGGAAAAGAAAGTCTCTTGCTTTCTGCAGTCCAAAGCAACACAGTCCAGTGGAATAGATGAACATAATCTCCTTTATTCCAGAGTCCATCTCCTGCAGCATCAAATACAAAGGCCTAGAATTCCTGGTGTTCAGCTCTGCCGCTTCAGAGCGGGACTTTAGCCCACAAGTCTGCCTTGGCCCCAACCCCAGCTGAAATTCCAGGGTCAGTAGTACAAAGGGGGGCAGGCATCCAGCCAATTCCAGTGCTCCCTGGACGTCTGCCCCACGGGAACTCAAGAGATTTCTCAGCAGTGGTTTGCTACTTTGTCAAGGTGTCATCTAAAGATTGGTAAAAAAATACATTTTTAATTCTCAATTTTAAAGCTGCCATTGTAGCTTCCACTTTTGCCATGACCTTATCCCACCAGTTCTGCCTCTTCTGACATCAGCATGGTGGGGAGGGCAGATGCAAGAATCATCCATTCCCTCCTTCTGCTGGAATTTCTCTTTCGTTTTAAAAAAAATCCGATAGAACTGAGTCCAGTCCCGAGTTCTGGCCTCTTTGCCTGGTTACGCTGCAAAATCACCCAGGCCCAGGAATTGCGGGGCTCATGTGTCTCGGCTGTTATCCGTCCTACACGAAAGCATGACTGCAGCAGCACAGCAGAATCGATAATATTTTAATAAGTCGTCCTTATTTATGTCAGGAAGACAAGATGGGTTACAGCTGCAAATCAATACTCTTCATTGAAGCTGCACTCACCTGCTGCGTGCAGACGTTTTCTCCCCAATAGTGCTGCAGCCTGTGGAGCTCCATTCCCTCTGTGCAGGAGTTCAAACGATAGGTTAACCATCACTTGCTGCATAAAAGCTGCTAGAAAATAGATTAGACTATGAAAGATTTCTGACTGGCCAGTTGACACCAGAGTGCAACTGATCCAAATCATCCTGTACTCCCAGTATCTACCAAGGCCAAAATCTTGAGACAGCTGCTTTTGCAGCCTTCCTGCTATGTTAGTTAATGTACACCACAAAAGGATGTTAAAGTTTATCTTAAAAGCATAATTGTGGTGTGATTTTGATTTAAAGAGTATAGAATGCATGGGCTATTAATATAAAATTTAGAAGGTTAAAACCTTAGGACTTAGACAACTGATAAGTAGCCTTGCAGTCCAGTGGTGGTTTATTATGTATTTTTTGGCCAGTTAATAAAAGCTATCTTTTTTCACTGTCACAAGGGCCCAATCCTTTACATGCCTACTACTCCCCTACACCCACGAATAGCCAACAAACCCTTCATCAGTCACCAGCAGTCAATAATTGGTGAAATTATCCATCAATCGTTGATGCAGAATAATTAGTATGTTCAGAATAATCACCGCTCAAATGAAGCACATTGCCAGATGCTATGAATCCTGCTGTACATAACAATAGTTTTTCACAATCAGGAAACTACAGCGCTGAGCAAACTGGGCTCGTTCTGGGTGTTTGGTTTGGTCCTGATGGTGGGTAATTCAGGCTTCCCTGAACAAAGCCAATGATATTAACAGATAATTCTGTTGGGTTAGGACAGTGAGTAAAAGTTACTGTGTGTGTGAGAGAGAGAGAGAGAGAGACCTGAGCAGCAACAAATCAACCACAGACAGAGGTTGTGGGGTCGATTGTAACCCTGGGTGGGGGTGGGAGAGGCAGGGTCAGCGGGCTGAATGTGAGGTCTGGGGTACTTCAGGCCCTGGGCCATATCCACACACTGCGGGCCGACACTTCGGCTCTTGCTGGGCCTGACTCTCCGAGTCAAACTGACCGCCCGTGTCACGGTCTCCGGCCCACAAACTCGGCGGCAGGTTCTGTCCCTGTGTTCCAGTTGCTGGAGCCCGAGGCCGCAATTCAGTGGAGTCTGCGGGGCAAGGCCGGCAAGGCCGAGCCGCTACTGTCATCACACGGCACCCGGGTAAGTGAAGCCGGGGTCCGGGACTGAGGGGGGCTGGGGGGAGGATCGGAGGCCGGGGTCCGGGAGGGGTCGGGGGGGGGGGGGGGGGGGGATCGGAGGCCGAGGTCCGGGATGGGTCGTTGGGGGGGGGGGGGGGGAGGATCGGAGGGCGGGGTCCTGGAGGGGTCTGGGGAGGAGGAGGGGGGCGGGAGGCCGAGGTCCGGGAGGGGTCGTGGGGGGGGGGGGGAGGATCGGAGGCCGGGGTCAGGAATGAGGAGGCCGGATCGGGGAGATCAGAGGCCGGGGGGGGGGGTGGGGGGTGATCAGAGACTGGGGGTCGAGGGTAGGGGCGGCCCACATTCTTTAAACGTGGGGCCGGGAGGATTCCTCCTGCTCCTCCAGGTGAGTAAATTTCAACAACGGACCTTTTTAGTCGCAATACTGGAGGTGAGAAACACCTGTGTACAACAGACTTCCGGTATTGCTATGGAAACGGATTCAAAGGCAGGATGACCAATTAATTTCTGTACGAGTGGCAAATCTGCAAGGGTACATTTTACCACCTCATTAGGCACAACAATTTATTTCATCGTCCAGGTTACCCGCCCCTTTAAGCTGCAGCAGGCACCTGACAACTCCCCCACCCACTCCTTGTCTTCACTGGTGAGCTCCCCACTGAAGGCAAGAATTCCACTGGAAACCCCTTGAACAAAATTAATTAAAATTGACCCTTGGAAAGTTCGCCCAGGTCAGAGGAAGGTCACATGGATGGGCCGAGGTGATGCCCCACCACTCTTACAGCGATGTTGCTGCCACAACGGAAAATCTCAGCCAGCACATTCACTGTTAGTAAAATAAGTTCATCAAGGCACTTTTGCTAACCCGTGAGTGATGGTAGTGGTGGCGAGAGTTGCACTGATTTCAGATTATACATTGGTGCAAGATAATTCCAGAAACTCGATTGCTGCTCTTGTTGAGAATTGGTCATGAGTTCTGGTTTAATTTCCAGGTGGAAAGAATGGATCAGCAGCTTCAGTTTTACAGACATAGATGGTCTAATAAGAAAATACTGTTTTACAGCCTCGTACAGAGGATTTTTAATCTTCACTGAGACAATCCTACAAGCTGCCATTGTCACCTGTTGTTGATACTTTGTACACCACCAACAACAACTTGCATTTATGTAGCACCTTTAACATAGTAAAATGTCCCAAGATGCTTCACAGGAGCGTTACCAAACAGATTTTGATACCGAGTCACATAAGGAAATATTAGGACAGGTGACCAAAAGCTTGTGAATAGGTTTTAAGGAGTGTCTTAAAGGAGGAGAGAGAGGCAGAAAGGTTTAGAGAGGGAATTCCTGAGCTTGGGCCTAGGCAGCTGAAGGCAAGGCTGCCAATAGTGGAGCGATTAAAATCGGGGATGCGCAAGAGGCTAGAATTGGACCGGCACAGAGATCTCAGATAGTTGTAGGGCTGGAAGAGGTTACGGAGATAGGGGCGAGACCATGGAGGAAAACCAGGATGAGAATTTTAAAATCGAGGCAATCCTGGACCGGGAGTCAATGTAGGTCAGCGAGCACAAGGGTGATGGGAGAACGGGACTTGGTGCGAGTTAGGATGTGGGCAGATTTTTGGATGAGCTCAAGTTTATGGAGGATTTGTAGCATCCTTCATCCATGTCACTGTGTGCTAATGCACTTGATCTGCTGCGGGGGGTGGGGGTTTCCTGAAACTATCCGATTGTTTATTCCCTTCCCTATTACTGCCACTGTCAGGTGACTGTAAGTGCTAATGAGTGGTCCTCTTTTTTCCAAACATGTCAGAGAGCGGATTCCCATCAGGAAACCCATTGGATGCTGGGAGGTTTAATTTAAAACAACTGACATAAACGCTCATGAGAACCTAAATGCCAACAATTTTTTAAAAATTAAGACCAGTCAAAAAATGACTGAAATATGTCAGAATGAACCTACTCACCTGGAGATAATGTCATCAGACCCACTCTGCTATTTTAACCTGAGGACTGATGGGGGGAGCAGTGGTAGCTTCCAGCTGGGACACAAGAGGAGGCCCAGCAAGGTAAACTTTTAAAATGTTATTTGGTTCCTTTTGGGTCAGGAGGAGCAGGAGTGCCACAAAGAAGCCTTGAGTCTCCCCTGCCTCAGGCTTACCCCCCCATCCCCGGACCGCGATTCCCCTACTGAGCCTCACCGATCCACTTACCTTGTGCAGGGACCATTCCCCTGGGTCTCTGGCGGTGGCCTCCTGCCCCTCAATTTTAACAGCTGGGCAGCTGCTTCCCGCCGACTTCCCGGCCTAATTGGCCAAGCCTGCCTGCTGCCATTCCCAGATGGCACGCCACTTGCTTTGCAGCATTCCCACTCGCGGGAGTTAAAATCGAGCCTATCGTGTTCGCTTTGCTAATTTTTATTGATTTTTCACTGTTTACAATTAAATGTTATAATAGTAATAATCTTTCCACATTTCTGCTATCACTTTAATCACTCTAGGCCTGTGAGCTGCACAAATACAAAAGCAAAGCCCTCTCCCGTTAAGATGAGACTGTTCAATAAAAATCACAACAGATGTCAATTGGGTAAGTAGCTTGATAATACAAATGGTAGAATGCCTGCTTCCAAACCAGATGGTCACAGGCTTAAGTCCCAGCCCTCCTGTCACTTGAGTCCACCTGCCATTAATGGGAGTGAGCTTTGTTCAACTCTTAGCCAACACCCTCTTCCCCCCCCCCACCTCTCACTATAGGGGGATTCTCCAGGCAGAGGGAATAACCGGTAGTGTCATCTCCTGACAGATAATCATAAATTGGTAGTTATAGTGAAGTCCTCTGCTCCCTTAACCAAAGGAAGTTCTTTGCTATCAATGGAATGGAGATAAAGGGAAAATCAGAGATTTTTGTTTAGAACTTTTCTTTTCTTAAATGAAAGACATTTGGATATTAAAGGTCAAGTGACAAAGTTAGACTTTTTGGCACAAATTCAGATACAAAATCAATAAATTAGAATACACTAATCCTTTAAGCATATAACTGGTTTCTTATCATTCAAAGGGAATAGAGAAATATGTCACAAAACTAATTTATTGAGAAAAGTTTTATTTTTTATTTTGACGAAAATAGGACAGTTCCAAATAATGCTAATGAATTAGAATTCTTAGATACATTTTACAAGAGCTTCGATCGGAGAACTGGGCCTGGAGGTCAGCATGATCGATTCATGGTGTGCTGACCTCCACAACTGATTTTCTGACCAGACTCCACTACTCCATAGTATTTACACCATCTGGACTGTATGCTGATTGAGTTGTACTCGGCTCTGTTGGACTGGATAGGCCCAAACCTGCTGGAAGTGTACGGGGGTATGCTTCTGGCAGGCAGCATGTCGGAGCCCATGAGGAAAGGCATCATCACCCTCATCTACAAGCAGAAGGGAGAGAGGGAAGAAATCAGAAATTGGCGACCCATTTCCTTGCCAAATGTTGACTACAAGATTCTGTCTAAGGTCATCGCCAACAGGCTCAAGTCTGTTCTGGAGCTGGTGATCCACCCCGATCAGACCTGTGCTGTACTTGGCAGGAAGATCTCTGATAGCCTTGCGCTACCAGGGATATGATCGCCTACATGCAGAACAGGGGTTGAGCACCTGCCTCATCAGCTTGGACCAGGAGAAGGCCTGCGACAGAATATCCCACGCGTACATGATGGATGTGCTCTTCAAAATGCGGTTTGGGGAGGGAATCCGCGATTGGATCTGACTGTTCTATGCAGACATCCATAGCGTAGTCCTAATCAATGGGTGGGAATGAGAGAGCTTTCCGATCAGATCTGGAGTCAGGCAGGGCTGTCCCTTCTCTGCAGTCTTGTTCATGTGTTGTATTGAGCCGTTTGCCGTGTCCATCAGGAAGGACGCAGGTATGAGGGGTGACGATCCCAGGCAGCGGAGGCTCTCAGGTTAAGGCCTTCCCATACGTGGATGACATCATCGTCTTTTGCTCCAATCAGCAGTCAGTCCACAGACTGATGGGCATCTGCGACCAGTTCGAGCTGGTTTCGGGGGCCAGAGTGAACCGCAGTAACAGCGAGGCCATGTTCTTTGGCAGGTGGGAGACCTAATCCTTTGTCCCCTTCAGCGTCAGGTCCAACTACCTAGAGGTGCTAGGGATCTGGTTCGGGGGGCCCCAGGCCTGCACCAACAACTGGGAGAAACGGGTTGCCAATGCCAAACAGAAGCTTGGTATGGGGGGGGGGGGCGGGGGGGTGGGGTCAGTCCCTCTCCAAGGCCAGCAGGAATCTGGTGATAAGGTGTGAGGTCCTCGCGATGTTGCTCTACAGGCCCAGGTCTGGCCCATTCCCAGTCGCTCTGCCGTCACAGTCACCCGAGCCATCTTCTACTTTGGACGTCCAAGATGGACCTGCAGGGACGCCATGTACAAGTCCCCAGACAAAAGGAGGAAGGGCGTCCCCAATGCTGTCCTGTTCCCGATGGCCACCTTTGTGTGTAGCTGCCTCAGGATATGTGTAGAGCCTCTGTATGCAAACACCAAGTGTCACTATGTGCTGAGTTTCTACCACACTGAGAAAACTGGGTCTGACCACGCTGGCCGAGCAGACGCAGGACGTCCCATCCAGCTGGACCATCCCCCACCACCTGTCCCAGATGGAGAAGTCCCTGAAGAGGAACCCTTTCGACCACAAGGCCGTCAGACAGTGTTCGGCACGGAACGTTCTGGGGGTCCTGTAGAGAAAGGAGAGCGTGGACCCGATTGGGCAGTTCCCCGACCAGACGGTCGAAACCATTCGGCAGAACGTCTCATCCCCGGAACTGACCAACAGGCTGCAGAATGTAGCTTGGTTGGTGGTGAGAAGGGCCCTCCCAGTGCGGTCTTTTCAACAAGCACGACATCTCAGCATCACCGTGAGTCTGCAGCGGGGATGAGACTGCCGTCCATCTCCTGGTGGACTGCCCCTTCACGCAGAAGGTGTGGAGAGAGATGCGTTGGTATCTGCCCCGGTTCATCCCCAACAGTTCGGTAACACAGGACGCTGTGCTCTATGGGCTGTTCCCCAGGACACACACCGAGACAGGTATCAACTGCTGCTGGAAGACCATCAACTTGGTAAAGGAAGCCCTTTGGTCCGCCCAAAACTTGCTGGTCTTCCAGCTGTAGGAGTTGTCCACGACCAAGAATTGCCAACAGGTACACTCCCAGGTCCAGGAGTATGTGCTGCAGGACGCATTGAAGCATAGTGCGACTTACGCAAAGACTCAGTGGGGAAATGCCACCATGTAAGGTCATTCCATCTTGTATTGTTCACCATGTATTAAAAGATATGTACTGTGATTTGAATTGTAATAATGGAATCATATTGTGTATGATCTGTATTGTATTGTTTTCAATTGTAATTGTGATATCTACATTGAACTGTGTATCCTTAAATTTTATGAAATAAAGCATATTTTGAAATTTAAAAAAACCATTACTATATGAGGCTGAGTGTCCAGGCGCAGAATGGGAAGCTGAGGAATCGGAAAATTGAGTGAGCAGGCCTTATGAATGCAGTTTTCTGGCTGGCCTCATTTTGTATGCTAGAGTGCTTATGCACATCTCATGCCATAGGCTCATTAAGGCTTCAGAATGCATGAAAAAATATTGAAATGAGTAACTGGTACGATAATGCAGTTTTATGTCAGGATATCCTAAGTCCATTTTGAATGAGTGCAAGGGAAGCTCCATGTACATTCGAGGTCTTACAGAAGAACAGGCTTTGAATGTTGCTATAATGTTTACAGTGCATTTGAGTACTTTAATGTTTTTATTACAGATTTTTTCCTAATATTTAAGAAAGCTTTATGCATTTTTGGAATAACTTTTTAGGGGACAATTTTTATTTTCTGAATGTTTGTTTATAAGCATCCCAATAAAAGTTCACTATTGCCCAATGAATCACTGCAAAGCAGAGTGTAAGTGAAGCACTTACAGGGCATTGCCAGAGCTGGAACAGATATAAAGAAGAGAGCAAATGAATCATAATTCTTCCAATACCAACATTTACAGGAGCGTAGGGAGCCACAAGGTATCTAAGTACAAGCTATAAAGTCCTGTGGCAGGTGGCAACTGAAGATAAAGTTAGTTTGGATGCAACCCAAATACAGTATTTCATGATCGAAATGAAACAAGGTGAATGAAGGTAGGCTGGGTAGAGCCTGAACTGCACTGGCCACAGCTGCTATTATGCTACCAACCATATCTTCAGGTCTTGGCACACCTACCTGCCAGTAACTGAGCATAACTGCCTCCACAGGCTCTTGGCCATCAGGAAGCCAATTCCAGAGCTTTAGCCATTGCTGCAAGGACACCTGGAGCTAAACCTCAACCTCGGCATAGTACTGCCAGTGGCCAGTCATGATCACCAC
This sequence comes from Heptranchias perlo, assembly GCF_035084215.1. Classification (NCBI taxonomy): domain Eukaryota; kingdom Metazoa; phylum Chordata; class Chondrichthyes; order Hexanchiformes; family Hexanchidae; genus Heptranchias; species Heptranchias perlo. The sequence continues at coordinate 34,158,665 of NC_090335.1, forward strand.
CTCCCACAAAATGTCTATTCCAGGTCATTACGGGCCAGCAGTGCTGTATTAGCTAATGTGTTGGCCACACATTTGCCAAATAGGTAAATGCCCAAAATGTTCCTTTCCCACTGAAGAGCAACAGAAACATGACATAGTTGCCCAATTTCATTGTGTCATTGTATTTGAGAAATTTCAGGGGTCATTGATGGTAGTAACATGACCATTCAGCCACCAGATTCCTGCTCCTCCTATGCCATTACTTTCTTCTTCCCATCTGTACACTGTGGCTCATCCAGTACTATTTCCTTAAGCTCATTAACTGCATCCTCCAGAAGGTGTGTAGCTCTGCTGGTATTTGTAAATTATGATTAAGGGACACAGGATGCTGTGTAGTGCTGTCATATGTTGGGCTGCTGGCAGCACTGGTAAGTTCTTCTTCCAGGTCTAATGGCAAAAAGGATATCTTTAAGAAGGGCTTGCATCACAATATACTGATGTTGTTTGGCTGTGAATGTGAAGGGGGACTAGATATAAATGCCAAATGGTACCAGTGCTGAGCTTGGAGCAGGCAAGCAACTTCACCTTCCCTTGATCACTCCAAGCTCTTATCTTCAAGGAGGTCCAGGGGAACGTCCTTCAGGGGAGTCAAGGTCTTATGACTTCTGAGCCTTTCTCTAGCTTGGGTCTGTTGATATAAGTTGTGTGCCATCTCTTATCATGCCAGTAGAGAAGTATTCTTGAGATGTTGTAAGTTTCCCAACCTGCAGCTCATCCTAGTGTCAGAAGGGACCTTGTATTAAGTAGCTAGGTTGTGTTACGATGATTTGATGTGTAAAGATGTCAATGTGCCAACGTTTTCAATTATAAGTTCCAGTTTGAATGTGTGTGCCGCTGAAGTATGGTAATGCATGACAAGCTGTGAAAAAACTGTCAGGTTGTGTGAGGGCTTGTCACGGTTGAACAGAAAATGTGGAACAGGTTGACAGGCAATACTTTGTGACATGCAATCATGGGCCATCTACCTAGTGAATGGTACTGTTGGGTAGTCTTGCTAAGTTTCTTAAAGCATGCCATCCTTTGCTACATCTGCTCCTGGCTTCTGCAGGTATTGTACACAAACTTGAGGCTGCCAAGCATCATGCACTATCATCTGGGAGTTTAGAATTCAGCAAAAAAGGACCAAGAGATTGATAAAGAGGGGAAAAATAGAGTATGAGAGTAAACTTGCAGGGAACACAAACGTGGACAGTAAAAGCTTCTACAAGTATGTAAAAAGAAAAAGATTAGTGAGAATTTATAATGGGGAACAAGGAAATGGCAGAGCAATTATATGAATACTTTGATTCTGTCTTCACAGAAGAGGACACAAATAACTTCCCAGAAACGCTAGGGAACCAAGGGACTAGTGAGAAGGAGGAATGAAAGGAAATTAGTATTGGTAAAAAAATAGTGCTGGAGAAATTAATGGGACTGAAAGCAGATAAATCCCCAGGGCCTGATAATCTGCATCCCAGAGTACTGAAAGAGGTAGCCATGGAAATAGTGGATGCCTTTGTTGTCATCTTCCAAAATTCGATAGATTATGAAACAGTTCCTGCAGATTGGAGGATGGCAAATGTAACCACACTATTTAAAAAAGGAGGGAGAGAGAAAACAGGGAACTACAGACCGGTTAGCCTAACATCAGTAGTAGGGAAAATGCTAGAGTCTATTAGAAAATATCAACGGGATTAAACAAAGTCAACAGCTTGAGTATTGTGCGCAGTTCTGGTCATCACATTACAGGAAGGACGTAATTGCTCTGGAGAGAGTGCAGAGAAGATTTACAAGAATGTTGCCAGAGCTTGAAAGTTACAGCTACGAGGAGAGATTGGATAGGCTGGGGTTGTTTTCCTTGGAGCAGAGGAGGTTGAGGGGAGACTTGATTGAGGTGTACAAAATTATGAGCGGACTAGATAGAGTTTTTTTATTCGTTCATGGGATGTAGGCGTCGCTGGCGAGGCCAGCATTTATTGCCCATCCCTAATTGCCCTTGAGAAGGTGGTGGTGAGCCGCCTTCTTGAACCACTGCAGTCCATCTGGTGAAGGTTCTCCCACAGTGCTGTTAGGTAGGGAGTTCCAGGATTTTGACCCAGCGACGATGAAGGAACGGCGATATATTTCCAAGTCGGGATGGTGTGTGACTTGGAGGGGAATGTGCAGGTGATGTTGTTCCCATGTACCTGCTGCTCTTGTCCTTCTAGGTGGTAGAGGTCGCGGGTTTGGGAGGTGCTGTTGAAGAAGCCTTGGCGAGTTGCTGCAGTGCATCCTGTGGATGGTACACACTGCAGCCACAGTGCGCCGGTGGTGAAGGGAGTGAATGTTTAGGGTGGTGGATGGGGTGCCAATCAAGCGGGCTGCTTTGTCCTGGATGGTGTCGAGCTTCTTGAGTGTTGTTGGAGCTGCACTCATCCAGGCAAGTGGAGAGTATTCCATCACACTCCTGATTTGTGCCTTGTGGAAAGGCTTTGGGGAATCAGGAGGTGAGTCACTCGCCGCAGAATACCCAGCCTCTGACCTGCTCTTGTAGCCACAGTATTTATATGGCTAGTCCAGTTAAGTTTCTGGTCAATGGTGACCCCCAGGATGTTGATAGTGGGGGATTCGGCGATGGTAATGCTGTTGAATGTCAAGGGGAGGTGGTTAGACTCTCTCTTGTTGGAGATGGTCATTGCCTGGCACTTGTCTGGCGTGAATGTTACTTGTCACTTATGAGCCGAAGTAGACAGGAAATACCTGTTTTCCCTAGCGGAGAGTTCAAGAACTAGAGGACATAGATTTAAGCTGATTGGCAGAAGGATTAGAGGGGACATGAGGAAAAGCTTTTTTACCCAGAGGGTGGTGGGTGTATGGAATTCACTGCCCGAATTGGTGATAAAGGCAAGGACCCTTAACTCTTTTAAAAAGTACCTGGACCTGCACCTAAAATGCTGTAAGCTGCAGGGCTATGGGCCGTGTGCTGGAAGGTGGGATTAGAATGGGCACCTGGTTGTTCTTTGAGTCAGCGCAGACATGATGGGCTGAATGGCCCCCTTCTGTGCTGTATCTTTTCTATGGTTCTATGATTTATGAAAAGGAAATCGTGTTTGACAAACCTACTGGAGTTTTTGAGGATGTAACTGGTAGAATAGATAAGGGAGAACCAGTGGATGTGGTTATTTGGATTTTCAGAAGGCCTTTGATAAGTCCCACATAAGAGGTGTGCAAAATTAAAGCACATGGGATTGGTGATGATATACTGGCATGGATTGAAAATTGGTTAACAGACAGGAAACAGAGAGTAGGAATAAATGGGTCTTTTTTGGGGTGGCAGGCAGTGACTAGTGGGGTACCACAGGGATCAGTGCTTGGGCCCCAGCTATTCACAATATATATCAATGATTTGGATGAGGGAACCTAATGTAATATTTCCAAGTTTGCTGACGACACAAAACTAGGTGGGATCGTGCGTTGGGAGGGGGATGCAAAGAGGCTTCAAGGCGATTTAGACAAGTTGACTGGGTGGGCAAATACATGGCAGATTCAATATAATGTGGATAAATGTGAAGTTATCCACTTCGGAAGGAAAAACAGAAAGGCAGAGTATTATTTAAATAGTGATAGATTGGGAAATGTTGACGTACAAAGGGACCTGGGTGTCCTTGTGCACCAGTCACTGAAAGCAAACATGTAGGTGCACCAAGCAGTTAGGAAGACAAATGGTATGTTGGCTTTCATTGCAAGAGGATGTGAGTACAGGAGCAAGGATATCTTGCTGCAGTTATACAGGGCCTTGGTGAGACCACACCTGGAGTATTGTGTGTAGTTTTGGTCTTCTTACCTAAGAAAGGATATACTTGTCATAGAGGGAGTGCAGTGAAGGTTCACCAGACTGATTCCTGGGATGGCAGGACTGTCATATGAGGAGAGATTGGGTTGACTTGGCCTCTATTCACTCGAGTTTAGAAGAATGAGAGGGGATCTCATTGAAACATATAAAATTCTGACAGGGCTAGACAGACTGGATGCAGGGAGGATATTTCCCCTGGCTGGGGGTTCCAGAACAAGGGGTCACAGTCTCAGGATACGGAGTAGGACATTTAGGACTGAGATGAGGAGAAATTTCTTCACTCAGAGGGTGGTGAACCTGTGGAATTCCCTACTACAGAAGGCTGTGGAGGCCAAGTCACTGAATATATTTAAGTAGGAGCTAGATAGATTTCTCGACACAAAAGGCATCAAGGGATATAGGGAGAGAGCGGGAATATGGTATTGAGATAGAGGATCAGCCATGATCATATTGAATGGCGGAGCAGGCTCGAAGGGCCGAATGGCCTACTCCTGCTCCTATTTTCTATGTTTGTATGTATACTCCCATCTAATTTTCCTTTCCATTAACTTGAAAATCAGGTGGGTGTACTCTGGGTGGCCGATCCACTACAGTCAGCTTTCTGCCACTGTCAAAAGTGAAAATTGGCCCCAGAGTGTCTAACAAGGAAGCCCTCCTTGCACCCATTTCCCTTACTTTTGTCCTGCTGCTTTTCCCCCATACAGCCTTTGGAAAGGCTAATATATTTAAACACCTTTTTTGAGCTTTTCTAAAGGCTATGAGAAGTTTTCCTCCCATATTTAACAAATTACCATTTATTAAGTGGCTGCATCCCTTTAAATTTTCTGGGTATCACACCCGGGCATCTGTCACACTCTGTGCGCTTCGGTCCATGTTGTACAAAGGGCTAATTCTATTTATTTAAATGAACTGACCTCAAGTAAAATCAACTCACCTCAATCATTGCAGGCTGTGTGTGCTATTTGATGCAGTCCCTCTAGCATTGCAACTGCACTGCATCATCGACCCCTATATACTTAGCAGATAACAAGGTGTTAAATTTATCTGTTCAGATTAATACTAAACAGATTGGTTTGGAAATGTGAAAATAATTCCATTAAGATGCTTCTGAGGTATACTTTTATGTACAAACAGCAAAGCTATACATTTATACAGAAATGACCATATTTGATATACACCTAACAGGAGAAGCTTCCATAGGAATAAATGTAACTGAAACCAAGTTAAAATGAAATCATATATATACTTAATAAGCATACGTTTAATTAGATAATAAACTGTGACGGCTGCTGGTGTGCGCCACAAGCCTCAAATTACAGAGACCTGCAGATGAATCTATTATCTTAACAAAGAAAATGGGCAGCCTCAAAGTTAAAAATAGTTGCTGTTTTCTTTTTAACCTGGAGACATGTAGATTTGCATGATTTTTTTTTGAACGCTAAGCTGGGGAGACAGGACACACGAGGAAATGTTATAACAATAGATGAGTGAGTTTTTTTTCTGAGCATGTCCTCTGATCTCCCTTAATACACTGCAGAGCTGTTCCTATCATCTCTCACATCACTCCATATCATGTGTGGGTGGCTCCAGACAGCTCTGCCTGGATGGAAAGAACTCCCCCATCAAATGTTATGAAATTATTATATTCTGTAATAATTTTTCATTAATTGTGATTTTGTTTTATTGTAATATTTTAAAGCACAAAGGAATATGCATTCAATCATTTAACTGTACCCTCCCATCTGTGACTACGTGGCTTATTTTATGCACTAATGTGTTAGAAAAAACACATTTCATCTCTTTCAAATATTCATAAGTAGTTGTAAGTATGTGTTATTCATTGGATAAAAAATAAGAAGTTGTATGTATTTGTGTGTATATATAGGATTACGTGTGGGCTAGAGTATTTGACAAGGCAAAAGCAGATCAAGAACTCGAAGTGACATTATAAAGTGTGAGAGAGAAATACAACTAGTTTATCAATGTCACAAGCACGCCCTAATCCATTACTGCCTTGCAACACATTTCAACATGTGTTATTCTACATAGGTGGAAGTTGTAGGGCAGTTTTATTCCATTTCAAAGATTTTTTACCTGCACTGCATATTATGACACACACAGCTCCAGAAGAGATCAAGATTTTTTACGGTACAATATACAATGGTAGACAAATTGTTGTAATCTTTCATCTGTCACTTCACAAGCCAGCCTATCAAACTGATATACTAACTTCCATTATTGCAGTAACCCACTGAAATAAATGCTCATCACTGAATTCTGATTGGTTTCTGCCACATTTCCAGTGAAGTGACATCAGCACAGCAGGACATAAGAACATAAGAAATAGGAGCAGGAGTAGGCCATACGGCCACTCGAGCCTGTTCTGCAATTCAGTAAGATCATGGGTGATCTTCTACCTCAACTCCACTTTCCCGCCCTATCCCTATATCCCTGGATTCCCTTGGTGTCTAAATATTCATCGATCTCAGTCTTGAATATACTCAGCGACTGAGCATCCACAGCTCTCTGGGGTAGAGAATTCCAAAGATTCACAACCCTCTGAGTGAATTTTTCCTCATCTCATTCCTAAATGGCCAACCCCTTATCTTGAGTCTATGACCTCTAGTTCTAGACTCTCCAGCCAGGGGAAACAGCATCTACCCTGTCAAGCCCTCTAAGAATTTTATACGTTTCAGTGAGATCACCTCTCATTCTTCCAAACTCCAGAGAATATAGGCCCATTCTACTCAATCTCTCCTCATGGGACAACCCTCTCGTCCCAGGAATCAATCTAGTGATCCTTTGTTGCACCCCCTCCAAGGCAAGTATATCCTTCCTTAGGTAAGGAGACCAAAAATGTACATAGTATTCCAGACATGGTCTCACCAGAGCCCAGCAAGTGCAGCAAGACCTCTTTACTCTTATACTCCATCCCCCTTGCAATAAAGGTTAACATACCATTTGCCTTCCTAATTGCATGCTGTATCTGCATGTTAACCTCCTGTGGTTCATGTAGAAGGACACCCAAATCTCTCTGACTAACAACATTTCTTAGTCTTTCACCTTTTAAAACATATTCTGTTTTTCTATTCTTCCTGCCAAAGTAGATACTCCACCTACCACTTCTCGCCCACTCATTTAACCTGTCTATATCCCTTTGCAGCCTCTTTGCGTCCTCCTCACAGTTTACTTTCCCACCTAGCTTTGTATCGTCAACAAACTTAAATACATTACGCTCGGTCCCCTCATCTAAGACATTGATATATATTGTAAACAGCTGAGGCCCAAAGCCTGATCCTTGCGACACACCACTAGTTACAACCAGCCAACCCAAAAATGACCCGCTTATTCCTACTCTCTGTTTTCTGCCCGTTAACCAATCCTCAATCCATGCTAATATATTACCCCCAATCCCATGAACCCTAATCTCATATAAAAAACAACCTCTTGTGTGGCACCTTATCGAATGCCTTTTGAAAATCCAAATATATGACATCCACTGGTTCCCCCTTATCTACCATGCTAGTTACACCCTTAAAAAACTCTTAATAGATTTGTCAAACACGATTTCCCTTTCAAACAACCGTGTTAACTTTACCTAATCATATGATTTTATAAGTACCCTGTTGCTACATCCTTAATAATTCTAGCATTTTCCATAGGACTGATGTCAGGCGAACTGGCCTATAGTTCCCTGTTTTCTCTCTCCTTCCTTGAAAAGCGAGGTTACATTTGCTACCTTCCAATCCACGGGGACCGTTCCAGAATCTAGGGAATGCTGGAAGATCAAAACCAATGCATCCACTATCTCTTCAGCCATCCCTTTTAAAACCCTACGACTTAAGCCATCAGGTCCAGGGGATTTGTCGGCTTTTGATCCTATTCATTTTTCCAGTACTTTTTCTTTACTAATCTTAATTGCTTTAAGTTCCTCACTCTCATTAGACCCTTGGTTCCCCACTATTTCCGGTATGTTTTTTGTGTCTTCTACTGTGAAGACAGATACGAAATACTTGTTAAACATCTCTGCCATTTCCTTATTCCCCATTATAATTTCTCCTGTCTCTGTCTCTAAGGGACCCATGTTTACTTTTGCTAACCCCATCCTTTTTACATACTTATGGAAGCTCTTACAATCTGTTTATATATTTCTTGCTAGTTTACTCTCATATTCAATTTTCTCCCACTTTATCAATTTCTTGGTCATCCTTTGCTGATTTCTAAAACCCTCCCAATCCTCAGGGCTTACTACCCTTTCTGGCAACATTGCAACCCTCTTCTTTTAATCTAATACTGTCCTTAACTTCTCTAGTTAGCCACAGTTATAATTTTTCCTGTGGAGTTTTTATTCCTCAAGGGAATGTATATTCATTGAGAATTAGGGGCTCTGAGGAATTCCCCACCAATGGTTAACTTCCTTCACTTTAATTTAATTGAAATGTAGTGCCTTTAAGGGGCTGGGGGAAAACCATGTTATTTTCTCCGGGGGAGGGGAGTGATGTGGTAAACTTACTTGCCTTGGATCAAGGTCGCATCTTGTAGCACCCCAGGGCTGGCAGACATCCAAGATGCACCTCTAGCTCACTGCTCGTACACTAATTAGTTGTCCTGCCCTATTAACCTACATATTTCGATGGGGTCAGTGGCTGAGGACACGGTGAGGGAGATCCCAGTGTGTCACGACTACTGTCCCGCACATTTTCGGAGCTGAACTCATCAGACTAGCAGAGGGCTAAGTGACCAGGGGGCATAGATTTAAAGTAATTGGTAGAAGGATTAGAGGGGAGCTGAGGAGAAACTTTTTCACCCAGAGGGCGGTGGGGGTCTGGAACTCACTGCCTGAAAGGGTGGTTGGGGCAGAAACCCTCAACTCGTTTAAAAAGTACTTGGATGTGCACCTGAAGTGTCGTAACCTACAGGGCTACGGACCAAGTGCTGGAAAGTGAGATTAAACTGGATAGCTCTTTTTAGGCCGGCATGGACACAATGGGCCGAATGGCCTCCTGTGCCATAACTTTCTATGATTCTATGACTCTCCTGAAGAAAATGTTAGATTATTATATTCAAATGGTTGTTTACAGTATGTTACATGTGTGTCAAGTGCAAGTTTAAACAATCCCAAATTTCCAAATGGAATCTTTATATTTTGTAATGTATCCTAAATAATAAGAGCAGCTGCCCTTCTCTTGTTTGCTTGTACTGGGAACTCGAAAATAATGATTGTTCATATAAAGTAATTAGGTGGAAACTTGTGGAAGGACTATGCTATTATTTAAGTGTGGAAGGAACTTTGAATTTAAAAATCCTGAATTTAAAATGTTTTACCAACAGGTTCTGTTTAAATATACTAAGAACTGTCTCAGAGATATTTATAAAAAGAAAGATGAAAATAAAAAAAGCTTAAATTAAAGTTTTATATATTTCTTCACCTTCACTATAAAAAGCCATAGCCTAAACACACAGACAACAAATATCGATACTGGAGGGTTCCTGGTTTCATAGCCTCAAAGGGACCCGGAATATGTTTGTTAGCCAATATGCCGAGTGAGATGAGGTGTACTGGCCTTCTGAAGGGCAGAAGTTGCCCTACCATGAGAGTCATGATTAGGGTGGTGGCCTAGACTACAATATCGGAGGGCGAGAATGTAGAAACGATTTTTAAAGTTTACCCCGGCACAAGAGGGGGGCACTGAGGCCATGATTCACAGCTTTCCAAGGGGAGAGCGGAACTGACCCCCTTTGCATTCTCAAGCTGGCCAGCTTCCATCCACATTTCTGTGGGCTTCAGTGGGTAGTCAGCAAAGATGTTCCACACATTGCTGAAAGCTGAATCATGGAGGCCCCCCACCCCGACCCTGTGAACCCCAGTGAGGTCACTGTCAGTGTTTTGCAGCAGATGTGATCCCAGTGTAATTGCAAGGACTGTGCCCTCTGGATTTTCAGAGCCATTACATCAAGTACACATCTGAATCCATCAAGCCAACTTGTTGCACTGTCTCACAACATGCCTGACGTTTAACTGACTCAGGGATCTGTTAAAACCAATCACTCTCAAACTGATCTGAATGAAGCACAGCAATGATAGCTTGTACCCTTAAAGTAACACACCAAGTAATATACATTCCATTGTGCATTACATGGTATAACATTCCTGTGCTATTAAAACAGTGTAATGGCAGATCCACTAGTGTTTATAATAATTTCAACTTTCAAGGAGAGAATCTGGCTCCAGATATGATAATGAATACGTTTGAGAGATACTGCAATCCAATCAAAGGCACTAAATTTTCACGTGTGCAGAAAAAGGGAGAAGCCATTCATCAGTATGAAACTAAATTAAGGACTTGCAATAAGATCTGTGAATACAGTGAATTGAAAGAATTACTAATAAAAGACAGCTTAATTTGCAGAATACCAAATAATTCTCCAGGAGCAAGGCAGCTAAGGGAGTAAGACCTGACCTTAGACAAAACAGTACAGATAAGTAGAGAAGCAGAAACAATAAAGGAGCTGGCCATAGGGTCAGGCAGGGGAAAAATTGAATCGTTCAGGCTGCAGTTAGGAAAGGGATTAAGAAACAGTAAAATAAGAAATCTGAAATGCTACACATCAAAATTGGAGAGGGTTGAAAGAGAAAGTAGTTTGGATAGTTTAGAACACAACATATAGACTCAAAAGTTAGCCAGCTTGTGGGAAAATATGCATAAAATGTGGCAACAGCAACCACTATGCAGAATGTTACAAATAAGAGTGGAAACACTTCTTATTTTTCCCATGAAAAGAAGCAGACGGCATGAGAGGGCAGAGCACTTTTACCAGGTTGCAGGTTTCTCAAAACTACAGCCACTTCATTGAGAGCATGTATGCAGTCATTTGGACCCTAAAAACAACCCATGGCTTATATCAATGAAGAAAGGTTCCATTTCATTGATGTAGTCATCTTGGATCATAAGAACTAAATCATTCCAGTGAATGCATGATACCCTGGGAGCAACCCAGTAACAGATGTTGAATACAGATATAATGAAATACATGCCTCCGTTGGAATTCTGGTGAAACATGCCAAGGGGCTGAAAATCCATGGCCCTTCTGGGGCATTCAGGCTATAACTCTGGTGGACTGGCCACAAGTTAGTGCAGGACCAAGATATGCTGTGTAACAATCTTCACCAGCAGCTCAATCTTATTTTGGGGTGGGGTGGGGGGCGGTGGGGAAGCTAGCATCCCCCCCCACAAGGCCTAGCACTCCCTGCCAGGATTGTTGGCCTCACCAACATGGTGGGCACCCATGATATGCCCTCAATGCCATGGGCATCTGTTCGGATTATATAAATGATGAGACCGCTTCTAAACCTTGCCATCTTGAGTCGGGACAGTACTGGAGATCACTGTCAGGCACATTCAATGTGTTATACTGGGATCAAAGGCCTACAGATTTTCGGGTCCAAGGTTGTTTGGATAGATTGGTGGCAAGGTATTGCTTTAGAGCTCCAACAAAGAAGTCGATTTTAACTACAGGCAGAGGATGGGAAGGCAGTGGGTGAAGCGCACCTACCCCTTCCTATTCCTGATGTCTAGTTGCTGAGTTTGAGTCCTAGTGAACGAGTGAGTGAATTTGAAAGGGAATCTAGAAAATGAAGTAAAATGAATGATTGGAAAATTATGCGCAGCATGCACCAAAATTTCAGATGTGCACTCCCAGCACGCAAAGTTCGCAGACAGGAGTGCAAAGCCAGAAAATTACCCCGTTGGTCATGTAGGGTAATCTTTATTTCCTGTGATTCTTGGAACTGACCGAATAGTCAAGCAAAGATACTCACGGTAGTTTCGTTAATCAAAAGAAATTATTTAATGATGTTATCATTCATATGAGCATTCATGAAGTAAAATCAAACCATACATATGACTTTCCTCCATAAAATCCCGTTAAACACTTAATAATTTGTTACGTTATTATGTAATGACTTAACAATTCATACACACATCAGGCAAATCATATAATGTATACAACCTTTAAACCATTTTGTTCATCGAGGCCTGAAGATGATCAGCTCTTCAGTCCACAAAGCCCCCTTCTTCCACGATGTACAACTGCAGTGTGCGTTCCTTTTGACTGCCGGGTGGTGAAGAAGACTGTTCTTCTCTTAAAGTCTTCTTTAATATTGTTTTTACCAATAGGACGTAGGTTTGGGGGAGTGTCATTCTTTTTGTCCAATCGTTCCCTATTGCTATGTCTCAATCATTAACATACCTCAATGATAGACAGTTTAGGCTTTGGTCATGTGACTGGAATGTGTAGACCCTTTGATGTAAAAATGACCATGTGTTCAAACCATGGAATGCAAAAGGCCCCTTTACTATCTCTGTTTATAGCCTTTCACGCAGAGATAGCCCCTTTCATTTCTATACACAGACATTCTTAATGGTCCTGATGTCTTCAATTTTGATTGCTTCAATGGTTTCAAATTCGTTCCTTATACCATTTGACCTTATGCTGGATGCAACACCATTTAATGTTTTACAAATGCCAGTTCGTTGAACAGATTACCAAAGAGATACAAGAGCCCTCATGCCTTTTCACACCTATCATTGCTGTCCCAATATATAGCTTCTTGTAAACAACCTTTGATGTATGCCTTCTCTTACATTACCCCATGCTGTGTTGAAACGCTTATGTTTCCAAAAGCCTATGTCTTTTAAAAGCCTGACAACTCTTTAAGCTCAATGTTATCCATCTAGCTTATTTATTTAATAATCTAGATATCTATGCATACAATGTCTCCAATCCCGAAACTCATACTTTTCAAATGCCATTAGCGTCATTGAAGGAAAACAGGATTTGCGAGAACACAGTTTGCTACATTATTGTGTCTGCAGGTTTTCAAATGTCTTTGTTTAAAAGGGGTACAGTTAACCCTTTCCTTCAAATGTCTTTTGTTAAAGGGGTTTTGAACCCCAGTCAATTACCTGGGTAAATTCATACAAAATCAATCAGGAAAAGTATCATCTCTTAGAAGACAATTAGAACAGACTACTGAATAAAACTAGAATCACAAACAGAATGAAACAAGAAAAAAAATGAAAGGACTGTTCAGGCAAGAGCTGGTCCTGAAGAACTACAGTCCTGAAAGACCAATAAAAATTTCAGCTGATGCATCACAGACAGGATTAGAGGCTGTGCAGCTGATAAGATGTGATGATTGGTTGCAACATGTCGCTTATGCATCCCGTTCATTGAGTGATACAGAGACAAAATATGCATCAATTGAAAAAAAGCTGTTAAGCATTACGTTTACTAATGAAAGGTTCAACCAGTTCATGTATTGCTATACCCTTAATGTTAAATGGAGCACAAACCGCTAATTGCACTGTTTGTGCAATCTTTGAATGATTGCCATTTGTGAATACAAAGAATGATTATCAGACAATAGAGGTATGATCTGAAGGTATCATTTACACCTGGCAAATTTATGTACGCTGCTGATGCAAAAGCAGTGGACCAGAACACGGTGGAAAACAGACTAGGGTATTCATGCTTATGTTGACATGATTATCATGGCTAAACCAATAAATATCTGACCAGAAGCTGATGTTAATCAGAATTGAGACATAAAGCGTTGACACCTTTGAGATTCTCAAGTAATGGAGGAGTGGCCACAAGTAAAAAAATATTTCTGTCCAGATATTCAAGAGGAACTGGAATGGAACTGTAAAGAGGAAACAGTGATAAATGGAATAGTGTACAAAGAGAATAAGGTTACAATACAAAAAAGCTTATGTGAAGAAATGCCATGAAAGATTCATGTCATCATGGTGCCGATAATGTAATGGCAGAGCAAGTATATTAGGCATGGACATAGGAGGCCTATTCTGTACCCAGAGCACCGCAATGTGGTCAGGAAGGACCCAGTGTACTCGGAACCTGCAAACTACCTGTGCATAAGGCTCATTAAGGCTCCAATTTTTATTGAAAAAAGGTCAAAACCCCATAATGCAAAACGAGTGCCTGAGCAACACACCACTCACTCGACACCCATTAACAATGGACACAGAGAAGGAGGCCCAATTTTAAAATTCAAGTTTTTCTCCTTGATGGTTCCCCCCCTCCCACCATTGCAATTAGGACAGCCCAACATTTACCACCTTTGTTTGCTTGGCCAATGCTTCAAAAGGGTCTTTGTACAGCAAAGGTGCTTTTACAAAATAAACTGCGATGCTTTATGAGTAGCCAGAAAACCTTCTATTGCTGCTGTTGTCCAGCATTCCAGTGCGTGGCCCCTATAGCACTCCCAGCATGTCATGCACTACATACTGGGAGTACCGCATTTTGCATTATTGGGCGAGATGAGGTTAGTGGGGCGCAGGCACAACCAGCACATGACTGGGTGCAGTCCCAGTGCTACTCGACAGGACTATATTATCAGCCCATGTATTAACCCAGAACAAATCATGATACTGGCAACAAATTGTTCATAAACTATGAACTAAATGAACAGTAGAACCAGTGAAGCTTCATTCTGTAGCACAACAGCCATGTCATGATTTGTTCATGTATGAGGGGAAGGACTATTTGATATTTACTGTCTACAAATCAACAGATCCAGAGGTAAGCACAATACACAGTGCCACTAGCAAAACAGTGATGAAATGCATGGAAACCATTTTCTTCAGGTATGAAATACCTATTGACGTCTTTAGCGACAAAGAGCCATAGTTGGTAAATGCTGAGTTCAGATAGTTTGTCAAAGAATGGTATTTCATTCACAGAACTTCAAATCTGATTTATTTACAATCAAATGGCCTTGAGGACAAGTTAGTGCAGACTGTAAAAAATATGATGTAGGAATAATAGGACTTTCTGGTGTTACAGTGTCTTATTAAGGGACGATGTAGACTAGTCGGGAGGAAATTGGGATGGTATTCAATTATGCTGGGTTCCCATTGCTGTTTCTACCCATCAGGCACACAGTATGCTTTCCCAAAAATGGGTGAGTAAATGTAAAATACAACATAATTCCCCATTCATGTTGTTAGCAACACGGGACACAAGGGACACCTGTGCATCCTTGGCATCCAGCAATGCGATGAGATGTCAGAGGCTGTTAATTGTATATATGTGATTTATATCAATTAGTGTTAATTGTGTTCAGGTGGTGGGTATCAATTGGGGATTCTCTTGTATTCATTTATAGGAGGGTCTGTAATGTTGAGCTGTGTGAACAAAGGCTTGGAAGCAACTAAAGACCAGGCTCTAGCATTGTATCCTTCATCAGCTGGCTATCCAAATTATAACAGAGGTTGCTACATTGTTGAAGGCCAATGAAAGAAAGAAATTGCATTTATCGAACACCTTTCCTGATCTTAGGATGTCCCAAAGTGCTTTACAGCCAATGAAGTATTTTTGAAGTATAGTCACTGTTGTAATGTAAGGAAACGCAGCTGCCAATCTGTGCACAGCAAGCTCCCACAAACAACAATGAGATAAATGACCAGATAATCTGTTTAGGGGTGTTAGTTGAAGAATTAATATTGGCCAGGACAGCAGTATCTAAAACTTTCTTTGTGTTTGCACTCCTGTTCCTCCAGAACCCAGAAAGATAAGTTTTACACTTACTTTATAGGGCCTCCACTGAGTGTCCACCAGGTTTTACAAAGTGGGGCATCAGTGGCAGGCACTCCGCTCTGTAGGCAGTTCAAATTGCATTAGGGTCCTATCTGAGTGATAGGATTCCAAATTGCATATATTTCTGAGGCATTAAAATTGTTGCGGGGAAGGAAATGAGTGGTAAGTGTGCCATTTGGATTTTAACTCGCGTTCAACCCGGTTTCTGCCAGGCAGAGATTGTTAAAATGTTTCCTATAAATTCAGAGCTCAATACTTATCATTAACAATCTTGGTACAGAACTTTCCACACCAAGAGTGAATATTGGGAATTCAGTTCATTGGGAGTGCACCTGAATTCCCAAAAGGTGTGTGGAGTTCTGCCCTGAAGGTGCTAAAGACAAAAATTTACCTCCAGCTTTTCACAGGTTCATGAGACTGCAGCCACCAGAAGGGATTTTGATTTAGCAGTGGGAGGCTTATGGATACCAGTCTTCCAGAATCCAAACTAAAACAACGGCAATATAAAAGTGGCTTTTGCTTAAGTGTCATTCTTTTATGTGGATCTTTGTCAAAGGAATTTTGAAGTCTAGTTATATGGAATATGAGAATTTGTAGACATTCCCTCAATGTTTTGAGTTAAGTAACCTGTTACTTCCAGTTTGCAGAAGCAGAAGTCATGCCGCAAGAAGGGAGTTGTTTGCAACGGTTGAATTGCTGAATGTAAAGTTGTTTTCAACTATAATAAATCCAGTTGTTATTACTTTATCATTCCAAACTCCATTATGAGGAACCCTAACACAGAATACAAGCATAAGAATATCACACTATTAGTGGCCACTTTTAAACTACTTTTTGCATTACTGTAGCATAAGTATTTTGATGCTTGCTTACTGTAAGTAACAAGCATTTTAAACTCATCATTTTCTCTCCTGTTTAGGTACATTTTGATGATAGTGTGAAAGATGATCACTGAAATATAGCTTACATTTTTCTACAGCTACCACCAATAGAAAATAAGTCAGCTCATTAACACAAGTCTGTTGAGTAATTTCTGGTTGTTAAGCTGTTTAATTTGGATTATTACACCATATTGTTTCACTGGATGGTTTAACATCCGGCCAGTAGTAAAGCTGTATGTAAAAATGGCATTTTAACAGTTGGGTGGTAAAATGTGAAATTATCATGTATTTAACTGTCTGAATGTCCATAATAAATACAGTAAAGACAACTAAGCTGATATTGTTCACGTGTATATTGCTGGACTATTTTGGGAAGAACTTAAAAATGTAGACTGCCAATGTATATTTTGCACACGAGACAAAAATTATTTAAAATATTCTAAAGAGTAAATGTATGCTGGTTATTCATCCTAAATAGTGTATTAATCTTGTTTTATCATTAAACCTAGGTAGATTAATGAACTGACACAAAAGATTGGTTAGATTGTGCTTTGGCAGGTGGTGGAAGAGTTGGAAATCAGGTATTAATCTAGAGATTTACCACTATTGTGATGCTGTGCAAATTTGCATTATTGTTAAATTGCTAACTGTACTCCTAGCAAATTAAACAACAACTTGCATTTATATAGCGCCTTTAACATAGAAAAACATCCCAAGGCGCTTTACAAAAGCATAATCAGACAAAAATCAACAACAAGCCAAAGAAGGGGTTATTAGGACGGATGACTAAAAGCTTGGTCAAAGAGGTAGGTTTTAAGGAGGGTCTTAAAGAAGGAGATGGAGGGATGGAGAGGGAATTCCAGAGCTCAGGGCCTGGACCTCTGGAGGCATGGTGGGGTGAAAGGACTTTGGGATGCACAAGAGCCCTGAATTGATGGATTGCAGAGTTCTGGTGGGGTTGTAGGGCTGGAGAAGGTTAAAGATAGGGAAAGGTGAGGTCATGAAGAGATTTGAACTGAGGATGGGCTTTTTAAATTTGAGGCATTGGGGGACCGCGAAACAATATAGGTCAGTGAGCACAGAGATGATGGGTGAATGGGACTTGGTACAGGATAGTATTTGAATTGCAGTGGTTTGGGAGCTGAAATTCATGGAGGGTAGAAGATGGGAGGCCGGCTAGGAAAGCATTGGAATACGCAAGTCTGGAGGTGACAAAGGCATGGATGAAGGTTTCACCAGCAGATGAGCTGAGGCAGAGACAGAGATGGGCAATGTTTCGGAGGTGGAAGTAAGCGATCTTTGTGATGGAGAGGATATGGGGTCGGAAGCACAGCTCTGGGTTGAATAGGACACCGAGGTTGCAAACAGTCTAGTTCAAGCTGAGATGGTGGCTAGGGAGGGGGATGGAAATGTTGACAAGGATACAGAGTTTGTGGTGGGGGACAAAAACGGTGGCTTCAGTCTTCCCAATGGTTAACTGGAAAAAATTGCAGCTCGTACAGATTTGGATGTCTGACACGCAGTCTGACAACAGAGGAAATGGAGTGGTCGAGACGTGGTGGAGAGATGGAGCTGGAGTCATCAGCTTACATGTGGAAGCAGACCCCTTGTCTTTGGATGATGTCGCCAAGGGTCAGTATGTAGATGAGGAAGAGAAGGGGGCCAAGACTAAGTCATGGGGACTCCAGAACTCATGGTGCAGGGGCAGGACGAGAAACTATTGCTGAAGATGCTCTGGCTGCAAATGGATAGGCAAGAGTGGAACTGAGCAAGGGCAGTTCCACTCAGCTCGACGGTGTAGGAGAAGCATTGGAGAAGAATGGTATGGTCGATCGTTTCAAAGGCTGCAGAGAAGTCGATGGATGAGGGGGGATAGTGCACCATGGTAACAGTCACAGCGGACGTCATTTGCGACTTTGATTAGGGCCGTTTCAGTTTGTGGTACGGGCAGAAACATGATTGAGAGATTAAACATGGTCTTACGGTAAAAATGGGCATGGATCAGGAGGCAACAACTTGTTCAAGGACTTGAGAGGAAAGGGAGGTTGGCGATGGGGTGGTAGTTTACAAGGAGAGACAGATCAAGGATGGCTTCTTGGAGGAGGGAGAGGGGTGATGACAGCAGTAGGAAGGTAGGAAGACAATGCCTGATAGTTACAATATCTGCTAGCATGGGGACCAAGATGGGAAGTTGAATGATGAGCAGTTTAGTAGAAATGGGGTCATGAGAGCAGTAGGTGGGTCTCATGGACAAGATGAGTTTGGAGAGGGTGTGAAAGGAGATAGAAGAGAAATTAGAAAAAGATGTGGGTTCAGGGCTAGGACAGGGAGGAACCTCGGCGTAGCTGGGCTTCATGGGCAAAGGGAAGGTTGGGGATGCAGCTGAGGCAGCTGAACAGATGGTTTCAATCTTAGTGACAAGCCCATGAGTTCTTTGCATTTGTTGTTTGAGTTGAGGGTATAATGGGAAGGGGAGAGGAGTTTTAGGAGACGGCTGGTAGTGGAGATAAGAAGCCAAAGGTTAACTTTGTTTTCCAGAATGATCCTAGAGTACCAAGCAGTTTTTGCAGAGGAGAGAAAGGCCCAATAATGCTTGGTGTGGTCCAGCCAGATCCGGTGATGGATGGTTAAACCTGTTGTGCATCAGATACACTCAAGTCTGTGCCCCTTGGACATGAGGGAGCGATGATGGGGCCATAATTTGAGAACGACCAGGCTGAGAGTTTGCTTTAAGAAGTAAGAATGTAATTCAGTTCAGGATGAAGTTTAACACTGATCATCAGAAGTTAACTTAGTAATTAAAGCTCTCAAAGTACAAGAACTATAGATTAACAGTTGAAAAGAAACCGTGAAGATGATACCTGATAAACCAGAAATGAAGGATGATTATCTTGATGCCATAACCAACACATCACAGAGATAGACACAACTAGCACGTCACTGAGAGAGATGGAAGTAGCTTGCTGCAGAGGAGGATTCATCTTTGATGTGATTACTTCTGGAGCAAAGAGGTCATAAACCTTTCTGCTAGTACCACAGACTAGAATAGAAACACAAGATATAGTACCTATTATGCAGTTATACAAACCTTAAAAAACAGCCATGCTGTAATTCTGTAAAACCAAATGCTGAACTGAGACATGTTAATGGTGTCCTACTATAATGTTGAAATAAGTTATGTCATTTTATCAAATACGGCTGTTACTGCAGACTATTTTAACTGATGTGATTAACACATTGATATCAGATTATCTTTGCATGAATAGAGTACTGAATAAATAGTGTTAGACATACAATTCTGTGTCAACATTCATTTCTTCATCTGTTTGGTAAACCAAGAGCTAAATGGTTTTCCACTAATACTACACTTTAATCGTGCTGTTGGCATTATTTTTTTATTACAACATGTTATTGAGATTGGTTTAATATTAAACAACTTGAGCGTTGCTAAATCCTAGACATACTGTAAACATTTCTACCAGTGATTAGATAGTTTATGGAGCACTTGTGATACATTACTGAGTGCATGGCAGGAATTTCCTGGCTTTTGGCTTTCTGGAAGTTTTATCATGTTTAAATTGCATTCCTTAAGAATTTTTGGATTGGGCTAGGTGGAATTCGTGATACAAGATACATTGGAGAGAACTGGCTCAAAGGACCAAATGGCATTTTCCCCTTCCATGATTCTTTATGCTGTTATGGTAAAATGTAAATCAAACCTACCAACAAGCACTAGAACTATAAGATACTGACTATTTAGAGGACAATGTGTTGGTGCAATGTAAAGGACGCACAATGTAATCAAGATTACTAATGAATATTCGGACCATAAGATGCTGGCTCTTTTTAGGACATCCCACACAATGTGTAGGAGCAATGTAAGTGATTCATTCAATAAATGTGTGATTTATTGGCTGCAGTACCGACTCAACACTTCACTGCAGACAGTCACGTGTAGAACTGCTGTAGTTACAGGAGCTGTATAGAGACAGTTGATTTGAAGTAAAGTGCAAAAAATACAGATACTAATACCACACATTTCAGTGTTATTGGTGAATTGCACTGAAATTGAGTGCAGATTGTAATGGTTCTGGTAGTGGACAGACTGCCCTTTGAGATTCCACATGGAGAAGAACTGAGAACAAAAGATCTTTAAATGCACTGCACCTGTCTGTGTATTAATGGAGATGGTTGAGCATTATTTATTGACACTTTTTAGTTCTGGTTTACCTGATGTTTTATTTTTTGCAACAACAAACTCCATGATGATTCTTTTTCAGAGCCAATAACATGATATTCTCACCTCACCACAAACAGATATTCCTGTTTATTATGCAACATTTCAAAACAAAATGATGTTAGTGGAAAGTTTCTACCATTCACTATTTGTAGTAAAACCACACTTACAATTCCACTGCAAACAGCAAATGAAGGTGAATCTCCCAAAATGTGCTTATAATTTTACTACAAATGACAGAGGATATTTTCTCCAATAATTTTTGATTTGCTACCTGGGTAGACAGAGGCTACGTTATGGTATTAAATTACTGTTCAGTGAATGGAATGTGTTTCTCTGAGCAATTTTATGTTGCTCTGCTGTTCATCAAGTGAATTACAATTTTTTTTAAATCTTGGAAATAATTTATTACATTAAAGGAGCACCATTTTGTGAATTGTCATTTTCATCAAGATGAATTCATGCACAAATGATGTAATGACTTGTTTACATACAATTGATATTATAATGTTATGTATTTATAGATAAACAAAGAAAGCTTGTCAAATCATTTTTGTGAAGACAGTGGGGGTAATTTTGAATTTGTGCGATATTGTAAAACGGGTGATGGCGAATCGGCAGCCCATTTTATATCTCTCCCAATTTTTATTTCCATTGAAGCCAATCACTCCGTAGTTTGCCTACGGAAACTACCAGTCCCGGTGCCTTTTCTTCTGTATCTAGCACAAACATTTCTGGCCACAAGTCTAACAGAAACAAACTAGAGTTTTGTAGGATTACACAATTCACTGCATCTCCCATTTCATAGAAATTATTTGTCACACTTGCTGTATCAAGAGCAATTCCATAACATGAAATGGCTGTCTCCTTTAACATCTCCAGGTCTCCAGAAAATTGTTACAGACATAATTCCTGCCTGGTGTCGGATGCTTGGGATCGAATAAAATACAATTTAAAAAAAAACAAACATTCATCTCATTTCCAGTTTATGGGACCTTCCTGTGTGCAAAATGGCCACTGCATTTGTTTACATGACAATAGTGACTGCATTTCAAAAAAAATAATTGACTGTGAAACACTTTTGGACATCCTGAGTCTCTGATAAGGCACCATATAAATGCAAAATCTTCCCATCCACTAAGTTGATTTGCCTGAGGGGTAATTTAACAAATTCACGCTCTCAGGAGCACATGATGTAATGACTTGTTTTCAACACAATTGATATTATTACATTATGTATTTATAGATAAACGCAAAAATTTGTCAAATAGTCTAAGTACAATTTTCTATCCTAATAGTAGCATAAATCTGTAAAAGTGCCCCTCTAATGTAAAGTACCCACTTTTCAACAAGCCTCCAACGGTGCATAATTTTTAATGTGTTCCCCTTGATTGATTTTTAACATGTTCTTAACAAGCACGAAACAGCTCTTCTGCCTATTTGTTAAAGTTCACTAAGTTTTTTGAAATGCTATATTTGTTAGAGAAGCATTAATCAAGAACAAAGTCTGTTAATGCTTTCTCCATAGATTCCAACACATTTTATGATTTTCTACTATTTCATTAAATTTATAAAATGGGTGAACATTTGCCCCATTGTCTCTTAATGAATTCACCTAAACTGCACCAAATGTAGCTCTCAATACCCCTTAGTGTTAACCTGCTTGATCAAATTTTAAAGTTCTAAATTAAGAAGGGTTTGTGGGGATACAGGGAGACTTACATTCCCTCACAATATACTGACTCTCTGCTGGATTTCAGAAACACTGAGATTATAGCTTACTCTAAAGTGTTAAGCATCTTTCTTTTGCATGAAACATCTGTGTAAATATCCACAAAGTAGTAAGCATCTTTTTAAGAAATAGTAGAATTTTCTGGGAATCTGGAGCTGAGATGTTCATAGTTCGTCTGCTTCCTCTCCTGATTATTGTTTAAAATAGCAGAGATTCTGCTTCTTTCATGGTAGTCAAATGTATCTGTACTTGCAATGCTTTTCTGAAGATGAATCTACTGTGGTTCAGGGCACACTGTGAGATGAGTTCACTAATGGACCTTTGTAATGTGACTTTTTTTTCCTCTTTCTCATTTAAGAAGTGAAGTAAATAACATGTCCTTTACAACTGGCTCATAGGTTTCCCACAGGACTCCTGCTGATATTAGCGATTATTTTATTATCACTAGAGTAATGATTCATTTCATTCTTTAAGAATTCTAAGGATTTTTTTTGTTGGTAAGAAATCCAGGGGAAGGGCTAAGGCCCATCAAATTTCTAAGAGTGAGAGAAAAGAGAAAATAAAGCTAGAAGCAATGGTTAGGCAACATGAAGCTCGGCTTTATAAAGCATATATACGTGGAGGAGAGTAACAGACTTCAGGAGGACATGGATAGACTGGTAAAATGGGCAGATACATGGCAGTTGAAATTTAACGCAGAGAAACGTGAAGTGATATATTTTGGTAGGAAGAATGAGGAAAGATAATATAAACTAAATGGTACAATTTTAATGAGAGTGCAGGAACAGAGAGACCTGATGGAGTATGTACACAAATCTTTGAAGGTGGCAGGAGCAAGTTGAGAAGGCTGTTTAAAAAGCATATGGGATCCTGGGCTTTATTAATAGAAATAACACTGGTTAGGCCTCAGCTGGAGTATTCTGTTCAATTCTGGGCATCACACTTTAGAAAAGATGTAAAGGCCTTAGAGAGGGTGCAGAAGAGATTGACTAGAATGGTACCAGGGAAGAGGGACTTCAGTTATGTGGAGAGATTGGAGAAGCTGGGGTTGTTCTCCTTAGAGCAGAGAAGGTTATGCGGAGATTTGATAGAGGTGTTCAAAATCATGAACGGTTTTGATAGAGTAAATAAGGAGAAACTGTTTCCAGTGGCAGAAGGGTCAGTAACCAGAGGGGACACATTTAAGGTGATTGGTAATGTAAGGAATTCCTTATTTCCTGTGATACTTGAACACTGGCCGAATAGTCAAGCGAAGAAAGTCACCCTCACTCACGGTGGTTTTGTTAATTAAAAGTAATTATTTAACGATGTTATCATTCATACGAGCATTCATGAAGCAAAATCAAACCACACATATGACTTTCCTCTATAAAATCCCGTTATACACTTAATAATTTGTTATGTTATTATGTAATGACATAACATTTCATACACACATCAGGCAAATCATTAATACATATACAACCTTTAAACCAAGGATTTTGCTCATCGGGCCTGAAGGTTGATCAGTTCTTCAGTCCATGAGGTCCTCTTTTTCTTGCGTGATGTTCAACTGCAGTGTGCGTTCCTTGTGACTGCCGGGAGGAGAAAAGGCTGTTTTTCTCTCAAAGTCTTCTTTTTATTTTGTTTTTTACCAATAGGACGTAGGATTGGGGCGGGTCATTCTTTTTGTCCAATTGCTCCCTGTTGCGCGGCCTCAATCATTAACATATTTCAATGATTGACAGTTTAGGCTTTGATCATGTGACCGGTGACCCTTTTGATATAGAAAAGACCATGTGCTTGAACCATGGAACGTAAAAGGCCCCTTTATTATCTCTGTTTATGGCCTTTCATGTAGAGATAGCCCCTTTAATGCCAATACACAGACATCCTTAATGGTCCTGATGTCTCCAATTTTGATTGCTTCAATGGTTTCAAATCCATTTCTTACACCATTTGACCATATGCTGGGTGCAACACCACTTGATGTTTCACAACTCCCAGCTCTTTGAACAGATTACCAGATAGCAATGAAAGGGCCAATGCCTTTTCACACCTATCGTTGCTTTCCCAATCCGAAGCCTTTGATGTATGCCCTTGTTGCCTTTCCTTACATTACCCCCTGTTGTGTTGAAAAGCTTGTGTTTCCAAAAGCCTGTGTGTTTTGAAAGCCTGACAATGCTTTAAGCTCAATATGATCCATCTACTTATTTATTTAATAATCTAGATATCTATTCACAGTACAATATCTTCGATTCAGAAACTCATACTTCTCCAATGCCGTCAGCATTGGTAAGGGAAAAACAGGATTTGCGAGAACAAAGTTTACTATACTACTGTGTTTGCAGGTTTTCAAATGTCTTTATTTAAAAGGGGTACAGTTAACCCTTTCCTTCAAATATCTTTTGTTAAAAAGATTTTGAACCCCACAGCAAAAAAGCCAGAGGCGACATGAGGAAACATTTTTTTACACAGCGAGTTGTAATGATTTGGAATGCGCTGCCTGAAAGGATAGTGGAAGCATATTCAACAGTAACTTTCAAAAGGGCATTGGATAAATGCTTGAAGGCAAAAAAATTACAAGGCTATGGGGAAAGAGCAGGGAATGGGACTAATGGATAGCTCTTTCAAAGAGCTGGCACAGGCATGATGGGACAAATGGCCTCCTCCTGTGCTGTACCTACTTTGATACCATGATATATATAGTAGGATGATGTGGAGATGCCGGTGATGGACTGTGGTTGACAATTGTAAACAATTTTACAACACCAAGTTATAGTCCAGCAAATTTATTTGAAATTCACAAGCTTTCGGAGGCTTCCTCCTTCCTCAGGTGAATGTTGTGGAAATGAAATCCTCGAACCCTTCGCATTTATAAATCACAGAACAATACTTGGTGATTACAGACAGTCTTTTCAACTGCCCGATGCCAAGGCAATCAGTGTGCAGACAGACAGGTGTTACCTACAAGGTCTCCGAATATACAAACCACGACAACGCAAAATCATCGAGCAGAAATTGATAGCCAAGTTCCGCACCCATGAGGACGGCCTCAACCGGGATCTTGGGTTCATGTCACGCTACACGTTACCCCACCAGTGAACAAATGTTATCTGTTTTTAATATAACGGGTCATTTACTGTCTTTTCTATGTTTCTGCCTCTCTATCTCTGTTTTTTTTTGGTGGTTTATTCGGAGACCTTGTAGGTAACACCTGTCTGTCTGCACACTGATTGCCTTGGCAACGGGCAGTTGAAAGGACTGTCTGTAATCACCAAGTATTGCTCTGTGATTTATAAATGTTCGAGGATTTCATTTCCACAACATTCACCTGAGGAAGGAGGAAGCCTCCGAAAGCTTGTGAATTTCAAATAAAATTGCTGGACTATAACTTGGTGTTGTAAAATTGTTTACAATTATATAGTAGGAGGTATGGATGACTGAAAGAGGTAAGGAATTCCATGACGTTGGCATACTGGAGAAGGGTGATTTTGAATAGGAGGTGGTGCAATAAGCCCTCTATTGTTATTTGAGTCCTGTGGGTTAGAAATATGCATTTGTCAGAATTGGAAGGAAAATAATGGCTTTAGACACTCTAACTGGAACCACAGTGGTGTATCATCAATCAAAGGGTCAATTTTCAGCTCTGGTGGGAGACAAGCATAGGGGGGTATTTTCATCCACTCTGTTACAATTAATAGTTGCAGTAAGCTCCTGGCCCACATTGGGTCTAATGCTAAGAGTTCGCAAGGTGTGGAGGAGGACACATAATTGCACGTTAACAGTCCTTAATGAGCTGGCAACAAGCATAAGGGCAAATTTGAAATGATGTGGCCATTTAAAGGTAAGTGATTACATATGGGGACAAATTTGTGTTAGCCTTTAAAGCATATTTCAGCCTTCCCAAATGCTGTTTGAGGAAACAACAAAAAATGCTGGCAAAACCCAAATGGCAGTAAATGTGGAGGCAAGAAAAAAGCATCTATAGGATAAAGATGAAGGAGCGCAGCACTAGTGGTTAGCGGATTGGAGATATGGCAGCATTAGATAGATCGAGGAGTGTTTCATTTCCACTTCAAGGCATTCTCCCCAAAGGATAGCAGGGCAGGCAGCATGCCTGTCAGAAGATGTCAGCCAGGGTGAATGCTGTATACAGTATCCATAAGACCTGAGAACATTTCTGTCTTTGTCCATACGCTCCTTCAACTTACAACATTTCTCAAAACATAGAATAAGCAATAAGCAATAAAATCAATTCAAAAAATCAAGAGAGAAGAAAAACAGCCTATTTCTGTCCTTTCCCCTTTCCTCATATTTTGTGCTTGCATGCAGAGTTTTAAACCAACTTTTGGTGCTTCAGTTCTTGTGCCCCAAAATTAAATTATACATAATCTGAAGAAAGGAAACAGGATAGATTTTCCAACCAGTGGAATTCTTCCTGTCAGTGTAATTCAGGCTAGCATGGACCAGGAAATTAGATAGGGGTCCATTTTGTCTGGTCCCAAATCAAATTGCACTGTGTGGGAGTTTGCAGTCAGCCTTTTAGACAAGTTTAAGTATATGAGCTTCTTTCAAATGACAAATTTAATGTAAATGAGATAGAAATGAGAGCTCATGGGATTTTCTGATCTCACTGAGAATGCACTGTACACTCAGCTCACTACGTAAAATGAGCAATAGAAGCTGGTACTACTCCGACCCTCAAGGATTTTAAGCTGTATTATTGATTGCTACAATCTAAATTCTAAATGTAGGAATTGTTGTTGGTGTTTCTCACTAGCAAAGGCCCGGCCTGAAGATAACTGCACCTCAGATGCTGCCGGGGCAGCCTGGTCCAGCTGAATTGCTGGCACCATGGTGAGTATTGGCTGGATGTGTGCTGAAGGAGCAGAAATCTTGAGAGAGGCCAACACATACCACTCCCATCACGCCACTGCCACTCCTGTAGGGCTGGGGCCCATCACTTCCATTGATCTGCAGAAGAGCAGCTGCAGAACAGGAGTGACTCCTTGAAAGGCCCCATCCATGTAGTCTACCAATCTGTCTAAAGTGGACACCTGTCTCTCCATTGTGAAGCCCAGAGCCTGCTTGGCAGCCGTTTGAGCTTCCAGCAAAGCTGCAAGGCGTGTGAACATTGACTTCTGTTGTGAGGGCCCGGCTGCAGCGTCTCTGGAGGTGGCCACACTCTTCAGGACAGACTGCAGAGAGCTGATGCCATGAAAGATGATTCCACATTGGCTGCAAGTTGACTTCTCCACAGTCTCAACCATAGTGCTTAAACTCCAAGGCAGGCCTTCCAATATCGCATGTGTGAGGCCAGCAGTTTTCTTCTCATGACTGGCCCATCAAGTCCTCATCTCTATCCTCCACAGCAGATCTGGGAGAGGACTTCACCCTCTGGCGAGCTCTTTCCTGGGCTTTCCTTACCACTAGTACCTGCTGCTGCTCACTGGTACTGGGTGTTTCACTACGTGCAGGGTGCTCTGGCTCACTATCAGTCGCACATGGAGTTCCAATGTCTGAGCTGGTGCCTGGGAGGTTAAAGCAAGTGACGGTGCATTCACAGGATTGTCCTTCTCTGAGGTGTTTTGCTGTGCAGGATCATCTAATTGCCAAGAGGACCTAGCAGAAAGTGAAAATGGACAAATTTAAGATGGCAGATAAAAGCTGGACATTTGCAGATGACAGTCTTGAGAATACAGCTTGAAGTTGTGAATCTTGCTGCATGTGTACTGAGGCGAATGAAGGACTGGAAGTAATATGAAGATGCCCTACTGAGGTAAGCTGCCAGCCTCTTCTTCCCCGATGCTATTGGCTCTGCATGGGCCACTGATCTCCTGCTCTGCTTGGATGAGGGCGATGATGTTGTGTGCTCCTCCTCCTCTCTTGTTCCTCTCCTTGACATTATGTGCAGTCTTGTCCTGCAGAAGGAAAGGGTGAGAGTGTGAGAGGCTGTTGAAAAGGTAAGTGGAGATATGTGGGGCTTTTTCATATAGTGGATGTGGTGAGAGATGGAGAAGAAGCAAGGTGGAATGAAGATGGGAAAGTGATTAATGTGAAGTGAGGAAGGAGTGCTGGAGGAGTTGGTGGTTGTGCAAGTGTTAGGATGTGAGAAGAGAATGGTGTTAGTGTGTGGTGTGATCAGAGGAAAAGAAGAGGTTAGTGTGAGAAAGGTGTGGTAGGGTGTCATTGTCATTGTATGGTGAAGGATGTGGTTGAGGGGAGGGAATTGATGAGAAAGGTAGGGGTAGGGGAGGGGGTGACATGAGCATTGTCAGGTGCTGCTGAGAGAGGTGGCAAGCTGGAGCTGCCGTCACCTTTGTTGCGCTTGGGAGGTTATTGAATCTTTCTCTGCATTGAACCCAAGTCCTGGGGGTGATGCTGGTGGCACTGACCCTTTCAGCCAAACCTGTCCCAGCCTGTTTTATTGTGTCCCTGGAGATGCCCTTGTGGATTTTTCGGACCAGTTGCTCCTTCCTTGCCCTGACTTCCTCCACTAGGACCTCCATGAAGGCATCTGAAAAGCGGGGGCAGACTCATCTGACTTCCCAAACAGTCTTCCAGAGTTATACAATCACAAATCGAAGCAAGGGAGGCAATCTCGCTTGGAGGTACACCGCCACTTTAAATAGGCCTTGGGAGTCACGTCGGAAATTGCATGCATCATGTGGCCGGGCTGCCCAATTCGCCACAAGATCGGAATGGCAGCCCTTTCATCATGTTCAAATCAGGCCTGGAAGTTAAAATTGCCCCGGCCTCACGCCAATGACATCATGGGGGCTTGCCGCCCGCCCTTCCCCTACCCCCCACTCCCTCACATCCGATTTGTGCCCCGAGTTAAAATTAGGGCTAGAGTATTTACCATTCAACAGTGGCCCAGACCTCCAACTAGTGCTGGAGAATAACATTTGGTATTCCTGGTGTCAGATCATGTTGTCCATGCTCTCATCTCACAGCTGGTTGTGGGTATACATAATTAACGTGATGCACGGCACTCAGCCATCCTTGACTGCAGACATCTCACATTGATCACTGAGATTATACAGGACCAGAGAAGTGGCAATAATATGATTGTCAAACGAATGCCACAGTTCAATGCACTTCAGCAATATTCTCCAGTAAGCCTTGAGACATCCAAAACTGATTTCCAATATAACACTGGACTCTGTGGACTCAATTGATGAAAACCTCATTAGCTGGAGGTATTTGATCCTCTGCTTTATATGGTTTAATAGTCATGTCAGATGAGGACATCTTGTACTACCCAGGAGTTAGAAGGTGCAAAACATCTTGTATGTCTACAAGCCTGCAAGGCAGAATATAGTGAAGAATGAGTAATGTTCAGTGCTCATTTACAGGAAGGGAACGCAGATAATAAGGTTTAGGGAAGCAATGCATACCTGAAGCAGGACTTCAGCTCTGCAGTAAAAAGCTCACTACTATAGTACTGCAGTAATACGTATGGACAAAGGACCGCAGCAACTTATGTGGTGGAATGAGATGAAAACTCACAACATTGCAATTGATTGTCTCAATTTTATCACTGAATTGGAGGTGGCCACACTCTCCAGGATAGACTGCAGAGTGCTGATGCCATGTGAGATGACACCACACAGGCTGGAAGCAGACTCCTCCGCATTCTCAACCAGAGTGCTTAAACTCCAAGGCAGGCCATCCAACACCTCGTACAAATACTGGTGTAAGGCCAGCCGTTTTCTTTACATGACTGGCCCGTGAAGTCCTCACCTCTGTCCTCCTCAGCAGAGGACCGATCACCCAACTGGGCCGGCTAGTACCCGCATCACTACAGGTGCATCTTTGCCGCCCATCTGCCTTATGCGGCTGGAAGATCTGGTGCCTGCCTGCCATAGGGGAAGGGCTGCCCAGGTCCCCCTCCCTAGAACCCATGGTGACCCCTGTGTAGGGGGGCTGATTCCAATTCGATTTTAGAAAAAAAATTGGCAGTCTTTGGGAGCTCTAATTCACTTCCTGGCTTGGACCCCACCAGAGAGGCTCACTACGACCTATCTAGAGGCCGATACATCTCATGTCATTCAGTGTATTGGTCTCCAGTCTAATGTGAGGTCCCAGCAGAACCAAAGAAACTCCCAACGTAAAGAGTTTCTGCCCTTCACTCCACCCCCATCCTTGGCAGAAGCCCTAAACCTTACAAGGCTGCCTGGAAAATTCCAGGATCAGCACTGGGAAATATTTAATCTGGAGAAGAAAAGGACACATTCAAGTATGTTCTAGTAAGGAAAAAAGGGAGCACATCAAAGGCTTGAATTCCATGGATGAATTGGGTGGTTAGATCAGATCTGAAATTTAAAAAAAGCATTAACCACTTATAGGACCAATAATAAGTAAAGAAAAACAAGACAAATATAAAGAATATGGACAAAAGCTGTTAAAAAAAAGGAGAGTAAAAAGGCTAAGAGTTTGGTTTAAATGAGAACAGGGTCACAAGCTATCAAGGATTCTCTTCCATTCAACTGGGCCTTGAAAACCCTACACAGAGCAACAACTTAGCCCCATGAGACCCCTGTGCAGGCAGGCCCCTGGAAATCTCCCTGACTCAGCTGAACCTGAAGGATTCCACTAAATTTCCCTGACCCCAAAGCGTGTGTTCCTAGCGTACTCTTAACCGTACCAACAACCTTAATGTGTCATTGTATTCTCCTGAAAGTACTGTACAACAAGACTATACAGCAACTTCACAAAATGGATGCAAGGAATTTTGAATAAATAAGAAAAACTAAGAGCGAGTATGAGAGAAAATTATCAAAAAAATATAATAAGCAATTGAAAAGCTTTCTATGTGTATTTTAGTAATGGGGTAGGGGCACAAAGAGATGAAGGAGACAAACTTGTGAGATTTACAGTGCTTAATCAGTTAGAACTGATGTACACAGGTACACAAATATCAGCCCTGTAGAGCCTGCCCTACACAAGCATGATACATGCATCAAAGTTGTTTACAGGTTGCTGAGAAGAATTTCCTTTGTGCATCCTAATGCTAAGAGTTCAGATAGCCTTAAAAGAGATGTATGCATTCCAAACTAGGGTCTCCAAATTTTACTTAACGAGCGGGTGTCCTTTTGAAAGAAAGGCTTTTTTCAAAATGATACCTTCTTTATGTAAAATTCTGTTTTCCAAATAAATAACCCTGTGCTCTGAAAGCTTTTAACCTTCGTCTTCTGGCCCACTGAGCTAACTGAGCAGCTGTGGCAAGATACTGCCCCTAAAAGACTGATTTGAATATTGAAAAAACAGTTTGAGACAGCAGAGAACAAGAAGACTTACATTTACAGGAAGATAAGACCTTCATGTCAAAACAAAATGTATATTTAGAATAAAATTGTTCATAAAAACCGATATATGTGTTTATTTTGTTTGTCCCCAAATCAGTAGCAAAACAAACACATTTGCTTTCAAAATTTCGGGACGTGGCCCCTATTCAGGAAATTCCTACTTGGATTTAAACCAAGTACACTGAAAGTGTTCAAGGACAGCCTAGTAGCACATCAGGCTATCCTAGCAGCTGTGACACAATCTCTTTCCTTTATTACTGAACCGATGAGACTGTTCATTGACTTGAAGAGGTAAATTTAGGAAAGACAAAATGGGACGCTACATTAATGGTGACATGATCAACAAAATTTTTCCAGAAAGTTAATTTGGTAGAAAGGCTGAATATCTTTTTGACATTCTTCAAGAAGCAAATAAACCATTATTTCCATTAATTATGTGTACTATCACAATCACAATCAAGCAGGCTGATTGATGGATATATGTGAGAAACAGATGTGTTCAGACCCCCTACTCATCCTGTTCTTTAAACAGAATGTGTCAATAAACTTTGACAGGGTGTAATGTCATGTAGAAAAAGAGTAATTTGGCATTTTTCTCCACACATGTAAACCAGGAAAAAAATCAATATACTGTACTAAAATCCAATAACAGAAAATAAATCAATATTTATCTGATTATCCAAATAACCTGTTATAATGATTGATACAAAATATTATATTGTTACTCTGAAATATAAAGGCCTTGTAAATGGAAGAAAATGAAGAAAAAACCATTTTGTTAAGATTTCAAAACAATGGAAATAGATAACAGTATTTAAGATTCTCTCAGACTTACTCCCTCCCTCAGTTGTCATGTGCTAGGATAACAATTGGGTGACTCTGCCCATGTATGACTCAATGCCACTTCAGAATCTGATAGCAAAAGCATAGGCACTGATATTGCACTGTGTGAATATTAGCATGTAAATGCTTAACACGCTCGAATGTAATTCCTTTGGCCGCTATTTTAACAGACAGCATTTACCGAGTTTATTTTAAATGAGCTAATGTCTCAGAAAGACGAGAAGAAAGGAAATGTATATGAATGCATTAATATACCAATACTGTCAAAATGTAATTTCAAGATCACAGTTACATACAAAATACCTTAGTTTGGAATTTCCAATTGAGACTGCTGGATTTATGGCTGTAAGTCTGGAGGGCCCGATTAGAAAATTGGGTGAAGTCATAATGGACCTGTGTCCACTGTGCATCATGCGTAATTTCCCACTGGCAGGGAATGCTGACAGCGAAAGTGCCCACCTCAAACAGGAGGGAGCTGAATCGAAATATTAATTTGGGGGCAGGGTGTCCTGCACTCTTATTTTCTGGCATGCTGGCATGTAGGATATCAGTTCCAAATAACGCCCATGTGAAATGGACATTCAAGGCAGCTAGTTAATTAACTCAGAATGCTAGTCGATTGGAAAGGCACAGCAAATAAACTAATTCTGTGTTTTTAAACCATTTGTTAATTTTTTGTTGTAATTTTTCTCCAGGCACTTAGTTCCACTCGAACCTTATTGCCAATTATTCTCTTTTTTTTTGCCATCCCCTGCGCCATTACTGCTACCAATAGAATTCTTGATGGGAATCCCCTTATGTGAGGTATTTGGAAGGAGACGAGGAACACCAACAGAGGGATGTCAGGCTGGTCCCGTTGCTTAAGGGGTGCTCTGTGCCCACTCCCCAGTACCTGCACACCCACATTATCAGATTGAGTTGAGCGTACCTTGCTTTGACTGACACTTAGTGTATGCTGAGGCTCCTCTTCCCAAAAGAAGGTGTGCCAGTAGATCCAATAGCACCACTAGGATATGTGAATGCCCAGTGAACTGTAATAATTGGAAGCACCCCAATCGTAGTATGTCATACTTTCAGTGTCACTGTATGGAAGAGAGTGTGCCAGGGTAGTCAACAGCCAGCATTCTCTGATTAGCCACAGCTGTCAATATACCATTATCTATATCTATAGGCACTGGCACAACTACCTGACAACAACGACAGGTAACTGTCTTCATAGGGTCCGGGTCAGCAAAGAGTCTGATTCAGAGCTGTACCATCTGCTGCAAGGACACCGGCAGCACAGGTCTGACACACCCACAGCTAGTAATGGCCAGCTATGGCCTGAAACTTGGGTCCACCTGCTTGAAGTCATGCTGAAGTGCTGATTTATGTAGATGGTGCTGTGGAGTGGTGATTCTCCTCACAACTACCTCCATTTCAGCAGCCATCAACCATGGGTTTAGATGCTTGGCTGCTCCTTGGGTTTCCTTTCCCTTCATCTTTGCCTAGTGCTTCTTAGTTCCTACCATTCTTGGACTTGACACAGGTACTAGGTACCATCTGAGCCTTTCCAACAGCTTCCAGAATTTTTTGTCACCCATATTGTGCCACTTCCCTTTAATTATTTGCATCCCTTTAAATTCAACTTATGTATAATATTCTGCTCCCACCATTAGTGCACTCGCTACACCCATCGAAATATGCTAGGCTAATGAACTGTCCTCAGAAACTTGGTGCGAACATCGCGGGGGCTAAATTGAGCCGTGTAGTGCCTGTTGTGTAGGTGACACATGGACTCTTAAGGACCCAATATGGCATCCGAGATGCGCGTGCACACTTCCGTCGTGACATGCGCAGGACGCCATATTGGTAAAGGTGTTTGTGCACGCACACCTATTGAATATCGGCAGCATAGGGAGATTACACAGTAGATCAGTGTGCGACACTGATTTAAAGGGACAGATGCGATTTTGGAACTCCACGCTCCAGCCAACTCACTTAACGACTTAACCTTGCCCAGATGAACAGTTCTTAAACTGCATGGAGGACCCCCCACCAGTGCTATTTAAAGGGATCATGCAGGAGTTACAGGTTAGTTGCTGGATTATTGCTTCCAGCTGCTGATGCATTTGTACCTGTTTTTGGACATCTCCTATATTTGAATACTAGGACGAGGGGACATAGTCTAAAAATTAGAGCCAGGACTTTCAGGAGTGAAGTTAGGAAATGCTTCTACACCCAAGGGGTGGTAGAAGTTTGGAACTCTCTTCCACTAACGGCAGTTGATGCTAGCTCAATTGTTAATTTTAAATCTGAGATTGATAGATTTTTGTTAAGCAAAGGTATTAGGGGATATGGTGCTAAGGATGGTATATGGAGTTAGGTCACAGATTAGCCATGATCTCATTGAATGGCAGAACAGGCACCAGGAGCTAAATGACCTACTCCTGTTCCTATGTTCCTATATTAAAGTGTCAATACTCTACAGCGAGTGGGCTGGCTAGCTGATAGGTAACAGCAAGGGCCCTGCACAGTGGCAGGGGTGGGGCAGGAATGCTGTCATCCTGAGAGAGGACAGCAGGTTCATGTTCCATGGAGCCACTGCCACTTGCTGCCTCCTGTTCTGCGCCACATTCTCCTGCAAGAAAGCGATACGTGTGATGGTGAGTGTCCTGCAAGACGTTTGGGTGATGTGGCTGTCATGGTTAAATAGCTGCCAGTGTGTGTGACCTGTGAGTTGTGGGTATGTGGCTTGCAACAGTGGTAATGTGTGAGGGTAAGAGGAAGCATCTGATTGTAAGAGTTGAGTACTGATTGAAAGAGTTTGTTGGTAGGTGGGTGATGGGGGGTATAGTGCTGAGCAACCTTTATTCAATGTTTTGAAGGAACTCAACAGTTTGTAAACATAAGGATGGGACCTGCATCTGTGTTTTACATGTACGATTTCTGATCTCCGTTCAGACACCGTTCAAACCGATATCTTATATTTTGAAAATATAAGAGTCCCGCAAACTTTATATAAGAGTCCCAGCATCACCATGCTTCACTATATTGCAGCACAGATTCATTTCACCATTGACTCCTACCATTTCCTGCAGCCACAATGCACCTTCCCTTTAAGAGTTGCAGGCTGCCTTTAAGTGGTGCAAGACACTCGTGATATCTGGGACCCCTGCTGGTGAGCAGCAATTCAACAACACAGGTAGGCGTGGCTGCACGCAGCAATCATATAAATCACCAAGCAGCACCAATGTTACGTGCTGCCTGCATCTCAACGACCTGGCGCAGATTAATTGCACACCGCGATCCCCATGCCCGTTTTAACTAATTTAATCCCCAGCATTTCCATTTGAGAGTGCCCAAATCCTGCTTTTAATCCCTCAGATCTAAACTGTATCAAATCCTATCCTTTATATTTTCCTAAATTCCTAAAAAGTTGTACACCCTGTAAACTGCACTCTTACTTTGAAACATTGCTGACTGTCTTTCACAAAGAAAAGAGGTCATTTTTTATAGCGCATATGTCATGCAAAATAACAGATGATGAGGAGATGGGAGACAGACATATAAATCTGCATTTTTCTTCCTGAAGCCGTCCATTGTCAGGTTTTATAGATGCGTTCTGGCAAGTAAAGTGGGGTAGAGAGACCTTGTGCCAAAATTCTGCCATCTAAAAAATGATTCCCTCTGATGACTCAGCTGTGACCCTGAACCACCCAAAGTTTGCTTCAATGCATGCAGATGAATTGGGGAGAGCGTGGCTAAGCCGTCCCTAGGATTTCCCTGACTTTCCACCCATTTACATAGAATTACATAGAATGTACATCACAGAAACAGGCCATTCAGCCTAAGTGGTCCATGCTGGTGTTTATGTTCCACACGCGCCTCCTCCCACCCTACTTCATCTAACCCCATCAACATATCCTTCTATTCCTTTCTCCCTCATGTCCTTATCTACCTTCCCCTTAAATGCATTTATGCTATTTGCCTCAACTACTCCTTGTGGTAGCACGTTCCACATTGTAACCATTCTCTGGGTAAAGAAGTTTCTCCTGAATTCTCTATTGGATTTATTAGTGACTATCTTATATTTATGGCCCCTAGTTTTGATCTCCCCACAAGTGGAAACATCTTCTCTACATCTATCCTATCAAACTCTTTCATAATCTTAAAGACCTCTATCAGGTCATCCTTTGGCCTTCTCTTTCCTTGAGAAACGAGTCCCAGCCTGTTCAACCTTTCCTGATAAGGAAACTAGGAAACTCTCAGTTCCGATATCGTCCTTGTAAATATTTTTGCACCTTCTCCAGTGCCTCTATATCCTTTTAATAATATGGAGACCAGTACTGTTCATAGTATTCTAAGTGTGGTCGAACCAAGGTTCTATACAAGTTTAACATAACTTCTCTGCTTTTCAATTCTAGCCTTCTAGAAATGAACCCCAGTGCTTTGTTTGCTTAATGGCCTTATTAGCCTGTGTCTCTACTTTTAGTGATTTGTGTATCTGTACCCCTAGATCCCTTTGCTCCTCTGCCTCATATCATTGAATCATAGAATCTTACAGCATATAAGGAGGCTATTCAGCCCATCGTTCCTGTGCCGGCTATTTGAAAGAGCTAACCAAGTAGTCCCACTTCCCTGCTCTTTCCCCATAGTCCTGCAATTTTCTCCTCTTCAATTATTTAGACTCTTCTTTTCCAAGGAATGTGTGGCCTCCTTAGTCTTCCTACCAAAATGCAACACCTCATATTTATCTATACTGAAATTCATTTGCCAATTACACTCCCATTCTGCAAGTTTATTAATGCCTTCTTGTATTTTGTCTCGGCCTTCCTCAGTATTAACTACACCCCCAATTTGGTGTCAACAGCAAATTTTGAAATTGTACTTCCGATTCCCAGGACCAAATTGTTTATGTAAATGTTGAGCAACAGTGGTCCCAGCACCGATCTGAGTAACTACCCTTAACTCCTACTCTCTGTTTTCTGTTTTGTTGTCAGTTTGCTTATCTATTCTGCTACTTGTCCTCTGACTCTACATGCTCTGACCTTAGTCATAAGTCTACTATGCGGTACCTTATTGAAGGCCTTTTGAAAATCCAAATATATTACATCTACCGCATTACTCTTGTTTACTGCCAACAGAAAATACCACTACTATAAAGGAGGCAGTTTTGAGTCCAGTATGGTGTACCAGAAGTGGGAGAGAATTAGGAAGGTCAAAGGCCACACAGTGTAGCGATCCATCAACATTGTTTTGGCAATATTTTACTTGCCAGACGCCTTTATACCACCTGATAATGGGCCGTTTCAGGAAGGAAAATCCAGACTTATGTGTCTGTCTCTGATCTCCTCATCATCTGTTATTT
Source organism: Heptranchias perlo (assembly GCF_035084215.1). NCBI lineage: Eukaryota > Metazoa > Chordata > Chondrichthyes > Hexanchiformes > Hexanchidae > Heptranchias > Heptranchias perlo. The sequence continues at coordinate 34,196,473 of NC_090335.1, forward strand.
TGCATAATATACACACTACAAGAAATGACCACTTTTGTTTGTGAGAGACAATCAACAATGTATCAAAGTAAGAGTTCAGTTTTCAGGGTATACAGCAATATGTAAAAGCTGCAAAAATGTTGTATTGAAAGGTATTTGTTGAATTTTGCATACAGTTTGAAGTGGGTTCTATTCAGGAAAGTAATGGATTTTCTTCTTGTTAGTGGCTGTAAAAGTGATAATTGCTCTAAATTTGTGTGCATCCAGATATTTCCAAGTGATCTCTGGTGACTTTAGTTACATCTGTCAATCAGAAGTGCATCAGTGCATCAGTGCATTGCATTGGTGACAAATGTTCTGTTCAGACAGGCCTCATTAACTTCCCTGTGGACCCAGCAAAGCAAGAGAGAGGGCAATCAACTTCTTTCGAGTGGGTGGATTCCCTCAAATGCAGTGGCATTGATGTTACCCGTGTGGTAATAAAAGTCCCATCTGAAAGGTCCATCAATTTCATTAACAGGAAGGAATTTCATTCATTAAATGTACAGATAGTGAGTCATGCAAGCCACCTCATTCTGCATGCTAATGCATCCTACCCTTTTATTCTCAGGTGATTCAGAATACCTACACTGCTCAGCCAGAGCGTTATGTCAAGATGGGTGATTACCATGACTAATGACTTCTTTCCATCATCCAATGACAAAGGCCCAAAACAGGTACAATGAAGCATTGAGAGCTGCATGAGAAATAGTTGAGCAGACCATCAGGATTCTCAAGTTCCGTTTCCATTGCCTAGATAGGTCATGAGGGAGCTTGTTGCAATGTCACTAATTCGGTCATTACCTGGCGATTGGGCCTTCCTCCACAGAAAGTGAAAAGCAAGAAGATGGAGACAATCAATCCCCTGATCGTGACAAGGAGGCTCAGGAGAGGAGATGGCACAGGATAACCTGTTGCCAGGGGCACGCATCATCAGGCAGAAAATCATCACCAACCGGTTGCACTGGAAAGGTGCATTACCTCTTGTTTATCTCTTGCCTTGCCCATCTCTGCGATACCTCTGATATCTTTTCAGGGACAAGGCGATCCCTCCACCTGTGGCATTCCTTTGTTTTGGTTGTGTGCATGCTTTTCCTTTGCAAAGCACACAATGATTTGGACAGACTGCTGACAAATTTACAATTACCTTTAACCAGGTGTCTGCAGGCACTCCATTCTTTCAGGTGCAGGCAATATAGCAATCTTTTCACTCAAAGACTGCAGGAAATATGATTTGAGACAGTGCAGTGGTAGGAGAGGGGTGTGTGGCTGGGGAAGGGGTGTTGATGAGGGTATCTTATGCTTCTTTTACAATGTGTGGTCCTGGACAGTGTGGAGGTGAGTCATGCTTCCACATCTGCATGGACAGTCGTGCTTTCACTTATCTACTTACCTTGACCAACCTGGTGAGGTCATTAAGATGTTCGTGGCACTGAATTTCCATTCCTGGGTTGATTTAGGTGGCACTTACCAACTGAGCCACCTCCTTCCAAACTACCTGAATCTGCTTTTTCTGGGGTGTCCTTTCCTAGGTGCAAAGTGTTTTTCTCTTCTTTCCCTTACTTCTGCCAACATGACCTCCACCACAGCTTCAGAAAATCTTGGGGTTTTTTCTATGCTTCTAATCAAAATGCTGTGCTTCTGACCCTTTAAGCTGTAACTGCCTGTGAACTGTTGCAGCTACACTGGATTGCCCTCCTTCCCAGTGGCAAAGAACAGGATTCCTGCTCCCGTCTGCATACTAAATTACATCCCCCTAGGAAACTGTGGTCAGGTGCTGTCAGATTACATGGGCGGGTGGAATACGCACCTTGCTATTTCTCTGACAGGCCTTGGAAAATCTGGACAATATGGCAGCTATCACTAACTTCAGTCTTATATTTGTACTTGTGAATTCAACATGATTGCTCAAATTGGACCCAAATCAACTGGGAGTCACACATCCATTATATAACCATAATGAAAATATAACAATCCAAGGAAAATCTTTGTGCTTAACTTTGTGGTAATAAGAGATGATCTAACATGTTGTGAAGTTAGAAAAATATCTCAAGGCTAAGATATAGTACCTTTCAATTGCACTAACTTAACTGCTGTAAATCATGCATCTATTCAATCAGCACAATAAACTATTTTGGGAGCCAACGTTTCTGTATTTGTACCTGGGGAACACTTATGTCGGGTTTTATTGCACTTTACCTGCTCCAGGATTTCTGGGGCTTCTCCAGAGAAAGGGCCAAGTTCCTGCACTTACAGTAAGTACAGACTGCAGGAAACCTTGTAAATGAGTTGGAAAGAGGCATTCCCAGCGCTCATGCATTTTCCTCCTCATTCACTGGTGGGTCACCCATTTTGCAGGGTAGCCAGAAGAAGTGACTTTCATCTCCATATCTAGACAGGATCAGGTCGGGCGTAATGCCCTTCGGATGTGCTGTGCCTAACTAGCACCAAGGCAAAGGAGGGAGGAAAATCATCCTCATTGTCTACTACATAGAGAATATCTTTAGTGAGTAGCAAAAAATCTGGTAATTTCTTCAACAGTTACAGCAATATCTAATATAATGATTTAATAAGCAGTGTTAAGTTGATTCAGCATGTTCCACTGATTTAGGACATCACAATATTAAAGGTACTTGTAAAATTAATAATTGAGTGAAATGTGCATCCAGAAGTAATTTCAAACTGCAGTAATGTTTACTGTAAAGTAACTTTGATAATTAGAAATTACAGATTTCATTATACTAAAAAAATCAAATAACTTTTTAAAAATGGATATAAAAATCAATTATTCAAATTTATACATGAGCAAAGTTAACAGCAAGCCAAACTTTGCATCAACTCATTTCTTTTTTGGGAATGGGGAAATATTGTGCTTCTAAAAGTGGGAAATTTTAGTACTGGACACTGGTTGACTTTCCCACATTTTAAAGGCAATGTTATCATCAAGGACTTCTAGATCAGCTATAAAACAGGTTAGATACAGAGGAAAGCTTCCTTCACTCTACCTCAAAATATCTTTAGTCAAACCTTTAGTCAAATACCCTTACAACAGTTGTAATATATTCATTTCCCATATTAGCCATTCCTTTGGCCTTCCTGAGCAACAATGTCAAATTCATTCTGAATTTGCGCCAAACTCTAGGCAGTTCTGTGCTGTAGACTCATGTCTACTTAAAACTAGAACTAGATTGAGACTAACAGAACTCTTAGTACCCTTCCAGGCATCAGAAAGTGAAGATATTTATTTCATCATGACCTGGATTTGAACCTAAGCCTCAGTGATGAAAAAAAATCCCTCCTCCGGTTAATTTCTTAATCAGATTGAAGATTCCATCTTACACCAGCTTACTGTAGTTTCTGTAATATTATACAAATTTCTTTATTTAAATTCCATATAGCTACTTGATGAGAATTATATAATTAGCTATTATGAACACAGGAAAAATGGCGAATTGTGTTTTCAGTTAATGTACTTCTTGTGACCAAATTCCATATTCATAAATCAAAATTTATCAAAATGAAACCTAATTGTGCTTGATTTCAAAGCGAAAGGTTTATGATATCCAAATCTGAAGCTCATTAATAACAAGAAATCCTCAACAACATATGTGTGTTGTAATGTTTTGAATATCTTCTACCTCCCCCCATCCCTCAGTATTAGGATTGTTCATTCATTTTGTGGAATAATCTGTCGTCTCCTCCAGTCTTAAAACCCCCACACTCCCCGTTCCGCTGATCCTGGCTTCTCAAGTATCTTCCCTTTGCCCAACCTTAGGTGGCCTTGCCTCCAGCCATCTAGGCCCTATGCTCTGGAATCCCCTTCATAAATCTCTCCACCTCCACCTTCTCCTTTAACACCCTCCTTAAAACCCAGCTCTTTGACCAAGGTTTTAGTCAGCCCTCCTAATATTCTTTGGCTCGGTGCCTATTTTTGACTGGTTATGCTTCCATGAAGTGCCTTGGGACATTTTTCCATGTTAAAGGCATTATATAAATTCAAGTTGTTATCATTTATAGTCTGCGTGCCTCATACTGTTTCTGGGATTCAGACAAAAACTGTGGTGCGAGGATAGATATGGATAAAACAAAGTTCAAAAATGCTGTAAGAAGTCTAATGTAAAAAATCTTTAAAGATTTATTGAGTAGCAATAATTAACTTTTCATATACAGTCTCTTGCTAAATTTGAGGATAAGCCAGAAGATTGGTGGACTTGACTTTCAGTTATCATTCTGCATCTTCTAAACCATCATCATTTTGGCACACTCGTTATTCCTCGAATAAATGTACTTTTAGGTTGATTAACATAAATAGATAGTACAGTGCTCTCTTTGATATCTTAATTAAACTTTACAGCATCTTGAATGAGTTCATTTATCTGGCTGTCACTGGGTAAGTTTGCTCATCGGCAGCAGTTTTTACATCGTGGATTGAAAAGGTCACATCATATAACCATATCGATTTACAGAACCCGGGCTTTTCATTGGTTGTAAAACTGGCCTTTAAATTCAGTTTTCGACCAATGGAAACAGGAAGGCAGAAGAAGTTAAATAAGCAAAAAGGGTTGAAAAATGTAGACTAGAGCTAGGGCTGACTGAAAAGAGTAAAATTGTTTGTCCATTTTTGAAGTAGACAAGAGAGAATAAGGAAGAAGAGAAAATAGGAAGATAAGACCAAAAGGACGAATACAGATAAAGTGTATAAATCTTATTTACTTATGTAAGATTGTACTCTTAGCATTATTTCAGTAGTTTATGGTTAATATTAATAGTAATTAAGCTATTCCTGAAGTTTGAGTAGTTTTATAACTGTAATAGTATCATTTTCAGCATCGTGGTGTGTCAGCTGAAAACTTACAGGGCCTGAAAACCCTTAGCCCTTCCAGCACACTTCTGCTGTAAAACCAGCGGGAGTGCAGGTGAAGGGCCAGAAATTAGGCCGGAACCCAGTTATGCCACGTTCTAGGCTTCTCCGCCAGTTTCCACATGACCTTGTTGATGCTGAGCCTCCGCCTACCTCAAATATGGACCGTAGTGTAACAAGGGGTGTGGCCGGGGGGAGAGAGGTCTCCCAAGTCCTGCAATTTCTTCATCCCCTGCCTGGGGGAAGAGCGGGCCAGTATGCTGAGCGAGAGCAGGCATACCAGCCAGCCATCTGGCAGAAGTGGGCCCCACCTGCGAGTCCAGCTTTCGATTGTGGCCTGGACCCCCGAAGATTGAAAACATTTTGGAATTACTTTTCAGCCTCTGGGAGCCACTGGGCAATACTTCCACCATCTCTACAAGGGGGTTTGCCCCAAACCCTCAAACTCCACTGCACTTTCTTTATGATTTTAAGCACTTCAATCAAATTGTGAATATTTCTCTTATTTCAGTTGAGTCACTTATGAGTGTTAAGTTGATTTGAACAAAGCCAATATGACCTTTCCAAGTCAAAAGTTAATCATTGATTGGTTGAATTATTCATTAGTCATTATTGCTAAATAATGAGTAACACTGGGATAATCAATGATCAAACCCAGCACTTTACCAGATGTCATGTTAATTGCAGCCTGTTGTAGATAGCGATGGTTTAGCAAAATAAGGAAACAATTACTATGATTTATAGGGAGCCACTTACATTGCAGTGAACATTATTTGATAGCGCAGGAACTGTCTGCTGAAACATTTTCCTACATTATAATATGAAATGACCTATTTTATAGCAATGGATTTGTTTTATAAATACATTAAAAGTATTTACCTCTTTGTGCCTGAAGTAACTACTGGAAATATATTTCAATCATAAAGTATATAAACTGTACCATGATCTCACAGCTATATTGTGAAGCTCAGCACAGGGCCACATGATACATGTGGCAGCAAGGCAGATTACCATTACAGGAAGGGGGAAGTGTGGTATCCATGACAATGTTATATTATTCACCAATGATGATATGGTTAGAAAAATTAACACGGAAGTTAGCTGTTTGTTGTGTACAAGTATCAATGTCCATCAAATACTCAACAGGTATATTTGACTTTGGGAGCATTAAAGACTGAAGTTTTTTGGTTGAGTTGGGTATCATGCTTGTTTTTTATTGACAGCATGGCATTGAAGAAGTATAAATCAATGTTTACTAGGGAACATTTCCTTTGCTTTATCAAAATGGAAATGTTAGTTCAAATTTATTCACACATTACTAAAGATACTAAAGAATAAGGAGAGGCAATATAAACTAAATGGTACAATTTTATAGAGGATGCAGGAGCAGAGAGACCTGGGGATGTATGTATACAAATCTTTGAGGTGACAGGACAAGTTGAGAAGACTGTTAAAAAAACATGGACGAGATCATGGAATCTTATAGCACAGAACGAGGCCATTCGGCCCATCGTGCTTCTGCCAGCTCGTTGAAAGAGCTATCTAATTTGTCCCACTCCCCCTGCTCTTTCCCCATAGCCCTGCAAATTTTTTCCTCTTCAAGTGTGTATCTAATTCCCTCTTGAAAGTTACTATTGAATCTGCTTCCACCACCCTTTCAGGCAGTGCATTCCAGATCATAAAACTTGCTGCATTAGAAAAAATTTGCCTCACCTCCCCTCTGGTTCTTTTGCCAATTCTCTTAAAACAGTGACCTCTGTTTACTGACCCTGCCGCCTGTGGAAACAGTTGTGATATGCCTTAGGCTATCCTTTATGTTAAAGGTGCTACCTAGAATCATAGAATGGTTACAGCACAGAAGGAAGCCTTTCAGCCCATCGAGACCATGCCGGCTCTCTGCAAGAGCAATCCCCCGCCCTTTCCCTGTAACCCTGCAAATTTTTTCCCTTCAAGTACTTATCCAATTCCCTTTTGAAAGCCACGATTGGAATCTGCCTCCACCACCCTTTCAGGCAGTGCGTTACAGATCATAACCACTCACTGTGTAAAAAAGTTTTTCCTCACATCGCCTTTGGTTCTTTTGCCAATAACCTTAAATCTGTATCGTCTGGTTCTCGACCCTTCCGCCAATGGAAAGAGTTTCTCTCTATCTACTCTGTCTAGGCCCCTCATGATCTTGAACACCTCTATAAAATCTCCTATCAACCTCCTCTGCTCCAAGGAGAACAAGCGTACTGAGCTTGAATAAAGGAGGCTATGATGGTATGAGAGCGGAATTGATTAAAGTGGACTGGGAAAATAGATTAAAGGGCAAGACGGTACATGAGCAGTGGTGTTCATGTAAGGAGTTATTATACAACTTTCAAAAAATATATATTCCACTGAGGAAAAAAGGGTGTAAAAGAAATGACAGTCATCCGTGGCTAAGTAAAGAAATTAAGGATAGTATCCGACTAAAAACAAGGTATAAGGTAGCCATACTTAGTGGGAGGATAGAAGATTGGGATGTCTTCAAAAGACAGCAAAAAGTAACTAAAGGATTGATTAAGAAAGGGAAGATAGATTATGAAAATAAATTAGCAAAAAATATAAAAACAGATAGCAAGAGTTTCTATCGTTATATAAAAAGAAAAAGGGTGGCTAAGGCAAACGTAGGTCCCTTAGAGGATGAGACCGGGAAATTAATGGTGGGAAACATGGAGACGACCTGTGCACATATACCCTCAGGTCTCTCTATTCCTGCACCCCGTTTAGAATTGTACCGTTTAGTTTCTATTGCCTCACCTCGTTCTTCCTACCAAAATGTATCACTTCGCACTTCTCTGCATTAAATTTCATCTGCCACTTTTCCACCCATTCCACCAGCCTGTCTATGTCCTATTGAAGTCTTTCACTATCCTCCTCACTGTTCACTACACTTCCAAGTTTTGTGTCATCTGCAAATTTTGAAATTGTGCCCTGTACACCCAACATTTATTAATAGAGGCATAGAGTACAATAGCAAGGCAGCTGTGCTAAACATTTATGAAAAACTGGTTAGGCCTCAGCTGGAGTATTGTGTTCAATTCTGGGCACCACACTTTAGGAAGGATGTCAAAGCCTTAGAAAGGGTGCAGAAGAGATTTACTAGAATGAGGGACTTCAGTTATGTGGAGAGACTGGAGAAGTTGAGGTTGTTCTCCTTAGAACAGAGAAGGTTAAGGGGAGATTTGATAGAGATGTTCAAAATCATAAACGGTTTTGATAGCGCAAATAAGAAGAAATTGTTTCCAGTGGCAGAAGGCTCGGTAACCAAAAGACACAGACTTGAGGTGATTGGCAAAAGAACCAGAGGTGACATGGGGAAACATTTTTTTATGCAGCAAGTTGTTATGATCTGGAATACACTGCCTGAAATGGTGGTGGAAGCAGATCCAATAATAACTTTCAAAAGGGAATTGGATAAATACTTGAAGGGAAAAAATTTACAGGGCTTTGGGGAAAGAGCAGCGGAGCGGGAGTAATTGGATAGCTCTTTCAAAGAGCTGGCACAGCACAATGTGCCGAATGGTCTCCTTCTGTGCTGTACCATACTGTGATACTCTTGATGCCCTTCACACAGAAGTTCCTAGTCCCTGGAAAACATCAGATGGTGTCTTTATTGCAGCTTGAACAGTGGCAACAAGAGCAATGTGCAATGTCGAACTGCCCTGTCAAGAGAGGGATAAAAAGAAGGTTGAAGATTCGTCCCCATCAGAAAGCCTATTATTTTGATGGTGATGTTTATCTTTGCAAATGCTGCAGTCCCCCAGGATCGGATGCTCGTTTTAAGCTGTTCTCAAGGATAAAGTATTTAAAATGGATGAGAAGCATTGAGAAGAATTTATACTCCACATGTAAAATTGCAAAACGCTGATTGAAACCTTGCCTGTCCAGCAGAAACCGGGCGGGCCGTTAAAATGGCCTGTGAGACTTACCCACACCAATTCTGCTGCCTTCCATGGGTTGCAATCACAACCTGCTCCTTTGAGCAGACAAGACAGACATCTGCCGGAAGCCGGCAGGGCCCTTCTTTAAATATACAGATTGGGCTCCCTTGACTTCACTGGGGCCTGACTGCCATTTTAACTGGAGGTCTGTGTGGGGAAGTCAATGTGGCTTTGTGGGGCCCGGAGGAATGGGAGTGCTCCTCCAGGCCCCACAAAAAAACTTTAGACCTCCCCTGCCCGGGGCTTCCCGCTCCCCTCCCCTCCCCCAACCGCGAGGCCCTCCCAAGCCCCTCCCAACCACTTACCTGAGTGCTGGGGTCCGTTGCTTCTGCCTCCTGCCATCCAACGTCCCACTGGCCAGCAGCTGCTTTTCATTGAGCTCAGGCGGGAGACTTTCGGCACCTGTAGAGAGGAGTTAAAATTTCCCGGGCCTCACGCTGCGAAGGTCCTGATAGTTTTGCTGTCCGCCTCAGCCCCCCGCTCACATGACTCCCGTGCCCACTTAAAATCAACCCTGTGGTTTTTTGCTAGTCTTGATATTATTATTTAATCAGTTTGAGAAGAAATACAACTTTTTATAAAGTTAAATTTTCAGTAGGATCAATATTTTGCACTTTGCAATTAAACCCTGACCACTCAGAAGTACAGGGGCTTCAAGCAGAAAATTTGTTGATTTCTTTTAAATCGGTTTTCACACATTCACCAAATTGACTGAAAAAAAGAAGAAAATGAAGAGGGAAAAAAGTAGTCATCCTTGATACCATACTGAAACTCTCAATATCTGCCTTGCATATGAATTTTAAATGTATTCAAATGCACTGCTGATGTTCAAGATTGTTTACAACAACAACAACTTGTATTTGTATAGCGCCTTTAATGTAGTAAAACGTCCCAAGGCACTTCACAGGAGCGATTATCAAACAAAATTTGACACCGAGCCACATAATGAACTATTAGAACAGGTGGAAGTAGGTTTTAAGGAGTGTTTTAAAGGAGGAAAGAGGTGGTGAGGTTGGGAGGTTGAGGGAGGGAATTCTAAAGCTTAGAGACTAGGCAGCTGAAGGCAAGGCCACCAATGGTGGTGTGGAGAAAATCGAGGATGTGCAAGAGGCCAAAATTGGAGGAGTGCAGAGATCTAGGGGGGTTGCAAGGATGGAGGATGTTACTGAGATAGAGACGGTGAGGCCATGGAGGAATTTGAAAACAAGGATGAGGATTTTAAAATCGAGGCTTTCCCAGACCGGGAGCCAATGTAGGTCAGCAAGCACAGGGGTGATGGGTGAACGGGACTTGGTGCGAGTTAGGATACGAGCATCAGAGTTTTGGATGAGCTCAAGTTTATGGAGGGTTCAAGGTGGGAGGCCGGCCAGGAGAACATTGGAATAGTCGAGTCTAGAGGTAAGAAAGGCATGGATTAGGGTTTCAGCAGCAGATGAGTTGAGGCAGGGGCGGAGACGGACGATGGTACGGAGATGGAAGTAGGCGGTCTTGGTGATGGAGAGGATAAGGGGTCGGAAGCTCAGCTCAGGGTCAAATAGGATGCCAAGCTTGAGAACAGTCTGGTTCAGCCTCAAACAGTGGCCAGGGAGAGGGATGAAGTCGATAGCTAGAGAACTGAGCTTGTGGCGGGGACCGTAGACAATGGCTTCAGTCTTCCCAATATTTAATTGGAGGAAATTTCTGCTCATCCAATACAGGATGTTGGATAAGCAGTGTAACAAATCAGAGGCAGTGAAGGGGTCAAGAGAGGTGGTGATAACATTTCGTGAGCCACCAACTAAACTATCACTAAACCAGTCATTTTCGAATCTTTCTGTTTAGGGGCCGCTATTCATATATTGACACACATTCAGAGATCCTTTGAATAATTGAGCTTGTCTTTCAGAAATTAGGATAGGGTCCTTGGAATTATGTCAATATTTGCAGGTGATCCCTCTGAGTGTGTCAGTATTTGAAAGGGTTTCCCCACACAGAAAGGTTTAAAACCACTACAGGGAATGGACACTGTGGGAGGCATGAGGCAGAATATCAGATGGAAATCAATCTTGCTAGATCGCTGCCCATTGTGTGACTACATGTAATCTTTGGCAAAAAGAGATCTTGCCACAAATCAAGCGAGAGTTTAATTTTGATAATTAATTCTATTAGAATAGAGTATCAGTAAATGTGCAACTAGGAATATGCTTTGCATTGAGTTGACCCTTAGAAAATGTTAATTTAAGCAGACAGGTTGGGGAGGCTGCTGTGTTTTGAGAAGAATCTCAGAAAGAGGCATGTTTTCTTTAGCATTGAGCTGGGTGTTACTTTCAGTACTTATTTTTGTCTATTTATATGTTGACCTTTTTGACTAAGAATTTAGGCTGCCAAATTTTCAGTTGCTGGAAGTATAATTTTTTTGTATTATTTGAAGAGAATGAAAAGAGGGATGCAAGGCAGGTCTGACTGCAAAAGAAGTGAACTGCCCATACCCACCCTTACACACAAAGATGTATCTACAGGCAGAGGCACATTTACCTTGGAATGTCAAAGGAAAACTGCCTTTGCCGGCTACATTTCACAAGTGAGGCAGTGGCAGTGTTGTACCGCCTGCTAGAATCTAACCTCCAACTAGTCTTCACCCCAGAGACAGCACTTGCAGTACTGTCAAAGGCACCACGGCCATCAACATTTATGCATTTGGCTCATTCTAAACTGCCACAGGGGACATTGTCAACATCAGTCAATCTGCAATTCACAGATCCATCAAGCAGGTGACGTATGCACTGTTTTCCAGGGCAAACAACTTTGCGACTTACCACATGGGCAAGCAGCAGAATGAAAGAGCTGAGCAATTTTTTCATATGGCAGGAGTTCCTAAGATCCAGGGTATCATTGGTGGCATCTATGTAGCCCTCGGGGCCATCACACACAATCCCATGCCCTCCATGGACCATAAGGGCTCCTGTTTCATCAACATATAGGTTGCCTGTGACCTCCCAAATCCAGAACACAATACAAGGCGCACGTAGTCACCAGGACCATTATCGAACGCAACATAGGCACCTTAAAGCGGCACTTCAGATGCCGATTAGGGGGCATACTATACAGCCCTGTCAGAACCTCCAAGATCATCTCAGTATGCTGCATGGTCCAGAACATTGCTATCTAAAGAAGTATAAGCATTGCCAATGTGAACAGGGAGGACACCTACCCACAGTCAAGAGCAGAGCTTGACAAAGACAAGGAGCCAGAAAAAATTCCAGCTGACCACCTTTGCAAGTAACAAGAGCCATACAGCAGTACCAGTTGTGGCTCAGTGGTAGTACTTTTACCTCTGAGTCAGAAGGTTGTGTGTTCAAGCCCCACTCCAGAGACTTGAACACATAATCTAGGCTGACACTTCAGTGTAATAATGAGGGAATGCTGCACTGTTGGAGGTGCTGTCTTTCTAATGAGATATTAAACCGAGGCCCTGTCTGCCATCTCAGGTGGACGTAAAAGATCCCATGGCACTATTTCCAAGAAGAGCCGAGAAATTCTCCTTGATGTTGTGGCCAATATTTATCCCTCAACCAATATCACTAAAACAGATTATCTATTCATTATCACATTGCTATTTGTGGGATCTTGCTGTGTGCAATTTGGCTGCCGCATTTCCTACATTACAACAGTAACTACACTTCAAAACTACTTCATTGGCTGTAAAGCACTTTACGACATCCTGAGGTTGTGAAAGGCACTATATAAATGCAAGTCTTTCTTTTTTCTCTCATTAATACATGGTACATTAACAGTACATCATCTGTGCACAATGCAGTGGCCAAATGCACCCTCACCAACACTGGGCTCTGCACTAACTCAACCAGCAAGAGAGTCCTTTCATCTGCTATGACCTTATTTTACAACATCCCAAAAAAATTTTCTTGACACAGTTGAAATAAAGTGCACCAAAATTTAATACCCTATAAATAATTTGTGTATGTGGCAAATGTTTGTTGTGTTGGTGCTTCGTCTTGATGGCAGTTTTGGTTGCTCTAGAACCTATCCTAGTGCTCTTTCTCGGTGCTGTCCGAATGACAGGAGTAATTGAGGTGGCTGGCTGCTGGCTATCAATTGGAACCTCTTGGGATTGTGGTGACTCTTCCTCCTTGTGTTGGGTCATGAAATGGCCCCACCCTGTCTGTTGCCATGGTGGCTGTTTGCTCCCACATGCTTTCTGCCACATCTACTGTTATTAGAGGGCGGTGGTTGACGTGAGCTCCGACTAGTTTAACCAAATTTCCCAGAAATGGACGCAGGCCCTTATTTCAATATTGACTCTCATTTCAATATTTCAATATTATTTCAGGTGGTTGCCAGGGCTGCCTAAAATAAGCCCTGACAAATTTAGCGGCGACCCGAGCCCACACGCAAGTCTGGCGCGGACAGTCAGTCTGCTAAATTTATCATTACTGCACAAAGTTATGCTTGTAAAATTTTTCCCCTGCAGTCTTTAAGAGGGTTGGGAGTGTTCCATGAATGATTAATCAGAAAATCCCATTAGTTCAGCTGAGAGTGATATTGGCGAGTGCTAAGCTCGTTGCTCCATGGGGTCGCTGCTCGAGCAGCCATTTCAGTAAATTAATCTTTCCTTTAAGGCAACGTCTCTAATTTACCCACTCAAACTGATATAAACCTTTGACACTTTCTGAAATAAGGAACATCAATAAGTGCTCAAACTGTATTGCTACTGCAACAAACATCTGGAGGAAACAGATGCTACCAAACACATGGCCAAGGTGGAATCTTATCTGATCTCCGGATTGGGCATCAAAAATGGGGTTGAACAAGGGTCTGCCAGCATTCTGCCCCATATTTTCCAGCCAGCCATTTTTCAGGCGGGCCATTCTTCTGCCCATGCCCCCATATCAAAGGAATGTATCAGGGGGGGGTTCCTGGGCTATCCTGGGAATTCTGCTCTTTATGACCTCCATAACTCACAGAAGAACTCACACCAGGTGAGAGCTGAGTTAGTCTCGATGAGGCCTGCAAAAAGGTTCCAAAGCTTTATCAGGGTGTGGTAATTGATCCCTGGAATTTGGGATTGGATCTCTGGCCTGGAGCTAGGGCAAGTGGGCTTCTACTCTGCTGTACTTGCACCAAAGGAATGAAGCCCCAGGAACTTACAGGCTATAGAATTCAAACCTAAATGTACACAGCACAAGTTCATGTGTTGCATTACCAGGCCATCTGACTGAGCTTTTTTAAAGGTAGGATTTATTGATTTATGTACTTCATTCATTCAGTGTCATGATCATTTAGTAAGTGGTTCATGAAATACTGTTTGTGAGGATGTGCAGTCAATTGCTCTTGATCTCTAGTTTTACGTAGTTAGTGGTTTCTGCCTTGTATATATGAGTCAGCAAATGTGGGCATTCAGACCAGATCTGTCTATTCGATTTCTGTTTTTTCTTTCCCCTCTGGGCTGTGAGTCAACCAAGCTACTCTCACGATCTTCAAGTAATGTCATAATTGGTTGCTTACAGATAAGTTTTCTTTTACCTACTCATTAATGGCTGATGTGTTTTTAAGCCTTTCCATTTTTATTTTAGTTTCATGAAGTTATAATAATTATAAATATGTTGGGAGGGAGGTAATTTTAAGCCAACTGGGCAGTGGGCAGTTACTTACTCGCCGGAAGGCTGCCCAGATCCCAGTTTCCACTTTTGATGCTTCTAGACAAGCAGCTAAACTACCCGCCCAAAGCCGATGGGTTTTAATTTATACATGCTAATGGGGGTCTAATAATGTCATTGGGTCCTGACAGTGATTTTAACTTTGGCCTGAGCAGGGCAGTTGCCTGGGTTTTTACGAGATGTTGTAAAAGATCAGGAAGGTGAAGAGGCCGTCTTGGTACGTTTTCTGTTTTTTACTGTGGGGCCAGGAAGAGCCGGGTATCCTTCTTATCTGCTCAGAAAAGCAGATTAAAATCGTAGTTTGCGGGAAACATAAAAAACATAGAAACATAGAAAATAGGAGCAAGAGTAGGCCATTCGACCCTTCGGGCCTGCTCCGCCATTCAAAATGATCATGGCTGATCGTCTAACTCAAGAGAGAAGAGAGAAGAATATCGGCAGGTGAATCCTCTGGGCAATTTTAACTGCCCTAACACCTGGTTAACGCTGGGCGGGGAGGGTTAAAATTGACCCTAAAAGCCCCAATTTTAGCTCGGGTGAGGTGGGTGGGCAGGGAACGAGGCAAGTGGCAAACTGTCCTCTGTATGCAAACTGTATCTCTGGGAGTTAACCCTTTATTAACTGAGCTATTTCAATAACATTACGTAAATTGAACCAAAATACTTTTCAATAGGAAGAAAAATCTCAAATTGTTGCAGAATGGTATCATTGAATTCACATTTTCAGACAATATAATAAGAGAAATTTCAGATGGGCCTATCAGCCATGACCCAGACATCAGATCAGGACAGATGCAGCAATCCTAGCCTAGTCAGTCCTGCAAAATCCTCCTATACAATATCTGCAGAGACATGTTAAGCGACAGGCAAAAGTAAATGTACTCAAGCAATCATATCCTATAGCCAACGTCCCAGATTCTTCTATCACCATTCTTGGCATCACCAACAGGATAGACCCATCAAAAGTGGGGACACAATGGTATACAGTCAGGTGGGAGTCCTTAACATTGATTCCAGACTAGTTGAGATCTCTTGGGTTCAGGTTAAACAATGCGAAGGAAACTTCCTGCTAATTAACACCTATCACTCCCTCAACTGATAAATCCCTAAATCCCTATTCCTTTATGTTGAACACCACTTGAAGAAAACACTAACAAAAGCAAGAGCACAAAATGTACTTTGAGGGAGGAACTTTTAGAGATGCATAGGATAATTAAGGGCAGCCAGGATATATTCTTTTTTAAAAAACAAGAGGACCTCAATTGTAACCTCCCTCACCCAGTGAGGATGTTGCATGTGCAGGGTTAAGGTTTGGCCGAGTCGACTTACCGGCCTCATGTCACTCCGTTCTCACTGAGTGCCATTTCATCTTTGCCGACTCTCAAGTCAGCCAAGGCTCCCGCCTCAGGCTGGCGGGGGCCTACTTGGTGGAAAATTGGCCGGCTACTACATATGGCTGGCCGATAAGTAAGACCTGTTGGTGGAGGGCACAGATGCCAGGTAAGGGGCACAGACTGATAGTGGGTCAGAAGATGTTTGTGGGACCCGGAGGAGCATTCCTGCACCTTAAAAACAAGAAACTTACATTTCTGGAGAGGCCTTCAAGGATCCCCAGTTAGGTCTCTCAATGCCTGAAGAAATGGGACTGGCCTGTGCCATGCCTGCTTCAACCATTTCTCTATGAAAGTTGCAATCTGGGTCCCACAACAGACATAGGACCTTGATTTGTATATCTAAACAGCCTCCTGCCTGTTTTGGGCAGGGTTGCTGAGTGCCCATTTAAAGGCCTGCCTGAAAGTTGATTCAGGTGGGCAAGTAGGTCCACAAGGTCGCCGCCAGACTTTCAACAGCCAGTCGCCCATTTTTCAAGTGAGAAATGGACAGCCAGCAGTTGAAAGTCTCCCCCAATGGGCCGAATGGCCTCCTTATGTGCTAGAAACTTATATGGTTCTAAATATTGAGTGAAGAATATTGATCAGGGAGCAGGGTGACTCCCTACTCTTCTTCAAATAATACTAACCACTCTGGTTAGTGGACAATCTATTGGGATGGCAGCAGTTGCAATGGAATTCGTTCATATTAAAAGGTCAGGTACACAACAACGGTTGTCATATATCCTGAAGGAAGCAAATGTGTTTTATATTAAATGTTTCTTGTTTTGCCAAGACTCATGTCTTTGGGTATATGTTTCTCCGGTCACTAACATGAGCGAAAAAGTTGTTGCAAGTATAAACAGAGTCCCCTGTTTTTTACTCACACCGCCCTTTTTCACTCATGTTAGCGATTGGAGGCTACGTATTTTTCATCTCTGCTGATACTCACTTCATACTAGTGTTTATTTTCAAATATATTTTCCTCTGTCTTCTAATATTCCAGAAGGAGTTAACATGAGTGTAGTAGGAGGAAATCGACTTTTATACTCACACTAACTTTTTAGCTAATGTTAGTGAAAGGAGGAAAATATGTCTGCATATTGCAATTAATTTGTAGAGCTTAGAAGATAAAGTATGGAAATCTCAAACAAGAACAAAACATGCTGGAAATCCACACCAGATAGGACAGATTAGGTGGGATCCTTCAGCAGAACTGAAGTCTGATAAGTTAATCTAATCTTTCAGGTGCTTGCTCATCTGTTGTAGATTTCTACCATTTTCTGATTTTGTTGCCATTTAGTTACATATCCCTTCAGTTTATAACCTTGATAAAAAGGACGATGGGATCCTGATATTACTTGAGAAATTACTCTTTGGTGATATCAGCAGACAAATGTTTAAAGCATTCATAGAAATTCCTTTATCCCCTATATGAATGCGAGTGTTCATTCATTTATTTTAAAGGAATGAAAATATTTTGGGGAAATATAAAATATGTGATATTATTTTAAAAGCATAACAAAAATCTTTTCAGTTTTTGCTGCGGGCAAATGGTGGAGTGGCAATGCCCCCGATCTCCTGTTTAATGGCTGGTGAAGTGGAGATGCAGCTGCGTGCGAGGAAGGTTGCCCTGTTTAGCACTCCAGAGTAGACCCCCCAGAGAATGCCATGCACCACACCTGGCAGAAGGAGGCGATCAGGCTCAGCACTGTCTGTAATAGCTGCAGAATCTGGGAACAGATGTAGAAGAAGATGATGCCGTCCAAGAAATCTGTCAAAGTAAGATGACAGAACAGTGCCATGGATCGAGTAGAGGGCCTAAGATTCCAGCCACAAAGTGTTGCCTGTCAACCAATCCCACGTTTACTGCTCACCCATGCCAAGCCCTCACATAACCATACAACTTTTTCATGCATTACCCATGTTTTAGGAAGGCACACAGCCATGATGCAATGAACAAATGAAATCACATTCACATCTTGCAAGAACTTCGCACATTGTAACATAAACATGATAATTTATTGATACCCAGGATGGACTTCGGGACGGGCACATGGCAGCCATCAATGACCTCTATACTTTGGAAAATGTACCAATGCAGTAACACTGGACAGCTATGTTTTCCTATTCAGTGGGAAAGGAGATGAAAGTGCTGGTCATGCTGGCCAATGCTCACACAAGAGGTTATTACACACGATTACGGCTCATGGGATTGGGGGTAATATATTAGCATGGATTGAGGATTGGTTAACGGACAGAAAACAGAGAGTAGGAATAAACGGGTCTTTTTCAAATTGGCAGGTTGTAACTAGCGGGGTGCCGCATGGATCAGTGTTTGGGACTCAGCTGTTTACAATCTATATCAATGACTTAGATGAGGGGACCGAGTGTAATGTATCCAAGTTTGCTGGCAATACAAAGCTAGGTGGGAAAGTAAGCTGTGAGGGGGACGCAAAGAGGCTGCAAAGGGATATAGACAGGTTAAGTGAGTGGGCGAGAAGGTGGCAGATGGAGTATAATGTGTGGAAATGTAAAATTATCCACTTTGGTAGGAAGAATAGAAAAGCAGAATATTTTTTAAAAGGTGAGAGACAAAGAAATGTTGTTAGTCAGAGGGATTTGGGTGTCCTTGTACATGAATCACAGAAAGTTAACATGCAATTACGGCAAACAATTAGGAAGGCAAATGGCCTACTCCTGCTCCTATTTCTTATGTTCTGATGTACTTATGTTATTTTGTGGTACAATTTTAAAGGGGATGCAGGAACAGAGAGACCTGGAGGTGTAAGTACACAAAACTTTAATGTGGCAGAACGTTGATAAGGCTGTTAAAAAGTATATGGCATCCTTGGCTTTATAACCAGAAGCATATAGTACAAAAGCAAGGAAATTATACTAAAACTTTATAAGTCACTGGTTAGGCCCCGGCTGGAATATTGTGTCCAATTCTGGGCACCACACTTCAGGAAGGATGTCAAGGCCTTAGAGAGGGTGCAGAGGAGCTTTACTAGAATGGACCAGGGATGCAGGATTTCAGTTACTTGGAGAGACGAGAGAAGCTGGGATTGGTCTCCTCAGAGCAGATAAGATTAAGGGGAGATTTAATAGGGGTGTTCAAAATCATGAAAGGTTTTGATAGAGTAAATAAGGAGAAACTGGCAGGAGAATCGGTAGCTAGAGGACACAGATTTCAGATAATTGGCAAAAGAACTAGAGGGGAGATGAGGAGAATTTTTTTTACACAGCAAGTTGTTATGATCTGGAATGAACTAGCTGAAAGGATGGTGGAAGCAGATTCAATAATAACTTTCAAAAGGGAATTGTATGAATACATGAAGGGGAAAAATTTACAGTGCTACGGGGAAAGAGCAGGGGAGTAGGACTGATCGGATAGCTGTTTCAAAGAGCCGGCACAGGCACGATGGGCTGAATGGTCTCCTTCTGTGCTGTATCATTCCATGATTGCTTGATTTTAACCGGAAATGAACCATAGAGGTAACAGTTAGGGTCAGCAGTGACCTTGCAGCGCTACCCCTATACGCTCAGGTGGCTGTCGGAGTCTTTGCTGTGGATTTCAAAGTTCTGTCCTGCTGACCCAGAGCAAGCTAAGGCAGTTGTCCTCAGTCACTGGCAGGTAGGTGTGCCAAGGTCTGTAGATACGTTGTGAGGCCTGCTGTTCTCCCAGGTAATTAAATATTATGAAATTGGCTAACTAACAAAAAATAGAGAGTAGCGGTGAACGGTTGTTTTTCGGACTGGAGGGAGGTGTACAGTGGTGTTCCCCAGGGGTCGGTACTGGGACCACTGCTTTTCTTGATATATATTAATGACTTGGACTTGGGTGTACAGGGCACAATTTCAAAATTTGCAGATGACAAAAAACTTGGAAGTGTAGTTAAGGGTCCTTGCCTTTACCACCAATTCGGGCAGTGAATACCATACACCCACCACCCTCTGGGTAAAAAAGTTTTTCCTCATGTCCCCTCTAATCCTTCCTCCAATCAGCTTAAATCTATGTCCTCTAGTTCTTGAACTCTCTGCTAGGGAAAACAGGTACTTCCTGTCTACTTGAGCTCATAAGTGGCAAGTAACATTTGCGCCAGACAAGTGCCAGGCAATGACCATCTCCAACAAGAGAGAGTCTAACCATCTCCCCTTGACATCCAACAGCATTACCATCGCCGAATCCCCCACCATCAACATCCTGGGGGTCACCATTGACCAGAAACTTAACTGGACCAGCCATATAAATACTGTGGCTACAAGAGCAGGTCAGAGGCTGGGTATTCTGCGGCGAGTGACTCACCTCCTGATTCCCCAAAGCCTTTCCACCATCTACAAGGCACAAGTCAGGAGTGTGATGGAATACTCTCCACTTGCCTGGATGAGTGCAGCTCCAACAACACTCAAGAAGCTCGACACCACCCAGGACAAAGCAGCCCGCTTGATTGGCACCCCATCCACCACACTAAACATTCACTCCCTTCACCACCGGCGCACCGTGGCTGCAGTGTGCACCATCCACAGGATGCACTGCAGCAACTCGCCAAGGCTTCTTCGACAGCACCTCCCAAACCCGCGACCTCTACCACCTAGAAGGACAAGAGCAGCAGGCGCATGGGAACAACACCACCTGCACGTTCCCCTCCAAGTCACACACCATCCCGACTTGGAAATATATCGCTGTTCCTTCATTGTCGCTGGGTCAAAATCCTGGAACTCCCTTCCTAACAGCACTGTGGGAGAACCGTCACCACACGGACTGCAGCGGTTCAAGAAGGCGGCTCACCACCACCTTCTCAAGGGCAATTAGGGATGGGCAATAAATGCTGGCCTCGCCAGTGACGCCCACATCCCGTGAACGAATAAAAAAAAACAAACAGTACTCCTGTTACCATGACCTATATTTCTGCTTTTTCCATGCTTTTCTTGCACAATTTTAGATAATTTGCAATTCACATAATAAAATCTACAGCACACAATTCTTTTCAAATGGTGTATCTCTATTAGGTATGATTATTTTCGATTGAACATTTATCAATTTGTTAAAAAGAACTGTTTTCAAGAATGTTAAAAAAAATTATTATACTCAAACTCACACAATTAATTGAACACATGTAAAATTATTAAAAAGCAAATCTCATTCAGATTTTGGAACATTTATGCCTGCAATAAATCCCATTTTAAAATTAAAAAATTATATTAAATTGATATGCTATTTTAATTGGAACTAAAAGAATTTAATTATTTAATTCCATATAATTACTGATTCAGAAAATGCAATTACCCGATCAAGCTAATAAAGTATTGGTTAAAAAAATTAAGTAATACTTTGTAAGGGACAAGGCGAATAGTCATTTGATTTGATTAAAATCCAGTTAACTAAATTGTCACTCTCATTGAATAATACTTGTATGGAGACAATTGTACTATTTCCGGCTGAATCTTTTCTCTTTACAGTGTTACCTGACCCTAGAATCCTATACATTGACAGGAGCTCCTCCCTCCACACCCTATAAATACTACATATAGCATTGCGATGGCCCTGAGGCAATGTAGATGTATCTGGTGCATCGTTACGCACATATTAGTGTATCAATCCCTTCAAATTTTGCAACTATTAAGCTTGAGTTGGTTGATTTTTATGTATATATTGCCATTAAATTAGTGTAGCCTAACTAATTGAAAGTTAGTAACTTCTATCTTATAAATGTCAGTGAGAACCCTGGAATTTTAGAATTCTCTATCTAGTTTCTTTTGAACCCTGCCCCCCCCCCCACCCCCACTGCCCCCTCCTCATCCAGAGGTGATCACTTGCTTTGGATCTTTAAGGAACTGGAGATACGCATGACAAATAACCATAAGAACATAAGAAATAGAAGCAGGAGTAGGCCATACAGCCCCTCAAGCCTGTTCCGCCATTCAATAAGATCATGGCTGATCTTCGACCTCAACTCCACTTTCCTGCCCAATTTCCATATCCTTTGATTCCCCTAGAGTCCAAAAATCTATTGATCTCAACCTTGAATATACTCAATGACTGAGCATCAACAGCCCTCTGGGGTAGAGAATTCCAAAGATTCACAAACCTCTGAGTGAAGAAATTTCTCCTCATCTCAGTCCTAAATGGCTGAGCCCTTATCTTGAGACTATGTCCCCTAGTTCTAGACTCTCTAGCCAAGGGAAACAGCCTCTCAGCATCTACCCTGTCAAGCCCTCCCAGAATCTTATATGTTTCAATGAGATCACCTCTCGTTCTTCTAAACTCCAGAGAGTATAGGCCCATTCTACTCAATCTCTCCTCCTAGGACAACTCTCTTATCCCAGAAATCAATCTAGTAAACCTTCGTTGCACTGCCTCTAAGGCAAGTATATCCTTCCTTTGGTAAGGAGACCAAAACTGTACACTGTACTCGGACTTGACGGGCTGAATGGCCTTCTTCCATGCTGTAACCATTCTATGATTCTACTCCAGGTGTGGTCTCACCAAAGCCCTGTACAACTGCAGCAGGACTTCCTTACTCTTATACTCCAACCATCCCATTAAATGAAGGATCTCATTCTGTTAGCCTGTCTTTCTGTTTCAGAGACTGCAAAATCTGGATTGCATTTCCAGCATTTTCTGGTTTGCTTCTGTTTCCCATCAGCAGCTGGGCTTTACACGAATTTTTTCCTGGAATCTGTGTGTGCGATAACCAGAAACACTGAGCTAAAAGGGATTGTACAAATTTCAGTGAGTCTAGGTGCACATTTACATTGGTATTTCTCTGGTCATATGGCCAACATTGTTGTGTCCTAAATGCTGACAGCAAGGATCGTACATAATATACGTAAGCCGTATGTTCTTCTATTCTCAGTTATAAGGGAAAGTGTCAGGCTGCCGTTTTCAGAGTCTTGCTGTTACATTACATCTTCCTAACACAGCTCTTGATTTGAAAGGCATGTACAGTAGAACAGAAATTGTCAGCCTCAAATGTATTGAGGGCCAGCTGAATGGGCCTACGAGCAGTGCAAAAAGCAGACCATTAGCAGGAGAGTGCTGTCTTTTTTCTGGTGACATTTTGCATTGACATGCCTGTAAGTATATTCAGGTCTTTCTTGGTCTGTTCCAACTGTGAAGCATTGAATAGGGACACAAATACAGGTCACAAGTTGAGCATCATGTGTTAAACTGTAGTTTGTTTAACAGCTCTTCTTCCTTACGTCCCAAGCACTTTGGGACGTCCTGAGGTCGTGAAAGGCGCTATATAAATGCAAATCTTTCTTTTTTTACCACTTGCTAAATATTCTTATTAAGCCTGGGTATATCTAACTGCCGGAAATATTTTGCCATACCTTAATTATACAGCAATATCTCTAAACTTTAATCTGTATGTTATGCATACCATTCATCAGAGTACTCAGTCAGATGGCACTTCTTAGCCAAACAACGTGTACTTCGTTTTTCAAAGCATTAGATAATTAGCCATTAATAATAGCCCAAATGGATCTTTTATATGAAATCTAATTTCACTTGTATACTTGGAAAAACCATACATGTACATGAAGAAAGAAACATTTTATAAAAACAAAAATTGTTGGCTGTTAGGCTCAATTGATACTTTTCCCATCTGCAGCCTGAGTCTTGAAACATCTAAACTGAAGGGAATCAGGAAGAGCAATCAAATAATTTGAATAGTGGGTCGCTGATTGATCCAGGTCACCAATCTTGGGAGGTTTGGCGATTTACATGGAGTGTCAGATAGAGGAATTGAAACCTCGTCAATGGGCCACTTTTATAGGGAAATAAGTGACGCAGCTTGTCTCTGAAAAGGTGATGGAAAAATAAAGAAATAAATCCAAAAAATGATCAGGATAATCTATTGTTCCAAACGCATGCATTATTAATGTAATTTTCCAACTTTGGGAAGCCTCAACTGTCAAAAGTGCATATTGGAAATTCCATTATTTTAAATGGTTGAGGTTTCCCACTGGGAATCCGAAGTCAGAAAATAATCCATTGCATTTTCAATCATTTACGCTGGTCTCATGAGTACAAGAAAAGTTTGCTTAAAGTAGAAATATGACTAAACTGCAGTCATAAAACCAAAAGAAACTACAGTGGGTATTTATATTTACACTGACGGCTGCCTGACCCTTAATGCAGATGCTTGCTGTTATGTCATCACTTTTATATCAATGCACATCTAAACCCATTCACAGCAATACAAACTGAATTTATATCTGTTAATAGCATCTGATATCTGTGCAAAGAACATGCTCAAAGATTCAAAATGGTGCCTTTTGAAAAAAATACCATAGACTGCAAATTATCATATGATTCCTACCAAATTGCTCTGACCCCCCTGTTTTGACAGAGATCTTAATTCGTTTATTTTAAATGTAAAATTTTAATCTCTATTAAAAAAACAAGAATTTTTAAAAATTAATAGAAAAGCATCAAACATTCCTACAGCATAATTTGCACGCTTGCATATTTCTCCAAAATGTCATGGCTGCTAACCAGCTAATGGATCAAAGCAAAGTGCACTATGGCACAGCAGTGAACAAATCAGACTAGGAACATTGCAAATTTGATCCCAGAATTAACCACTTTCAGTGGGGGTTCCACATTGGCCTCAGGATCCCATGTTAAGGAGAGCCAAAGAATCTGCTCTTGATTGCTATCCAGCAAACTCCAGCTGAAAGTGCATGAGTGTGGATGATGGGCGATGCTCACGTTAACTTAAAGAGGAGGGGATAAAAAAAATTAAATACTAACAGAAAGCACCATTTCTTCATGTGAAATATTCTGCTTGACCCATCAAATTATTTCTTTCATCAGACCAAAGGGCTGAATTTTCGACTGAGTGCTCTCAGCAAGGAACAGCACTCACTGGGAGTGCCTGCTCAGATAATCAACCAGCATGCATCATGGACTCTATTCCATTCATTTAATCTTTAATAAGGCTGTTCTGTAAAGTCTCTCACTGCACTCAGACCCTCTTAGGTCGGAGTGTCCAAGCTTTTTGTCTCTGTGGACCACTTAGGTGCATATCATTGAGCCTCGCAGAGCACATTAAAAGTTTAAATTAATGTTTCCATTTGTTTGCATGTCTCTCAAGCTACAGATGCTAACAGATATTAGTGTTATGATTTAGGACCAACAAGGAAACAATCTAAGAGCAGCTTTTTCCAATCCCACAAAATTCAAACAGAGTAAAACAGTGAGTAAGAAATATAAGCATAAATAGAATGGAGAGAACTGGGCTTCGAGGGCTGTATTTCCAGGGGTCAGGGACCACTTCATGGAATCATAGGATCATAGAATGGTTACAGCACCAAAGGAGGCCATTCGGCCCAACGAGTCCATGCCGGCTCTTCGCAAGACCAATGCAGCTAGTCCCACTCCTCTGCCCGTTCCCTGTAGCCCTGCAAATTTTTTCCCTTGATGTACTTTTCCAATTCCCTCTTGAAAGCCATGATTGAATCTGCCTCCACCACCCACTGAGGCAATGCATTCCAGATCATAACCACTCGCTGTGTAAAAAGGTTTTTGCTCATGTCGCCTTTGGTTCTTTTGCCAATCACCTTAAATCTATGTCCTCTGGTTCTTGACCCTTCCGCCAATGGGAACAGTTTCTCTCTATCTACTCTGACTAAACCCTTCATGATTTTGAATACCTCTATCAAATATCCTCTCAACCTTCTCTGCTCTAAGGAGAACAACCACAGCTTCTCCAGTATATCCATGTAACTGAAGTCCTACGGTCCATGGGCCACAGATTGAGACCCTGCTTTAAAATACACAACTGTAACCCTTAGCTTCTGTGGCAGACATGCTGCAAAATATTTAAAATCACATTCTGAGTGCTGCTGAAAAGTTGGTCATCATTTTACAGAAATCAGCATACCCCTAAAACAATATTACAAACGTATTAGTTCAACTTGTAGAAATCTTCATACCTGAACAGTGTGACAGAAAAAAATGCTGCCACTAGATAAACACCATCTCCTCACTTGCACATAAAACAGCTAAGATTGTGCCACAGAGATAATGACAATTCTCATCCTAGTGCATACTTCTGTAGTCCATGCACAATGCACACTTAGGCATTTGATTAATAGCTCTAAATGTCACCTTTGCAAATGTTAATCTGTTAATTGTTCTTCCAAATGGGTCAGCTGAACACCTCATTATTCACTAACAGAGACCAGCCAGTATTAAAATTATCTGTAAATTCTATAAACTATCCTAATTTGGTACTGTTACTGTAAATGTCAAAAAACATTTTTGTAAACACGGTGCGGCTGATACTACACCATACTTTATTCCTCTCATAGAAAAGGTTAAAGGAGCATTTTCTGTACAAATTATTCCCTCACCTCTCCTTAAAAAAATCACTGTGATATCTTGATTCTTTCAGAAGATTTTGTCATTTTAGGGAAGGATTCCCTCTACTCACTGGGGTTAGATCTTCAACTTGCCGCCCGGGTGTAAAACTGGTATTGCAGATTGGCCGCCAGTTATAGAAACCACCCGATTTGAAAGAATGGTGGTTCACAATCGCAGATTAATGCCTGGGCCGCATGTTGAATATCCACCCCTAGGTGTAGAAAATTGTAAACATGTTTATAAAGAACTACCTCCATTGTAGTCAAATTTCAAACTCTTGAAAAACCACCATGTAGATCTGCACTCAGTTCCCAAGTCTGGTGCCATAGTTCACAGGAATATTCCTGCCTTCCAGCAGAGTGCCATCGATTCCAGAGGGATCCAGTGCCTCGGATCAGCCTGGGACTGATCTGAGTAAAATCGCTATAGGCTGAGTACTGCTGCATATTTATTGTTGGTAGCTGACCAGTTCACGAGCAAAATGGAGACAAGATATATTGGGTCTCCATGAGGCCAAAAATAGACGGGATTGTTTTTCTTTAAAGGAGTAAGGGAGGTTCTTTGTATAGGAAATACACCCCTTGTCCTTTTTCTATCTTGATGTGTTTACATGTATGGAAAATCACTTATGAACTTAAAAGGGGTACAGTGTACAACAGGACAAAATGTAATATCAGAAAAATTAATCATTCTATAAAACTCAAAGGATGGCCCATGGCCCTAGAGATATATACAATGCAAAGTCACTAATAAACCCAATAGGGAATTCAGGAGAAACTTCTTTACCCAAAGAGTGGTTAGAATGTGGTGAAGGTGTTCACCAAGGAGTAGTTAAGGTGAATAGCATAGATGCATTTAAGGGGATGCTAGAAAACACATGAGTGAGAAAGGAATAGAAGGTTATGCTGATAGGGTTAGATAAAGAGGAGTGGGAGGAGGCACCTGTGGAGCATTAACACCGGCATGAACCAATTGGGCCGAATGGCCTGTTTCTGTGTTGTACATTCTATGTAAAAGTCATAAACCTGTGTGTTTTTAAGTATATGATATTTCACTAATCTAATAAAATTGTATAAAATATATCAACTTTTTGCAGAGCGCACAGAGTTCGAAATGCTACCGAGTTGTTTGTTTAATAATGCAAGACTCTACATATCAAGAGGAGACACAAGGGGCATGTTTTGCCATCGATTGAATGGATTTTGAAACAAGCTTCACAACACGGGCATTAGTAATGGTGAAATAAATGATAGTGCATCATTAAATGCAATGAATGGGATATGAATATACTGCGAAAATATAGCAAATCTTGGCTATAACAGCAACAAATCTTGAGCTTGATAAGGGGGAGTCAGTATCATTGAATGATTGTTGCCATGTGAACATACAAACACGTTAGGGATGAGTGAACCGGTCGGAGTTCAGAGCCAGAGCCAAAATGCTGCGAATACTATCTCCTGTATCAAAGTGAACAGAGGAACTAAACATGTATCCACAAAACTGTGTCACTTGTATGGCTACTTTACTGTAAAATTTGTACTAGGTACCTTTTCACTACCTAAGTGATAGTGCCCTTTCATAATTATACCAGTTATCTCTCTTCTGTATCCTTTTTAAAATGCTTTTTCAAAGTTGGCCTTTATTATTTTTTTTACTCCCTACCTCGTATCCTCTTCAGTTTCCTATTATATTGCCAAGAGCAATGCCCCATTTCTTAAGAATGATTATAAAAAGCTTGTCCCACATTTGCATTACTGGGTCATCTAGTCCCAAACCTTGGCATGTGTTGTTCCAGGTGATGTATAATACCAGGACTGCCTTCACATAAAATAGTACAAAGTCAGTAGCAGTTTAGTTCAGGTGGCAATCCAACACATTAACCCAGCAGTTTGACCTTGGGAAATATAATTCCCTCAAACCAGTGGGAGCGCAACCCAGATACTTCACTGACATAAAATAAAGATGTCTATTTATAGAAAATTCTATCGATACAGAAACACATGTGGGACTGAAATATATTCAGAATTTATCCAGGTAGGAAAAGGGTTGAGGTCCTACAGGCAGAGTTTCAGGAGCTAGGAAATAGATTAAAGAACAGGACCTCAAAGGTGGTAATCTCTGGATTACTCCCAGTGCCACGTGCTAGTGAGTACAGAAACAGGAAGATAGTGCGGGTGAAAGCGTGACTGGAGAAGTGGTGCAGGAGGGAGGGCTTTAGATTCCTAGGGCATTGGGACCAGTTATGGGGCAGGACGGTCCTGTACAAGACAGACGGGTTGCACTTGAACAGGGCTGGGACCAATGTTCTCGCAGGGAGGTTAACCAGTGCTGCGGGGGAGGGTATAAACTAATTTGGCAAGGGGAGGGGAAACAGGACGTAACTGTAGAGAGGAGGGACAAGGTGCATAGAAAACTAGAAGGGACAAATGGCAATAGAATAAATACTATGTAGAAAGAGCAGGAATTAGATGGAGGAAGAAAGCAAAGCCGACTAGCATGGTGTTGGAATGCATGTGTGTTAATGCGAGGAGTGTTACAAATAACGTTGATGAGCTGCAGGCACAAGTCGCCACAGGGGGTTATGATATGGTGGCTATAAAGGAGACCTGGTTTAAATATGGGCAGGAATAGGAACTAAACATTCCTGGCTACAATGTATTCAGGAGGAATAGAGAAGGAAAAAAATAAAGGAGGGGGTGGGTGGCAGTATTGATCAAAGATAATATCACAGTTCTACAGAGGGCTGATATACTAGAGGGTTTGAAGACTGAATCTATTTGGTTGGAGTTAAGGAACAGAAAAGGAGCTGTTACATTGCTGAGTTTTCACTATGGACCCCCAAATAGTGAGAAGGAGAGAGAGGAACAAACCTGTAGGCAAATTTCAGAGAAAGGTAAAAATAATAGAGCAGTAATAGTAGGGGATTTCAATTACCCAATATGGACTAGGGGGGAAACAGTGTAAAGGGCAAGGAGGGTAAAGAATTCCTAATATGTGCACAGGAGAACTTTCTAAATCAGTATGTTTCTAGCCCAATGAGGAAGGAAGCACTGCTGGATCTAGTTCTGGGGAATGAAATAGGGCAAATGCATTCTGTTTCAGTGGGAGAACATCTGGGTAATAGTGATCAGAATATAATTAGCTTTAAAGTAGTTACGGAAAGGGACAAAGAAAAATCACTGGTGAAAATACCCAACTAGAAGAGAGTTAATTTCAGATTTGAGAAGGGATCTAGCACAGGTGGACTGGAAACAAAGATTGGCCAAGAAAACAGTAAATGAGCAATGGCAGGTCTTCAAGGCAGAGATAGTTCAGGTACAAACCAAGCATATTCCCATAAGGAGGAAAGATAAAGCATCAAAAGCTAGAGCTCCCTGGATGACAAAGGGAATAGAAGTTAAAATAAAACTGAAAAAGGAGGTTTATGACAAATGTCAGGCACAGAATACAGTCAAAAACCAGGCAGAATACAGAGAGTGCAGGGCGGAATTGAAAAAGGATATAAGAAGGGCAAAGAGAGAATATGAGAAAAGATTAGTCGGAAATATAAAAGTCAACCCAAAAATCTTTTATAAACATATAAAAAGTAAAGGATAGTTAAAGAACTGTTGGGGCTGATTAGGGACAAAGAAGGAAATCTTCTTGTGGAGGCAGAGGGCATGACTGAGGTATTGAATGAGGACTTTGCATCTGTCTTCACAAAAGAAGAGGATGAAGTTAATGTCAAATTAGAAGAGGGATTGGAGATATTGGATAGGATGAAAATTGACAGAACGGAGGAGCTAAATAGGAAGGCATCACTCAAAGTTAACAAGTCAACCGGTCCAGATGGGATGCATATTAGGTTGCTGAGGGAAACAAGGGTGGAGATAGCAGAAGCTCTGACTACAATCTCTCAATCCTCCTTGGATATGGGAGTGGTGCCAGAGGACTGGAGGATTGCAAATGTTACACCCCCATTCAAAAAAGGGGAGAGGGATAACTCTGGTAACTACAGGCCAGTCAATCTGACATCAGTGGTGGGGAGACTATTAGAGATCATTGTCAAGGACAAAATTAACTCTCACTTGTAGAAGCATGAGTTAATAAGGGACAGCCAGCACAGGTTTATTAAAGGCAAATTGTGTCTGACTAGCCTGATTGAGTTCTTCGATGAAGTATCAGAGAGGCTTGATGAAGGTAGTGTAGTAGATGTTGTGTATATTGGGGGTTAAATTTGATAACCCCTGAATTTGGGTGTGGGGATTGGGGTGCGCGATTAACCCGTGTCCGGTCAATGCAATGCAGGCAGCACGTGAGATTCGTGCCGCCTGGTCATTTACCTGATTTAGGCGAGCAGCGAGGCCAGGCTGCGCTGTTGAATGGCTTCTCACATTCAAGGGGGCCCCGATATCGCGTGAGTAGCGCACACCTCTTAAAGGCAGCCTGCACCTCTTAAAGGCAGCCTGCACCTCTTATTTGCAAAATATAAGATACAGGTCTTTTTTTAATTCATTCATGGGATGTGGGTGTCGCTGGCAAGGCCAGCATTCATTGCCCATCCCTAATTGCTCTTGAGAAGATGGTGGTGAGCCGCCTTCTTGAACCGCTGCAGTCCATGTGGTGAAGGTTCTCCCACAGTGCTGTTAAGTAGGGAGTTCCAGGATTTTGACCCAGCGATGATGAAGGAATGACGATATATTTCCAAGTCAGTATGTTGTGCGACTTAGAGGGGAACGTGCAGGTGGTGTTGTTCCCATGCGCCTGCTGCCATTGTGATAGAGGCTGCGGGTTTGGGAGGTGCTGTTGAAGAAGCCTTGGTGACTTGCTACAGTGCATCTTGTAGATAGTACACACTGCAGTCACGGTGCACCGGTGGTGAAGGGAGTGAATGTTTAGGGTGGTGGACAGGGTGCCAATCAAGCGGGTTGCTTTGTTCTGGATGGTGTCGAGCTTCTTGAGTGTTGTTGGAGCTGCACTCATCCAGGCAAGTGGAGAGTATTCCGTCACACTCCTGACTTATGCCTTGCAGATGGTGGAAAGGCTTTGAGGAGTCAGGAGGTGAGTTACTCACCCCAAAATACCCAGCCTCTGACCTGCTGTTGTAGCCACAGTATTTATATGGATGGTCCAGTTATGTTTCTGGTCAATGGTGACCCCTAGTATGGTGATGGGGGGGATTCAGTGATGGTAATGCTATTGAATGTCAAGGGGAGGTGGTTAGACTTTCTCTTGTTGGAGATGGTCATTGTCTGGCACGAAAGTTACTTGCCACTTATCAGCCCAAGCCTGGATGTTGTCCAGGTTTTGCTGCATGCGGGCATGGACTGCTTCATTATCTGAGGGGCTGAGAATGGAACTGAACACTGTGCAATCATCAGCGAACATCCCCACTTCTGACCTTATGATGGAGGGAAGGTCATTGATGAAGCAGCTGAAGATAGTTGGGCTTAGGACACTGCCCTGAGGAACTCCTGCAGCGATGTCCTGGGGCTGAGATGATTGGCTTCCAACAATCACTACCATCTTCCATTGTGTTAGGTGTGACTCCAGCCACTGGAGAGCTTTCCCCCTGATTCCCATTGACTTCAATTTTACTGGGGCTCCTTGATGGAACACTCGGTCAAATGCTGCCTTGATGTCAAGGGTAGTCACTCTCACCTCTCCTCTGGAATCCAGCTCTTTTGTCCATGTTTGGACCAAGGCTGTAATGAGGTCTGGAGCCAATTGTTCCTGGTGGAACCCAAACAGAGCATCAGTGAGCAGGTTATTGGTAAGTACGTGCTGCTTAATAGCACAATCGATGACACCTTCCATCACTTTGTTCATGTTTGAGAGTAGATTGATCGGGCAGTAATTGGCCAGATTGGATTTGTCCTGTTTTTTGTGGCCAGGACATACTTGGGCAATTTTCCACATTGTCGGGTAGATGCTAGTGTTGTAGCTGTACTGGAACAGCTTGGCTAGAGGTGTGGCTAGTTCTGGAGCACAAGCCCTCAGCACTACAGCCGGTACGTAGTCGGAGCCCATAGCCTTTACTATATCCGGTGCCCTCAGCCATTTCTTGATATCACGTGGAGTGAATTGAATTGACTGTAGACTGGCTTCTGTGACGGTGGGGATCTCGGGAGAAGGCAGAGATGGATACAGAAGGACAGGAAACAGAGAGTAGTGGTGAACGGTTGTTTTTCGGACTGGAGGGAGGTGTACAGTGCTGTTCCCCCGGGGTCGGTGCTGGGACCACTGCTTTTCTTGATATATATTAATGACTTGGACTTGGGTGTACAGGGCACAATTTCAAAATTTGCAGATGACACAAAACTTGGAAGGGTAGTAAACAGTGTGCAGGATAGTGATGGACTTCAAGAGGATGTAGACAGGATGGTAACATGGGTGCACACGTGGCAGATGAAATTTAATGCAGAAAAATGCAAAGTGATACATGTCGGTAGGAAGAACGAGGAGAGGCAATATAAACTAGAGGGCACAACTCTAAAAGGGGTACAGGAACAGAGAGATATGAGGTATATGTACACAAATCGTTGAAGGTGTCAGGGCAGGTTGAGAAAGCGATTAAAAAAACATACAGGATCCTGGGCTTTATAAATAGAGGCATAGAGTACAAAAGTATGGACGTCATGATGAACCTTTATAAAACACTGGTTCGGCCACAATTGGAGTATTGTGTCCAGTTCTGGACACCGCACTTTAGGAAAGATGTGAAAGCCTTAGAGAGGGTGCAGAAGAGATTTACTAGAATGATTCCAGGGTTGAGGGGCTTTAGTTACGTGGATAGACTGGAGAAGCTGGGGTTGTTCTGCTTGGAACAGAGACGGTTGCGAGGAGATTTGATAGAGGTATTCAAAATCATGAAGGATCTAGACAGAGTAGATAGAGAGAAACTGTTCCCATTGGCAGAAGGGTCAATAACTAGAGGACATAGATTTAAGGTGATTGGCAAAAGAAGCAAAGGTGACATGAAGAAAAACTTTTTTACACAGCAAATGGTTAGGGTCTGGAATGCACTGCCCAAGAAGGTGGTGGAGGCAGATTCAATCACGGCCTTCAAAAGGGAACTGGATAAGTGCTCGAAAGGAAAAAATTTGCAGGGCTCCGGGGATAGGGTGCAGGAGCGGGACTAGCTGGATTGCTCTTAGAAACATAGAAACATAGAAAACAGGTGCAAGAGTAGGCCATTCGGCCCTTCGGGCCTACTCCACCATTCAAAATGATCATGCTGATCGTCTAACTCAGTACCCTGTTCTTGCTTTTTCCCCATACCCCTTGATCACTTTAGCATTAAGAAATATATCTATCTCCTTCTTGAATATATTTAATGACTTGGCCTCCACTGCCTTGTGTGGTAGAGAATTCCACAGGTTCACCACCCTCAGAGTGAAGAAATTTCTCCTCATCTCGGTTCTAAATGGCATAGCCCGTATCCTGAGACTGCGACCCCTGGTTCTGGACCCCCCCCAGCCATCGGGAACATCCTCCCTGCATCTAGTCTATCCAGTCCTGTTAGAATTTTATATGTTTCGATGAGATCACCTCTCATTCTTCTAAACTCTAGTGAATATAGGCCTGGTCGACCCAATCTCTCCTCATACGTCAGTCCTGCCATCCCAGGAATCAGTCTGGTAAACCTTTGTTGCACTCCCTCCATGGCAAGGACATCCTTCCTCAGATAAGGAGACCAAAACTGCACCTTCTCGAGGGCAATTAGGGATGGGCAATAAATGCTGGCCTTGCCAGCGACGCCCACATCCCGTGAACGAATAAAGAAAAAACAACACAATACTCCAGATCTGGTCTCACCAAGGCCCCGTACAACTGCAGTAAGACATCCCTGCTCCTGTACTCAATTTTACAAATACTGATTTCCTTCAGTTCCTCCCTCTCACTGGACCCTTGGTTCCCTAACACTTCTGGGAGGTTATTTGTTTCCTCCTTTGTGAAGACAGAACCAAAGTATGTGTTTAATTGTTCTGCCATTTCTTTGTTCTCCATTATAATTTCCCCCATTTCTGACTGTAAGGGACCTACATTTGTCTACACTAATCTTTTTCTCTTGACATATTTATAGAAGCTTTTACAGTCAGCATTTATGTTCCCTGCTAGTTTACTCTCATACTCTATTTTTTCCTCTTAATCAATCTCTTTGTCCTCCTTTGCTGAATTCTAAACTGCTCCCAATCCTCAGGCTTGCTGCTTTTTCTGGCAATTTTATATGTCTCCTCTTTGGATCTAATACTATCCCTAATTTCTGTTGTAAGCTACGGTTGAGCCACCTTTCCTATTTTATTTTTGCGCCAGACAAGAATGAATAATTGTTGTAATTCCTGCACATGTTCTTTAAATATTAGCCATTGCCTAGCCACCGTCATCCCTTTTAGTAAAGTTCCCCAATCTATCAGCCAACTCGCACCTCATACTTTCGTAATTTCCTTTATTTAGATTCAGGACCCAAGTTTTGGATTCAACTACTTCACTCTCCATCTTAATGAGGAATTCTATCATGTTACGGTCACTCTTCCCTCAGGGACCCCGCACAACAAGATTGTTAATTAATCCTTTCTCATTGCGCCATATCCAGTCTAGGATCACCTGTTCTCTAGTTGGTTCTTCAACGTATTGGTCTAGAAAACCATCACGTACACACTCCAGGAATTCCTCCCCCACAGTATTATTGCTAATTTGGTTTGACCAATCTATATGTAGATTAAAGTCACCCATATCTATATTTGTACCCTTCTTGCATGCGTCTCTAATTTCCTGTTTAATGCTCTCCCCTACATCTCCACTACTGTTTGGGGGCCCATAGACAACCTCCACCAACGTTTTCTGCCCCTTGGTGTTTCTTAGCTCCACCCATACAGATTCCACATTGTGATTTTCCGAGCCAATATCCTTCCTCAGTATTGCATTGATTTCCTCCTTTACTAACAACGCTACCCCAACTCCTTTCCATTTTTGCCTGTCCTTCCTAAATATTGAATGCCCCTGGATGTTCAGTTCCCATCCTTGGTCACCCTGCAGCCATGTCTCCGTAATCCCAACTATATCATAACCGTTAATATCTATCTGCGCTGTTAATTCATCTACCTTATTGCGAATGCTCCGTGCATTAAGACACAATGCCTTTAGACTTGTCTTTTTAAGATTGCTAGTCATCTTAGTTTTACTTTGCACTATAGCCCTATTTGTTTCTCGCCCTTGTTTTCTCTGTCTTCCACTATTGCTTCTTCCCTTTCTGTCTTTTTTTTCTATCCTTGTTTCCCCCTCCTCTGTCTCCCTGCTTAGGTTCCCATCCCCCTGCCATTCTAGTTTAAACCTTCCCCAACAGCACTAGCAAACACCCCTGCGAGGACATCGGTCCTGGTCCTGCTCGGGTGTAACCTGTCCCGCTTGTACAGGTCCCACCTTCCCCAGAACCAGTCCCAATGTCCCAGAAATCTAAATCCCTCCCTCCTACACCATCCCTGCAGCCACGCATTCATCTGGTCTATTCTCCTGTTCCTGTACTCACTAGCTCGTAGCACTGGTAGTAATCCTGAGATCACTATCTTTGAGGTCCTGCTTTTTAATTTATCTCCTAACTCCTTAAATTCATCTTGCAGGACCTCGTCCCTTTTTTTACCTGTGTCGTTGGTACCAATATGGACCACGATTACTGGCTGTTCACCCTCCCCCTCCAGAATGCCCTGCAGCCGCTCCATAACATCCTTGACCCTAGCACCGGGGAGGCAACATACCATCCTGGAGTCACGTTTGCGACCACAGAAATGCCTATCTATTCCCCTTACAATTGAATCCCCTATCACTATAGCCCTGCCACTCTTATTCCTCCCCTCCTCTTGCATAAAGCCGGCATGGACTCGATGGGCCAAATGGCCTCCCTCCGTGCTGTAACCTTTCTATGATTCTATGATTCTAAGGATGACAAGCGCTTGGAGAGGGTGCAGAAGAGGTTTACCAGGATGATACCAGGGTTGAGGGACTTCAGTTATGTGGAGAGATTGGAGAAGCTAGGATTGTTCTCCTTAGAGCAGAGAAGATTAAGGAGAGACCTAATAGAGGTATTCAAAATAAGGAGGAGTTTTGATAAACTAGGGAGAAATTGTTTCCTCTGGCAAGTGGGTCAGTAACCAGAGATCATAGATTTAAAATAATTGGCAAAAGAACTAGAGGGGAAATGGGGAGAAATGTTTTCACACAGAGGGTTGTTAAGATCTGCAAAGCACTACCTGAAAAGGTGGCGGAAGCAGATTCCATAGGAACTTTCAAAAGACAATTGGACATGTACTTGAAGAGGACTAATTTGCAGGGTTATAGGGAAAAAGCTGGAGCGTGGGACTAAATTGGACAGCTCTTTCAAAGAGCCAGCATAGGCACGAAGGGCCGAATGGCCTCCCTCTGTGCTGTAAGATTCTATGACTTTATGTTTCTATCGTTGCAGGCTCTTTGACTTTCTGCAGTCAGCCTTGCAATCCTCTTTGGAAATATATAATCATTTTCTCACTTGCAATTGTTTCAAAAACAGGATCAGATCTTTTGATAAGACAATGTTGGGTCTAGATACTATTCTTATTACCTACAATTATCATATTTCCTTTTACAGTTATTGATCACTGGATATGGCATAAAATATTTTAATAGTAGGCTAGAATACACCTACCAGTGATATTAAGAACATAAGAATCATGGAACAAGAAAAGACCTTTCAGCCTATCAAGTCTCTTCTTCCACAGCTCATGTATAATTTATTTATAAAGTACTCCACCTATTTAATCTCCTCAGGAAATTCTGCTGAAATACTTCATGATCCCCGAAGGTAATCAAGCAAAATTCCAGAATATTTATCCAAACATCTTACCACTGAACCCTAGCCTACAGCCCTCCACAGCCAACACCAACACACTACCTTCTTCCTGCATACATACATCCCTGTAGCCCAGGTACAATTGCATCTGATAAAGTATTTGATCATTTCAGTCTGCACCCATCCCTCTAACCTCTAATCGAATTTCAGATGGATAGTTATCAGCTTCTTTTTGAGGGATTGAATCTACACAGCATTAATTACTTTTGCTTGAGATCTGTTCCACATATCTAGTATTCTGTTAGGAAAATTCTTTTAATCTTTCATCTGACAAGAGGTTTGCTCATTTTAAACCAGCATCCTCTACTTTTGTACTCCAAATATCCAAATTGAATAGATTGCTTACACCTGTATTATCCTTACTTTTCTTTACTTTAAAGACATGAGGGTATATTTTCCTTATTTTGAAATGAGTAGTCGAGTCCTCCCTTTTCTGGTCATAAGTAGATACTGGCAATCAAAGCAGCAGGTGCCCCTGGCTTTCCTCCAGTCTGATTCATGTGGCAGGAATCTGATAATCTTGCTTGGCAGAATCTGTTTAATCAGTGCATAACTCCATACTCCTCTCGGCACAATGCTGTGCAGCTTACAGCACGCTGTAGCAATTTTACCAACTTAGTGGAGATTATCGTTGACCACCCCTGCTCTTCCACCCCAGCGATATCCAAACATCAGAAGTTTTGCTTCAGTATCCAGAAAGTTTGGTGTATGAGCATCTTTGTCCTTCTGCGGCTCTCACTGTAGCATTGTTCTTGGGAAGGAGTATTGTACAGAGCTGTCAGAGGCCATAAGGGCGTTACATATCCCTTGTCTCCCATAAGCCAACTTTATGCCATCCCAAGTTCCCTCTCAAACCGTTTGGCTCCAAGATTAAAGGGCCATGCATATACCTGGTAATGGGCATTGACACACAGAATTTTGAGATTGAGGTTATATGTCATATAAACATTGATTGAGGTATAGCCCAGAATTATGTCAGGTGTATAAATGTCTGTGTACGTGTGTGTCAGTGTGTCTCTGTGAATGTGTTTCCATGTGTGTGTGTTTCCATGTGTGTGTGTGTCGTATAGTCAATAATGCACTGCAGTCTGGGGAAGTGGGCCACCTGTTGACTGCAAGATGCCTTTGCTCGTATTGCTGGTGATTACTGCTGAAATGTGAATGTAACTGTGTCCCTTTCTGTACAGGGTTTCAGTGATGTTTCTATTACAGTAGTGTTCAATACAACAGTTGATTCCATTGAAATAGCCAATGAACGCCTGGGTGATACAGATAGCATAGACATTGAGAGCAGTTGTTACCTTCAATTCCACTGATTGTGGTTGTTCTTGTTGAGGTTGCCTACTGATCATCTTACACTAAGTGGCATAATGATGAAGGGGTTTGATTCTGTCTAGTTGGGTAGGCTAGTTTGAGATGGACATGGATGGAAGGACTAGGGCATGCATATAAAATACTTAGACAAAGAGTCAGGTTAGATGTTAGGAAGAAATTCTTTTTGCTGAGCATTATCACCCTCGAGAACAAATTACAAAGGCACATGGTGAGTATAGAATCCTTACAAAATGAAGCTGGACAGATTCCTGAGAGAGGAGGACATTTCCAGTCATAGAGATTAAGTTGTTGGTTATTTGGGGTTAAAAAGATTTATAAATTGTCGTGGTCTCCTGGAGCTTTGCTTGATTGCCTTAGGGAATCAGAGAGGAACTTCCCAGTTTTTAATAAATTAGCCTCATTTTTTTTGCCTCTGCCAGGAGATTGCCTGATAGAGGAGAAGGTTTAGATAAATGGTGTACATGCTTACACCATGTCTAGATGGGGCAGTTTTGATGGACTGGATTTTTTTTCTTTTCATATGTCCGTTTATAACTTGGTGACTGTATTTTCCTGAGCCTCTTCGAGAACTGCTCCTTGGACAATGTCTTTAGCTGTGCCTGGCTTGGAATTGTTTCAGATAGGTCTTGGCACTGGTGCTGTACCCTCGATGCTTCCTTCCTGCCATTTCTTCATCTGCTCCTATCACAGTGGATCAGCATCGTGGCTGTTCTCTGCTGTGCCTCCAGCACTTCAATTATTCCTGTGTCTCGGTGACCAGAACTGGACGCGGTATTCATTGTGTAGTCTGACCAGAGCACTGTACTGTTTGAGCATGACTTCCTCAGATTTATATTTTACTGGTCTGGCTATGTAGTTCAACATTCTCTTTCATCCTCAGCTATTTCAACATCAGATGAAATTAGGGTCCAGCTTTGATGGGTTGACCTCCTTAGACAAATATCTACTGACATTACCTAGGCTCACATGTGAAGAATGGACATTTGAGTGAGGTACAAGAGGGCTTCCAGTGCCTGCTAACCATGGGGTTAATTGAGCGGTGCAGTGCTCCCAGCATCGAGCATTGCTCGACAAGAACATGTGTAACAGAATTGTCGCAATAATGATAAGAGACCCATCTGTGACCCAAGTTCTCATTGAGTGAGGCTCCATATCGGCAGCACAACATTACTGAATTTGCCCTCACAACAGGAGTCAACACTTTTGGGTGAAGAAAAGAGGAGTTAAAATTGATTTTAAAAATGGTAGATTCATAGAAACACAAGGAAAACCGAGTTTGCAAATCAGATAACTTTATCCACGTAATTTCCCAGGTCTATTGGAGCGAAACAGTTTCAACTCCATCTTCTCCCATCTTCCACTCACAGCCATATTTCAACAATTTCAATGTCAAGATTTTCAATGGCTGCATATACTTCAAATTCCAAACGTTTATTCCCAATGCTCCTTGCATTGCTATAAAAACATTTAGTTAATTCTTCAATAACTTCCTTCTCCTATTTGACCCTTTTTTAAAATTTGCATTTCCCTCTTCATCTTGAACAACACTCAAGCTGCAGTCATTGCTCACCAGCTGTGATGATAGTGGGAAACTAATAACAGGGCAGAGACAATGGTGCTGTGTGTGCACAGAGGGACATTTTTCTATTAAAATATGTTACAATCAATTTACATTTTGTCTGTCTTATTATTGCAGCACAGAAAGAGGACAAATACAGTACTATTTTTTACTGGCCCTCAATCAGTCTTCATTTTACCTTAGGGTTTGGACACATGTTAAAATTATTCCAAATATACCCTACATAACATGATGAGCTGAATCTGATGCACATGGTAATGTTGTATAGGCATTTAATCAAATTAAAATTATTAAACATATACACATAGAGTAGAGGTACCTCCATCATTCTAATGAGCTCGCATTAGTTATTAGATGGAGTCTCTTTTGTTACCCCAAAACCTTGAACCTTTTCATTCCAATTGTGCAGCCGTGGAACAATGAATTTAGCAAAATCAATCACATATTTTGGTGCACACTTGTCAGCCAGTCATTTACATTCTGTCAACACAGGTATTATGTCGCTATAATCAGGGGCGTTACTTTTTATACTAGTATAGAGGATTTACAATACCAAATTTACTCTGAATACCAACTATGCCACAATCATTCTGTTTGTCAATATAAATAGAGTAACAGAGAATACCTAAGCTTGTGTAATATTTCCTTCAAGATCTAGGCAGCAGGTTGCGAGACAGGTGTTCAGTGAGTTCACCCAGCCACTGGACTGTGTTCATCTCTGGATGCCCATATTATTTGCAGTTGAACTTTGCTTTAACACACTAGTTCCATTTATTTATTTTGTCCTTTCCTTTACCCTCATTAGTTCTCCACCACTGCAATCTGATACTATTTCAGGTGAGATGTGGGCATCCCACGGCCATTGGCAATATTTGATCCCCATCAGTTAACAATAAATCTGCCTTTCTTTTATGGAATTAGTTCTTGCTGGTGTTTGTTCTTCCAGAGATCGAGTGCTAGTAATTGTGAAGTGTTGAGTTTTGTTTAGCAAACTTGCTGACTGGCAGAACTTGTGTTAAAATGAGAGTCAAGATTCAGGTTCACTTTTGGACCCTGTGATTCATGATACAATTTTCTACTATTAGAGCTACCAGACCATAGGGGGTTTGTAACTATATTTAAATTTGACTATATCGCACATAGTTCAGACAGAAGCAAAAAGGTAATTCAAATTCTGTGGTTACTTCTCTTGTGTACTTTTGTTAAGGGGATATGTTCCTCTGATAATAAATGAATGAATGAAGTAGTTTGATTCATTTGAGTCAGTAAGTATTTTGTTCACAATTTTAAAAATTTGACACTTATAACACCATCTGCTATATAAATTTAACCTCTCCAAATTATGAATGGCTGACTTGAATTTATTAACTAGTTATACTCACATACCAGGATGAAGGAAAGTAGTTTGTTTATTATCATTATCCGAGTTATATTCTGAGGGTGGACATTTGAGCTAGAATAATAATTACAGTACCTGATACGCTTTAGATTCAGCAGGAATTGGGTTGGGACAGACCAGCTAAAATTGTAACAGCAGTAATCAGATTGGTTGGGTTGAGTCAGATCGGGTCTGCCAATTCAGGTAAGGTCAGGGGGGAAGTAGAATCAGGTATGGTCTGACAATGGCAATCAGATCAGATCTGCCAGCAGGGATATACACCTGGTCTAACAGAGGGGGTCAGGTCAGATCCAGCAGCAGGGGTTGGGTTGAGTTTGGGAGTGATATCATCCTCTGCCTTTTGGCTTAATCTGCTACTGCGATGCATGTTTTTTGAATTGTCTCCTCAGGCCCAAAAAATTATTTCACTTTTCAATAATGGAGTCCAGTGAGACATCCAAATTCTGCTCAGTGAACTCAAGTTTATGAATATTTTAGACAGCCACTTTAAATACTGTCACATTTGAGCTCTCCACAGCTGAATTAACTAGAT
Source organism: Heptranchias perlo (assembly GCF_035084215.1). NCBI lineage: Eukaryota > Metazoa > Chordata > Chondrichthyes > Hexanchiformes > Hexanchidae > Heptranchias > Heptranchias perlo. The sequence continues at coordinate 34,238,427 of NC_090335.1, forward strand.
TTTCATTCTTTTTTATATTAGTGAAACAACTCTCTTGCTGCTTGAGAGATGTGAGAAGAGTATTATTATTGTTTGGTCATTGGGCCCGATTTTAGCATCGGGTTTCGTATGTGTTCTCGGCGGGGGGGCCTCGATAATCCCGATCCCCAGGTGCGGGACCGGAACGCGCCGCGATCCCGGCCACTTCCGGGTTCCGTGCTGACGTGCGGGGCTGCGTGCGCAGGCCCTGCTGGTGGGAATCCCGCAGGCAATTAAAGCCAGCGGGATGCCACTTGAGTGTATTTACCTTGCTTGTTGAGGTCATTAAATGACCTGATTCAGCTGTCTTATTAGGAAGTGTGGGATTTTACCTTCAACTCAGACTGTTTCACATACTGGGGGAAACAGTCTCACTCCAACCGGACGTGTTGCAGCCAGCAGCCTGTGGCAGCTGCCAAGGTGCACTCCACAGTGGGGGGGAGACCCCTCACCCACGCAGGAGGCCACTCCGTCACATAGGGCAACGCCTGCCCTCCACCACCCCCCTCCAAGCCAGAGGAAACCCCGACGTGGAACCGCAGCCCCAGTGCGAGGGAACACCTACCTACCGTGCACAACCCCTCAGACCAACACCTGCCAGATGGGGGCCGCTTCGACATCCTCGGAGGACGAACAGCATCACCAGCCCCAGCAGCCTCGCAGTCCACGCCGTCCGCCTCATCGACATAGAGCCCCCCAACACGTTGCTGCGGCACACCTACCTGCACAGCAGGAGGGAGGGCAACCGCAGAGAGAGCTGCGTCGCAGGAGGCACTACCCTCCACACAGGGTGTACAGACCGAGGCTCAGCTTCATGGATCTCTCCGAGGAGCAGTGCATACGGCGGCTCAGAGTCAATCGCCAGGTAGTCGCCGACATCTGCAGCCTCCTTAATGACGAGCTACTCCCGGATGGACCAAGCAGCATCTTCCTACCCGTCGCCGTCAAGGTCACCACTGCCCTCAACTTCCTCGCATCCGGATCCTTCCAGGTGCCACCGGGGACATCACCGGGGTCTGCCAGTCCTCTGCACACAAGTGCATAAGGCAAGTCACCGATGGGTTGCTCCGCAGGGCCTCGCACTACATCAACTTCGCCATGGACGAACGCAGCCAGATGGAGAGGGCGGTTGGATTCCATGCCATGGCTGGCTTCCCACGGGTGCAGGGCGTAATCGACTGCACCCACATCGCAATACGGGTACCTCCGCATGAGCCAGGGCTGTTCATCAACAGGAAGGGGTATCACTCCATGAACGCCCAGCTCATCTGTGACCACCGCCAGAGATTCCTACACGTGTGCGCCAGATACCCCGGCAGCTGCCACGATGCCTTCGTCCTCAGGGAGTCCACCGTCCCGCCCCTCTTCCACGCACCCAACACCGGCAACAGCTGGCTCCTCGGCGACAAGGGGTATCCCCTCCACACGTGGCTCATGACACCTCTGAGGAACCCCATCACCGAGCCGCAGCGTCGATACAATGACAGCCACACTGCTACCAGGTCTACAATTGAGCAGACCATAGGGCTGCTCAAGATGCGCTTCAGGTGCCTCGATCGTTCTGGGGGAGCGCTCCAATACACGCCATTCAGAGTGGGACGAATCATAGTTGTCGGCTGTGCCCTGCACAACATGGCCCAACAGAGAGGGGTGCCGCTGGAGGAGGCCCCATCCACACCCGCCACCCACATTGAGGACGACGATGAGGAGGAGGAGGAGGTGGAGGAGGAGGAGGAGGTGGAGGAGGAGGGGGATGAGGAGGAGGCCACGCGAGAGGAGGATATACGACCCATGCGCCGAACACCGGCTCACCGGGATGGTCGCCAGGCCAGGGAGGCACTCATACGTCAACGGTTCTCCTAGAGTCAGACAGTCTGAGGCGTTCACATCTCATCACCTGCACATACGAGGGGCCATACCAGCCCCCTCCACAGAAGAGTCTCGCCAGTACTCCTGCACCCACAGTAGTGTGGCCAATGGGCGCCAGCAGGTGTTCGTCGTCATGATGGGCTGCACGGAACGCACCTATTGCACAGGCCGCAGAAGAATGGACGAGAGGTGGCAGGAGTGGTGAGAACGATTGTGTTTAATATGTACATGGTGAACGACTATAAACAAAATGTGTATAAATGAACAGACACCCTGGTGCATTCCCTTTGTGCTTATAACGCCCTTGGCTTTCGTTTACGGGAACCCCTACGTGGTGCTACCCCTGTGGCTCCAGCAGAGGTAGTGGCAGGTTGCTCCTGTTCTTGCCCTGACCGGGTAGATGCTTTGGGCCGACGGCCCCTGGGTTTCAGTGCCCGTGAGGGCACCTCCACAGACTGCTCCTCCTGCACCTGTGCAGGGGCAGACTCGGCCACCTGGAGAGGAGGCACCATTGCGGGTACTGGTTGAGAGGGGGGCAACGGGTGGGACGTGGGGGCACCTTGAGTAGCGTCCCCGCTTCCATGTCCCCGTTCACCATCATCCCTCTCGTGGCCTCAGCCTACATCACCCCTTCCACCCTGCTGGACCACAGTTTGGATGGCATGTGTGAGGCCTTGCAACGCCACCCCTAGTGTATCCGTCAGCCTGTTTATGGCGGCGGAATGTTGCTCAGCCTGAATCCGTACAGCCGTTGTCAGGGCCTGCATGGACTCGATGTTCAGCTGTGCGTGACGCTCGAGGGAGGCCAGCCTGTCCTCCACCGGAGGCGTTCCCGCACCTACCCGCGACACTGTGTCGCCGGTACCCTCCTGTACCTGCGCCACCAATGCCCGCATGCAGGAGTTGGACTCCTCCATCACCTGCGCGATCGTGGACAATGCGCGTGGCACCTCTCCCAGTACCTCGGCAATGTGCTGGTGCCCCTCGACGACTCTCCTTTTGACTGGTGGCCCCCGGGGTTCAGCATCTGGGTCCGGCTGAGCAGAGCCTGGAGATGAGTGCACCCACCGACGTGGACCCTCCGCGGCTGCCCCTGCCACCAGGGTCTGCTCATGCTCACACGTGCGCGGTGAATCACCATGTGCAAGCCCAACTAGTTGGCGAGGGGGACCCACCGAGGTGCGTGTCTCTGCGCTGGTGGATGGTTGGCTGATATGTGACGATGCACCCTCAGAGACCGGCATGTCCTCTGAGGAATCGCCCTCCTCACACACAGCGCTCGCAGACGGCCCTGCAAGAGAACAGAGGGCACTATGAGGCATGTGCACAAACGTTACGGTGCGCCTGATGCCAGGTGATGATACGGTCACTCGCGATCATGAGTGTTGAGTGTCAGCTTTCCCTTACCGGCCGTTTCTGCAGCGCCAGACTCGCCATCCGCAACAGAGAGGCAATGTTGCGTGCCGACGAGGTCGAGCGCCTCCACCTCTGCATCCGTCAGTTTGACCACGTGTGGCGGGCCCCCTCCGGTGCGGGCCCTTTCTCGGTCATTCTTGCATCTCTTCTCCTGTCAAGGCAAAACACAGATGCGTGAGTGAGTGCATATTGCATAGTGAGACGCATCAAGCATCGGTGTGGGTGGGTTGAGCGTGGGGCAGATGGATGGGAGGATGCGTGTGCCACATGCCCATCCCATTGCATGGGGATTGGGGTGTGTGGTAGTGTTCGGGTGGGGACAGGGACGGTGGGTACTTGCGGGCACGGCGAGGATGGTGAGTGAGTGGCTGTGAGGATTGCTGCGGGAGCGCTGTGGTGGCTGTGCAGGAGGGGTTGTAATATGTTTGGCGTGATGGTGGGGACGGGTTGTGGGAGGGTGCGTTGGTGTACTCACCTTGCCGGACCTAGTGAGGTCATTGAACCGCTTGCGGCACTGCTCCCATGTCCTGGGGGTGTTGGCCCTGCTGCTGACCTCCGCCGCCACCTCTGCCCATGCCTTCCTGGTGACGGAGCCAGGGCACTTGTGTCCGTCCGCCGGGAACAGCGTGTCCCTCCTCCTCCTCACACCCTCCAGCACCAGCTGCAGCGCGAGGTCGGAGAAGCGTGGCGCAGCCTTGCCCCTGGGTTGTGCCATCCTGTGTTGCCTCTTGCTTGCAGCAGGAGGGGCTTTGGGGGACTGCCCCTTTAAGTGGAGCTTCTCCATCGCGAAAACGGTAGTGCGCATGCGCAGCCCGCCGGCACGCAGCTTGGGAGCGGAGAACCATGAACCACGGCTTAATGTGATCAATTATCCCGCGATCGCGCGGGGGGCGCACTCAATTAGCCGTCCGCGTTTTCCACGCTCCCGAAGGACCACCCGCTGGGAACCCGCAGGCCTGCTAAAATCGGGCCCATTATTTGGTGTTGATGTTAATGAATTTGTGTTGCACGAAAATGGCAGAAGTAAAATTGGCAGCACCCACCATTTTGATTGCTAGGTGTAAGTGAAAATACATATACCAATATGCCTTTTACTTATACTGTTCTTGTCCTTGAATAAAGGCCATGAGGCTGTTGGTGCCTTATAACAATCAGCAGAGATGTTTAAAATACAATAGTACAATTAAGTATGCTGGTTAGATTGATACAACCTGGTTAATTGTTCACAAAACAGCAGACCCCCAAAATGCTTCTTTGGCAGCCTGATCTATGAGCAGTCCAGCCATGCCCCGAGAACATTCTAGCTAGTTACCGAAAAGCATCTCACTTATATTTGTCTTAAAGACAAACAACTCTGTGGGGCTGATTTTCGGACGGCCGAGCGGGTGCGTTGGGGGCGGGGGGGCTCCTTAAATGGCGGAATCCTGGAACGGGCTCAGAGCCCGGCTCCAACCTGCTGACTTCCGGGTTCCCCAGTGACGCGTTCGGGTGCGTGCGCAGCTCCCGTATGCGGGACTCCCACCGGCAATTAAAGACAGCGGGATGCTACTTTACATAGTTAGGTGGATACTTGAGGTACTTGACAGACCTCATTGAGTCGAGATTTTGGCAGGGGTGCAATTTTGAAGGATCCTCAGCGTGTTTCCCATGCTGTGGAAAACACACCCTGTTGGAGCAGACGTGTTTCAGCCAGCAGCCAGTGGGAGATGCAAAGGATTATTTGACAGGTGGGGGGAAAACCTCATTTATTGCAGCAGGGCACTTTGTCAATTCAGACAAAGTTTTGGCTGCAACACCTTTAAATCGGGCTCCTCCAGCTGACAGCCTCTGATGCGGGTGCGCAGTCCGCCCGCTGTACAGATTGACGACGGGAAAGCAGGAAGCCACAGTAAGTGCCTTCAATTTACCCGCGATCGTGTAGGGAACGGACAGATTTTACTGGGTGGGTTACCCACGCGCCCAGTCGCCCTCCCCCGCTGCCATCCCGCCTCCCTGGTATTATCGGGGCCTGTATGTCTGTGCTTCCCATCAATCATCTCCTCTGTCTCAAAAGGGAAGCTATCAGTCCCACTCCCATATTCCCAACATTAATTCTCACAGCCCTATCCTAACTCCCTTTTGCATTCCTTCAGTGATCCCACCATTAAGATGGCCCAGGTGCTAGTTAACCAAAAGGGCTTTTGGTTTCTCACAAGGTCGTGAGAAACTTATTTTGATACAGACAGCAAGCCCTTTGTTCACAGCTGACTTAACATGTATTCTACTTTAACATAAGATTTATAATAATGTAACTTAGGTTTATAATAATATAGAAAGCTTTTTTTGTGCTTTTCTTACACTAGGCAACCAAAAACAGTATTAGCTATTTCTCGAGAAAACGAGGAAAACATTTTCCTTGGATTCTCAATGTAGAAATTAAACAAATGCATTATGATCCCCACTCACTCACCTGATATTAACCTTATCATTCACATTTCAGCAAAGTAATAGTATATTAATTTTTGCCTCAGTTTTATGATCTGTTACTCCTCACTAATTCTTGTCAACTATACACGTGTGTGATAAGTGTAGCTGATCTAAACCCTGTAAGTGTAAGATGACTCAAAAGGCACTTCATTTTGCCAGCTCAAGTAGATCTCTCCAGTTTTAATTAAAGTTTCATTAAGCGATTTTCTCAAATGTTTCTCAAAACAAAGTAATATTGTTCCTCCTATTGTATGCCTGGCCTATGCTGACAGTGCACCCTGCAGGAGTTCAATATTTGGTGCACATGGAATTTACAAAATAACTTTCAATGTCTCATTTCGATAAATGTATCTTACAAGTCAGTATTACGCAAGCCTTTCTTCCTGATTAGATCCCTAGAGATCTGAAGCATTTCAGTCATAATTCTAAATGCAACAATAACCTAGGAGGATACGTTTCAGTATTAACTGAATAAAGTCCTGCTCATGAACCATGTACACCAAAAATTACAACTTCATTTACTTACCTTTCCCATGCCAATGGGATACTATTCCATGCCGTCCCCCACCAAAGCACACATGCTTTCAATCTCAATTTTACTTTCCATTGATTTCAATGAGTTGCAGGTGGTGTCGGTGAGCAAAGAGTAATTGAGCTGAGAGCTAGGATTCTTACCTTGACAACCCTGGTGAGGTCATTAAACTTCTTTCACCACTGCAGCCTGCTCCTGGGAGCTAAGCTCCTGGCATTCATTTCTTCAGCCACCTATTCCCACTGTCTTTGGAGCTATTGCCTGGAGAGCTTTTTGCCCCCGGAGGGATCAGGGTCTCCCTCCTCCTGTCAACCATCTGCACAAGGGCCTCCAAAGCTGCATCAGAGAAATTGGGTGCCCTATCTGCAGCTCTTGCAGCCATGTCTGCCAGTTTTCCACATTTGCTGAGGTGGAGGATGTCTTCAAGAGACATCAGTGAAGGCCAAATTTCTGCCTCCCCCCACCCCCCAATATGCAGTAGAGGTAGTGCTCGCTGCACGCCTGCCTCATGGCCACCCAGTATGAATTTCACGTGGTCCCTGTGACCACACGTATAGGCACGTGCATCGTTTTCAGACGCAATCGAATTTCTAGGCTAACATCTCCGACAGCGCAGCCCTGCCTCAGTACTACACTGAGGTGTCAGCCTCGATTATGTGCTCAAGTCTCTGGAGTGGAGCTTTGAATTCATAAACTTTTGATGTAGAGGCAAGAGTGCTAACACTGAGCCAAGGCTGACAGCCTAAAGCAGGCCAGGTTCAGGTGCAATTTAACTGCTTTCAGTTTGGTTGCAGCTTCAGGATTTTCACAAGCAACTTCATTAAACTTGCATTTATGAATCATTAAAATCTTTGTCTTTTCTTCAATCCCTTCAGTTTCTTCTGTTTCATTTTTTTTTGCTGAACCTCATTTTCTTTCCAAAATAAAAAGAGAAAATGTTGAAAACACTCAGCAGGTCAGACAGCACCAATGAAGAGAGAAACAGAGTTAACAGTTCAAGTTGATAACCTTTGATCAGAACTAATTTCTTTCTACTTTCTTCATTAGGTAAGCAGCAACTCTTTCGTTCAGGTACTTTTAGAGTAAGCTTGACATTAGGTTCTCATCTTTTGTGACACCTGAGCTTGCTTGGTAGTTGGATGGCAATCTTCGATGCTTTCACTTTCTTTGTCATTTTGCTGCTTTCTGTTGCCTTTACTCCATTCTCATGCAATTTCATAGAATCATAGGGGGTGATTTTAAACCCAAAGAACGGGTGGTTTGGGGGCAGTTAGGAGGTGAAAATAGTTGTTTTTTTGGGTCGCAACAGCAAAATTTTCGGACTTTGCATTCCCATTGGGAAGCCTATACTTTTACGCGCCAACGTTAAATCCGGAAATAAAGCCGGGTTGCGGTCACAACTCATAAAACAACTATTTTCAACTCCCACCCGCCCCCAACCCACCCATTCTTGGGGTTTAAAATCACTCCCATAGAATCATAGAAAGGTTACAGAATGGAAGGAGGTCATTCGGCCCATCGAGTCCGCGCCAGCTCTATGCAAGAGCAATCCAGCTAGTCCCACTCCCCTGCCCGATCCCTGTAATCCTGCAAATTTTTTCCTTTCAAGTATTTATCCAGTTCTCTTTTGAAGGCCATGATTGAATCTGCCTCCATCACACCCTCGGGCAGTGCATTCCAGATCCTAACCACTCGCTGTGTAAAAAGGTTTTTCCTCATGTCACCTTTGGTTCTTTTGCCAATCAACTTAAATCTATGCCCTCTGGTTGTTGACCCTTCTGCCAATGGGAACAGTTTCTCTCTATCCATTCTGTCTAGACCCTTCATGATTTTGTATACCTCTATCAAATCTCCTTGCAACCTTCTCTGTTCCAAGAAGAACAACCCCAGCTTCTCCAGTCTATCCACGTAACTAAAGTCCCTCATCCCTGGAATCAATCTAGTAAATCTCTTCTGCACCCTCTCTAAGGCCTTCACATCTTTCCTAAAGTGCGGTGCCCAGAATTGGACACAATACACCAGTTGTGGCCGATCCAATGTTTTATAAAGATTCATCATGACTTCCATGCTTTTGTACTCTATGCCTCTATTTATAAAGCCCAGGATCCCGTATGCTTTTTTAACCACTTTCTCAACCTGCCCTGCCACCTTCAATGATTTGCACACATATGCCCCCAGATCTCTCTATTCCTGTACCCCTTTTAGTGTTGTGCCCTCTAATTTATATTGCCTCTCCTCAATCTTCCTACCGAAATTTAACATTTTGCATTTTTCTGCTTTAAATTTCCTCTGCCACGTGCCCGCCCGTGCCACCAGCCTGTCTATATCCTCTTGAAGTCTATCACTATCCTCCTCACTGTTTACTACACTTCCAAGTTTTGTGTCATCTACAAATTTTGAAATTATGCCCTGTACACCCAAGTCCAAGTCATTAATATATATCAAGAAAAGCAGTGGTCCCAGCACCTGCTGGGGAATGCCACTCCTTCATTTACAGACGCTCCCTAACCTGTCACCATTTCCCTTTAATTTACAGACGCTCCCTGACCAGTCAATCTTTCTCCTACATTTACAGATGCTCCCTGACCAGTCACTATTTCTCCTTCATTTACCGATGTTCCCGGACCGGCCATTACTTGTCCTTCATTTACAGATGCTCCCTGACCCATCACCGTTTCTCCTTCATTTACAGACGCTCCCTGACCAGTCACCATTTCTCCTTCATTTATTGACATCAACTTGAATTTCACTGTTTAACATCAGTCTCATTTGCTCTATAGTTGATTTTGCTTGAAGCTTTGACCAGAAGTTATCAATGCAGTTTTTCCTTTCTTCACAATGGCATTAAGACATTCACAATTCCAGTATAGCTTTCAGGTCCTATTCTATGAGAACGTAGTATGTTTTTTTCAGCAAAACTTTATTAGTTTATTAAACACTTCAGCCAAACAGCCTTGGTAGTCAGCCATAAACAGATATTTACTAGTCAATGTTCTTTATTTAATTATGAGAATAAGCAAGAGGTTGAGACAAGAGGATTTTCATTCAATCTATTCTCCCCAGACACTTTGGTATGCATTTTCAACACTCCTTTCTTTTTACTGTCATACATATATTATGGACAGTCCTAAAATATAAGAAGCAACAGAAATATTCTTATACAACACTTATATTTGTTTCAGTGATCTCATGCTCCTACAGTAGTTAGCATTCATGTAATATCCGACCACACCTATATATTGTAGCTGCTCCCTTCCTACACAATTTGTTTGCTAAATGATACTAATCTTGATTTCCACTGTGTTCCCTGATACACAAAGTTTTGAAGGTAATTATAACTGTTTTAATATAATTTTTTTATTACCATCTTACCATTATTCCCACTGTCAGATCTTGGCTATTTCCATCATTTGCTGGTGTATCTAAAGATCTCAAGGGATTTTGTCAGGTGCTGTGCCACAATGCACAAAGTAATGCATAGTTTTAATGTAATCTTTTTAATCCCTACAAGTAATTCAAAATCAGCAAACTTAATTTGAATGTTGAGCACAAGTGCTAACTTGACACAAAAGTATTATTTGATATTATTTTGCACCATGCTGTTAAGCAACGTCATTTTGATATTTCATTTTGCTGATAACTTGACCTCCACCAGACTCATATGCTGAAATTTCCATTTCGGAGAGCGGAGTTGTGGGAGAGCGGCTGCACACTGCGCCAATAAGTTATAGGGCCATTACCCTGATATTATGTTTTCCAATATTTTTCTGTTCGTTTTGAGAGAAAGAAAGAACATATATGGCTTGAAGGATTCTGATCCCTTCGGGTTTGATAATCTTTCAGTAACAGAAAGAAAATAATAGCGATAGAGAACCACAATGCTACGTGTGGGCAAATCAAACAAGCAATTTTTTCAAGTTGCGGTTTTTCAGCCTCAATTGCAGTTCTTCTAATGCATGGCAGTGCATATCTATAGGACTTGTGCCCAAACATGAAATCACTGGTCTGTTTCTAAGGACATAAGAAAGAATGGCATGGGGATAAACCATTTGGCTAATCAAACATGTTCCTTCCACAGGCCATGTACAATTTATCTATCATGCCCTACCAATCTCCCGAAGGAGATTTACCAATCGTAAGTAAAACCTCCATGCATCTAATGCTTTGTGAAATTTCTCCCTGACTCCCAAAAGTAATCTGGTGAAACTCCACGGCCCATCATTTTAGCTTTTTGAACTGCAGCATTTAATCTTGACTGGTTTTATCCCACAGATGTTCTATGGTCCCAGCACTTTAGCTTGAACAGAATATTTGAAGATTTCTGTCTATATTTATCGATGTAACCGTCAATCCCATTGTTTTTAAAGCGTTAATTGAGAAATCATTGAATACTTTTGCTGCGAATCTATCTTACTGCTCTGTTAGAGAAGAAAATTCTTCCAATCTCATGTCTTGCTTAAGACCTGTATAGAAAATTTGAACACTAGATCCTGCATAAATTTTTAAAAATGTTGTAATGAAAGATTCCACAATGTAGCCTTAATTAGATGAAACGTCCCATTTTCTCAAAATATAAATTAGAAAATTAAATTGGGATTTACTATTTATGTCTACTGTTTCAGATACAATATGTAAATTCTCTTGCTTCAAAATGTCCTACATTACGCAGTCTAAAAGATAATGGGGATTATATTCGCCGCCTGAGCAGTAATCTGGTGAAGCGGATCACCAGCCCTTTGTAGAACCTGCCTGATTTTTATCCTATTGAAATCAATGGGATGAGAACTGGGTGAGCCATAAAATAGGCAGGTGATCTGCTCAATCAGCTTACTGCCCAGGCAGTGAATTTGAAAATGTCCAATGATTATTGACTAAGCCAGGAACGTCAATAGCAGGACCATGGTACAAAACTAAGTGAATTACAAGTCTTATTTGCTAGAAGCATCAAAGACTGAGTCAGACACATAGGTGTATTACTAATGCTACTTTATTTGACCTCATCTGTGATATACAATTAATACCATCATAAAATTCAGTAGCAGATAGTAAAAGTAAGCTAATGCTTAACATTAATCAACATAATCTAAATTATCTTGATAACAGCAAATTTAATTGTAAGTATCACCATGTCTCACTTAGCTGGGTATCGCAATCACATTAAAACATAATGGTCCGGTTTTTGCTGTGAGCAGTGAACGAACAGCTTGGGACGTTCATTAGACTTGCACTTGCCCATAGACTTTCTATGGGGTTTTGAACGCAAGTTGATGTCAACGAGACATCCAAATGGTGTGGCACCCTCTACAGGGCACCTGGGACCTGTGTGAACAAGGCAAGCAACTCTGTGTATCTCCTTAACCAACCAAATTGAAAAATCGTTAATGAGCAGCACAAGGACTGAACCAGGAAGTGTAAGTTCGAATAGTGATTTCAGTGTTAAATCAGATACAGCAAGTGAAATAAAGAGAGGGAAAGAAAGTTTGGGTTAAGAGAGAGAGAGATAAAATAGACAGAATTTCTTAACATTTGTGCAGGATCTAGTGTTCATATTTTCTACACAGGACTCAAGCAAGATGTGAGATTGGAAGAATTTTCTTTATTTTTTTAAATCTCCCAACAATAATTAAATGCTAAAGGAGTGAAATTCCACACTTGTAAAAGTTAATTTTCAGTGCCAGAGAGGTTGTTTGGCTGTTAAAAGGGTACTTAGACTGGAATGGACAAGCCCTAACTTTTTGTGGCGAGTTTAGTCCGTATCTATGATATGAGTACAGGAACTTCACACCGTTCAATACATTTGAATGGGGAACCAGACGGGGTGCAGCTTACGGAGGGGCAGCCCATCTCGGACAGCAACTTCCGGATTTTCGTGTTTAACTGCACATATGCGCTCGCCAGAAGTTGCTATCCGATTTGCGAATAAATAACAGTGAGTGTCGTTAGCCTCATCGTTATTTTCACAGCAAAATCAGGCCCAATAATATTCACTGTCCAAGATTACATTGGGGGTGATTTTAAACCCCAAGAACGGGTAGGTTGGGGGTGGTGAGAATTGAAAATAGTTGTTTTTGGGCTGTGACTGCAACCCAGCTTTATTTCCGGGTTTAACGTTGGCGCGTAAAAGTACAGGCTTCACATTGGGAATGCAAAGTCTGAAAATTTTGCCGTTGCGACCCAAAAAAACAACTATTTTCAACTCCTACCCACCCCCAACCCACCTGTTCTTGGGGTTTAAAATCACCCCCATTGACTTCCAGTGTTAATGTTGTCCCTTGGATAATATTATCATAAAATTATACAACCTCTTTCCTAGGGCAGCAGGCTGGTAGCGACATTGGGCAGTTGTGCTTTATTCTGTGATGCTTTGGTTTTGCCTCTGGGATAAGTCAACGTACATGATCATCGTCTTCTTTCTTCGTTCATCTTCCATATCTTCCTTTAGCTACTCTTGCACATACTTTACTTTCTCTGTTGTCTGTTATGCTGCACTTCCTCTCTGCGCATAGAAACTTAGGCTATTGAATTAACTGTTGGAATACATTTGGGCCAAATTTCCTACATTCCAGTTCCATCAGAGGAAGTGTAGTGGAGCAAGACTTCCATATGCTTTTTGTTTGCATTCCCAACCCTGGTTCACTTCTCGGGGTCAGGAGCATTAGGATAGGCTCTGGCAACGATTTACAGCACACTGCGATGCCCATCTCAGGTTGTTATTGTTTTCATATCTGCACACTCTTCCCTTGGAGAAAAGTGTAAAGTGGTGGAAGGACTCGCAGGCTGATTAACAGTCTGACAGGCTGCGATGTGAACGCTCCTTCCATAGCCATAACCATCTTTATACCAGCTGATAAGGTGGTTAGTCCTATACAGTGGAAAGATTTCATAGGCTCCCATAACCCATACGATGAAGGGGGCCACCCACACCTACTGGACTCGAGTGACCCAGAATTCAGAGCCAGAACTCTGGTCTCCACTCGCTGGGACTGTCTGGGTTCAGGGCCTTCTGACTCAGAGTTGGGAATGCTACCATTAAGCCAAGGGCTCGCTCAACCCCCACCTAAGGTCAGTGAAGAGAACTTGCTGCAGCACTTTGCCATGGCATAAGTGGGCCTCAATGATTTGTGGGAATTTTTAAAAAATATTGGATAACATTGCAGTTCTCTACTTTGCCGGTTCCAGTAATGCAATCAATTGCCATTTGATCGATTGTATTGCTGAAAACAGCCTTTTAAATTTTGAATTCCACCCAAGACCCTTAGCAAATCTGGATGCCAGAGGGGCACAGGTATCTCTTGTGCCAAGCATTGCTGGGCTACAAATAACGGGAAATACATAGACTGGCGCATTATACCACTTATGGAAAAAATGTTGAGAGCTGGAAGAAGGGGCAGAAAGCTGATATAAGTGCCATCCTTACTCACTCATATTACATCATTTTCATGGTAATTTCAGAAAGGAAATTCAGATCACTTTCTCTAAATTCTAGAGAAGCCAGAATAGATGACTTCTACTTTAATCTGAAATAACCTAACCTTTCTAAAACCTTCTAAATTTACACCATTAAACATTTTTTGATTTAGGTGAGCTTAAACATTTTAAACGACTGCAGAAAACCTCACTTCTGGTGATCAGACCAATTCTAATTAGCAGTTCAGCAATTGCCAGATTTGATTTAGTTTTACAAAAATCTCCCTTCCAATTATTTTATTCCTTTTTATTTTCTCCCAGTGTGTAAATCACCAGGAAGGAATGCAACACTCTTAACCTTCTCTCAAGGCCCCTGGTTCGCTTTGGTATCAGATCAAGGGCCATGGAACATACATCTACCTTTGTTCTTTTGATCATGGCAGACCCAACCTCCTGTTACAGCATAGTAATGGAGAACAATGGCAGGACTAAAGCATTAGGGAGTAATGTAAGAATTAACCCTTCATTCTGAGCACCTCTTACATTTGCCAGGTTTATATTTGTACAATAACACTTGGTTATACCTACATTGTCCTTGCCTTTCAGCATTTTAAAAACCTGGTTGATGTTGTCTCTTGATCTTTTTGATGCAATGAAAACCCATACGCCCTTTGAGCATGGGTCCTTGCTGGGAGTGTAGCAATGTGGAATTATAATCAATTCCCCTAAAGATCTATCCCAGTATTTGCCTAACTTTGTTGATAACAGTTCAAATAGAGTGGATGCTCTCAGTGAATAGTCAATAATCTCACCCAAAGTCCTTTCCTTTTCCACCTTTAGTAACGGAGGCCGATTATTATTTATGTATTTTTTGTTCTGATACATATTATACTTATCGACATTAAAATTCACATGCTATTCCTTATTCCATCTTTTTGGTCAGATCCTTTTATAATCAATCCGTCTTCCATAGTTATGTGGTCAGATAGTTTGAATATTCGAGAAGTATCCTCCTCTACATAATTTATGAACAGTCTGAACAGCAGAGTTACTGGACTATCTCCCTGTAGAATCCACCAGTCACTGTGCCTAGACAGATTTTTCCATTTATCATTACCTTTAGCGTTCTACTGTCAAACCAACTTTCAATTCAGCCAGCTAATGTGCCATAAATTGCAAGAGAAAGCACAATGACACCAAATGCAGTACCTTCTAACTTTGTGGACAAAAATCCTATGTGGGACTGGATCAAAATCTTTGCTGAAATATAAATATACGTTTACTGAGATTTCCCCTGACTACAAGATTTGTTATCTCCTCAAAAACTCAAGAGATTCTCCAGCATGATTTCTCATAAAGCAATAGTTATGCATTTGTTCAGGTGGCTCATCATTCATTCCTCATGACATCCTTCAGCACATTCCCTACAATGGATTATCAGGCTGACTGACCTGTAGTTCCTGGAATTATCTCTTTTGTTCCTTTACATTGATTGGGGTCACATTCTTTTCCCCCCAATCCTCAGGCACAGACCCTGTTTCCAAGGATTCCTTAAAGATATCCACTGGGACATATCTAGTTTCATTAACTATTTCCTAAAGCATCCTAGGAAAATCACAGGATTTTCTATTGAGCTGCTCGATTAATCTGTCAATGTTAATGTTTTTAAAAGTGATCAGCAGCACTTGTAATACCTGACCTGCATCAGGTGTGAAATGTTAAAATGTTACAATAATTGAAATAAAAATAATTGAATTTGCATTTCAGAATCAGCCAAAAATAAACTGTAAATTATTTTTCACATGATGCTTACACTGGTTTTTCTAAGATATTACAAAATCACTAAGCAATCAAACAAAATTCAAAGATGGAGCTTTTGGAGCCAAAATTCCTGCCTTTGCTAATTGTAGCAAAAAAGGTGAGAGCAAAATGTAATGGAATAGAGGTAGAAAGCACACATGGACTATCCGTCTGACTTTAGCAATGCTGTCACTGTTCCCACCCTCTATAAAAATAGATTTATGAAAATGGGAAAAGGTGAGAAAAAAAGCCAATGTTTCCTTGTTAAGATCATTACTGAGGAACTGACACACCATTATATAGCTGCACAAAGAAATCAAAAATGTATATTTTATATCTGGGCAGAGCTGGAATTAGTGAGCTGAACAATGGTGAAAATTTCAAGTATGCCCACATCGGATTGAATTCAGGTCATCGGGTGATATAACAAAATATTGCCAAAACAGTGTTGATGGATCACTACACTGAGTGGCCTTTGACCTTCCTAATTCTCTCCCACTTCTCGGACACCATTCTGGACTCAAAACCACCATGTTTATTGTAGTGGTGTTTTCTGCCACCTTTATAAACAAGGGTAATGTAGTAGATGTAATGTATTTGGATTTTCAAAAGGCCTTCGATAAGGTACCGCATTGTAGACTCATGACTAAGGCCAGAGCATGTGGAGTCAGGGTACTCGTAGCAGAATGGAAAACAAGTTGGCTACAAAACAGAAAACCGAGATTAGGGGTTAAGAGTAACTACTCAGATTGGCAAAAGGTGGGAAGTGGTGTTCCACAGGGATTGGTGCTGGGACCACTGTTCACAATTTACATGAACAATTTGGATTCGGGAATTGGAAGTACAATTTCAAAATTTGCGGACAACACCAAATTGGGGGTTGTAGTTAATACAAAGGAGGAATGCGTCAAAATGCAAGAGGACATTAATAATCTTGCAGAATGGGTGTGTAATTGGCAAATGAATTTCAATATAGGTAAGTGTAAGGTGGTGCATTTTGGTAGGAAGAATAAGGAGACCACATGCTGCTTGAATAATAAAAGTCTGAATGGGATAGAGGAGCAAAGAAATCTAGGGGTACAGATACACAAATCACTAAAAGTAGTGATACAGGTTAATGAGGCCATAAAAAATGCAAATCAAGCACTGGGGTTCATTTCGAGAGGGATAGAATTGAAAAGCAGAGAACGTATGTTTAGCTTGTATAGAACCTTGGTTAAACAACACTTGGATAACTGCGCACAGTTCCGGTCTTCATATTATAGATAGGACATAGAGGCACTGCTGAGGGTGCAAAAAAGATTCACAAGGATGACACCAGAACTGAGAGGATATACTTATCAGGAAAGGCTGAACAGGTTGGGGCTCTTTTCTCGAAAAAAGAGAAGGCTGAAGGGTGGCCTGATAGAGGTCTTTAAGATAATGAAAGGGTTTGAAAGGGTAGATGTAGAGAAAATGTTTCCACTTGTAGGGGAGTCCAAAACTAGAGGTCATAAATATAAAATAGTCGCTAATAAATCCAATAGGGAATTCAGGAGAAACGTTATTACCCAAAGAGTGGTAAGAATGTGGAACATGCTACCACAAGGAGTAGTTGAGGCAAATAGCATAGATACATTTAAGGGGAAGCTAGATAAGCACATGAAGGAGAAAGGAATAGAAGGGTATGCTGATAGTGTGAGATGAAGTAAGGAGGGAGAAGGTTCGTGTGGAGCATAAACACCTGCATAGACCAGTTGGGCCGAACAGCCTATTTCCGTGCTGTAGTTTCAATGTAACTCGATGTAACCATTGGCTCTTTTCTACAGAGGAAATGATGCACGTGTTGCCTCTTGCAAGTATAATATTTGACATATGCTTGATACACGTGTGAAATGCCGACTGCTTGAAGTGGCGAATGTTGCTCGGGGTGGTTTGGAAGGATCTGTTAATATGAAAACTTCATGCTGTGGTAACTTCACTTCTATAGAGAGAGCCGTCTCTCATCTAGATGTTGTCTGCAGGTCATTGTACAGCAAATGGTATAATTTCGTGATAACCTACCTTGTGGAATGGAGACAACAAAGGTCGGGCTCTTGTGACATGTTAGGATGCGTGTGGAGGGATGTTTGAATGTAGTTCCAAGAGGCTGGGGACAAATTACACAGGATCCAAGTGCTAATCGAAGTGATAACATGAAGAAGCACCAACACAATGGGGTAGCCTGGTGTAATAGTGTTCACTAACCTACAATGAGGAGGAAATGATGGACATTCTTGGCAGTGAGGTGTGGCAAAGGTTGGCGGATAGATTCTTGCATCAACACTGGTGCAACATAGTTAAGTACAGGAAGTTCCTGACTGCTGCATCCGATCCTGAAACTGCTGTATGATTCACAGCTGCATGCAGTCTACCGAAATAGCTGATCAATGTTAACCACGCTTTGAAGCTCCGAAGCCTTTTTTAGTTTACTAACTGAACTTAATAACATACGGTACATTCCCAGCCTCTGGCTTTCTACACATAATGTAATGTACAGCTACAAACGGAGGAATATTGTGAGCATGTACATATGCTGAGCAACAGTGACGATGATTGCAAACACTGTTTAAACTGCAGCCATTTAGATTATCCTGCCTTTGTACTGTTACTGTGAGTTTTTTTTTACGTACAGAAATGCCTGAATCCAGGGCTGTTGTAGTGTGATCTTCCAATGCTGCAACCGTATTATATCCTACGAGCATCAGCACAGAGACATGCACCCCAGAGGTTGTTGGTCATGATATTGAATTCGGGTCATCGAGTGTTATATTGGACATCAGTGATGAAGGAGTAGTGTCAGAGGTTGAGGGAGGGTCAGCTGTCTTGATAAGGAGGTTCTGCATGGTGCCTGGCGCAGCAAAGGAACTTAAGGCATCAGACAGGTGGAATAATCACTTGTCTCCATTCACCAATTATTGCAAGCTTGTCTGGATAGTGTGGAGGGGTCTGCCAGTCATATCAGTTCTACGATAAACAATAAGGGTGGGACCTTGATCAAACAGTTGTCTGCCCTGCGCACTGTCATTAATTATCTGACAATGCTAGTGGCACTTGCAGGTGGAAATCTGTTATGCACATAAGTACCACAAAAGGGATCGCTGTCATGGATGTTTTCCCTACTTTTGAAGTGCTGTAAGACAAACTCTAAGATGCGCTGGTGCTTACCTTTAATGAGTTTGGAGACAAGATACAGTTAGCTATGAATTAGGGATTCAGTGGTGTTGTCAGGTAGCTGTATGGAATACTAAATAGTGTGAGAACTTGGTCTTCACCAATGCCATACATGCAGCAGCACAAGAATTAATTTGCTCTTACCCAGGAAAGCAGGTCTACAGATCCTGCCACAGTTACTCGGATTACTCTAAGGAGATCTGTCACTGGTGCCTGCATTTCATCAGAGAAACGGCCTCAGAACTTTGCCGCCTTCTGCAGTCATAGACTCAGAGCATGTTAGAGCGCAGAAATTGGTCAGACTTCAAACTTCAACCAAAACTGGGAAAGCACTGCTTATGGTGGTGTGATGGAGAATCATTAGCTGCACTGGGACTGATAGAGATGTGTAATAAAGCTAATTGTTGCTAGACGAGATGTTAGGCTAATATGGTGCCAGGGTGCAGCAGTGGGAGAAACCACTGTCAGCAGTCAAGCTATATATGTGCAGGACCCTCTTGCTTCGGCAAAAGTCTGCCCTTCGTCCAATCAGGAAGCGATAGCGAATGACTCAGCTGTTGTAAAACCCAGGGGACCAATCACAGCATTACAACTCAGATCACCTGATGTCGGTAAGCCAATGGTATGTGAATACTGTATTAAAAACTTTTCTTTTGTTCGTTTGTTGATGACTGCCACCATGACTGAAGTACTGTAATAAAGTTCACCTGAAGTTACCACCGGACTCAGAGCCTTTTTTATGAGGTCTTACAATTTGGCGTAGTCGGCAGGATCGCTGAAGGAATAAAAGATTAAGCCCTACATCGGCCTACGGAGGTAAGGAATCCTCTTTTATAAAAAAAAGTCCGCGGTTGGTTGTCTACATTTGTCTTTCCTCCACTCGATTCCGAATCTCTCCGGTTGGTAGACGGCTCGAGGTCCCATATAGAGCTCTAAATTTAGCGGTATTATTTAACTAATTACCGACCCCAGTAAAGAAATCAGTACTATGGTAGAAGATAAGAGCAAAGAATTGCCTACAAGGCGGGCGGGCCCCACCTACGGTTTTGGAAGGTGAAATTCTCCGACAGTTGAAAGAATATATAGAGCAACAATTTGACTTCCCCAAAACCTTTACCGAGATCGAACAAAAATATGGTACCTCCAAGGGACAGTGGTCCTTGGAAGATATAAAAAGGGTCTGTGGAAAAATGACCCATATGAAGGATAAAAACGAACCCGCTAGTCCCTAGCAGTCATGGGCCAGATCCGACAGCGAAGTGAAACTATGATGCACTCCCAACATCACCGTGATTTGACCAATGCAAAAGAACAAAAAAATGCGATTTATGAACAGTTGAAAAAGGAAAAAGTTAAATCGGAAAAGTTAGAAACTAAAAATAAGGAGCTGCAAACTAAAATTAAGGAATTGAAAAAACAGTTGCATGAAAAACCGGTAGCACAGTCAGAAGAATCCAAAGGAAAAAGTGCAGGGTCCTGGCTGGGGTATCCCAGTCTGAGTCAGATAGAAAAAGAACAAAGGAAAACGCAGAGGCGCAAAGCTGGTTTAGAGACTCTAGTGGGGAAAGTTGTACTGATGAGGAACCTCCTCGGGCGCGGCTCGCCCCACCGAAGAAAAAGCGAGTTAAGATTAAATCTGAAGAAAAGACCGCCGAGAACGGTACAAAGACAAAAACAAACCAATACGCCCAAAATCAATACCACAACCCGGCGGACCCGGAAAAAATTGACAAGTGGTCGAAAGAACTGCCACACCCCAAGAGAGGGGGGATGAAGACATGGGAACAGCTGGAACGTCCAAAAGGCATTTACCATCTCCACCCATGGGATGGGGTCCAAATTCTGACCGTGATGGTACCCAGACGGGAGGGAAAGAAACTGGATAAGAAGGTGGGAAATGCTCTTGGCGACGACGAACAAAACTTGGCCACCGGATGGGACGCGATCAAACATTGGTTGCAGGTATTCAGCCCTGCAAAAACGGATTGGGGAAAGATTACAGCCTGTCAGCAAAAAGGGACGGAAGAAGTGCTAGAGTACGACGAACGATTTAAAACTGTCTGGTTGGAATACTCGGGAATGAACACCGAGGATGGACGTGAGGGAATAGATGATAGCAACCTTGGACCCTTGAAGGCTGCCTTTGTCGCCGGTCTAAAACTGGAATTGTCAAAGATGCTGAAAATTACTCTACCGGAGTGGGAGGGCCCAGGAACAAAGTACGCAGCAATAGTAGATAATGCAACCAACTAGACAGGGACATGGGAGCTAATGTCCGAACCCTGCAGGCAACGGATCGAAGACCCCAGGATCTAGTCAAGGATATACTGGGGTTGGGGAAGGAAACCTGGAAAGTGCCACTACTGTGGAAAGGAAGGTCATTGGGCCAAAACGTGCAGGGCAAAACAACAAGGGAAAGGACGGCGGGGATACCATCCAAATTGGAAGCCCGGCCCATCATCAGATGGTGACGACCTCTTGGAGATTTAAGCAGCTCACACACGAGCAACAAGAGGAGTTACTCAAAGTACCTGTGGTAAAAAACTAGAAGAGCCCGCCCTCGCCCTCTCAGCACCCCTCCTGGCATTGATACAACAGAGAGGAGATGGGATATATATAATCATGAGGGTGGGCGATCAGGATATAGACTGTCTCCTGGATATGGGAGCAGAATTAACATGTTTACCTCTATGCTATGGAAAATCTTTACCCCTGGATGGAAGGACACGAACAGCCCGTGGGGCTGGGGGTCACGGTTTGGTAATCAGAAGAACTCAACCTGTGCTCATTGGACTTGGCCCACACGAATTAACTACATCGGTCTGGATAGGTCCAGTGGACTAAGCCCTTTTGGGAATGGATGTTCTGACTCAACTGGATTCCTCGTTGCATTTTAAGGATGGTTGGGTGACATGGTCTATTAGACTTTTGAAGAAAGAGGAGTAGAAAGAACACCCGATACGGGCCAAAGATAAGAACGATTGTGGCTTACTCCAGATGGAACCCGCCTCATTTACCGGGATTACCCCACCGTGCACTAAACAATACCCCATTAATCCCACCTCCATTGCAGGAATCTTACCGGTCATCCAAAAACTGGAAAAGCGAGGGGTGCTGGTCAAAACCCATAGTTCGTCCAATAGCCCGGTATGGCCAGTACGGAAACCCAACGGCACATGGCGCCTGACTGTTGAGTATAGAAAAGCCAACCAGTGTATGGATCAGAAGGCCCCGTTGGTCGTGGATCCCTCCACCATTTTTAATGCCCTCACGCCGGAACATAAATGCTTCTCGGTTATAGATAGGGCAACAGATTTTGGTCGGTGCCATTGGCACCTGAGGTCCAACCGTGGTTTGCCTTTACCATCCAACAGCAACAGTATACCTGCACTCGGCTACCACAGGGGTTTCACAACAGCCCTACGGTATTTCACATGGCCTTACAAAGCCATTTGCGAGAATTACCTACCATGCCCTCCACGGTTATCCAGTACATGGATGATATTCTGTTAGCCTCCAACACGGAAGAACAGCACGAACAGGACCTACGTACCATGCTGGACCACCTTCACCTGAAAGGACATAAGGCCAGCATTGACAAAGCACAAATAGCCCAAGAAGAGGTTGTGTACCTGGGGCAAAAGATTTTGAAAGGAAAGAGAGAACTTACCCAGGACAGGACCACAGCCATTCGGGCTGCCAAACAGCTCACTACTATCCAAGAACTCAGGTCCTTTTTGGGTTTGTGAAACTTTAACAGAAATTGGATCGATTCCTACACACAGCTTGCTCAGCCATTGAATGACCTCTTAAAGGGGAAGCGGACATCAAAGGAAGCCATCACCCTCACGAAAGAACAGCAAGAGGCCTTCGCAAATTTGAAAAAGGCCTTGTGTTCGGCACCGGCTCTGGGGATCCCCGACAGTGGTAAGACATTTACCCTGTTTGTCCACGAGAAAGAAGGATACATGACAGCTATACTGACGCAAGAACATGGGGATCGGCAAAGGCCTATTGGCTATTATTCGGCAAAACTGGATGCGGCAGCCTTCGGATGGGGAAGTTGCCTAAGGGTATGGAAGCTACATGTCGAGCGGTAATGACCACTGCGGTTCTAGTCCTCGACCAAAAGCTGATTGTCAAGTGTCTCCACACCGTGCACGCCTTGCTGTCTATGAATAGAGTGTCTCAGGTGACAGCAGCTAGATTGATCTGATGGACAGCAGTCTTGGAAGCTCCTAACCTCCATATCGTCCAGGCCAGCCCGGTTAATCCCGCAACTATGCTCCTGCAGACCGAGGAGCAAAAGGGGGGAGGAGAATATGGAGAAGAGCATGACTGTGTGGAGATTTTAAAAGAAACAGAAGAAGCAGCATTAGCAGCAGAAGAACCTTTGCACAATCCGAACCTCATCCTTTTTACAGATGGTTCCTCCTTTGTTGACAATGGCACCAGAAAAGCAGGATGGGCCGTTACAACCTTACATGAGGTCGTGACAAAAGGCTGCCTACCCTCAGGAACGTCAGCCCAACAGGCCGAGTTGCGAGCCCTGTCGGAAGCATGTCAGGTAGCAGAAGGACAAACAGCTAATATCTACACGGACTCACGCTATGCTTTTGGAGTCGCTCACGACTTTGGTCAATTATGGCGGAAAAGAGGATTTCTCACGGCAGCAGGAACACCTATTCGAAATGGAAAAGAAGTCCGAGATTTACTAGAAGCCATACAGTTACCCCAGGAAGTATCTATCTTGAAATGTAAAGCCCATACAAAAGAAGATACCACAGAAGCACAAGGAAACGCCCTCGCTGATCAGGCAGCCAAAGAAGCGGCTTTACAATCCCCAAAAGAACCACCACAGATGTGCAGACTAGCAGCACTCCGTCTGACACAGGACCTACGGACAATGCAAGGCGATTGCTCTAAAGAGGAAAAATGGACATGGATGGAGGCAGGAAATAAGCTATGTGAAGACGGCGTCTGGAGACAAAGAGATACCGACAAGCCAGTCGCGCCACAGGCACTGATGCCCTTTTTAACCCAACAGATCCACTCATGGGGACACCTGGCCCAACAACAGATGACAGCCAGGTTTCAGAAAAGTTGGTGGGGTCGGGGATTCAAAAAACATGCCCAGCTGGTAGCAGACTGCTGTGTGGTCTGTCTGAAAAATAATCCCGGACCCATCACAATAATGCCCCAACTGAAGCCCCCTGCCCCTGCCAGACCATTCCAGCATTTGCAGGTGGACTATATATCTCTCCCTCCATGTCAAGGATACACCGATGTTTTAGTCATTGTCGACAGATTCTCCAGATGGGTAGAAGCTGTCCCAACCAGAAGAGCCACGGCCAATCATACTGCTATGGTCTTGTGCAAAGATTATATTCCCCGATGGGGCGTCCCGACCAGCATTGACTCTGACCAGGGAACCCACTTCACAGGTGCGGTCTGCCAAGAGGTCAGTAGGTTACTAGGCATTACTTGGGATTTACACTGTCCTTATCACCCACAATCATCAGGACAAGTGGAGCGAATGAATCGAACTCTGAAACAACGACTTGCCAAATATCACCAGGAAGGAACACCATGGCTCCAGGCTCTACCAATAGTCCTGTGCGCTATTAGGACAACTCCAAATAGGACCACGGGTCTGAGTCCGTTCAAAATCATATCAGGGAGACCCATGTCGCTGCCAGGAACCATTGATTTACGAAAAGCTGATTGTCACTTAATGAGTGACGCTTTATTGGAATACTGTCGGAACCTAACAAATGTTATTAGTTCTGCTTCCCGACAGGTATCGGGAGGAGGACACGACATTATCCCAGGAGTTTGGGTTTACGTGAAGAAGATACATAAAGAACCTTTGGGCGCTGAGTGGGAAGGACCTTACCAAGTGTTGCTAACCACTCAAGCAGCTGTTAAAGTCCAAGGGAAGAAAGCTTGGATCCACGCATCTCACGTTAAGCGAGCCTCCAGTGATTAAGTTTGTTTAAAGGCAGGGTGCCTAATTATTTTGCAATTGTGTTTGAGACTGGCTGGTTGCCACTATGATTAAGTATATTGTGTTCTTGTCTGCATGTATTCTAGGCATCTTTTAACCAGTCGACCCTCCACACCTCAGGAGAATAATCAAATGCCTAGGGAATTACATGTAAATACCTTTTTGTATGTTATACACTTATGCCAAGGGGAATAATGTTTCTAGTTGTTAGGTATGTGCTCACTTACCCATACGTTCTAGAGGAGGCATCCCCTTGAGGCCCATCCCATTTACCGAAAAGGAGACAGCTGAATGGTGGTACCATCGAAACGGGACTGGTCGAGATGGAACTAGAAAAGGAGCCTCTACGCAGGGAGGAAGTTACATAGTAGGCTATAATATGGGAGATTATTATCAAAATCGAACAGGGTGTAACTTGAATGCCTTCTCGGGGTGGTACAAGCCAGATTATAACAGAACCTCCCAACCCCCATTTTTGGCATTGGCAGACACATCAGCTGGAAAAGCTAATGGCACAATTTGTATGTTTGAGGGAAAATTGTCTATGAGGTGATATTGCGAAGTTATAAGCAGGTGGGGGGGGGGGGGATCTCCTTGGATTAAATTGGAATGATGAGGTTAATTAACTTATTAAAACCAGACTTTCATTGTGGCCATGGTGAAATTCTGGTTGGTGTAAATTTATGTGGAGCTACTAGTCCGGACATGTGGCGAAACACAGCAACAATTAAGGGAACATGTATGGAGTTAGTTTGTAGTGATGTAACTAGTGATGTCTGATGTTTTAACTCTTGTGATTCTGTATTAGAGAGAATCAAAGGGGGGACTGATAGAGAATTATTAGCTGTCACTGGGACTAATAGAGATGTGTAATAAAGCTAATTGTTGCTAGACTAGATGTTAGGCTATTGCGCAATATGGTGCCAGGGGGCAGCAGTGGGAGAAACCATTGTCAGCAGTCAAGCTATGTATGTGCAGGACCCTCTTGCTTCGGCAAAAGTCTGCCCTTCGTCCAATCAGGACATGACAGCGAATGACTCAGCTGTTGTAAAACCCAGGGGACCAATCACAGCATTACAACTCAGATCACCTGATGTCGGTAAGCCAATGGTATGTGAACTGTATAGAGAATACTGTACTAAAAACTTTTCTTTTGTTCGTTCATTGATGACTGCCACCATGACTGATGTACTGTAATAAAGTTCACCTGAAGTTACCACCGGACTCAGAACCTTTTTTATGAGGTCTTTCATGGTGAAAGTCACTGCTGCCTTGAACTTCTATGCCTCGGATGACATCTGTCAGCTCAGCCATTCTGCTATGCACCACTGCATACATCGAGTCATTGATGTCTTGTTTCCCAGATCAAAGGACTTCACTTTTCCAAAAGAAAAAGGTCGGCAGCAGGAGAGGGCTTTTCACTTTTTCAGTGGACTTCAAATTAGCTGAGGCAATGAAAAGACCCTGTCATGTAGCAAGTCTATGCTCTGGGACTGCAGTTCAACTGTTGACTATGACTGTGACTGCTCCTCCATCCTGGTGCTGAGAAGAAAAACAAACAGTGAATGACTATGGAATTGTTGCTGAACCCTCCATATTGGCTCTATCACCATCCAACTGCTATTTGGAAAGAATCATGAAACAAAGATGGTAATCATCAGAATGCTGCCTATAGATAGGTCACTCCTTAGCTGACATTTCACAGACAATTAGCAAGCAGAAAAGGACTTGTGCAGGAAAGAAAGTTACTTGACAGATTTCAATATAGGTGCTAGGAACAAGCAAACTTCATGTTCTCACGAACTTCAGAAATTAAGCACCTGTAAAGCAGATGCTTCTTGTTTCTTCGCCTAACTTCAAAAGTAATTTTTGCACCATAATTTGCTAAAGAGCATTTGAGTAAATTTTAAAAGTTAGCACATTATGTGGAACCTCACTCAATTGGACAATTAGATGTGGAGGTCAGCATGCCTGAATCGTGGCCTGCTTGATTTTCCACTTAATAACTTTAATTTCCATATCCAGAGTTTTAATTGTAGGAATGATAAACCTTGCTAGAACTGCTTGAAACACTAACTTCCTATTAGCCCAGAATGTGCCTAGCCCTGTTTGCCTGTTTTCTAGGAGCAACTTGAGTGCACAATACATTCCCCGTACAAAAAATCGGGAATTACACCTGCACTCATTTATATTTCATTAGCATTGAGAGCACTTTAGACCAACCTTGAAGATATTGCATGGCACATGATGAGTGGAGATTTGGTGAGGGAGATCGCCACTCGATTTCCTGGTTGATCGCCTGTTCTACTCCGACACCACCAGCGATGGCAATCAGAAGCTTAGCCCTTATATGTGATCTGAAAGGCTCTGGCAGCGACTTTCGTTTCACCACTGTTTGTGCATAAAAACAGGGTGGTAGCAGGACTAAAATGAATCGAAAATGGAAGTGCTTACCACTGATTTCCACCAGTTCTGATGTTCAGGCAGATCTCGATTTAGGTAGCCAGAAACAGGTGGAGGCCAAATAAATACATACAAATTGGAGTCAGATGACATAGTCAGGACACCCAATGCCATTTTCGTCTCTGCCCTTATTACTACTGTTACTTTCTGATCCCACCCACAAATCATGGTACAAGGCGGGAGGCTGCCATTTCCGACGATATTTAAAAGAGTCCTCAGCTGTTCTCAGGTAAAACACTAGATGTTTTTGAGAGATATTTTGCTTGTATTACATGGTGGCTTTTTACTACTTCGATCATTTCAAAGTGCTTGTAGTGGCTGTAGAATGTTCTGAACTCTTAAGGGGCTTCTGGCAGTGCACGTTTTTCTTCATGGGATTTCTTCTGGCAATTCAACTCTGGCAAGAGGAGGAGGATGAAAAGCAGCAACAGCAGGAGGAAGGAGCAAACAGAGCTGCAGCTGCAGAGGAAGCAGGAATCCTTACCTTCCCAGCAGAGTTTATAAATCCAGGACAACACATCTGTAGTTCTCTGAGGTGTCGTGCATAAGGAGGCTTCTCTTCTCTAGGGAGGCTGACACAGTAGGTGACTGATGTCATGTTTGCTAGAGCAAAGACTTTCATCACTTTCTCTGTGGACAAGTGGAAGCAGCAGGACAGGGCCCTGGGGTTTGTACAGATTGCAGACTTCCCCCAAGTCCAGGGTGTCATTGACTGCACCTATATCATCCTGCAGGCTCCTTCACATGAATCGCAAGGGATGCATTAATATGCAACTGTTGTCTGATCACCAACAGCACATCACGCAGTTCTGTGCCTGTTTTCCTTAGAGATGCGATGACGCATTTATATTGTAGCAGTCCTCCGGCCCCCCACTCTTGGCCCCTGCACAACAAGTGAGAGACTGGCTGCTTGGGGTGCACACTTGGCTCATGGCTCATGGCTTCCTCAGGAACCTAAGCTCGGTGGATGAACTGTGCTACAATTAGATCCATGGATAAACTAGAGCCCTCATTGAGCAGACCAGTGGAGTTCTCAAGCAATGATTCTGATGGCTTGATAGGTCTGGTTGCTTCCTGCAATACAGCCCAGATAGAGTGTCCTATATGGAAGTGGCTTGCTGTATGTGGCATAACGTTGTTCTACAATGGGGACAACACATGGAGTCACCATTGGATGAGGATCTTCAGCATGATGAGGGAGATGACACTGATGACAGAGGATTGCGAGGAAGCGGGAGGATTCCAATACTTGCCTGCAGCCAGAGCTCTTCAGCAGTAGTTCAGTGAAGAATGCTTCAGCTGAACAATCTCTGCTTCCTTGCATTACCAGTTACATCCAACATCTCTCCCAATCCTTCCACCCTCAAATAAACTATTTCTGCCCAACGACCAACATTGATATTCATGTCAACTAATATTAAAGGGTTACCAGCTACTGCAGGATTACTCTCTGCACAAAATCATTATCATTTTACTGCCTTATTCAAATGCCTGGCTCTGATTATCACTCTGGTCTGACCCCTTAGTACCCCTTAAATTTTCTCTTACCTACTCACTTGCTTCTACGAGGTGCTGCCCCAGTGGCAGCAGAATGAAGGCTGCTGTGACTCAGTCGAGAACTCATGAGATGCTCGTGGTCGGTGACTTCCTGGAGGTCGGGTCTGAGGGCCTGCAGACTGAAGCAACTCAACAGCTATTGGGACAGTCTGACCCAGCTGGTTTTTTGGCACCAGCGCTGGCATTGGTTGAGGGGGTCATGAAGGTCTAGATGTGTTGTTATCCTAATAGATGGGCACACGCTCTATCGCCATTGCATGCCCCTGCTAGCAGGCTGTGACTCAGCACTAACACAGAACTGCGGGAGAATAGACTGTAGGAGAGCCATGATCCGACTGAAGCCCCTATCCATTCAGCCTCCCAGCCTGTCCTAAGGTACAGGAAATGGCTGAGCCCAGAACCTGCATGGTTCCAGTAAAAGGATTCCTGGGAATGCCCAGCTACAGCATCCATTGAGGTGAGCACACATTCCATGGTTGATTGCAAAGTGCCAATGCCATGCACCAAAACCCCACGCTCGTTGGAAGTGGACTCCTCCATGTTCCCCGAAATGTTGCGGAAACCCCCCAGCAGGCAGTTTAATGCTTTCAGCAATTGCCAGTGCACCAAAAGCATTTTTCTTTGAAAGGCTGGGCCCTTAAAGTCTGCGTCTCTGTCCTCTTCAGCAGAGTTAGGTTGCGAGCTGGCCCTCCAGTGAGCTGTTTCCTCGGCCTTTCTTTCCACCTGCTCTTGCTCCTGCTCACTTGTGCTCAGTGAATTACCCAGTGCAAACCTCTTTAACTCACTCTATACCATGTGGTGTGATGATATCTGTGCTGGTAATGGAAGAGTAAGAGCAAGGGACAGTGCATCTTCTGGAGGGTTGTCCCACTCAACAGTGTTCAGTTCCAGTCGCAACTCCTCAGATAATGAAGCAGTCCGTGCCCGCATGCAGCAAGATCTGGACAACATCCAGGCTTGGGCTGATAAGTGGCAAGTAACATTTGTGCCAGACAAGTGCCAGGCAATGACCATCTCCAACAAGAGAGAGTCTAACCACCTCCCCTTGACATTCAACGGCATTACCATTGCCGAATCCCCCACCATCAACATCCTGAGGGTCACCATTGACCAGAAACTTAACTGGACCAGCCATATAAATACCGTGGCTACAAGAGCAGGTCAGAGGCTGGGTATTCTGCGGCGAGTGAATGGTTTTCAAGATGTATGAAGCAGTGTAGCATAGTGTGCATGATGATAGGGAGAAGCAGCAAATGTATCCAAGAGGGAAAAGTAATTGTGAGGACAGCAGCATGTTTTGAGGGTGTGAGAGCAAACAGAAGCAGGTGCAGTGAAGTGTTCTTTTATAACTTGAGGAAAGGAAGGGACGGATTGATAGTGCTGGGGCTAAAATAGGGTTGTGCTGGTCTGTGATATGAAGGGACCTTGGCAGTCCTGGTGAGATCATTAAATTCTTTCCTGCACTGTAGCTAGGTGCTGGGGACAATGCTTATGGCATTTGTATGTTCTGTCACCGATATCCAGGCCTGCTATGATCTTAAAGTACCACTTCCAATGTCTGGACAGATCAGGTGGAGTCTCCAAGATTATTTGCATCTGTTGTGTTCTGCACAACTTCATGATTTCCTGACTTGAGCCCTGTAGACGGTGGGGAGACTTTGAGGGATCAGAAGGTGAGCCAATTGTCACAGAGTGCCCAGTCTCTGTCCTGCTCTTGTAGTCACAGTGTTAATATGACTAGTCCAGTTGCAGGTAATATTTTGGCACTCTTCTTCAGCCCAGAGAATTTTTTCCTCATTTGCTACCATGAATGATTCACCTAGACAGCATTGTCACAATTGACTACCTCCTGCCATGTTTTCTGTACACTGGTTGTATTTGGAAAGTTTTCCTCTGCTCCAAAAATTGCCATGCCTCAGAGCCACCTCCTCCAGGGTCTCTTTGCTGAAAGGGACAATTCTGGGAGCTGCACCCAGCCATTCCAGTCATAAAGTCAGCGACCTCCCTTTAAAACTGCTGCACCTCCTCCTACCCGGATTCTGCACCACACAGGTGCAATGACACTCCCTGCCCACAGAAAACCATGCAGAAAGATTACTTAAATTATGCAAAGGACCTGACTCCACCAAATCCATTGGGGTCAGGCTGCCAGTAATTAATGTAGGTGTACATTTGAGCACTGAAAGCATGGCCACAGAATCAGCCTTTATATCATCTGAATGCCTCAACTGAATTACTTCCTTGCAATTCACTCCCACATATTCAGTAACCTCTATACAAATGGTAAATCCTTCATTCTCAACTGGCTTTCAAAGAGTGCAACAGTTTAAGTAAAAGGCGTTATACAATCGGAAACACAATCAGCGCTTTAATATCAGTGTGTCCAAATAACGTCATCAAAGGATTATTAGCCATAGTAATATAGGTGAGCTGAAGTATGAAAATCAAAGGCAAAATCACATCAAAGCAAAACAGTGCTACAACATTATTTCTGATCGATGATTCATCTTTCAGAAACCAAGGCAGTTTCATGGGGCACTGGAATAGGGACAGAGGTATTGTAGAAAAAATGATGTTATTAAATAAAGTCGTGCCTGAATCTTTCATGATCTATCAGTGAAAACTGTTCATTCTTTTTACAGGTTAACTGTCTAACCATTTTTCTTTATATGATCAAAGGTAGTTGATTTACGGAAATTAGCTTCCAGCTGCACAAAACATTACTCACAGGCTATTTTTGATAATCAAAGTAAACTGGGCTTTTTGTCACCAGCTGCCAATCATCTTTTTCTGGACTATTCAACCAGTCATAATCACTCTTTGGAGACCCCAGTCTGGAAATTTTCAACCATTTTGAAAGTAGATTTCTTATATAAATATTTATTAGCATATATAAGTCTCCTGCTTTTTAAATTTTCAGTCAGTGGTTTCCATAGTAACTGGATACACGATAGTTATAAAGAAAAATCATTGTTAATAAATCCTTTTATTAATTTCAGCAAAATAACTATCGTTACATAACAGCGACAATTTTGAAATGCTGGCAGAATTGGGGCTGTGGATGCTCGTGGCATAGATGCACATGCATCCATTGTGCAAGGGTAGGCCACACTGAATTTTTCAATGGGAGATCCTGCCCCTAATTTGAATAGGCTAGAGGCAAAAAAAAAATATTTTCCCACAGAACCTGGCCTGTAACACACTAGGCTGTGGAGCACAAAATCTGATGAGATGGCAGCCAAAGTCAAAATTCCCCCCACCCAGTGTTTCCACATACTGCCTGATTTTCTACCCCCTCCACTTTACCTCCAGCCATTTTACACCATACATTCGCCCCAGGCCCAAAGAACCTCGGGGCCCTGCTCCTAGAAACTACTGTTAGTAATATTAGCCAATGAACACATGGCACATTCTTATGGCATTTCTCTGTCTGCTATTTTAACAGAGGCATTACCCATTAAAAATAAACAGGTTAATATATGTATTAAAACGACGTACAATGGAACGTCATACGAAAATGTCTGTGTGCTGATATCGGCAACAGTCACTTCTAGGGTCTGGTTAGGAACAGGATAGAAATTTATAAGATTAAGTATAGGCGGTGATGATCAAATATTTTTTGCTGCTGAGAACATGGAATGTTTTACCATGAAAAGCAAACTGATGAATTATGCAGAATGTAACTTTAAACAGATTCTCTGGAGTTTCACTTGGTTACCTTCTGGGGACAGAAAAAGTTTTGCAGAACTTTTTCTCAAGATAGAACAGGGGTGATTTTAAACCCCAAGAACAGGTAGGTTGGGGCGGGTGGGAGTTGAAAATAGTTGTTTTTTGGGTCGCGACCTCAACCCGGTTTTATTTCCGGGTTTAACGTTGGCACGTAAAAGTACAGGCTTCCCACTGGGAATGCAAAGTCCGAAAATTTTGCAGTTGCAACCCAAAAAAACAATTATTTTCAACTCCCACCCGCCCCAAACCCACCCATTCTTGGGGTTTAAAATCACCCCCAATAAGTTGGAAAGAGTACATGATAATGAGTGGTCATTGGAAGGAATGATCTTGATGTTCTGAACGGCTTTTCTCATGTGCTCATATATTCATCATTATAAGGGGTCTGTTATGTGATACCATGTACTTTCACATGACATGCACAATCAGATGTAATGCTAAAACGCCCACATAATACTGCTGAGCTCACAAAGGAATGGTCATCAGCAACAAGTTAAGTCGCAGGGAGGGGGTTTTGGGGAAGTCTCATGGAAGGAAAGGGGGCACTTTGCTTCTCCTGACCTCACAAGGAAAGTAAAAAAAACTTACCTTAAACTGAAAATCAACAGCAAAATACTACGGATGCTGGAAATCTGAAATAAAAACAGAAAATGCTGTAAATACTCAGCAAGTCAGGCAGCATCTGTGGAGAAAGAAACAGAGTTATCATTTCAGGTTGGTCCCTTCGTCAGAACACCAGAACAAAGGGTCATTGGCCTGAAATGTTAACTCTGTTTCTTTCTCCACAGGTGCTGCCTGACTTGCTGAGTATTTCCAGTATTTTCTGCTTTTATTTACCTTAAATGGCCTCTTCTGATCCTGGATCCTCTTCCCCTTGTCTTCACCTGGTGGGAAAGCTATAGCAGCTTCCCTGAGCAAGCCAGAGTTAAAATTGCAGTTGGGGCTCAATGAAGTGATAAAGAAGAACTTGTGGCTTCAGGCGTTTGCCCTTGCTGCCTGCTCAGAAGACCAGATTAAAATAGAAGATGGCAGGATATCGGTGGTTAAGTCACCCAGACAATTTTAACTGCCCACTCATCCACTTTCCACCAGACAGGTAAGGTTAAAATCACCTAGTATCTCTCTGTCTGCCCCAACCCTAAATCTGATCCTGCCTCTCTGTCCTCCATGAATGTGCTTCTCTGGTCTACCCAACCCAGTTCTGACCGAACCTTTCTTTCAATCTGGAATCAACTCAAACTCTGGGTTAATTCTCTTTCTGCACTATAAGTGCATTGACAATTGCATTCACAAAATTCCTGTTTAAAATAGCATAGGCAGGAATTTATCCAAATAGTGCATGGATGGAATGAAATCCTCTATTTTTAAAGTATTTTTCATCATATTTTTAATTGTTACTCGTGGGCTGCAGAAACCAGTGGGGCTTTTCTTGGGTCTCCTATGTTCTCTGCTTTAAGGAAGAGGAAGAGGAGGAAGATCCGGAAAGTCCGCACAAGGATGCCAGACTGAGCAGGCATAATAGGCGGCCTCCATCCTACTCACCGGTGCCCACACCTCCCTGTCTGCAGATGCAGATGTGCTACTTTTCCATGACCCCAGCAATGCTTGAGAAAGGTGCACCTCCCTCATGAAGCAGTAACTAAGTTGTGCCAACTGCAAGACAGCTTTGGGCACAGTTTATAAGGGAGAGCTTCAGCTGAATAAATTCAAGCCAAATGTGCCCTTCTACTACAGTCCCCTTTTGGCAATAAACTCAACTCAGTAGCTTGTTAACATGTAGCTGTCCTCCACAGCTACCGAGGTTCCTATTTAGAGCTCACTCTGATACTCCTTCATGCAGGTATTCTGTTCCATGCCACAAATCATTCTGTATATATCCTATTAATGATAGAAACATCTCACTGACAACAAATCTTCATTACTGTTTAAGGCCACTCTTCTTGACGATCTTACTTGTGTGTTCTTTCAATCTTAACCTCCTACTTCTCCAACAGTGGCAGGAGATTCTGAGGTTGTTGACTGGTCATTTGCAGCAATAGCTTTAGGAGACTGGGGAAGTATCTGCTTGGTTGTGAGCCATTTTCCCTTTAAGAAGAAATTAGACAAAGTGAAAGCACTCTGCATGCCATCATATGGAATGCAACCCAGGTTTCAGTTGATATTCCTTAATAGGGGTGAGGTGGCACTTACTGCCAACACCACCTCCTTCCATGGACCCAGATCATGTCTTCATGGGCCTCACTCCAATGGGACCTAAAAGCTGGCTCTTCCTTTGCTGGAATACAAATAATAACATCTCAGCTGAAGAGTCTTTACATTTGTGGGTCCTGGGCCTTGAGGAAATACCAGCCTCAGACATTGCAGTGTGTCACATTTATACAGACATAAAATGGCTACCTTGACTGATTCAGCTACTGCAGCAGCGTTAGATTTTCCTCCCCTCTCCGCTCCCCCTCCCCTAGCAAACTGTCTACAGAGGGCGCTAATAGAATCTGGAACCCACCAAAGTGCTTCATATGGGGACTGAAACATCCAGGAAGAATCTATTACTTAAATGGAAAGAAAATAATGTGTATGGAAATTAAAAGAGATCTGGAGGTCCTGATTGACAATGAATTGAAGCTATTGCAGCAATGTTCAGTGGCAGTGAGTCAAGCAAATCAGGTGTTGGGATACACTAAAAGGTCAATATTGAGTCAAAATAGTAAGGTAATCCTGCCACTTTATAAATCATTGATGCCACCGCATTTAGAATACTGTGTACAGTTTTGATCACAAAAACGATATTGCAGCTATTCAGAGGATACAGAGGAGGGCAAACAGATGATTGAAGGGATGAAAGGATTGGATTAAGAGGAGTGATTGCATAAATTGGGCATGTTCTCGCTGGAAAAGAGAAGGTTGAGAGGTGATATGATTGCTGTTTCTAGGATTCTAAAGGGACTAGATAACATAAACTATGACAAGCTATCGTTAAAATCGGCCAGGCCTCCCAATGCTCCTTCCTGGCAGGCTGCCCGCTCGCCCAGCTAGCTCCCCACCCAGGAGTTCAAATTTCCCCTATTGTCTGTCTGTCAAGTTTCTCTGCACCCTGGGCTTCAAAATAGATGAGAAATAGAAATTCAGTACATCAGCAAACGAATATGTCTGAGAGTCATATTCAGAGAGATTGGGAGACATACGGCAAAAGAATAGACAGATAGACACCACAATGAGAACAGTACCTGAAAGACATTCAGAAACAAAGAGAAAAGAAGATAGAAAGAGCAACATCACAAAAATAGGGAGTAGGAAAGAACATGGGAGACAGCTGTATAAAAAGTGTTTTTTTATTTCTCTCCATAAGCAACACCACAGGGGAACAGCTTTAATTAGTCCTTAAAATAACAATGCAATTATCTTATTGTGCTATAGAAGGGCATGTTTGCTTCAACATTTGTTAAAGATAGTAAGTATGTACATTTCTAAAAGACAACTATAAATCACAAATGTATCAGGTTAAATAAATATATAGAAAAACTAATCATACTAATGTATGAGTTTTATTGAGGCAATTCAGAAACTCCAGAAGCAGTTTTCCCTTTACTGTGAGCTCCAAAACCTATCCATGGACAAACGGAATGATTTGAGGAATTAGTATGGTTGCAGTTGAACTTGAATTTTTCTGATTCCAGTGGCCTTTTCCAGTACTAAAATGGCATTACATTATGTCCTGTTCCATCTCTCTGCTGTGATTTAAGTATCACACTCACTCCTACATGGCACTAATCTCCTACTATGCTTCCAGAATGACACAATATTGACTACATACCTGTCACATACGCTTACACCACAGTCCAATGTGACTTTCACTATATTCATTAGAAGAATACTATTCAGTTATGTAATTCTACAATATTCAGTTATACCATCCAGTTATATAACTGTCACATGTGCAGAATAGACATTCCAGAATGCAACCTTCTAGAAACATTACACCATACCAACAGCTGTGGCATTATAATTGTATGTAAATTGCACAATTAAAAGTGCGTGTGACTGAACTGTGGCAAAAACACTGTAATTAACATTTCATACATATCAAATTAAAGCTCAGATAGCAGATCTGCTGAAAAACAGCTCCATCGTACACTAAAGACATGAACTACAAGTAAAATGTAGTAAAGTTCAAAACAAAATGATTATTA
This sequence comes from Heptranchias perlo, assembly GCF_035084215.1. NCBI lineage: Eukaryota > Metazoa > Chordata > Chondrichthyes > Hexanchiformes > Hexanchidae > Heptranchias > Heptranchias perlo. The sequence goes on from NC_090335.1 coordinate 34,275,070, forward strand.
GTACTAGGTGAGAGCCTGCACAATGAGTCACCTTTTACCCTCGCCATGTCGGTCAGAATTAGTGCGTTTGATCAGTCATTAATGAGGCGAGTTCAATAAATTGATTCTTAATGTAATATATATATCATATTCTGGCAGTTTTCAATAATGCAGAAGGTCCTATCTCCATTTAACTAGACAATATCCCATAAAAATAAATATATTCTAATTGTTTATATTCTACAAGCCTTCCAATGAGACCTATCATTGTCACATCTGATTATTGACATTGTAATCTATTACCTGTTTCGATTTGAATATGATATGTGGCAAGTAAATATGATATATGCAGTGAAAAAATTTCTGCTTCATACCTAAGTGCCACAAATCAAAATAACTATCACTCTGACGATCATGTCTTCACTTATTTTAACAAAAAAAGGTGAGAATAAGAAGCAATGTAAAGTTGCTAGAAAGTGCTAATGAATACAAACATATGAACATATGAAAAAGACAGACCGAAAAAGAGCAGCTGGTTCATCGAGTCTGTCCTATTCAGCTACAACTAAGCAACACAACCCCAATACTCCCCTCCCACCAGCAGCCATGTAATCTTCTGGGAGAGGCAAAAAAAAAGATTTTATAAAGCACTGGGCCAATTCAAAAGGAAAGAAAAAATTCCATGAAATTGTTCTCCGACCCCTGAAGGCGATCAAAAACAAGTTCCAGGCGATAACAAAGACCATGAGGTAAATTGCCTAACATCCCACCCACCTTTTGTAAGCAGCAACTTCAGTCTCCTCCAGGAACCTCTCCAGCTCCCTTTTGAATGTTGCAACGAATCTGCACTCACTGGATGAACTGGCAAGTTGTTCCAAAGGTCAGTGACCCCTAAGAAAAGAAAAACCTCCTGACATCTAACCTAGTTCTATGCTCGTGTAACTTGCACACATGTTCTCTCGTTGTCCTTAACTGATCTAATACACAAATCGCTAAAAGTAGCGATGCAGGTTAATAAAGACATTAAAGAAAGCAAATCAAGCACTGGGGTTCATTTATACAGGGATAGAATTGAAAAGCAGAGAAGTTATGTAAAACTTGTATCAAACCTTGGTTAGACCACGCTTGGAGTACTGTGCAATGTTCTGGTCTCCATATTATAAAAAGGATATAGAGGCACTGGAGAAGATGCAAAAAAAATTTACAAAGATGATATCAGAACTGAGAGAATATATCTATCAGGAAAGATTGAACAAGCTGGTGCTCTTTTCTCCAGAAAAGAGAAGACTGGGGTGGGGGGGTTGTGGTCAGATAGAGGTCGCTAAGATTATGAAAGGGTTTGATAGGGTACACGTAGAGAAGATGTTTCCACTTATGGGGGAGATCAGAACTAGGGGCTATAAATATAAGATAGTCACTAATAAATCTATAGGGAATCCTGGAGAAACTCCTTTGCCCAGAGTGTGGTTAGAATATGGAACTTGCTACCAGAAAGAGTAGTTGAGGCGACTTGCATAGATGCATTTAAGATAAACACATGAGGGAGAAAGGAATAGAAGGCGATGCTGATAGGGTTAGATGAAGTAGGGAGGGAGGAGGCTCGTGTGGAGAATAAACACTGGCATAGACCTGTTGAACCGAATAGCCTGTTTCTGTGCTGTACATTCGATATAATTGTACGTAATCTATGTTGGCTGAAGGAAGAGGAGGAGCAACGACAGAGAGAACCTGGGCTGGTGAATTTGCAAAACAGTTGGGACATACCCGCTCACCGTTACCCTGCCACCTGCAAACACCAACTGAAGTGCCCTGATTTGCTCAAGGAACTGTGTGCGTGGGCTTTGATTTGCCAGGGAAGCAGAGGCAGAGTTGTGCCACATGCTATATTCTGACCTGCCACAAAATTTCACCACAGGCATGGCACTGTGAGTGGCTGTGCAATGGCCTTTACCTTTTATGCCTTAATCTCCTTCCAGCTTTGATGCATGCTGCCCTATGGACAAGGAACTTTAGAATGCCAAATAGAGCAACCCCCACCCCTTGCACCAACTTCATTCATTATATTATCCAGTTTACCGGCCATGAAACAAAGGGTGAGATCCTTTATTGAAGTTACTTTGGGTTGATTGTTTTCAGAAGCAATGACCACTGTCATTTACGCAGGGCTATGTAGTAACACAAAGCTGCTGCTGACCATAACAGATGCTCTTACCACCTGGAGTGTATGGCACTTCCAGGGCTATCTGCAGTGGAGTCTCTCTCAACAGAGGTCCTAAGCACATTCTGTGGGTTGTCAGGAATTTTCAAACTGACATTGTAAAAAGCTTGGGCCCCATGTCCATAAATCTGTTCTTCTGGATTCACAAAGCTGGGCAATTGTTTGGACTGTCCCCTGACAGGAGACTTCAATGCCCTCATTACAGGCTTGTGGTATGCTCATGTGCAGCTCACAAGATATGCTGAAGGAGTGCCCAGCAGCATGGCATGGCATGGCAGGAGTAAGCATGGATGAGGAAGCTGTCTTACTGGGCAACTCAAAATCCATACCACCCTGCTGCCCCACTCATATGACCCATGTTAAGCCAGAAAGAGGACAGGCATCAGCAGCCACTATAGCATTGGGTGTGATGCCAGTAGCTACAGAGCCATTTTATTACCCAGCAGAAGGAGGTAAAGAGCCTCCTCCAAATTAATTGTCACTCAGTGACCTCCATCAGCCAGCCCACCTCACTGGAGTAATACCTAGAAAAGAACTGCATTAGGAGTAGGAAACACTCACAAAGGGGATGCACTGAGGGAAATTAAACACCAATTTATAACACATCAAGTACTGTTGAGGTAATAAATTATTTAAATTGCATTCCCACCTTGTGTAGAGTTTATCTGTACTAGGTACAATGTCTGGAAATGAATGGATATGTGTGCATGGTGACTGAGGTCAAATAGAGGATAATGGTGGGCATGGAGTTTGGTGCACCAGTTCATTGGGGACATGTATTCAGCAGCGTTTGTGCTGGGGTGACTTTGAGTTTTAATTGAAATTGTTGTCTATCAGACATTGATGTATTTGTTTCCTAGCTGCAGCTCTAGTACAGCTGGCAAATCTTCAGCCTTCGGCTCATCATTGGCCTCTTCATGGCGTACCTGACCCTCTGCTTCCACCAGCTGTTTTATGACTCCTCTTCTGAGACCCTAACTGTGTGTCATCCAACACAACTATTAATATTTTGGATATCTTTGCAGGGCTGTACAAAAGGACACCCTCAGACTGAATCCAAGTTCTGAATTATTTGCTTCAGTATGCCTATGATTTACACTTTTTGTGTCCTTGTGGGGGAATGTGTCTCATTTTATTCTCTTTGACCTGTAATTTGTTGATTTTGGACTGGTGTGATGAGCCACAGCTGAAGCGGGCATCACTGGGTCCCTCAGGATCCATCTGTCTAGTCCAGATGTTCCATTAAGTAGTGGAGGCACTGTCAACTGCTGTAAGATAAATGTGTCATGGCAGCTTCTAGGGTATTTGGCATCACTCCAGCACAGCCACTGCTGAATACATGTTCAAAATGATATGGTGCTGATGGTCACATATAACTGAATAGAACCCTTTTCTATTCATGTACGGTAACAAGGGTTCCACCTATGAGGTCCTGCATTCTTAGGAATGTGGCCTCCCTGAAAAATGCAGAGACCGCTCCTGCTATTCTGTAGGAAAAATTGTAAACTCATTGGGTTCCATTTTAGCACCCGCTATCGGGTGCGTTCCTGGCGGGGGGGCTCCGAAAATCGGGGAATTCCGGAGCGGGTCGGGAGCGCGGCTCCAACTCGCCCACTTCCAGGTTCCCCACAGATGCGCCAATGTGCACACGCAGCCCCCGCATGTGGGACTCCCGCAGGCAATTAAAGCCGGCGGGGTGCCACTTGAGAGTATTTATCTTGTCATTTCAGGTCATAAACAGACCTGATTAAGGGAATATGTCAGGAGGGGTGGGATTTTAGAAACAACTGGGACTGTTTCCCGTACTGGGGGAAACACTCCCAGTTGAAATGGACGTGTTGCAGCTATCGGCCTGTGGCAGCTGCAAAGGTCCATTTGACAGGTGGGGTTGGGGGGGAGACCCTCACTCATTGCAGGAGACCACTCTGTCACTTGGGACAAAGTTTGGCCTCCACCACCCTCCTCCTGACAATCAAATTCACCAACTTGCACACTTACCCCGGGGTCCAGACACATGTACCTACCTTGCGGACCCCCTCAGATGTACATCTTCCAGATGGGGGCCGCCGTAGCTGCAGTCATGACCTCCTTGAAGGGTGAACAGCATCACCAGCCTCGCCGGCCATGCCGTCCACCTCTGACACGTGGAGCTCCACAACACAGTGCTGTGACACATCCACCTGCACAGCAGGAAGGAGGGCAACCACAGAGGGAGATGCGTCACAGGGGGCACTACCCTCGCCACAGGGTCCACAGACCGAGGCTCAGCTTCCTGGACCTCTCTGAGCAGCAGTGCACAGGAGGCTCAGAGTCACTCGACAGGTAGTCGTGGACATCTGCAGCCTCCTTCATGCTGAGCTGCTCCCGGCTGGCCCGAGCACCATCTTCTTACCTGTCGCTGTCATGTCACCACTGCCCTCAACAACTTCTCCTCCGCATCCTTCCAGGGTGCCACCGGGGACATTGCCGACGTCTCTCAGTCATCTGCACAAAAGAGCCCTGCAAATACACCTACACCCACTCTGCAGTGACACAATGGGTGGCATCAGGTGTGGGTCTTCATTGTGATCCTCAGGAATGGGCATTATTGCACAAACCAGACAAGATTTGCAAAGACGTGGCAGTAGTGGTGCCAATATAATATGTGATGTGAGTTGGTCAGAAATTAAATAGAAGTAAAAACGATGACAAACCCTCAAACACCCTTGTGCATCCCCTTCATGCTCACGACACGTTTTCCTTATGCTTCCTACTGCACATATGTGATGCATGCCCTGTGGCTGCAGCACAGGTAGTGGCAGGTTGAGTGAGGCTGACCGTGAAAGAGATGCATCAGAGGGTGAGTATGAGATAGAGCCATGAGATTGAATGAGGATTGGGTTGAGTGGTATTGGCGGGATGAGTACTGGCGAGGTGAGTAAGTGCAGGTAAGATGAGGATGAGGTTTGAGTGGGTGTGAGGGGTGATGTGACAGAGTAGTGTTGGCAGTGCAGAAGGAGATGTGGGATGGGGGCGGTGATGTGGCAGACGGAGTGTAGGTGAATGAGTAAGTGTACTCACTTTGGCTGACCTACTTAGGGCATAGCAGCGCCTCCTGCACTGTATGCAGGTGGGCGATATGTTGGTTGTGCAGGTGACCTCCTCTGCCACCTCGAGCCAAGCCTTCCTGGTGGCAGAGGCAGGCCGCTTGCTCCCACCCGCCAGGGGGAAGATCTCTGTCCTCCCCCTCCTCCTCACCCAATCTAATGATACCTGGAGTGAGGCATCATTAAACTGGGAGCAGCCTTCCCCCTGGGCTGTTCCATGCTGTAATTTTTCCGATTTGTTGCAGCATCTGTCAGTGGAGGACTGCCCCTTTAAATAGAGCTCCTCCAGCTGACAGACCTTACTGCGCATGCGCAGCCCGCCCGACGCGCAGATCAGCAGCGGGGAACCCGGAACAACAGGTAAGTGGATCCAATTAAGCTGCGATCGCGCGCGGGGCAGACTGATTTCACCTGGCGCGTTACCCACGCACCCAATAGCCCCCCTGCCGCGACACCGCAGCCCTGGCAATATCGAAGCCAATCCTCATACAATCTCATGGCTCTATCTCATACTCACCCTCTGATGCATCTCTTTCACGGTCAGCCTCACTCAACCTGCCACTACCTGTGCTGCAGCCACAGGGCATGCATCACATATATGCAGTAGGAAGCGTAAGGCAAAAGTATTGTGAGCATGAAGGGGATGCACAAGGGTGTTTGAGGGTTTGTCATGGTTTTTACTTCTATTTAATTTCTGACCAACTCACATCACATATTATATTGGCACCACTACTGCCACGTCTTTGCGAATCTTGTCTGGTTTGTGCAATAATGCCCATTCCTGAGGATCACAATGAAGACCCACACCTGATGCCACCCATTGTGTCACTGCAGAGTGGGTGTAGGTGTATTTGCAGGGCTCTTTTGTGCAGACGACTGAGAGACGTCGGCGATGTCCCCGGTGGCACCCTGGAAGGATGCGGATGAGAAGTTGTTGAGGGCAGTGGTGACTTTGACAGCGACAGGTAAGAAGATGGTGCTCGGGCCAGCCGGGAGCAGCTCAGCATGAAGGAGGCTGCAGATGTCCACGACTACCTGTCGAGTGACTCTGAGCCTCCGTGTGCCCTGCTGCTCAGAGAGGTCCAGGAAGCTGAGCCTCGGTCTGTGGACCCTGTGGTGAGGGTAGTGCCTCCTGCGACGCATCTCTCTCTGCGGTTGCCCTCCCTCCTGCTGTGCAGGTGGATGTGTCACAGCACTGTGTTGTGGAGCTCCACGTGTCAGAGGTGGACGGCTTGGCCGGCGAGGCTGGTGATGCTGTTCGCCCTCCGAGGAGGTCATGACTGCAGCTACGGCGGCCCCCATCCGGAAGATGTACATCTGAGGGGGTCCGCAAGGTAGGTACATGTGTCTGGACCCCGGGGTAAGTGTGCAAGTTGGTGAATTTGATTGTCAGGAGGACGGTGGTGGAGGCCAAACTTTGTTCCACGTGACAGAGTGGCCTCCTGCAATGAGTGAGGGTCTCCCCACCCCACCTGTCAAATGGACCTTTGCAACTGCCACAGGCTGATAGCTGCAACACGTCCATTTCAACTGGGAGTGTTTCCCCCAGTATGGGAAACAGTCCCAGTTGTTTCTAAAATCCCACCCCTCCTGAAATATTCCTTTAATCAGGTCTGTTAATGACCTGAAATGACAAGATAAATACTCTCAAGTGGCATCCCGCCGGCTTTAATTGCCTGCGGGAGTCCCACCTGCGGGGGCTGCGTGTGCACATTGGCGCGTCTGTGGGGAACCTGGAAGTGGGCGAGTTGGAGTCGGGCTCCCGACCCGCTCCGGAATTCCCCGATTTTCGGAGCCCCCCCGCCAGGAACGCACCCGATAGCGGGTGCTAAAATGTAGCCCATTAACACTGCAGACTGGCTGATGTGCCAGCTTCACCCAGTGCAACTTGAAAGGAGCCTATTGCATTGAATTTCAGCTCACAGGCAGAGCCATGCCAATCCTGGTTGAAGTTTGTAGGTCTGACCTGTTTCAATGCTTTATACATTCTCTGAGTCAATGGGCCCGATTTTAGCAGGGCTGCGGGTTCTCGGCGGATGGGCTCGCGGGCGCGTGGATAACGTGCCCGGTGAAATTAGTGGGTTTCCCGCACGATCGTAGCAGGCAAACCACTAATTGGATTAATTACCTGCTCCTCCGGGTTCCCCGCTGCTGATCTGCGCGTCGGGCGGGCTGCGCATGCGCAGTAAGATCTGTCAGCTGGAGGCGCTCTATTTAAAGGGGCAGTCCTCCACTGACAGATGCTGCAACCAATAGCAAAGATGACTGCATGGAGCAGCCCAGGGGGAAGGCTGCTCCCAGTTTAATGATGCCTCACCCCAGGTATCAATACATGGGTTGAGGAGGAGGGGGAGGACAGAGATCTTCCACCCGGCGGGCGGGAGGAAGTGGCCCGCCTCCGCCACCAGGAAGGCCTGGCTCGAGGTGGCAGAGAGGGTCACCTGAGCCACCAACATATCGCCCAGCTGCACACAGGGCAGGAGGCGGTCCAATGACCTCAGTAGGTCAGCCACAGTGAGTACACGTAGTCTTTCCCCTACACTCCGTCTGCCACATCACTGCCCCCATCCCACATCTCCTTCGGCACTGCCAACACTACATTATCACATCACCCCTCATACCCACTCAAACCCCATCCTCATCTTACCTGCACCTACTCACCTCACCAGTACTCACCCTGCCACTAACACGCAACCCAATCCTCATACAATCTCATGGCTCTATCCCATACTCACCCTCTCGTGCATCTCTCTCACGGCCAGCCTCACTCAACCTGCCACTACCTGTGCTGCAGCCACAGGGCACGCATCACATATGTGCAGTAGGCAGCGTAAGGCAAACGTGTCGTGCGCATGAAGGGGATGCACAAGGGTGTTTGAGGGTTCGTCATGGTTGTTACTTATATTGAATTTCAGAACAACTCACATCACACATTATATTGGCACCACTACTGCCATGTCTTCGCGAATCCTGTCCGGTTTGTGCAATAATGCCCACTCCTGGGTATCACTACGAGGACCCACCACTAATGCCACCCATTGTGTCACTGCAGAGTGGGTGTAGGTGTATTTGCAGGGCTCTTCTGCGCAGACGACTGAGAGACATCGGCGATGTCCCCGGTTGCACCCTGGAAGGCTGCGGAGGAGAAGTTCGGGAGGGCAGTGGTGACTTTGACAGCGACAGGAGGGAAGATGGTGCACGGGCCAGCCAGGAGCAGCTCGGCATGAAAGAGGCTGCAGATGTCCACAGCTACATGTCGAGTGACTCTGAGCCTCCATGTGCACTGCTGCTCAGAGAGGTCCAGGAGGCTGAGCCTCGGTCTGTGGAACGCATCTCTCTCTGCGGTAGCCCTCCCTCCTGCTGTACAGGTGGATGTGTCACAGCATTCTGTTGTGGAGCTCCATGTGTCAGAGGTGGACGGCGTGGATGGCGAGGCTGGTGAGGCTGGTGATGCTGTTCGCCCTCCGAGGAGATCATGACTGCAGCTACGGCGGCCCCCATCCGCAAGATGTACATCTGAGGGGGTCCGCAAGGTAGGTACATGTCTCCGGACCCCGGGGTAAGTGTGCAGGTTGATGACTTTGACCGTCAGGAGGAGGGTGGTGGAGGCCAAACTTTGTCCCAAGTGACAGAGTGGCCTCCTGAAATGGGTGAGGGTCTCCCCCCCCGACCTGTCAAATGGACCTTTGCAGCTGCCACAGGCTGACAGCTGCAACACGTCCATTCGAGCTGGGAGTTTCTCCCCCAGTGTGGGAAACAGTCCCATGTTGTTCAAAAATCCCACATAGTCCCTTAATCAGGTCAGTTAATGACCTGAAATACCTAACTAAATATTGTCAAGTGGCATCCCGCTGCCTTTAATTGCCTGCGGGATTCCCACCAGCGGGGGCTGCGCGCGCACGCCGGCACGTCAGCGGGGAACCCGGAAGTGGGCGGGATCGAGGCGGGATCCGGTCCCGCTCCTGGATTTCCCGATTTTCGGGGCCCCCCGCTGAGAACGCACCCGATAGCGGGTGGTAAAATCGAGCCCAATGACTACAGAAGGTGACTAGTCACCGGCAGCAATGGCAGATCTCCTCAGATATACCCCAGTAACTGTGGGCATGGCCTACAGACCTGCCTTTGCAGCTAATAGCAGGTCAGGGCAGACTGTCTCAGATGAGTACGGACTTGCCTCCGCACATTCCTATGGAATTCCTCCTCATCCTCTAGCTTCCTGAGGGCAAGAGGAATTCCCAAAGGATGCCTGCTGATCCTATCCAGGGTGTGGGTTGTTACAAATCACAGTGAAACTGCCTTGCATGGTGGTGTGGCAGTGGTGAAAAGAGGAATAATATGCACAAAGGCAGAAACTAAGCGCAAAATGAAAAAAAGGCACCAAATTAAATGCGACAGTAGCAACCCAAAAAAGCCAAAATAGTACTAACTCATACTCACAAACGAGCTAAAGCTGCTTTTAAAAAACTGACTCGCAAAAAGCTGGAAGTGAGGTTGAAACTGTGCCTATTTTATATTTGCCTTCATCATATATATATATATTATATGTACACAATGTTGCATTTCTAGGGCAAAGCACACAAAATGTAACAACAATATTTATATAGAACCTTTAACGTAGAAAATAGCTCAAGGCACTTCACGGGGGCGTAATCAGTCAGAAAATAGACATTGAGCCAAAGAAGAAGATATTAGGAGAGGTGGAGATGGGTTTTAAGGAAAATCTTAAAGGAGGAGAGGGAGGCGGAGTGGCAGAGGGGTTTAGGGAGGGAATTCCAGAGTATGGGGCCTAGACAGCTGAAGGCACTGACACCAATGGTGGGGCGAAGAGAGGTGGATGCACAAGAGGCCAGAGTTCTTAGAGTGTTATAAGGCTGGAGGTGGTTACAGATATAGGAAGGGGCAAGGCCATGAAGGGATTTGAACACAAAAATGATTATTTTGCATTAGAAATGTTAGGCAACTGGGAGCCAATGTCGGTCAGCGAGGACAGGAGTCATGGGTGAGCAGAACTTGGTGTGGGGTAGGATATGGGCAGCTTTTTTGGATGAGCCGAAGTTTAGGGTGGTAGGGTGGTAAATAGCGAGGAGGATAGCCTCAGTCTGCAGGACGATATAGATGGGTTGGTCAGATGGGCGGAACAGTGGCAAATGGAATTTAACCCGGAAAAGTGCGAGGTGATGCACTTTGGAGGGACTAACAAGGCAAGGGAATACACAATGAATGGGAGGACCCTAGGCAAGACAGAGGGTCAGAGGGATCTTGGTGTGCAAGTTCACAGATCCCTGAAGGCGGCGGAACAGGTAGATAAGGTGGTAAAGAAGGCGTATGGGATACTTGCCTTTATTAGCCGAGGCATAGAATATAAGAGCAAGGAGGTTATGATGGAGCTGTATAAAACACTGGTTAGGCCACAGCTGGAGTACTGTGTGCAGTTCTGGTCGCCGCACTACAGGAAGGATGTGATCGCTTTGGAGAGGGTGCAGAGGAGATTCACCAGGATGTTACCAGGGCTGGAGCGCTTCAGCTATGAAGAGAGACTGGGAAGATTGGGTTTGTTTTCCTTGGAGCAGAGGAGGCTGAGGGGGGACATGATTGAGGTGTACAAAATTATGAGGGGCACAGATAGGATGGATACTAAGGAGCTTTTTCCCTTCATTGAGGGTTCTATAACAAGGGGACATAGATTCAAGGTAAAAGGCGGGAGGTTTAGAGGGGATTTGAGAAAGAACTTTTTCACCCAGAGGGTGGTTGGAGTCTGGAACTCACTGTCTGAAAGGGTTGTGGAGGCAGGAACCCTCACAACATTCAAGAAGCATTTGGATGAGCACTTGAAATGCCATAGCATACAAGGCTACGGACCAAATGCTGGAATATGGGATTAGAGTAGACAGGGCTGATGGCCGGCGCGGACACGATGGGCCGAAGGGCCTCTATCCGTGCTGTATAACTCTATGACTCTATGACTTTACAGAACATTGAGAATGGGAGGTCGGCCACGAGAGCATTGGAATAGTCAAGTCTGAGGTGGCTAAGGCATGGATGAGAGCTTCAGCAGCAGATGGGCTGATCAAGGGCAAAGGTGGGCAATGGTATGGGCGTGGAAGTAGGTGGTCTTTGTGATGGAGAAGATATGAGGTCGGAAGCTCAGCTGGGGTCAAAGAGGATGCCAAGGTTGCAAACAATCTGGTTCAACCTAAGGCAGCGGCTGGGGAGAGGGATGAAATCAATGGCAAAAATACAGAGTTTTTGGCAGATGGTTTTAGTCTTCCCGATGTTTAACTGGAGGAAATTGTAGCTCATCAAAGACTAGATGTCAGTCTACACGGAGGCAGTGGGGGGGGTTGATAGAGGTGCTGGAGAGTTAGAGCCGCATAGTGTAAGTGTACAGGCAGAAGCTGACCCCATGTCTTTGGATCCTGTCGCCAAGGGGAAGCATGTGGAAATGGAAGAGAAGTGGGCCAAGGATAGATCCCTAGAAACTTCCAGAGGTAATAATGCAGGGTGGAAAGAGAAGCCATTGTTCATGATGCTCTGATTAGAGAGCTAAGAATGGAACCAAGCCCCAGGAGAGGCTTTGGAGGAGGATGGTGTTGGCAACCATGTGAAAGGCTGCAGTGAGGCCAAGGAAGGATAATGCACCACAGTTACAGTCTCAGAGCCATTTGTGACTTTAATTTGGGCAGTTTTAGTGCTGCAGCAGGGGTGGTAACCTGATTGGAGAGATTCATACATGGAGTTTCAGGAAAGATAGGCACAGAATTTGAAAATGATAACACATTCGATCCAGGATAGGAAAACTCTACCCTTATTAATTTTCAAACCCTTACTGAGGCCCATGCAAAGCCACAGCCTAAGCCTCTTGAGACCAGCACAGTTAGGCTGTAAAGAATTAATATAGTGCTCCTGATGTAGGCATAAAGCTAATTCCCAGGATTTTCCACCCCTTGTATGGAACGTGTTCATGTACTATCAGCACACACCATCAGAACATTTTCTCTTATGAGTTCTTATCAATTTGGTATTGTACTGTATTCTCATTACATGCACTATTATAGATTTGTAAACATGGAGTAAATTTTCAAAGTCATGCAGGTGGCAACAAAACTGCAGGTAGTGTGTCCACGATTTGTTTGCATGTGCTGGTGGCAAGCAAAGTACTTTGCCATTAGCATAAATTATGCTAATATGTATGGACAGATTGATGTAGCATATGAAAATCATAGAATGTATGATTAACATGACACATTCCAAAATATCTGCACACCCTTCCAAACTCAACAGTCCCAAACTTTCGCTCTTGAATAAATCAGCTGTTGCATCTTTATATATAGTGAGATGTTTTATGTCAGAGTCCACCACTTGGTCCATGCAGAGCTTTCCTGTTATATGCAAGTTTTGTCTTTTAGTACTTAGAGAAGTGAAGATTCAGACTTGGTGATTAGCCCACAGAATTTCCTTCCTACAGGGCATTCTCTTCTCCACTATGGCATGTCTAGTGTAATTTTTATAACCCTGCTATTTTCACTTCTACTACTGTATTTGCCACATCTTTGATGACATTTCTCTGTATTAGCATGCTACTTTTGGCATACGATCTTTAACAATGACTACTTTCTGTCATGTTCATATATGTGCTGCTACTTAACATTAATATTTATGCCTTGCCTTTCTGCTTAAAGTCATACAAGGACTCAGGTCTTCTGAGTAGTTATTACTGAGTTCATTGTTTCAGTGGTGAATTGTCATGTTTGTTACCTCCTTAGATTATTTGAAGGATGACCTTTCCCACCAAAAATGTGCTCACTATGTTCCATTATAGAAATTATCAGCACATACAGGGATTAGTCAGTAACTTGGATTTTCCTCAATTACCATTGAGCCATTATCCACATATATTGAGCACTCCATAGCTGGATTAACATATATTTGGATATTTATATCGGTTAAGTGGCTGCTTGAGGAGGATTAAAAGATCATTATTGCAGGTGCATTGTAACTGAGTGCTCTTTCGCATCACTAACAAAACTGTATTTCCATGTTTCAAAACCACATATTCCCACAATGTTGTTAGGAATGCCATAAATTACAACAAAAAGTGGGTATTTCTCCCAATTGAAAAAAAAGACAAAAATTATGCCCCATGAATTTATGTTTCAGCAGTTGAGGCCAGGATTGGAGCCCCATTACCTGTTTGCGGAAGAGCTGTATTTAAGCTTATGGGGCTGATATATGCATCTGGCTGGTGCTGCAAACATTTCTCACTGTCACTCTGAGCTCTGGGCCTTATTCTGTGAGAAACCAGTAATTTGTGAGAATAAAAAAACACAAAGCCTGCAGACATGTGTCCCGGTAACCAATAGTTACAATCTCATTTATAGCAGTCTCAGAGGATTGGAAATGTTATTAACATTCTTGGAAAAGGAAATCTAGAAATAGCATCAGCCAGAGTGTTGCGAGTTCCTGGTATAAAGATTAATGATGAAAGATGCTAAAGTTAAATAGCAAACCTAGGAAAATCAAATATTTAAATCCTCACAGAATTATACCACTCCTTGTGGTGGTCTTATTAATGATGTATATAATGGTAGTGTTGTCTTTGAAGATTTGCATCCTGTATCCCTTCCACAGGGGACCCAATAGCATGCTGCTACCACCACAATGGATAGCTCCTTAATATTTGTACGTTTGATAGCCAGAGGGGGTATATTTTGTGCCCATGCCAAATAGATCCAATCACCCATGTAGAAAGCTCTGTCACCCGTGATATAAGCATCTGTTTGCACTGAATTAAAGGGCGATTGTCCCAGATTCAGTATATGCTATAGTTGCTGCTAAGGTGAAATTGCCACTGTTGCCAGTCGTTCCTGAGGTTATAAGCAAGTTATATTGCACCTGCATTTGCACTTTGATAGAAAAAGGGATCGTACGACATGACCCCTAATGAACATGTAACAATCCAGCACAATATCTTCTCGCTTGCCTTTTAAAAACGAAAGATTTGGAATTGCAATGAGGTTTCAGTAGCTTCCACAAATTCATTTACCAGCCATTGAGAATTAATTGGGCCTTTACATTCTTTAAACCAGGCATGGTGACTAGTGGGACTCTTCAAGCAAAACTTGAACCAGATTATATTGAACTTGAGAACTGCCACGTCTCTTTCGTATGTAAAGTGAAGTGTTTGAGAAATATATTAATGGCCTCACATTTTTATTACTCAACTAAATATTAGCACAATGATAAAACATACTGACTACTAGTAATAGCTATAGAAGTGAAATCTGAAAGTGCAATAATACTAAAAAGAAATAGCAAGGCTCAGGGTGAGTGGTCGAGGGAACTATCAAAGACAATCCTGCAGATATTCTTACAGCAAGCTTCTCCACGATGGTATGTCTACAAAACTTTAACATTTTTAGAATCAAAGCACTGTTAAAAACCTCAGGAAGAAATTGTGCCAACACATCTGGTGCTTATTACTCTAAAATGGTACTTATGGTTTCTAATTTTAACATAATTGTCCGTCCCATAACATAATTTTGCAATTACAACACATTTCAGTTAAAGAGTTCTGCCTTTTTCCCCAAGTAATACAACATTTCGATTTCCAGAACTTTTTTCTCATAATATAAGGGTAAAGATTCCATTCTGATGACACTGTCACAACGATTAGGGTCAGGACCAGTGAACTTCAAAGACATTTAATTCAGGTTCTGAAAGAACCACTTAGACCCTGACCACATCATAGCCTTGATCAAGATATGGACACAAGAGCTGAATGCCAGAAGAGAGGTGAGAGTTGCTTCCCTCAACAATAAGGCAGTGCTTGACTGAGTATGGCACGAAGGAGTACCAGCAAAGCTGAGGTCAATGGGAATATCCTTCAGTGGCTGGAGTCATATCTGTCACACAGGAAGAGGGTCATGGTTGTTGGAGGCCGATCATCACAGCCTCAGGTCATCATTGCCAGAGTTCCTCAGGACAACATCCTTGGCCCAACCATATTGAGTTACTTTATCAACGACCATCCCTTTGTCTTGAGGTTAGGGGTAGGGCCATATACTGATGATTCTACAGTGTTCAGCTCCATTCACAACTCCTCTGATAATGGTGCAGCCCAAGTCAGCCTACAACAGGACCTGCTTAACATCCAGTCTTGCGCTGAGAAATGTCAAGTGACATTCGCACAACATAATCATTTCCAACAAGAACAGGCCCAACCACTTTCCCCCTGACCTGCAATGGCACCACCATTGCTGAATCCACCACCCTGGGGGACACAATTGACCAGAAGCTTAACTGGTTTAGCTGAATCACCACCATGGCTACAAGAGCAGGGCAGAGGCTGGGTAGTCTGCAGACAGTAGCGCACCTCTTGACCCCTCAAATCCTCACCACTATCTATAAGGCTCAAGTCAGGAATGTGATGGAATACTCACAACTTTCATGGAAGGGTGCAGCTGCAGCAACACTCAAGAAGCTGGACTCCATCCAGGACTAAATAGTCTGCTTAACACCTCTGCTACAGGGCTCAATATCCGACCTCTCCACCACTGGTGCACTGTAGCTGCAGTATGTACTATCTGCAGGATACCCTGTAACAACTCTCCAAGGTTACTTCAACAGCACTCCCAGCCCTGAGACCTCTACCACCAAGAAAGACAAGGGAACACCATCACCCACTCGAAATCACACATCATCCTGACTTAGACATTGACCTCCATTCCTTCATCGTCACTGGGTCAAAACTTAACACCATTTTGGAAGCACTATCCGCACAAGGGCTGCAGCAGCTCAAGGAGAAGGCTGACCATTACCTTCTCAGGCCAACTAGCAGTGGGCAATAAATGGTGCCTAGCCGGTGTTGCCCTCATCTTGAGAATCAGTTGAAAAAAGGAACAAGTAGTGATGTCAGTAGAGGAAGAAGAAAGATGTTGCCAGACTGTGAGCTCATGCCATGTGTCACTGGAGGTAATGTATTGGTGCCTTATTGGGCCTGCCTTCATATAGGGGTTGATGCAGGAACAGAAGGGATTTGCAGCATCTTTTGAGTCCACCATGAGTAGACTGCAGCTACTGAGAATGTGCAGCAGTGCAACTACAACACTGCAATCTGCAGGAGAGATATCCTCAAATATAAAGTACCATGGAGCAAGTGACATGTTCACTGCCATCTGCAGGGAGCCCAAAGCAGTGAGAGAAAAAGTGAAGAACAATATCCTATCAAGAGCATGGTCAGTGGTGCCACTGAGACCTTGGTCACACAATTACAGGAGTCTATCACTGCTGGATTTGGCAGACTGGGAAATCAGTTGGAAAGACTTGTGACAGTAGTTTTTACCCTCATCGCAGACATTCCACAGACTGTTCTCATGTTAAACGTGGGGTGCCCAGCACCAGGGGTATGATATAGGTCTAATCGGATGGCATTCATCAATGCGTCTGCATATCCTCCCACTTCCTCAAAGGGTTGAAGAAGCGTCAGAGAGTAGGCAGGTGCTGACAGCCATTGCGTCATTGGATGTGGCTCCATCTGTTGCAGGGTCGTGACCCTCAACCTGCCATCACAGTTGCTCCTCAGGGAGCACTTGAACACAATCTGAGGCTGAGGAGTAGGACAAGCATTCTTTATAGGCTCACTAAAGGAAGGACAGGCATCAGGCTTAGAGCACATGTGCACTATAAACAGTACTCAAAAATGGATCTCTTCTATTACTCCTTTGTACGGACAGCATTTTTGGGTACGGGACATGGAAAGAGAATCAGCACTGGGAGGGAGGTTGAAAGGTGGGAGGCCATCTTGATTGCAGGGATCGGGCATCATAGGGACAATTCTGCAAGTTTCTTGTTCCATCAAGACCTGGACAATATCCAGGCTTGGGCTGATAAGTGGCAAGTAACATTCGCACCAGACAAGTGCCTGGCAATGACCATCTCCACGTTCACAGTGGAGAGTCGTATTTGTAGACAGTGCATTGTGAGAAATTGCAGGCACACAACGGTGAGATCCAATTTCTAGGCCATGATCTGGGACTGGTCATTTATCTCAGTGCTGTTTGTCAGACCTTGCTGTGCACAAATTGACTGCCGTGTTTCCTACATTATAACAATTACTACACTTCGAAAGGATTGCATTGGCTGCAAAGCATTTTGGGACGTCCTGAGGTCGTTAAAGATGTTATATAAATGTAGGTTCTATTTTACTCTCTCAGGGGTGAAGCCAGCCAAAAACATGTGAAATTCTGCAAAGGACCAATGAACCCATTTTTTGAGTTGCAAAAGTACAGCACGTTGAACATTGGCCACACAGGCCCACAGACTTGATCTTATAACATCCTCCCTACACCAGCAGCAGAACCTCACAAAGTCAGCCCTCTTCACAGTGCGAATTGACGATATTACAGTTATAATTTACAGACACCCTTAGATAAACCCCACATCAGAAAGTGTTCGGAAAACTAATATTTCTTAGAATTTTAAGCAAATGTTTATATAGATAGAGATTGTAAATATCTTTTTTCTTGCATCAAACTTGAAAATACAATTCAAAATTACATAGGGCTATAAACTACAACTTTTATCTTTCCTATCCCTCAGCCCTTTTTTGATTGCATTCAACTAGGGAGGAATGAAGGGCCTCAGATGATTCTCCAGTGTCTGCCTATGGATTATGTTGCTACTTTGTTCCTATTTCATTCATCTTGTACCAAAGAAACAAAATTCTGAAATAATGATGAAAACCTTGATGAGTTTCACATGTTCGCCATTTGATAAAAATTGCAGTTCGTGTGCATTTACTTTTCACACCCACGCATGTTTTCTGGCCTTAATGTTAATTTGCCAAAAGGTGATCATTATGAGTAACCCCTGCAGCGCAAGATATGCCCTAGCTTCCTTGTTCCTGTCTTATTTTTTGGCATTAACATTCACCATTGCTTGACAATCAAGGCTGGACAACATATGGACCTTCCTCTTGTTCTTCCATTTCTAAACCAAATACTGCCATGGCCATTTCAGTCCATCTGTCCATTTGACAGCTTGCCTTTGAGCATTGGGCTTTCTTTGCAGTTTGTTTTCACTATGCTCATTTCCATTATACCCTCTACTGTCAGCTCATTGAATAACTCAAGGGAGGTATAAATATTGCCTAGTTCGGCTACGTATGATATATTTTTTTAAGCTTGGTGTGGGCAATACATTCATAGTGAAATATGATGATAAATAAAAATGTAAAAATAATCAGCATCATTAAAAACAAAACAAAATACTTGCATTAATAAAGCGTCTTATGTCAAAACATCTTAAAGGGCTTCACACAATAATGACTTTAAAGTGCAGTCACTGTTATTATGTAGTCACAAACGATGTATGGGGCAAACTCTGGTGGGAGTGCTGCTGAGTGAGCCAAGCTGATATATGAAACAGCAGATGCTTTAGTAGGATGAAGTTGAAGTGCCTCTCATCGTAAGACTCCTTGTCCAACAATTAAATACGGATATACGAACAATGATGGTTAGGAAAAGACCCTCTGGTCCATCCAGCCTGTCCCACACAATCGTGTATCACAATATATGCACTCCCCACCCTGCCCAAAACCATGTAATCTCCTGGGAGAGGCAAAAAAACAGATAAAAACCCAGGCCAATTTGGGGGGGAAGAAATCTGGGAAATTTCTCTCCGGCCCTTTTGGTAATCGAAACTAGTCCAGGAGATCACTCTGGTCCTGATAATTCTATGCATTACATTATCTACCTTCTGTAAGATCTCTACCCCAGCCAGAAACAAGTCCAGCTCTTGCTTGAACGAATTCAGTGAATTAGTGTTCACCACATGAGCCGGCAGCCTATTCCACAGGACCACTATTCTCTGAGAAAAGAACCACCTCCTGACATCTAACCTCGATCTGGCCTTGTACAACTTAAAATTGTGACCCCTGGTCCTCCCTATCCTATTTAATTGGAACAGACTGTCATCATCTTATAAACCTCAATCAGATCATCCCTAAGTCTACGCTTCTCTAAAGTGTAGAGTCCCAGCTCTTTCAGCCTGTCTTGATAACTAAGATGCTTTAAGTTGGGAATTAGTCTAGTGGCCCTCCTTTGCACCCTTCCAAAGCCTCAATATCACCCACCATGTGAGGAGACCAAAACTGGACACAGTATTCCAAACGAGGCCTGACCAAGATCTTGTACAAGGACACAATTGTTTGCCTTATCTTATAGTCAATTGTCCTAAAAATGCACCTATTTGTTCTAGCTATGTCCAATAAATGCACCTATTTGCTCTAGCTTTCACTTCATAGCATTGTTCATGAACCATTAGAGATCTATGCACTAGAACGCCCAGATCTCTTTCTTTCTCCTCCTGTGTTAATGCTTTTCCCTAAAGGGTGTATGTATGTTGAGCATTTGTCCTGCCCACATGCATAAAACTGCACTTCTCCAAATTAAACATCGTTTGCCAGTCACGAGCCCAGTCCCCCAACACATCACCATCTGCTTGAAGTAGTCGAGCATCGTCTACAGTCCTGTCACTCGCACAGATCTTGGTATCATCTCAAAATTTGCAGATGATACTCCCAACACCTACATCTAGATCATTAATAAAAATAATAAAGATCAACGGTCCTAACACCGATCCTTGCGGGACACCTCTGGTTACCGGTCTCCAAACTGATCCAAATCTATCTATAACTATTTTCTGCCTGAGGCTTTTCAGCCAGTTCTCAATCCAGCTCGATATATTACCACTTACACCAAAAACTTCAATCTTGTAGAGAAGCCTCTTGTGCAGTACCTTGTCGAAAGCTTTTTGGAAGTCTAAGTAGGCAATGTCTACTGGGCTTCCCTCATCCACCAACTTGGTGACTTCTTCAAAAAATATAATCAAATTTGTTGGACATGACCTTTTTTTGAAGCCATGTTGGGTGCCCCTAATATGTCCCTCTCTATCCAAGTAATCATATTTTACATCCCTAATGATTCTCTCAAGTGTGTTTCCTATTACTGATATCAAACTAATGGGCTTATAGTTACCCAGGTCCGTCTTGTCTCCTTTTTTAAAGATGGGGACTACGTTAGCCTCCTTCCAGTCTACGGGAACTGTCCCAGAGTGCAGTGAACTATTAAAAATATGGGCAAGGGGCTCGCACAGCACGTGTCCCACCTCGCTGAGGACCCTCGGGTGGAAATCCTCCGGCCCAGCTGCTCTACCTATTTTCAGGATCTTAATTCTATCTAAAACAATATGTTCATCTGTGTTAATATTACTATGCTAATATGTAGGTCCCTCACAGTCAGAAAAGGGAGAATTTATAATGGGGAACAAGGAAATAGCAGAGCAATTAAACAAATACTTTGGATCTGTCTTCACGGAAGAGGACACAAATAACTTCCCAGAAATGTTAGGGAACCAAGGATCTAGTGAGAAAGAGTAATTAAAAGGAAATTAGTATTAGTAAAAAAATAGTGCTGGAGAAATTAATGGGACTGAAAGCCGATAAATCCCCAGGGCCTGATAATCTGCATCCCAGAGTACTAAAAGAGGTAGCCATGGAAATAGTGGATACATTGGTTGTCATCTTCCAAAATTCTATAGATTATGGAATAGTTCCTGCAGATTGGAGGGTGGCAAATGTAACCCCGCTATTTAAAAAAGGAGGCAGAGAGAAAACAGAAAACTACTAGAGTTAGCCTAACATAAGTATTAGGGAAAATGCTAGAGTCTGTTATGAAGGATGTGCTAACAGGACACTTAGAAAATATCAACGGGATTAGACAAAGTCAACATGGATTTATGAAAGGGAAATCGTGTTTGACATGATTTTGACACATCATTTTTGAGGATGTAACTGGTAGAATAGATAAGGGACAACCAGTGGATATGGTGTATTTGGATTTTCAGAAGGCCTTTGATAAAGTCCCACATAAGAGGTTAGTGTGCAAAATTACAGCACATGGGATTGGGGGTAATATACTGGCATGGATTGAAAATTGGTTAACAGACAGGAAACAGACAGGAATAAATGGATCTTTTTCGGGGTGGCAGGCAATGACTAGTGGGGTACCGCAGGGATCAGTGCTTGGGCCCCAACTATTCACAATATATATCAATGATTTGGATGAGGGAACCAAATGTAATATTTCCAAGTTTGCAGACGACACAATACTCGGTGGGATTGTGAGTTGTGAGGAGGATGCAGAGGCTTCAAGGCAATTTAGACAAGTTGAGTGAGTGGGCAAATACATGGCAGATGCAGTATAACATGAATAAATGTGAAATTACCCACTTCAGAAGGAAAAACAGAAAGGTAGAGTATTATTTAAATGGTGATAAATTGGGAAATGTTTGATGTACAAAGGGCTCTGAGTGTCCTTGTATACCAGTCACTGAAAGCAAACATACAGGTGCAGCAAGCATTTCGGAAGGCAAATGGTATATTGGCCTTCATTGCAGGAGGATTTGAGTACAGGAGCAAGGATGTCTTACTGCAGTTATACAGGGCCTTGGTGAGACCACACCTGGAGTATTGTGTGCAGTTTTGGTCTCCTTACCTAAGAAAGGATATACTTGCCATAGAGGGAGTGCAGCGAAGGTTCACCAGACTGATTCCTGGGATGGTAGGACTGTCGTATGAGGAGATGTTGGGTCGGTTAGGCCTGTATTCACTAGAGTTTAGAAGGACATTTAGGACTGAGATGAGGAGAAACCTGTGGAATTCTCTACCACAGAAGGCTGTGGAGGCCAAGTCACTGAATATATTTAAGAAGGAGATAGATAGATTTCTAGACACAAAAGGCATCAATGGGTATGGGGAGAGAGCGGGGATATGGTATTGAGATAGAGGATCAGCCATGATCATATTGGATGGCAGAGCAGGTTCGAAGGGCTGAATGGCCTACTCTTGCTCCTATTTTCTATGTTTCTACTAGTTTTATTATTAACATCATTAAATTGTACCGATACAAAGTACTCATTTAATATTTCCGCCGTACCCAGTGAGTCCTTCGTACACTGTCCTTGAGCATCCTTCACTGGCCCAATACAGTCTTTGACCATCCTCTGACTCTTCACATAACTGAAAAAACTTTTCCCATTACTTCCACAATTGCCTGCAATCCTCTTTTACATTATCCTTCTGGTTGATCTAATAGCAGCCTTTATTTTTTTTAACTGTTCTTTGTACTTAACTCTGTTTAGTTGAGTATTGGATGCCTTAAGATTCTAAAAACATCGTTGTTTACATCTTATTTGTCTTTGTACATGACCAGTCAGCCACATTGGCTTTTTCTTACCACATTCCTTTCTTTTGACTTTGGGTACATGTTTGTATTACACATTTTTAATCTTGTTCTTAAAAACTTGCCATTTGTATTCTACCTTGGTCTTATCACCACCCAGTAGGGTTAGCTCCAACTAGTCTGCCATTTAAGCAAAGTTTGCCCTTCTAAAATCTGATATGAGTTGTGGATTTTCAGTACCTTTGGTTCTACCAGCCAATTGAAACCATATAATGTTGTGGTCACTGTTACCCAGGTGTTCCCCCAAATGGAGGCCCAATACGAGGTCAGCTCACTACTAAACACTAGATTTAATATAGTAGCTGGGCGAAGGTGGTGGGGGGAGGGGTGCAGTAGCAGGGGGTAATGGTAGCGGTAGTGAGTACAGGACCAGATTTCAGGCCCAAGATATTTCAACTCTCAGACTCACCTGCATTCTGCCGCTCGGCTGCCCGCACAAGACAGGCAGAAAGGGACTGCTGGCCGGCAAACGGGAGCCAACAAGAAGGTAAATTGCGGGGAGAGATTTTGGAAGAATCTCATGGGATGGGGGCCCGGTTGTGGGGGAGAGTCCAGGGCAAGGGAGGCAGCAACTTTCCTTTTGGGCCCCTGCTCCTCCTGGCCCTACAAAGGAAAGATTTCCACTTAGCTTTGAGGGCTTTCTCATCCTCCCGACAGCATCTGCGCTGCCTTCACCTGGTGGGAAAGCTGCGGTGACTTACCCCACTCAAGCCTGAATTAAAATCCAGTCGGGATACAATTGATGTAATGGGACCCCAATTTGCATAAATGTGAGGCCTGCTTCCAGCAGGCACATCTGCCACTGAACTGCCATGAGCAGTTAAAATAGTGGCCAGCGGGACTGGGGCAGTAAGGTGGAAGGCTCCATTTTAAAGGCCCCTCAGCTCTATTCCCACCAGATGGAGTAGGTTAATGACCGCCACCCAGGATGTCAGCTTGACTCACTTGGTAACACTTTCCTCTGAGACAGTAGGTTGTGGGCTCAAGCTCCAGTACATAATCTAGACTGAAACTCCAGTACAGCACTGAAGAAGTGCTATATTGTCAGAGGTGCCATCCTTCAGATGAGATGTTACAATAAAATCCTGTTTGTTGCCTGTTCCTGTGGCTCAGGCAGAAGTTAAAGATCCCAAAGCATTATCTAAAAAGAAGCAGGGAATTCTCTCGGTACTGTGGCCAACATTCCTCTGTCAATCAACACTGCCAAAAAAACAGATTAACTGGTCATTCATCTCTTTGTCGTTTGCGGCGCCTTGCTGTTTAGAAATTGACTGCCACATTTCCCTGCATTGTAATAGCGACTGCACTTCAAAGTAATATGTTGTATATGAAGTACTTAGGGACATTTCTGAAAGATGTGATAAGATGCCACATAGCCACAAGTCTTTCATAGTAGCTATAAAGTCAAAAATAATCTTTAACCGAGGTTCATAGTAAATAATAGGAACTTTTCATTAATGACTACATGGATTCATCAAAAGAGGCTCGCACACTGGCATTAAAAATCTAATGTTAAAAATTGCAATACTAGTGGACAAATGCTTAACAAATTCATACGACATCCTTCTGCCTGTTATTTTAATGGCCATTTTATTCTGATTATTTTAAAATGGTTAATGCATCCAATAAAACAGCTGACACAGGAAACTCGCATAAAAGTTTTCAGCATTTCTCCACTAATATCAGCACTGTAATTTCCAGCCCAGAACTTCTGTGAAACATTTCCAAATAAATGTAAACCTGTTTATTCTCACAATTTTTTTTAATGCAAAAATGTTCAACATTTTCATCAAAATATTCTCAAGGGTCACTTTCCCACACCTTTTCAGATTCTTTCTGAAACAATTTACATGAACCTCCTCTTAACTTGTTTCAGTGTGATAGTCCAGCTTTACAAATTGCCTCCAGCTTACAACAAGTGTCCGTCTTTCTACAAAGAGTAAAATTGGCTTTTACATTTGTCATAAACAAACCTGCTGTCAAGAGTCCTGTGGTGATGTTATGACTCTCAGTGATAAAATTCTCCATTTTTGGTCTTCTCAGGAACAACAAAGAGGCTTAAGAAACAAACGGTATGAATGTGAGTGCCCAGGCGGTGAATATGCTGTTATGTCATTTGCTTTTAGTCTGCATAACCTTAACTCTTAAAATGAGATGTGGAGAATTTTCTTTACTTTGATTATGGCATATTATATCTTCTGTCTTCATATGTTTAGTTTCTATATACAATCATGTATATGTTAACATGTAATTCATTAGCATGTGTTGTGTCTGTAAGCAATTAAATGAAAACACAGCTACGACTATCCTAGATGTTTTAAACCCGTTAACTTGCCATAAGGTGCCCCCTTTAGACCCAAGGAAAGAAGGAGAATTGCTGTTTCAAAGATGACTACCTGTTAACTGCGTTTGATATGTTCGAAGATAACAAATCACTTGTGCCATATCTGGATTGAGTTTAGGGGCTCAATTTAAAAGCAAAGTCCGGGTGCGTTGGGGGTTGGGGGACAAAGAAAATCATGTTTTTTCTCGAGCGTGCAGAAATCCCGGCTCCAACACACAGAAAAATGCGCACAACCCAGAGTCATCTGGGTGCACGCGAAATTCCCGCAATAAAAACTGGCGGGGCGATATTTAAACCAACAATTCAAGTACTTAATGTACTTGAAATGTGTATGAATGTAATTAATTATGCTGGCAAGTGATTTTAACGCTGCCTCAGCGTGTTTCCTGTGCTGTGTGAAACACACCATGGTGAAGGAGTCATGTTTCAGCCGACAGTCATTTGGACATTTAAATCCCTGTTTGACAGATGGGGATAAAAGGTGAGTTATTGCAGCAGGGCACTCAGTTCTCACACAAACTTTTAGCTGGGAGATCTTTGTGATTAGACTGAGAATTTTTGGTTTCCACTCACAATTCCTCTGTTCACACATATTTACCAACTTTTCGGACCCCCTCAAACTGACACCATCAGGATGGGGGCGCGATGACTGCATTCACCAGTACATCCGAGGACGAGGAACATCACCATCCTCACCAGGCATGGCGTGCACTTCCACCACTTGTAGCTCCACAACCTAGTGCTGTGCTACAGGCACCTGCACAAGTGCACAGAGGGCAACAACTGAGGGAGTGACGTCACAGGAGGCACTACCCTCGTCAGAGGGTCTACAGACTGAGGCTCATCTTCCTAGACCTCTCTAAGCAGCAGGCATATGGAGGCCGAGAGTGAGTCGCCAGGTGGTCGCAAACATCTGCAGCCTCTTTCATGCAGAGCTACTCCCGGCTGGGCCTGGAGGCATCTCATTACCCGTAACAGTTAAAGTGACCACTGCCCTCAACTTCTTCGCCTCCGGATCATGCCGGGGTGCCACCGGTGATATTGCTGGGGTCTCTCAGTCGTCTCCACACAAGTGCATAAGGCAGTTCACCGATGGCTTGTTTCGCAGGGCCTCACAATACATCAACTTCCCCATGGACGACCTCAGCCAGACGGAGAGGGCAATGGGATTCCACCCTGTGGCTGGCTTCCCACATGTACAGGATGCAATTGATTGCACTCATATAGCAATCCGAGCACTTCCACAGGAGCCAGGACTGTTCATCAATAGAAAGGGTTATCACTCCATCAACACTCAGCTCATTTGTGACCACCGCAAAAAATTCTTTCACGTGTATGCCAGATTCCCTGGCAGCTGCCACGATGCATTCATTCTGAGGGAATCCAACATCCCGGGCCTCTTCCACACATCAAACAT
This sequence comes from Heptranchias perlo, assembly GCF_035084215.1. Classification (NCBI taxonomy): domain Eukaryota; kingdom Metazoa; phylum Chordata; class Chondrichthyes; order Hexanchiformes; family Hexanchidae; genus Heptranchias; species Heptranchias perlo. Next base: position 34,301,414 of record NC_090335.1, read on the forward strand.
CCTTAAGGGCTGGCTCCTTTGGGACAAGGGGTACCCCCTGCACACGTGGCTCATGACACCTCTGAGGAACCCCATCAGCGAGCAACAGCGTCAATACAAGGACAGCCACATCACCACCAGGTCTATAATTGAACATGTGATAGGGTTGCTGAAGATGCGATTTCGATGCCTCGATTGTTCTGGGGGAGCGCTTCAATACGCACCATCGAGAGTGGGTCGCATTATAGTAGTGTATTGTGTCCTGCACAACATGGCGCAACAGAGAGGGGTACCGGTTGATGATGCCCCATCCCCCATCCCCTCATCCACCATCCACATCTGCCATCCACGTTGAGGAGAAGGAGGAGCAGGAGAAGGAGGAGGAGCAAGAGGAGGAGGAGGAGGAGTAGGATAAACCCATGGGCAGAGCAGCGGCTCACCTGGCTGCTCGTGAGGCCAGGGAGTCACTCATATGTGAATGGCTCTCGTAAGATCAGAAAGTGAGAAGAGTCCAGTCCTCACACCACCTGGAAAGATCAGTGCCAACACCAGCACCCCCCTCTCCCTGCACAAAACAGTCCTGCAACTACACATACACCCACTGTAAAGTGACCCGCTGGGTGGCATCAAGTGTCGCCGTTCATGGTAAAGCACATGAAAGGGCGCTATCATAAAAGGCAGTAAAGAATGGGCAAGATGTGGCAGTAGTGGTGAGAATGATAATATTTAATGTGACTTTAACATAAACCAAATATAAATGAAAAACATGACAGTCTGTCAGACACCCTTGTACAAACCCTTCATGGTCACAAATCCTTAGCGTTTCTCTTCCAACTGCTTCTACATGGTGCCCTGTGGCTGCAGCAGATGTAGTGGCAGGTTGCTCATGTCCATGGCTGGACTGCTTAGATGCTTTCGGCCTACGCCCTCTGGGTTTTGGAGCCCACGAGGGCCCCTCCAAAGACTGCTCCACCTGCACCTGTGCAGGGGCAGACTTGGCCACTTGGAGAGGAGGCAACGTTGTGGGTACTGCGACAGAGATTCCCTCCCGTACCTGTGCGACCATTCCACTAATGCAAGAGTTGGACTCCTCCATCCTCTGTGCTATTGTGGAGAGCGCGTGTGGCACCTGTTCCAGTACCTCACAGATGTGCTGCTGTCCCTCGATCATTCTCCTTTTAAAGGATGGTCCTTGGGGTTCAGCATCTACATCCGGATGAGCAGAGCCTAGAGATGAGTGCGCCCACCGACGCAGACTCTCCACAGCTGCCCCTGCCACCAGTGTCTGCTCATGCTCACTTGTGTGTGGTGACTCACCAGGTGCCAACCCAACTAACTGACTACTAGGACCGACCAAAGTGTCAGTATCTGCACTGGTGGATGGCTCACTAAGATGTGATGGTGTGCCCTCGGAGGCCAGCAGGTCCTCTGAGGAATCGCCCTCTGCCGTCACTGCAGTTGTTGAAGGACCTGTAAGAGAACAGAAGGTAATAATAAGCATCATCACAGATGTGTTATGTTACGATGAGCATATTGAGCTGTTCAACATGCCAAGCATTGTTAACATCAATTCATGTTGTGTGTGGTGAATGTTAAAGTTGTATCACCAGACGTTTGCGGGGTGCCAGTCTCAGCATCCCTGACAGACAGCACTCGAGGATGCAGCAGATCTCCAGGGTCTCCTCCTCCACGTCTGTGAGGACCACTATTTGTTGCGGCCGCCCTCCAGTCCTCACCTTCTCGCGTGCATTTTGCACTCTTTTCTCCTAGATGGGGAGAAAGTACTCCTACCACCATGCTGGACAACAGTTTGGAGGACATGTGTGATGCCTTGTTAGGCCACTTCTAAAGTATCTGATAGCCTGTTTAAGGCAGCAGAATGTTGTTCATTCTGAGGCCACACGGCTGTTGTCAGGGCCTCATCTCAGACAGTTGCTCATGTCCTTATGACACTATCTCAGAGATTCCCTCCCGTACCTGTGCCACCAGACGTTTGTGGGATGGCAGTCTTGGCATCCCCGACAGACAGGCACTCAAGGGTGTGGCAGATCTACAAGGCCTCCTCCTCCATGTCTGCGAGGACCACTATTTGTTGTGGCCCCCCTCCAGTCCTCGGCCTCTCGCGTGCATTTTGAGCTCTCTTCTCCTAGAAGGGGAGAAAGTACAGACATGTGAGTGAGTGATGGTGAAGTGGTCAGCCGATGAATGCATTGCTTTGGGTGAGGCTGACCGTGAAAGAGGTGCATCAGAGGGTGAGTATCAGACAGAGACATCATGTTGGATGAGGATTGAGGTGAGTGGTAGTGGTGGGGTCACAAATGGGGAGGTGAGGAAGTGCTCAGGAAGTGCAGGTAAGTTGAGGATGAGCCTTAAGTGGGTGTGAGGAGTGATGTGATGGAGTAGTCTTTGCAGAGCAGAATGAGTAGGGGAGGGGGGGATAATGTGCAACACGGAATGCAGGAATGCAGGAGAATCAGTAAGTGTACTCACTTTTGCTGACCAAGTTAGCTCATTGAAATGTTTCCTACACTGCACCCAGATGCGGGATGTGTTGCTCCTGCTGGTGACCTCCTCTACCACCTCAATCCAGGCCTTCTTGGTGGCAGAGGCAGGGCACTTCCTCCTGTTGGCCGGGTAAAATAGTTCCCTCCTCCTCCTCACCCCGGCCAGTAGCAGCTGAAATGAGGCTTCACTGAATCTTGGAGCAGCCTTGCCCCTGTGCTGCTCCATTGGGTCTTCTTGCTCTTTGCTCCAGCAAAATCCATTGGAGCAATGGCCCTTTAAATCTAGTCGATCCAGCTGACAGCCTGTCATGTGGGTGCACAGTCCGCCCACTGCATAGCTTTCGGACGGCAAACTCAGAAACAGGATTAATAGCCACCAATTAAGTCCCGACCGCGTGGATTCACCTATCAGGGAGCCATGTTTTCTTCCCTAAAGGACATTCGTTTTACAACAATCCAACTAGCATTTTATTTCTAGATTTCTATTTTAAATTGACTTCCAATTCTCAAACTGCCATGGTGGGATTTGAATGGGGACGATTTTTGGGTGAAGGAGCGGGTGCATTGGGGGCGGGGGGCTCTCCAAAAATCGCTGAAATGCCGAGCGGGTTCAGAGCCTGGCTCCAACCCGCTGACTTCCGGGTACCCCAGTGACACGTCCAGGTGTGCGTGCGCCTCCCGAATGCGGAAATCCCACCGGCAATTAAAGCCGGTGATATAATAATTTGCATAGTTTGTCCGATATTTGAGGTACTTCAACTACTTGATTAACTAGACATTTTAGCAGAGGAGCGATTTTGAAGGATCCTCAGCGTGTTTCCCATGCTGTGGGAAACACTCCCTGTTGCAACAGACGTGTTTCAGCCAGCAGCCGGTGGGAGATGCAAATACTAATTTAACAGGTGGGGAGAAAACATCATTTATTGCTGCAAGGCACTCTGTCACTTCAGATAAAGTTTTGGCTGCAAGACCTTTGTGTTTTCACTCAAAATTCTCACTTTCCACCCAAAACTCTGCTGTTCAAACATATTTAACTACTTAGTAGACCCCCTCAAACTCACACCGTCAGGATGGGGGGGCGCCATGGCTGCATTCACCACTACATCCGAGGACGAGCAACATCACCAGCCTCACCAGGAACGGCATCCACTTTCGCCATGTGGAGCTCCACAACACAGTTCTGCGCCACAAGCACCTGCACAAGAGCACGGAGGGCAACAACAGAGAGAGCGACATCGCAGGAGGCACTACCCTCACCACAGGGTCTACAGACCGAGGCTCAGCTTCCTGGACCTCTCTGAGGAGCAGTGTATACAGAGGCTCAGAGTTAGTTGCCAGGTAGTCGCGGACGTCTGCAGCCTCCTTCATGCCGAGCTGCTCCCGACTGGGCTGAGCAGCATCTCCTTACCCGTCGCTGTCAAAGTCACCAATGCCCTCAACTTCTTCGCCTCCGGATCATTCCAGGAAGCCACCGGGGACATCGCCGGGGTCTCTCAGTCGTCTGCACACAAGTGCATAAGGCAGGTCACCAACGGTTTGTTTCGCAGGGCCTCGCAATATGTCAACTTCCCCATGGACGACCTCAGCTAGACGGAGAGGGCAGTGGGATTCCATGCTGTGGCTGGCTTCCCACAGGTACAGGGTGTATCGATTGTACCCATGTAGCAATACGAGCACCTCCACATGAGCCAGGACTGTCCATCAACAGGAAGGGCTATCACTCCATCAACACTCAGCTCGTTTGTGGCCATCACAAGAGATTCCTTCACATGTGCGCCATATTCCCTGGCAGCTGCCGTGATTCCTTCATCCTGAGGGAATCCAACATCCCGCCTCTCTCCCACGCTCCGAACACCCGTAAGGGCTGGCTTCTCGGGGACAAGGGATACTCCCTGCATACGTGGCTCATGACACCTCTGAGGAACCCAATCACCCACCAAAAGCGTCATTATAACGACAGCCACATCGCTACCAGGTCTACAACTGAGCATGCTATAGGGCTGCTCAAGATGCTCTTCAGGTGCCTTGATCGTTCTGGGGGAGAGATTCAATACGCACCAGAGTGGGACGCAATATAGTCATGTGCCACTGTTCTGCCCAAGGTTTGCTCCTGCTCCTCTCGCGCCTCCTCCTCCTCCACCTCCTCCACCTCAATGTGGGTGGCAGATGTGGATGGGGCCTCCTCAAGCCCTATAAGAGAACAGAAGGCAATATTCAGCATGATCACAGATGTGTCATGTTGTGATGAGCATACTGAGGTGCTGAGGTGCTGAAGATGGTGAGGTATGTTAAGATCAATTCATATTGTGTGTGTTGAATGTTAAAGTTCTGTCACCAAACATTTGTGGGGTGCCAGTCTCGGCGTCCCCGACGAACCAGCACTCGAGGGTTCGGCTGAGCTCCAGCGCCTCCTGCTCTGCGTCTGTGAGGATGATGGTCTGTTGTGGCCCCCCTCCGGTCCTCGCCCTCTCCCCTGCATTCTGGGCTCTCTTCTCCTATAAGGGGAGAAAGTACAGACACGTGAGTGAGTGATGGTGACGTGGCCAACCGATGAATGCATTGGTTTGGGT